>NC_134361.1:145999691-146599691 GCF_048569485.1 Anomaloglossus baeobatrachus | reverse complement strand
CACTTGCGGTGTTGCGACTACATGTAGGGAACAGAATGTCTCTACTAGGGCTGGTGGTATTAGCTAGTATGGTAGTCCCTCCACAAGTAGGGTTTTGCCCCAGCGGGTGAATGGTGCAGTGGGCGTCGGAAGAAGGGAGTCCAGACATGTATTCAGTGCAACTGGTTCACTCACTTGAGATGTTAACTGGTTGCCTGAGGCCGGCTGGTTTAGCCTCCAGGTCCCCTTCGTCCCAGTGCCAGTCTGGTTCTCTGGTACCTTCCTCCCCTGCACCTGTCTCTGGTAAGTGGGTCCCCATGGTATAGAACACTGGGGTTCCCCGTTCTGTGGTTTGTCCACTTCTATCCGCCTGACAGTAGCATGAACCCTGTGGGGTTGGAGTCTCTGGTCCTGTCTCCGGTTCTCTCTTTGCTACTGAGTCTTCCGATTCTTTAGGGTTAGCAAGGTCCTTGATGGTCCCCTTTGCTGTGCAGGTGTTAACAGGTCGGCTTGAAGCTCTTTCCTGTCCTAGGGTCCTGTACCCAGTCGGTGCGTAGTTGCGGAAGTACTCCACCGGCAACCACTTCTCCTGGGTACCAGGTCACCGTCAACCAGAGTCAGGATGTTGCTCAGTCACGCCTTCACACTTCACTGTCAACTTTAGGCTACTCTACTCTTCACAGTCTGCCCCTCCCACCTGGTCAACAAGTGGACTGGAGTGGCTCCACCTCTAGGCGGCCATCCATTGGTCCCACCCTTGCCAAGTACCCTTGTATGGGGAATGTTGGGGAAAACTGGGATTACCTGGGTTTTTGGTGTTACCGGCACTGGGGTTCTGGGTCTCTAAGGGGGTAGGCCCTGCATCCTGGTGGGGTTGCAAAACATTCCTCCTTGGTTAATTCCAGCACGTCCTCGGGCTGCAAGGTAAACTGGTTACACATTTTTTATTTTTTTTTTATGTTCATGTAAAACATAATTGGTCATCCCACGCAGAGGAAGTTCATCACTTAAAAATGTTTCAAATCTGGGTATCCCTCCCTGCACCCACCACCCAAAGATCCTGGTCCCTGAACCCTTCTAAAAAGGCAGGTGACTGGTTTCATTAGTGACCAGGTCTCAGTCGCCTCTACCGCAGACTTTTGCTGCAACTGCAACTATTTACAATACAGAAGTTTGTGTTGGCTGTTGCCAGTCCTGCAGCCTGGGTCCATGTTTATATCAAAGCATTAACTGGTAATTTTTCAATCTGGAACAGTCCAATGTTCAAACAACAAACAATTTTCAAAAGGCAAGTTAAATCAACATTTTCGTCACACAACATTAACTGGAAGAGTCAACAGTAACAAACTGGTAGCATAGCAGGTCATGCTACCAGGGTGCTGGGTAGGGGCCATGAGTTTCACTTGGCCTTTTGGGATCAGCACTTAGAGTCTGTGTGCACTGGTCCCGTGCACCTGCACTGCCTCCTGGGGGCTTTGCCGGCACATAGGGTGGCATCCGAGAAGCAACCTCACTCCAGGCCGGTTATGGAATGACAGTGAATTGGCGCACCATGTGCTCCAGCCTTGGCGCCCGGGGCATGGACACTAGGTAGCTCTTTAGCACAACATTAACAACTTCGCCATCTGCAGGCGGAATCCACTCCAATGCGGGGAGTGGGCCAGCCGAGTCCCCCACAGCTACCGGGCACAGTACCTGGGGATAGTTGTAACCGCCGGCGGCGGCCTCCTCTGCGGCTCTCGATGATGTCCTCGTCTGGGCTGCCATCACTGGATCAAAGGATGAAGCTTGCTCCTTCTTCAGCGGAGAAGGTGATGCGACCGCTTCTGGTCTCTCTGACTCTGGGGTTAAACGGCCTGGTCGAGGACGGGTCCCGGTAGCTGGATCGGTGCAGCCTGGTCAAGCGGTGCTCCACTTTCTTGAGCCCGCATGGCTGCCACCATCTCCATCATCTCCGCCTTCCACTCCTCGACTCGCTGCAGGTGTTCCGCTCGCAGAGTCCATCACAGCCGCTGGACCTCCACCTCTAGACTGTCCGTGGTCCAGGTCCCTGGTTGAACTGGGACACTGGCACGATCCCCAGGTGCAGACATGTTGCTTGTCGCAGTCCTGGAGGCATTCTGGTACAGGGCCTCTGGGCTCCCTGCTTCCGGTTTCGTTTTACATTCCGGATACTCCCAGGGGGCAGAGCTTTCTTTTTATGCCTTTTGGTCTGCTGTGGCGCAGTTATTTTTCATAGCAAAAATGGCGGCGGTTTTTCAAACAATAAAGTTTACTAGCTGCTATACTAGACCTGGACCTGGTCAAACCGGGTGACGTGTGCCTTAAAAAACTGTGTTATATGGACTGAAGTCCATATAACACAGTTTTTTAAGGCACACGTCACCCGGTTTGACCCGGTCCAGTTCAATCCTGTTCGTGACGCCAGGAAAAGGGGTCTTAGAACCCAGGCATATAGGGTACTTGGTTCCGGGCAGTGTACGTCTTGGGAATGTCACGATGGTGGCCGTTACCCGGTGCCGTGCCCTGGGCCCTTTTTGTAATGGGTTATTTACAGGGGATTGTTCAATAAAGTTTATTCGTGACGCCACTTGCTGTGTTGTGGCTAAATGTAGGGAGCCGCCGCTGCAGAATGTCTCTACTGGGGCTGGCGGTATTAGCAGCTAGTATGGTAGTCCCTCCGCAAGTAGGGTTTTGCCCCAGCGGATGTATGGTGCAGTGGGCGTCGGAAGAAGGGAGTCCAGACAGGTATTCAGTGCAACTGGTTTACTCAATTGAGATGTTACCTGGTTTCCTGAGGCCGGCTGGTTTCACCTCCAGGTCCCCTTCGTCCCAGTGCCAGTCTGGTTCTCCGGTACCTTCCTCCCCTGCACCTGTCTCTGGTAAGTGGGTCCCCATGGTATAGAACACTGGGGGTCCCAATTCTGTGGTTTGTCCCCTTCTGTTCGCCTGACGGTAGCGTGAACCCTGTGGGGTTGGTGTCTCTGGTCCTGTCCCCGGTTCTCCCTTTGCTACTGAGTATTCGGATTCTTTAAGGTCAGCAAGGTCCTTGATGGTCGCCTTTGCTGTGGAGGTGTTAGTTAACAGGTTGGCTTGAAGCTCTTTCCTGTCCTAGATTCCTATACCCAGTCAGTGCGTAGTTCCGGGAGTACTCCACCGTTCTCCACCGGCAACTACTTCCCTGGGTAACAGGTCACCGTCAACCAGAGTCAGGACATTGCTCAGTCACACCTTCACACTTCACTGTCAACTCTAGACTACTCTACTCTTCACAGTCTGCCCCTCCCACCTGGTCAACTAGTGGACTGAAGTGGCTCCACCTCTAGGCGGCCAGCCATTGGTCCCACCGTAGCAAAGTACCATTGTATGGGGGAATGTTGGTGAAAACTGGGATTACCTGGGTTTTTGGTTTACCGGCACTTGGGTTCTGGGTCCCTAAGGGGGTAGGCCCTGCATCTTGGTGGGGATGCAAAACCTTGTAGCACTCTGAAGGGTTCAGGGGCGCTACACTTTCTTATGGCACCCATCATGTCCATATATGCCTATGAGTACATCTAGTGGATACGTCAGGGAATTAAAGAGAATCTCTCAGAAGGATCAACTCTCCTAAGCCTTCTATATGGGCATGCAGGTCAAAGGAGTTGAATAAAATGATACCATGATATCTGCGATTCGATGTCTTATTCCAGAGATATACCCATTTTTCTTAATAAAGTAAATGAGCTGTAAAGATCTGTGAGCAGGACACAGATCTCCCTGAGAATCTGCCTCCAGAGCTTATTTTAAATGAAAGGAGGTATTACTATTGTGAGGCATGTAGAAATGTAGATAAGGAAAGGAGACCGTCAGTCATTACATGTCTCACACTGGTAATGCCACTTTTCTATTCAAATAAGCTCTGGAGGCAGATTGTCAGTGAGCTCTATGTCCGGTCCATAGAACTTAACAGCTCATTTACAAATTGAAAAAAAAATGTGGATTTCTCTGGAATAAGGCATTGGATCGTAAAAATCAAGGTATCATTTCATTCAGCTTCCTATGACTTGCATGTCCATATAGACGGCATAGGAAGGTCAATCCTAGTGGCAGGTTCTCCTTATAACACCAAATACGAAATATAAATTATACAATTCATGTGAAAGAAGTCTAATTTCTGCACAAAGTAGTTATAAATGTTTAAAGTGATATACATGTGATTATATCCCATTTACAGTCCTGTTGTTGGTGCATTGTACCAAATTTTATTGAGATCTTTAACCCTGCAACAGCCACGCTGCCCCTTAAAGACCACTGGAGCTGCTGGAATTCCCCGACCTACTGTCTTCTTCCCCATCATCCTGTAGAATATAAGCCTGCAAGGGCAGGGTCCTCTATCTGCAACCTATATCTCTAATTTGTATGTAGTCCCTTCTCATGTAGAGCACCATAGAATCAATGGTGCTATACATATAAATAAATAATAATAATTATATACGCACATTAAAAGGGGTATTCCCATCTCCAATAATATTAGCAAATACCTGCAATTATAAATGTAGTATAGTTCTTCTGATTCACTATGTCGCTTACCTCATGTGCAGGGCATTGCAGGACCTTAGGTATCCATGGTTACTGTTGGGGTGGCTACAGGGGGCTGTAGTAGTCGTTTTCACAGGGGTTACTAGGCTGCAGCACAGCCAGACATTAACCCCTCGAGCTCAGGTCACCACTCCAGTGTAAAAGAGTTCATTCACAAGTACATTTGTGGCGCCCTGGATGGGCCGGGTCGTCGCGGGTGCTGCGACAACGCACCCCACGCCCTGGGATGGGCACGTCAGTCACACACGGATCCTTGTTGCCTCCCTCCAGGGGCTGGTGTCCGCACCGGGTGGGGTGGCCCCACCCACCGGGGAGTTCACGGTCCTGGAGGCGGGAAGGGAAGTGAGTACAGGGAGAGAGTAGTTTTGGAGTAGTAAGAGTGAGGAAGTGGCTGTTGAGGAGAAAGAGAAAACTGACCGTGTCCTGGGTATGTGGCCCGGGCACCAAGAGCAAGGTTGGTAGACGGTGGTGGCCGTCTGCAGGAGAGGCCGACCGACGCGGAACCGTAGGATCGTGGACGGGCGAAGGCCCGCCGGTACCGAACCGGGGAGCGAAGAGAAGCCAGCACAAACCGGCAGGGCCTACGGACCCCGACCAGGCTTGGAGTCGCCGTTAAACCAGTCAAATCCGTTAGCGACTGGAACCTCCGGGGTTTCCTAGCAGCAAAGACCCAATTGAAGGCAACCGTCCAAACCGAGAAAGGGAAATACAGCTACCGCCACAGCCCATTCCCAGGGCCAGAGCCTGTGGGCAAAAGGGGCTCCTCCAGCACACATCCAAGCTGGGGAGCGGGTTACCGGTGGGAAGCTATCGGGACCGAAGATACACAACAGGTGCAGGGAAAGGCAGCCACCCCCACCCGTCCGGGAGTAACCACCGCAGCCGGCTGCGGGACCCGTCCATCCAGCCGTTTGTTTTACCGGAGACTCTGTATTTATCATTGGCTGAGTGAGTACAACCGTGCCGTCTGGCACCGCGCTGCCCCCGTGACCCTGCACCTAGCCAGCCCTGCCTTACCCGTCACCTCACCGGGCCCCGGGATAACCAACCCCTACCTACGGAGGGGAAAACAACATCCAAGCTGCTCCCCGCCATCGCTCCCGGGATCCCCGTCACTAGCAGCGGTGGTGTTCAACCTCACCACAAACCGTGGGTGGCGTCACGGACCATACCCTCCAACCCCAAACCACCCCTTTCACTCACGGGCAAGGAGCGCCGCTCGAGTCCCCGGATCCGGCCCACCGCTCGAGCCACCGAGCAGCGGCGAGCAAGCAGCAGCCCAGAGCCGGACCCGAGCGCGGTGAGCGCAGCGCCCTCCCCGCCCGCGACACATTCATCTGTAGAGTCAATAACTTGGACACAGGGGGTTTCTTTACAAACTTTGCAACTTTACTTGGTAACTTCTTTACAATGTCATCATCATTATCCCGCACCCTGAAGGTGCCGCTTCTGACCTCGGTGGGGTAGTTTTCACCACTTCTTGCAATTTTCCGGCTGGCCGCTCCCCTAGCACCTGGGTCTCAGTATGCACCTCTAGGCCCCTCATCCCCAGCTCTGACTTTGCCTCCATGGCTGGTTTGTCCTCTGCTCACATGTTGGCACCCACCCTATTGTAGGGACACACTGAGTGTCAGTTCGCTGCTGGGGGAACAGCCGACATTCACACCGTCTGGGCTACTACCCCCCACACAGGGGGACATGGTTATCTTCAGCCCTTCTGCTACAGGACCCCATCCGCCGAGTTGTGAGTTTCACCCTGAGGATCAGACCTAATCAATATTTTGGGCTTCTGCACACTTCCTCCTTCCTGTGAACTCTCCTACCCTCTTCCTCTTACTTGCCCCTTTTATAACCTACACACCTCCCTGTAACTAACCCCTTCCTAACTAAGGAGCTCCAGGGAAGGAGTCACTTGGGCCATGCTGCCACCTGGTGGCCACACAATATTCTGCAACGATTTTACTAAACACAAATACATATCTGTACCTAGTCTGTCACTTCTGCGGGGGTGGCAAAGCCTTGTACCCACTTACAGTTATGACCACGAGCATCTAACTGACTGTGACTATATGTCATTGTCATAACCATGGATACCTAAGGTCCCGTAATGCACTGAACATAAGGTAAGCGACATAGGGAATCAGAAGAACTACAGTTAGGTCCAGAAATATTTGGACAGTGACACAATTTTCGCGAGTTGGGCTCTGCATGCCACCACATTGGATTTGAAATGAAACCTCTACAACAGAATTCAAGTGCAGATTGTAACGTTTAATTTGAAGGTTTGAACAAAAATATCTGATAGAAATTGTAGGAATTGTACACATTTCTTTACAAACACTCCACATTTTAGGAGGTCAAAAGTAATTGGACAAAAAAACCAAACCCAAACAAAATATTTTTATTTTCAATATTTTGTTGCGAATCCTTTGGAGGCAATCACTGCCTTAAGTCTGGAACCCATGGACATCACCAAACGCTGGGTTTCCTCCTTCTTAATGCTTTGCCAGGCCTTTACAGCCGCAGCCTTCAGGTCTTGCTTGTTTGTGGGTCTTTCCGTCTTAAGTCTGGATTTGAGCAAGTGAAATGCATGCTCAATTGGGTTAAGATCTGGTGATTGACTTGGCCATTGCAGAATGTTCCACTTTTTTGCACTCATGAACTCCTGGGTAGCTTTGGCTGTATGCTTGGGGTCATTGTCCATCTGTACTATGAAGCGCCGTCCGATCAACTTTGCGGCATTTGGCTGAATCTGGGCTGAAAGTATATCCCTGTACACTTCAGAATTCATCCGGCTACTCTTGTCTGCTGTTATGTCATCAATAAACACAAGTGACCCAGTACCATTGAAAGCCATGCATGCCCATGCAATCACGTTGCCTCCACCATGTTTTACAGAGGATGTGGTGTGCCTTGGATCATGTGCCGTTCCCTTTCTTCTCCAAACTTTTTTCTTCCCATCATTCTGGTACAGGTTGATCTTTGTCTCATCTGTCCATAGAATACTTTTCCAGAACTGAGCTGGCTTCATGAGGTGTTTTTCAGCAAATTTAACTCTGGCCTGTCTATTTTTGGAATTGATGAATGGTTTGCATCTAGATGTGAACCCTTTGTATTTACTTTCATGGAGTCTTCTCTTTACTGTTGACTTAGAGACAGATACACCTACTTCACTGAGAGTGTTCTGGACTTCAGTTGATGTTGTGAACGGGTTCTTCTTCACCAAAGAAAGTATGCGGCGATCATCCACCACTGTTGTCATCCATGGACGCCCAGGCCTTTTTGAGTTCCCAAGCTCACCAGTCAATTCCTTTTTTCTCAGAATGTACCCGACTGTTGATTTTGCTACTCCAAGCATGTCTGCTATCTCTCTGATGGATTTTTTCTTTTTTTTCAGCCTCAGGATGTTCTGCTTCACCTCAATTGAGAGTTCCTTAGACCGCATGTTGTCTGGTCACAGCAACAGCTTCCAAATGCAAAACCACACACCTGTAATCAACCCCAGACCTTTTAACTACTTCATTGATTACAGGTTAACGAGGGAGACGCCTTCAGAGTTAATTGCAGCCCTTAGAGTCCCTTGTCCAATTACTTTTGGTCCCTTGAAAAAGAGGAGGCTATGCATTACAGAGCTATGATTCCTAAACCCTTTCTCCGATTTGGATGTGAAAACTCTCATATTGCAGCTGGGAGTGTGCACTTTTAGCCCATATTATATATATAATTGTATTTCTGAACATGTTTTTGTAAACAGCTAAAATAATAAAACTTGTGTCACTGTCCAAATATTTCTGGCCCTGACTGTATACTACATTTCTAATTTGAAGTATTTGCTAATATTATTATTATACCTACTACATATTAGGATAGGATTTTGGAGATGGGAATACCTGTTTAAGGGCATTATTTAGATGTCTCTGTTTAACTATGTCCATGAAAAAATGGTACTGGTGTCATGTGTTTTGCATCAGTGTATTGTTCGTATGTCCATTTTTACCATCAGGATGTCATCAATAGAGATGAGTGGACCCGGGGAAGTTCCTGTTTGCCGGGTTCAGCTGGACTTTAGTTAAAGGTTTGTTTCAGCACCCGGACTTGAACTCGAACCCCATATAAGTCATTAAGGACCCGAATGTCTGTGCTGTAAAATAGCTGTATAAGTACTGTAGTAATGGCTAGGGGGCTGCAAAAAGAAGCAAAATGGGCCAATTGCCCTGCAAACATGTGGACATGAAATGAATAATAATAAAAAAAATGGTGTGGGCCTTCCCAGCCTGAAAATACCAGCCCTCGGCTGTCTGCTTTACCTTGGCTAGTTATCAAAATCAGAGCGGACCATAGGTTATTTTTTTTAATTATTTCAACAATGTGGGATCCCCTCTATTTTTGATTACCAGCCAAGGTGAAGCAGACAGCTGAGGGATGTAGATTGTAGCTGTCTGTTTTACCTGCGGTTATCAAAATTAGGCGGGAGCTCATGTAATTTTTTCTCATCTTTATTGTTAACAGCGGCATATATCGCAGGCGGAGGAGGGCACGCTGCGCTCTCCCACTGCTCGGGTCCGGCTGCTGCTGCTGCTCGGTGGTGGCTCGAGCGGTGGGCCAGATCCCGGGGACTCGAGCAGCGTTCCGCGCCCGTGAGTGAAAAGGGGGATTTGATTGTGGGGATTTTGATATTGTCCGTGACGCCACCCACGGTTGTGGTGAGATTGGTGACACCACCGCTGCTCTGGACGGGGATCCCGGGAGCGATGACAGCTTGGATGTTGGTTCTCCCCTCCGTGGGTAGGGGGTTGGTTGTCCCGGTGATGGGGTAGGGATGGATGGCGGGCGGGTTACGGGGCCTGGCGAGGTGCAGGGTCACGGGGGCAGCGCTGTGCCGCACGGCACGGTGGTACTCACTCAGCCAATGATGCACACAGAGTCTCCGGTAAAACAAACGGCTGGATGGACGGGTCCCACAGACGGCTGCGGTGTCTCTCCTCCCGGCAGGTTGATGGTGACTGCCTTTCCGTGCACCTGTGTAGTGTAGACGGCTCCAATGGGTTCCCACCGGTAACCCGCTCCCCAGCTTGGATATGTGCTGAAGGAGCCCCTTTTGCCCGCAGGCTCTGGCCCTGGGAACTTTAGCCTTGGCGGTGACTGTTTCCCTCTCTCGGTTGGACTGTTGCCTTCTGTCGGGACTTGGCTGCTGAGAAACCCAGGAGGTTCCCTTCGCTAACGGATTTGACAAATTGCACGGCGACTCCTAGCCTTGTCAGGGTCCGTAAGCCCCTGCCGGATGGTGCTGGCTTCTCTTTGCGTACCGGTCTGGTACCGCTGGGCCACCGCCCATCCACGGTCCTTACGGCTAGCTCCAATAGGCCACTCCTGCAGACGGTCACCACCGTCTGCCAACCTTGCTGTACCGTCCGGGCCACACACCCGGACGCCGTCAGACAGTTGCTCTCTTGCCACTTCACTCCTCTCACTTTCACTTCCAACTCTCATCTGCCTGCTTTTCCCGCCTCCAAGACTGTGAACTCCTCGGTGGGCGGGACCAACCGCCTGGCCAACCCCCTGGTGTGGACATCAGCCCCTGGAGGAAGGCAACAAGGGTTTTTGTCTGACTTTGGTGTGCCTGACCGGGAGTGTGGGGTGTGTTGGTGTAGTGCTTGTGACGTCCTGGCTTGTCCAGGGCGCCACACATACATTCATCTTTCACATGCAATAAAGCTTGTTGATTGGCTGCACTGTAGCCTTTCAACAAACTTTATTAACATACGAACAGTACCTGAACATCAAACTCACACACAGACATTTTTTTTTAAAAAGTACGTGCTCGAGTCAGAGGCCCGGACACCGGTATCTGGTACAATAAATTTTAAAGTTTTAGCTATCCTGTGCACTGATAAATAGATACTGCATACAGATGGTACACGGATGCCACCTGTGTGCTGTATGTGTTGTTCATGAACCCATAGACTTGTATTGGCAGTTGTCTTCTGTGCTGCTGAAAAAACCTCAGACATATCTCTATGTTTTGCACAGACATGCGATCTGTGAGAAAACACAGTCATGTGAATAGCACCATAGGTTATGATGGGTACATGGTGTATCTGTGGAAAAAACGGATACAACACGGACATGTCAATAAGGTCTAGAGCATCTAAAACAGAGATGACGTAGCAGGAGGCAGTCTTACAGTATGTACACTTACTGGTCACAGGAATACAGAGCCTTTTAGGATCAGGCTGCTAAGCTGTCATGCACAATGAATACTGTAATGTGCTTGTAGGACGGTAACTATTTTTAATTTGCACTGCCAGAACGTCCAGATCCAGGAAAGTTGACTTTTATAGAACAGAAACCCAGACCCAGAGGACACAACATCTACTTGTAAAAGGTTTCTCATTAACACAGACCAGATCTCATTATATGATATCAGTAAAGGAGCACAAACGAATTAACCATATAGTACTCCTTTGACCAGTTTCACATGTCCAACATTCATGGTCCATGTATACAGTGCGGGGCCAAGCTTTCTTGACTCTATAGGCAAATGTTATATATGCCCCCCCAACAATCCAAAGTTTTTAACTTCACATGACACAATGACACTATTGTCATGCATATATTGCTCTGATTAAAGGTTCCACCACCTCTGCAAGGGCTTTGAAATACCTTCAATGCAATTCATTGCAAAACATGAGATGAATGCTTGAGGAACACATTTTATAGGTGTTTACAGAAATGTATTCAACTTATTTACGTACATACCATGATTATATTCCACAGTGCTTTACAGACATTATAAAGAAACATTGTCAGGCATCTTTCCCGGCTCCAGGTCAGGGCCTTGCTCCATTATCCCATGGCTGCTTTCCTTTGCAATAGTCTGTACTGGTTTTCTCAGTTTACCCAACAAACCTCTACAATGTCAACAAGCATTTTAGGGCCAGCTGATGCAGAGGCCATGTGCTTGGACACAGTTAAGCGGGCTTTACACGCTACGACATCGCTAATGCGGAGTCGTTGGGGTCACGGAATTCGTGACGCACATCCGGCCGCATTAGCGATGCCGTTGCGTGTGACATCGATTAGCGATTTTGCATCGTTGCAAAACAGTGAAAAATCGCTAATCGGCGACACGGGGGTCCATTCCCAATTATCGTTACTTCAGCAGTAACGAGGTTGTTCCTCGTTCCTGCGGCATCACACATCGCTGCGTGTGACGCCGCAGGAGCGAGGAACGTCTCCCTACCTGCCTCCCGGCCGCTATGCGGAAGGAAGGAGGTGGGCGGGATGTTACGTCCCGCTCATCTCCGCCCCTCCGCTGCGATTGGGCGGCGGTTCAGTGACGTCGCTGTGACGCCGCACGGACCGCCCCCTTAGAAAGGAGGCGGTTCGCCGGTCACAGCGACGTCGCCGGACAGGTAAGTATGTGTGACGGCTCTGGGCGATGTTGTGCGGCACGGGCAGCGATATGCCCGTGTCGCGCAACAGATGGGGGCGGGTACGCACACTAGCGATATCGGGACCGATATCGCAGTGTGTAAAGTAGCCTTAACATTAAGTAACCTTGTCCACAGTAACTTCAAAATTTGTCAGGAGTTTGCTTCCACTTCACTTGACTCAACAACTCCAGCCAGGTGTCTAATCATCTGCCCTTCTTCTTCTGACTTCTATGCTACAACCAGAGGTATTTCCAAGCTTTGTCCAGCTTATTAAAGGGAACCTGTCATCAGAAATTTAGCTTGAAACCTAAAAGATTCCCCCTCTGCAGCTCCTGGGCTGCATTCTAGCAATGTTCCTGTTGTTTATGTGCCCCCTTTCTAACCAAAAATAAAGACTTTGTTAAGGGGTACCGTTTTGTATTCAGATCTTGATAATGGTACACGGGGGCGGGCTGTCTGGTGGCAGTTAGTCTGCCTCCTGTTGCTTTAGGCCGTCCCCCATCGCTCCATTCCATATCTCAGGATGCCGCCCACTGCGCCCGAGGTCCCGTGCACGCGAGGACTGCTGGTCACGTGTGCGCAGGCACGAGGTTATGGGCGGTGCTGTGATTGCATCGCAAGTGCCCGACCATCATCTCGTGGCCATGCTCTCCCCTCTGCCTCCAGCGTTCTGCGCAAGCGCTGGCCAGATGACCAGACGTTGGAACGTTCTGCACAGAACGCTGGAGGCAGAGGGGAAAGGCAGGCACGAGATGATGGGCGGGCACTTGCGATGCAATCACAGTGCCGCCCATAGTCTCATGCCTGCGACACACGTGAACAGCAGTCCTCGCGTGCACGGAACCTTGGGCGCATTGGGCGGCGTCCTGAAGTATGGAATGGAGCGATGGGGAACAGCCTAAAGTGACAGGAGGCAGACTAACGGCCACCAGAGAGCCCGCCCCCGTGTACCATTATCAAGATCTGAATACAAAAAGGTACCCCTTTACAAAGTCTTTATTTTGGTCAGAAAGGGGACACATAAACAACAGGAACATTGCTAGAATGCAGCCCAGGAGCTGCAGAGGGGGAATCTTTTAGGTTTCAAGCTAAATTTCTGATGACAGGTACCTTTAAGGGAGTCAACACTTAGCCCTCAGCAAAGAGGTTACAAACATTTTGCAAATGTTCTTGGTGCTGTTCACACCTAGCCTCTGCAACCAAGGTAATGTACCTCTTCAATTATATCTCCTTCTTGTCTGTACTTCGCTACTATCATGCGGGTTACTATTTCTATGCTACAAGTCCTAATTTACATACATTGCTGCTATCCACCATTGCCCTGTTGAAAGATATCAAACTATATTTACTTCACATTCATTCCTGTGATTAACTACATTCCTGCTAGAAAATACCAGTTATTGATTGCTTGTCCCACCAGAATGCCTAGTTTGGATCACCTAGCTACCAAAACTTCAACCATCTTGTCTGAAACTCTACTCTGCCTCCATTTCCTTTTATCTTGCCTGCTCCTTACCAGTATTACTCAGATGTCCTTTCCAAGCAGAAGGCAGAGACAATACCTAACAGCATTCATTTGTTTGTGCAATACCCCTTTCTAGGCACTGAACCACCGAGAGGGAAAATTTATCCTCTCTCTCTCCCTAAGGGCACATTAAGACATCCATACAAATAGTTCTTAGATAGGACATCAATGCATGTATTGACTGCAGGTCTCCCGACCTGAGTGTGACATCTTCATGTATTTCTATGAAGCTGTCATGCTCAGGTTGGGAGATCCGCGGCTAGTCCGTGCATTGCGGTCGAATCTCGGACCAATTTGTATGGATACATAGATCAAAAAATCCCTAAATAAGGTGTCAAAATGCGATAGTTGTATTTAATGTCCCACAGTGATATGTTGATATATCCTATATGTACTCTGTTTTTGTATTGTTACCTGTATGTGGTTTGACATTGTCAAATGTCTTTGTTATATGCTGGAAATTTAATAAAACCTTTATGATTAAAAAAAAAAAATGCGATAGTAAATTCAAAAAGATCTCATGTATAAGCGGCAAACTGGAAGCCATACATGAGAATCACAAACAACATACAATAAAAAAGTTTTTTTTTTTTAAATATATATATATATATATATATATATATATATATATATATATATATATATATATATACCGTATTTTTCGCTTTATAAGACGCACTTTTCTTCCCCCAAATTTTGGGGGAAAGTAGGGGGTGCGTCTTATAATCCGAATATACGGGGGGGGTGTATATATATATATACACAGAGTCCAGTGGAGGTGCAGGCAGCTCTGGAGCGGTGCTGGAGACTGCTTGGAGCTGGGAGCGGCAGCGTTTGATCTCCTGCTCTCCCACTCATATAATATGCACAGCCGCTGTCCATCAGAAGCGTGGTGCTGAAACTGCATCGCGCTGATGGGCTGAGGGATCTGTGCATATTATCTGCCTGTGCTTACCTTTGATTGCACAGGATTCCCCCTCCCCCTGTGTTAGATATGGCCTCCCGTGCTGCTGCTGTAGTAAAATAATAAACTCTTTACTCACCTCCTCCAGCGTCTGCCCGGTCCCTCCTGCTGGCTGTGATTAGACATGCAGAGATATCTCTCTCTGCTGTCCCGATCACATGACCAGCACTAGAACTAGGAAGTAGGAAGTGCAGGAGACAGGAGGAGTTCAACCCCGAGGAGGGTGACACGAGACAGGACTGTGCTGCAGAAGGTAAGGAAAGAGTTTATTTTACTAAAAGCAGCAACATGGGGGTGATATGCCACAGAGGCTGATGTGGCCCTGTCTGCCTGCCACAGAGGCTGATGTGGCCCTGCCTGCCTGCCACAGAGGGTGATGTGGCCCTGCCTGCCTGCCACAGAGGGTGATGTGGCCCTGCCTGCCTGCCACAGAGGGTGATGTGGCCCTGTCTGCCTGCCACAGAGGGTCATGTGGCCCTGTCTGCCTGCCACAGAGGGTGATGTGGCCCTGTCTGCCTGCCACAGAGGGTGATGTGGCCCTGTCTGCCTGCCACAGAGGGTGATGTGGCCCTGTCTGCCTGCCACAGAGGGTGATGTGGCCCTGTCTGCCTGCCACAGTGGCCCTGTCTGCCTGCCACAGTGGCCCTGTCTGCCTGCCACAGTGGCCCTGTCTGCCTGCCACAGTGGCCCTGTCTGCCAGCCATAGAGGATGTGTGCCAGCCATAGGGGAAATGTGGCATCACTGGGGGACGTGTTCAATATAAGGTGGCCATATCCAGATTAAGTGGGCTAATTTTAGGATGAGGGGGCTATGAGGGACATATACCCTATATTATTTGTTAGACGGACACTGGCATTATAACACGGACCCCATTTATTAAAAAATTCTCTATTCCTTCACCAAATTTGGGGGTGCGTCTTATAATCAGGTGCGTCTTATAAAGCGAAAAATATATATTTTATATTAAAAAAAAATGTGAAAGATTTTTTTAAAAATAATTTTTAAATACAATTCATAATTACCAGGGACAATATGTTTATAAGGATAGGGTCACTCAAATCAGGGCAGAGACGAAAAGTAATTAATATAATAAGAGACCACTGAAGGTAGTAAAAAAATCACTAGTAGTAATAAATTAGATGCGGGCAACAGGGTAAATAAATAGAATAAATAGATATCCCTAAAATAGTGAACAGATAAGCGTACATAAATATTATTATTGTTTCAAGTGGTAAAAAAAATTATTGGAAAATAGTACAAAAAAAAAAAGTTGCCAGTGTTGCCAATTTTCAAGACTCGTAATGTTTTCATTTTGTGGTCAATGGATCAGTGTGAGGTTTTTTTTTTTGCAGGGCGACCTGAAAGTTTTATTAACTTCATTTTTTTGGTAGATACAATTTTTTGATTGCTTTTTATTACATCGCCCCTTCCCCCCAAATTCTGGCATTTAATTTCAATTTATTTGTCCTTTAGTTTTTACCAAGCAGGTTAATTATATATTTTTATAGATCAGACATTTATGTATGCAGTGATACCAAATATGTGGATATTTATATATATTTTTCAAGATATTTTATTTTAAATGGTGAAAAATAGGATGATTCAAATTTTTATGCTTAATTTTTTTAACATATGTTAAAATGTCACTTTTTAT
The DNA here is from genome assembly GCF_048569485.1 of Anomaloglossus baeobatrachus. Taxonomy (NCBI): domain Eukaryota; kingdom Metazoa; phylum Chordata; class Amphibia; order Anura; family Aromobatidae; genus Anomaloglossus; species Anomaloglossus baeobatrachus. Next base: position 146,583,554 of record NC_134361.1, on the reverse strand, counting down.
TACATTTTGTAGTCCCTTTAGGGAACTTGAATCTGATTGCTTGGACTATATATAGCAATAGCATAGTATATTTATATAGCACATTCAGTATCATGGTTTTCTATGAACACCAGCCACAAAAGCACCAACATTACAAGCACAGGGTCTTCAGCAGAGCCCCTGTCATGGCAACCCATCGTGTGGAGAAGGGGCAATCAGTGGTGAAACATTTTGCCCCTCATGCAGCGCACTGAAATGACAGCAGCATTCAACAAGTTAATAGCTGTGGGTAGAGCTCCGCTCCACTGAGGGCTGTAAGAGACAGATAATGACTGAAAAAAATCAGCCATCATTTGCCAGAAAAGGAACATGTTCAACTCCTGAACCCGATCCATTCATCTGCTGCCAATGAGCGCAGTACAGTTATAGTGCTTGTCACAAAAGGTTTAAAGAAGAAGGAAGTTCATCTGAAAATCGCCATCTCTGGTCAGTGCAGGCTTCTTCTTTGGAAAGAAAAAAAGATTGTCTTGGAGACCACGTATAGACTATGGATTATGCATTACCCCTCATCTCTGAGCTGTTTGTTTGGACTAAGGTTGCGACCAGCTTTACCAAAGTAGATTTGAAAAGAGTTTATAACCTAAACCACATAAAATGGCAGCCAGCGTTCAATACCCATAATGGTCATTATAAATATCCAGTTATGCCTTTCAGGTTATGCACTGGCTGTGCTCCAGCACTTTGTTAATGAAATCTTTCATGATGTCCGGTTCCAGTATGTCTATTGGATGACATCTTAATCTTCTCCAGAGACCTGGACCCACATCATCTTCATGTGTTTTGAAGAGACAGTAACAAAACCACCGCTTTGCTAAGCTGAAATTTGTCTCTCTCTCTCTTGACCTTCATTAACTGCCATTTCTCAATTACAGAAACCAGCCAGATATCCCTCCGGGAAGGGCCCAGCCAAGGGGTGACTCTTTTTAGGAGACCACCATAACCACCATATTAAGTGGCCCTTTTAGTCAATATCCAACTTTTTGACAAGTTTAAAGATATGACAAGGGAAATACCAAGGCCAGGTATCCATCCACAGACAGCTGTTTCGGGGTATTGCCCCTCATCAGTGTGGAGTAGGATTCTGGCTGGGTGGGAGCAATGCCTAGTAGACCAACAATACCTGGCCTTCGTATTTCCCTTGTCATATCTTTAAACTTGTCAAAAAGTTGGATATTGACTAAAAGGGCCACTTAATATGGTGGTTATGGTGGTCTCCTAAAAAGAGTCACCCCTTGGCTGGGCCCTTCCCGGAGGGATATCTGGCTGGTTTCTGTGTTGAGACTCCTAACAGAGGCTCCACGGACCTTTTTGATTTGCATATTTCCCAGGGGGCAATGTACCTAGGATTTCACTGTCTTGAGCGCCCTCGCTGGCTGCCGGCAGTGTTTTCTCTGGCTGGTCTCCCCGAGATCAGTAATTGTTTTGTTTTATTTCTCAATTATGGCATCTCTTTTGGTAATCTTCATATGCACCCAGAGAAAATTGTAACTATTCTCGATGGGACGTTGATCACAAAGTCCTCTAAAGATTCATAGGCTTTGCTATCTGCTACAGCCAGTTTGTTAAAAACTACTCCCAGGTGGTGGTTCCTCTTGCAGCTCTCACTCAGAAGGAAGCTAATTCTCGGAACTGGTAGGATTCTGTTCAAGTAACTGTAAAATATTCCTTTCTTTACTGCTCCAGTTATACATCTCCCTGTGCATTGGACTGGCCATTCTTCTTTGAAGTGGATGCCTCTGCTATTCTAAATATCTAAAAATTCTGGAGGGTGCTGCACAAAAATCTATTTAGAATTCTCTGCAGCCTATCACCCTTGATGTAATAGGCAAATTGAGAGAATCATTGAATACTTGAACACTTCTACAAATTTTCTCGAACCTTCATCAATATAATTGCTGGATTTGCTTCCTTGTGCCCATAATAATCCAATGTCTGAGTTTTTAGGGAAATCAATATTGTTACAGTGTATGGTTGGGAGCTTTGTCTTTCTTGGTCAAGCAAAGCCAAATGTCACTTCTTGCTGTAAACATTGTCTATCAAGACATTCATGAAATCTGGCTTGAAATCCACTTTGGCAAAACAAAGTAAAACAAAGTGGCCTAAACAAAGGAAAGTGCTGATCAATACAACTGCCCTGTCCGCAACATCTCTGCTGGTAATAAAAACTGGCTTTCCACCAAATACATAAGTTTAACCTTCGTCCGGTTGAATAGGTACAATTGTAACTATTCCCTTTTTAAATTGCAATAATTTTTTTTTTCGAAAAGCCGTAGAGGGCTGAAATTTCATGACATCTCAGTAGTTTTGGTCCAGAATATATTGGCCAAATTTCAATAAAATATCTCCACCCCCTTCCGAGATAAGGGGTCGAGAAATTTTGGCAAAATTATGCAGCCTGACAAAGGTTAAAGGCTCTTAGGAGGCTGGCTCCAAAGTTCATTGCTCCATTCCAGATTATTCAGTAAATTTGTTTGGTGACTTTCCATGTGAAATTACCTTCAACATTAAAAAATTCCAATTTTTCTTTATATGTCATTACTATGTTCTAGTTCTCAATACATTTTATCCTACTGTCAAGAAAGCTTTTTGTTCTGTCTTTGATCTTAATTTAACATGGAGTATCATATCAACCAAATTCTGGATTGTAAGACCGTGTCTGTTTCTGTCTTCGGCGCTGACATCACATTTACAGTGTATCAGCCAATAAATGAGCTCAGCGGGCGGAGATGCTACAGCACTGTACTGTCTGACTGTTATATCGTCAGTGGTGTAGACAAATAGAAAGACACCAGGATTAGTGCCAGGGACTCAGCACTGGACCTTGGGGATGAGGGGTTAGAGTGGAAGTAGAGCACAGTTTACTTTTTTAAAAATAAACTTCAGCCAAAGGACAGGGACGTGTGCACAGATGTAAATGAATACGCTGTATTGCTTCATGATTCAGTCTCCATAGATTTCAGCAGCAAGAACTCACAGCATAGCACAAAGTGGGCTAAACAGCATCTAATATACATGCCAGTAGGACTTTCTTGGCTAAACTATTCCCATAGAGCTACAGTCTGCATGCTTGGTTTAATCAAGGGTCCATAGGTTTTAATTAAGAGAGGGAAGTCTACTATAGACACCTTTGGCATGGGCTTTTCTTCCTTGCGAACAAAACTATTGGAATTGAAATTCAAAATATCTCATCTATTTACAACCTGTTTTAAGTCCCCTCCACACATAGAATATATTTATTAAAGGTGTTGGCGACATTATATTCATCTTAACATATTTGTTAATTACCCCTCAAAAATCAGGATTAGAAGGCATCTATCTGACACCATCAATTCCACTGCAGTTTCTATTTCTGCAGTGTCCAGACATTTTTCGTCTGTACATAATGGCGATCTCACAGGGTTTCAATTTATGGGCATTTAACAAGTACACAGACCGATCCGGGGTGGAGATCACAGGAGGAAACTCCTAAACAGAGAGTCCTTCTGGATCTTCACCCTGGAGACTAGGCAGCCGCATGGTATCAACAATCGACAAGACCTCATTTTACATTATTATTATACTCCATTTAAATAGCGGTTTTTGCCTGGCCCTTCTTTACTATTGCTATTCCTACTCTGCATTTCTTCTTCAACTCAAGAGGGACTTAGATTAATATCCCTAGAATGAGTTTACCCTGATAGTACTACATCATATCATCTATCTTTATTTAAACCCCTTATAATTTTATATAATGAACTATTGTAAACTCAATTAAACCTAAAATAATTTTTACATTTATCAATCGGGATGAATCTATAAACTATATGTTATATCTGATCTATCAGCAAGATCCTCTATCCTTGAATGTGCTTTTAATCATTGTAACATATTTATACATATATATTGATATATTTCTTGGTCAATTTTACCTTAAATTTAAATTTATTATATATAATTATGCTTCTTATGTACCTTTGGAATATATTGTAAACAATTTGCACATGTTAAGCCTGCTTTACACGTTGCAATTTCGCATACGATATCGTATGCGATTTGCAACGCCCCCATCGTATGTGCAGCACGTTCAATTTGTTGAACGTGCCACACATACGATTAACCCCCGTCACACTTACTTACCTTCCATACGACCTCGATGTGGGCGGCGAACGTCCACTTCCTGGAGTGGGAGGGACGTTTGGCGTCACATCGACGTCACGCGGCAGCCGGCCAATTGAAGTGGAGGGGCGGAACTGAGCGGGACGTAAACATCCCGCCCACCTCCTTCCTTCTGCATTGTGGGCCGGGAGCCGCAGGAGGCAGGTGAGACCTGTTCATCGTTCCCGGGGTGTCACACACTGCGATGTGCGCTACCCCGGGTACGATGAACAATCTGACGTTTAATTTGTCAGGAATGAACGACGTGCATGCGATGAACGGTTTTTCGTTCAATCGCAATTGCATGTCGCTGTCACACACTGCAATGTACCTTACGATGCCGGATGTGCGTCACTTACGACGTAACCCCTCCGACACATCGTAAGATATATTGTAGCGTGTAAAGCAGGCTTTAGATATTATGATCTGTCCATCTTTGTACAACCTTGGGGTTACTATTTGTATATTTATATCCACACTTAACTATAGGCATTCTATTTTTTCAGCCTGTATTTTAACATACATTTTATTCATTTGTATTTTTTCCTTATGTAATTCCCTTTTGTCAGATTCCTCGCAACTACTAGTTCAGTAATTGCCTTGGAGTAACCTGACCTGTGCAGGTGCTCTTGATTGCAAGAGTCGGGGGGATCTTTCAAAAGGAAGACGGCAATTATTTACTAGTAGAACATGATTAAGACATGAGCGTTGAAATGCGTTGTTCTGTCTGCTTCTGTGACGTCCTGGCCTATCAAGTCGTCACAAGGGTGCCGTGCAATCTGCCCTTCTGCATGGTAACCACTCCACATTGGTTACGGGTCCTGTCAATTTGGTGTTGCTACCAATAGGTGTACACAAATCCTGAGGAACACTCTGCACCACACCCACCAAACACCCATTGGGCAGCCTGAGGGGAATAGGGACGCCCAGATGGAGGGATGGAAGAGGGAGGTCAGAGATGTCAGTTAGAGAGTAGAAGTTGAGCAGTGAGCAGCGGTGACAGAACAGGTCATACTGTGGAGCTGGGCTCCTGTACCCATCCCAGGTGCCAGACGTTGGCCTGGCCAGAATGAGCTGAAACCCCGGTCGCAGGGGGTAGTGTCAGGGAGCACGGTGCTGCTACAGAGAGTAGGCCGGCTGCCTTGTGCTACAACCAGGCAGGGACAAGGGTACGACAGGGTACGCGGACCCTAGGCTGGGAAGTAGCTTCACGCAGCCTAGTAATTCACCCGACAGGAACGGAAGCTTCAGGAACCGTTCCCCACCCGCTCCAGAATCGGGGTACTAGTGCAACGAGGGGGATAGGACTTCCCACAACCATCCAGAAAATCCCAAGCGTGAACCCTGAGAGCAAGCTCACCCGGCTAGCCACGCAGGTGAGCAGAACCCGAAATGCTTCAAGTGTAAGGGATCCACACGTAGGACACACAGTGACAAGGGACAAGGCTTCAGATCAACTTGCAACACCAAAAGGGCACGGACCAAGGGTGCTCGCCCAAGTAAAACAGGATACTCAAGAGTTTGGTTTACCTGGTGTCAGTGACTTTGGACTGTGTGAGTACACATTATTCCTTTGCACCCGATGGGTTCCCCACTCCATCCATCACCGGGTCCCGGGACACCACTCCCCCCACCCACGGAGGGGTTAACAACTCGAGCTGCCTCACACCAGCGTCCCCGGGCTCCCCCCAAACCGGCAGGGGTGATCTCTCACGTTACCACACACAGTGTGTGGTGTCACGAACATTATCCCAAAACCACAAATCCCCCTTTTATTTCCGAGGTAGCCGCGCAACGCCGCCTCGGATCCGGAGACCCCTCGAGCCACTGCGGATCCAGGTCCGAGCAGCCCGTCGGCTGTCGCGGGGGTGACACACTTCCACATGATACAAGCCATTACTTGCTGGATTTTAATAATTTCTACAATAAATTTTGGACTTTTAATTTATCTGGTCAGCGCTGGACTTTCTATTTTTTAACATATGTGTTGGGTACATGTTTTGTGGCACTCACTATAATATGAGTATACAGGTTCCCTTCCTGCACTTGTTAGTACGGCTTTTTTTATAGGCGGCTCAGGTCTCTTCTTATAATAACTATTTGAGGAGGAACATGTGACCAGACCTGTCCATCAGCCTCTTTCAAGCAAAGAAACCTCCCATGAAGATTAAAAAAATAAATCTGTGCATGGCGTGTACTGTGTGTATATGTTATTATACTCCTCTTCCGCTGTCTTCCCTGGGATCCAGAGCCATTCTGCTTTCTTCTGAGTCAAGTCACCGACACCGCTCTTCAGATTCTCCGAGTCACGCCGCACTCTATTTGTGACCCGGAAGTGACTTTAACCATGTACGTCTATATAGTGTCAAAACGAATTTCAATTGACTTACATTGTAAAATAGACATCCAGTTCACACATAAAGCATAGAGTGAGCCGGAGAGTCTGAACTGCGGTGATGTCACTGAGAAGAGGAACAGAACGGCCCTAGATCCTTGAAAAGACTGTGGTATGTGAGTACACATTACACTACATACTCATATACACAGTTTAAAAAAAAAAAATATATATATAACCTTCAAGGGATGCTTCTTTAAAAACACCTCACAGGGAAAAGCTGTTTTTTAATAACATGATACTAATAGACAAGACTAGTCACATGCTCCCCAATAAGAACAATTTTGTGGACATAAGAGCTTTGTCCAGGGGTTCGGGAACCTTTTTGGCTGAGAGAGCCATGAACGCCACATATTTTAAAATGTAATTCCTTGAGAGCCATACTCTCCAGGGGGAGTGGCGGTGGTGGAGAAACTCAGAAGGTCCCAGGAGGCAGGGTAGGCAATGCTGCAGGCATGAAGGAGGGGGTGTCATGGCTCAAGAGGGTCAGTGAGCGAAGAGCCGGCGATACTGCTGTGGACTCGTGGGGTGTCATGGTGGCAGGCACCATTGATCTGCTGGCGGGCACAGAAGAAGAGGTGTCATGGCTCAGTGTGCGGCAGCGGAACGAGGACCATTGATCTGCTGGCTGGCTGCTTTGAATCTCCTACAGTTGACGACATCGACTTCAAGAAAATGGCTGCGGCGCATGCGCAGATTGACGTGAAAGACTTCAAGAAAATGGCTGCAGAGTCCTATTTGCGCACGTGTGCGCCTCCTCGGCCATTTTCTTGAAGTCGATCTCGTCAAATGCGGGAGGTTCAAAGCAACCAGCTGGCAGATCAATGGTTCTCGCTGCCACGACACCCCACGAGCCTGCAGTTTCGCCAACCCTGCGCCACCACTGCTGCCCAGGTAAGCCATTTGTTTTTTGCAAGACACATCCCCATTTTGTGGGGAAAAAAGTGCATCTTACAAACTGGAAAATACAGTATTTTTCTATTAAAGATTTGTCTGCGAGCCAGATGCAGCAATCAGAAGAGCCACATCTGGCTCGCGAGCCATAGGTTCCCATCCCCTGGCTTGTCTGTCTGTTAGTAAAGCTGCACTCACAAGTGCAGGAGGAGAACCTGATGTCTGATGTTGAATAGGTTTGCATTAGCCAAATGTATGTGTCATCTGGCAAAATTCTGTTTGTTTATTTATTTATTTTAAATTCACCATTTGGTTCCAGAGATTTTCAGCCTCTTTTTTTCTGGGCACATTTTTATGGTCTTGAGAAAGGGTCGGTGCTCACAGGATTTGCTAGAGCTGTGACTTTAGGCTGCTCTGCACAGTTACCCCATGAGTAACGCCCCCGTAAACACTGTAAAAATCAGCACTAAATATAACGGCCTTTGCATTTAAAAAAAAAAAGGGCATACTTGGGGGTAGTGGGAATAGAATACAACTTTTTTTCATAAAATGTTTCTTAGAGTGACATGTCATAAGTAGAGTTGAGCGGATTGCTAATAATCCGGGTCCGGCGGATCCGTCGCGGGTTGCCCCAGAAGTCCGGATCCGATCCGGAATCTGGTCCAATGTAAGTCAATGGGGGAGCGGATCCGGGACGAGAGAGAGAGAGAGAGAGAGAGTGAGGGAGAGGGAAAAAAAAAAAACGAACCCGGATCGTGCAGCCGGATTCCCGGGTCCCGGTTGGACCCGGATCGGACCCTGCAACTGCGCGGATCCGGACTTTTACAGTTCGGATCCGCTCAACACTAGTCATAAGCTTTGATTGGCAGTGGTCTGGGTGATGAACTATCCACTGATCGCTAAAATGCCTGAACACTGTGCGCCTTCAATTTTCTTGGCTCTTTTATTTTTTTTTCCAAGGATTCGCACACCTCACCTGGATCTCCAAACAATGAGGAGCTGAGTTGAGCGGACACAGAACTCAGCTGAGCACTGCTCGCCCCTTAGTCAGGGCCTCAGCACCCAAAATCCCAGTTATTAAAATTTCTGATCTGTCACTAAAACAAAAGTTTTATAAAATTATAGGTTTAAATATTAGGAAACTGGCAGCTGCCTTTATATTTAGTTATTCTGGATTAGTACATCAGAATAATAGATTTACAGCCAACCGCCTTTAGGGCGATATCCGGGACTTGTATTATTTTTCTTATGGGACAAAGAACTAACCGCAATCACAAAAATCACAGGGAGTAGATCTATGAGTTTGAATAGGCATTTGGGGTGTAGTTTAGAGGAGGGGTGGAGTTAATGGGGGTTTATAAGGCAAGGTCCATTAGAGAAGGCATCCATTTTAGGCATAGTTTCATAGTATCATAGTTTTTTAAGGTTGAAGGGAGACTCTAAGGCCGGCTTTGCACATTGCAACATCGCACGTGCGATGTCGGTGGGGTCAAATCGAAAGTGACGCACATCCAGCGTCACTTTCGACATCGTTGTGTGTAAATTCTAGAGGATACGATTAACGAGCGCAAAAGCGTCGTTATCGTATCATCGGTGCAGGCTCCGACTTTTCCATAATTACGCTGCCGCGACAGGTACGATGCTTCATAGTTTCATAGTTTTTAAGGTTGAAGGGAGACTCTAAGTCCATCTAGTTCAACCCGTAGCCTAATATGTTGATCCAGAGGAAGGCAAAAAACCCCCAATGTGTCAAATAAGCTCCAATGGGGAAAAAAATTCCTTCCTGACTCCACATACGGCAATCAGACTAGTTCCCTGGATCAACACCCTGTCATAAAATCTAATATACATAACTGGTAAAATTATATTATTCAAGAAAGGCATCCAGGTTCTGCTTAAATGTTAGTAGTGAATCACTCATTACATCATGCGGCAGAGAGTTCCATAGTCTCACTGCTTGTACAGTAAAGAATCCTCGTCTGTGATTATGATTAAACCTTCTTTCCTCAAGACGTAGCGGATGCTCCCGTGTTCCAGTCGCAGGCCTAGGTGTAAAGAGATCTTTGGAAAGGTCTCTGTACTGTCTCCTCATATGTTTATACATTGTGATTAGATCCCCCCTAAGCCTTTGTTTTTCCAAACTAAATAACCCCAAGTTTAAATAACCTGTCTTGGTGTTGCAGCCCACCCATTCCTCTAATCATCTTGGTCGCTCTTCTATATACCTGTAAGATTATGCTATTTATAACCTGCTATACTTTTGCTATCAAGAAAAGCATCCATTCCTCTCTTAAATTCATTCAGTGAGTTGGCCATCACCACTTCCTCAGGAAGAGAGTTCCAGAGCCTCATTGCTCTTACCATGAAGAACCCTCTTCTATGCTGATGTAGGAATTTTCTTTCCTCCAATCTAAGAGAATACCCCCTTGTTCTTGTCATAGTCCTTGGTACAAACATATCATGGGAGAGATCTCTATATGGCCCTCTGATATATTTGTACATGTTTATTAGGTCTCCCCTAAGTCTTCTCTTTTCTAGAGTAAATAGACCTAATTTTGATAACCTTTCCGTGTATTGTAATGCACCTACTCCATTTATTATTTTAGTAGCCCGCCTCTGAACCCTTTCAAGTTCAGTAATGTCTTTCTTGAGCACCGGCGCCCAAAATTGCACACAATACTCCAAGTGTGGTCTGACGAGTGATTTGTACAGAGGGAGAATGATGTTTTCATCTCGTGCCCCCAGACCTCTTCTAATGCATCCCATCACCCTATTTGCTTTGGTGGCTGCTGCCTGACACTGGGCACTCCAATTTAGCTTCTTATTGACTAAGATGCCTAAGTCTTTTTCCATGTCTGATTTCCCCAGCAGTTTCCCATTTAGTAAGTAATCATAGCATCTGTTTCTCCTTCCCATGTGCATAACCTTACACTTATCTGTGTTAAACCTCATTTGCCATTTTTCAGCCCAATTCTCCAATTTACTCAAATCCATCTGTAGTTGCAAACTGTCCTCCTTTGTGTTAACTACCTTACATAGTTTTGTATCATCTGCAAATACTGATTTTTTACTCTGTAAACCATCCACCAGATCATTAATAAATATATTAAATAGTAGGGGGCCCAATACAGACCCCTGTGGCACCCCACTAGTAACCCTGGCCCAATCTGAGTATGCGCCATTAATAACCATTCTTTGTTTTCTACCACTAAGCCAGCTACCTACCCATCTACACACATTTTCCCCGAGCCCAAGCTTTCTCATTTTACTTAGCAGTCTTTTATGTGGGACAGTTTCAAATGCTTTACCGAAGTCGAGATAAATGACATCCAATGATTCTCCTCGGTCCATGTGAGAGCTTACATCCTCATAGAAGCTGATCAGGTTAGTTTGACAGGAGCGATCCTTCATAAATCCATGTTGATATGGAGTTAAACAATTATTAACATTGAGACATTCCATAATAGTATCCCTTAAAAACCCTTCAAACATTTTACCCACAACAGATGTTAAGCTTACCGGCCTATAGTTTCCAGGTTCCCTTTTACACCCTTTTTTGAATATTGGTACCACATTTGCTAGTCGCCAATCCAGTGGAACAGACCCAGTTTCTATAGAGTCTTTAAATATAAGGAATAGAGGCCTGTCTATCACATTACTTAACTCCCTTAATACCCGAGGGTGAATGCCATCAGGGCCTGGTGATTTGTCAATTTTAATGTTACTAAGTCGGTTCTGCACTTCTTCCTGGGTTAGGCAGGTCATACTTAATGAAGCGTTTACATTATCACTCAGATGCTGTTGTGTGGCGCCCCAGCATCTGGTCGCCACAACAGTGTTGCCCCCTCAAAAGGGTTAATACTGAGCCTGGAGGTAATTGGGGAAATCATTGGCCAGCAAGTTCAACATCCAATGCAGTTTCTCCCTCAGGCCAGTAGAGGGAGCTCTGAACCTGGAGTTCCAGGGAGCATTCCTCAAGCCTGACCTGAGGGAGGAGTGAGTGTTCAGTCTGAGAGGGAAGTTGGAGAGTGAAGACGCAGAGTGGTGCTGTCCTGTGGACTGGGGCCTGGAGCTGGAATAGCTTGGCCCAGTGAAGCAGGATTGGCAGAGAGGCACAGAAGAGACTTAGACATCGGAGTCTGTGGTTGCCAGGGTGTAAAACCCTTCCCTGGTAGCCGAATCCAAAAGGGCAGAAGGACTGCAGGTCTCCTGGCCCCCCAAAGCAACCTGAAGGTACAGCTGCATCACCAGGGCCCGGTGTGGACTCCAGCAGAGAAGCATCAGAGAGGGCCTGTGCAGCCTACCACACTGGGAGAGGGATGTACCACCGGTCCCAGCAGCAAGAGGGCCATTGCTAACTCAGAGTGAGGGTCCTATGAAAGCAAAGAAAGAACAGGGAGTAGGCCTCATACTCAGCTGGCCAAAAAGTTACCTCAGTTACTTCCAGGCCGGCCGGAGCCCTCTACCACCTGTAACGGTCTCCCAGGACTAACCGTTTGCACAGTAAAAGAGGAGAAGGTAAAGAGACTGTTGTTTGTGTCCGGTCCTTTCACCGCCCTGTCGGCCCTGCATTACACCGCAACTACATCGACACTTACAAGCACCAACTGTTGCCCCGGGGCACCGCTCCATATGTGGGGAGCAGTAACACCATTGCTGCCGTTCCATCACCTCGGAGGCCTCATACAGCAGCGGCGGCTTAATAGCCACAAACCACAGGTGGCGTCACGAATAATACAAACTTTAATCACCCCCAAGTCACCAGCCATATTAATTGACCCCACCAGGGTATGGAGTCGGGCCCAGCCACCACTGACGATCCCCGGACTAGTCCGGCCCGGCACTGGGTGTCCCATAGCCATGGGGTGGGCGAGTCAACTTTGGCGTCACGAACAGGATTTCGTGCCCGGACCCACCGGGTACTGTACGCCTGAAAAGGCTGTGTTTTACTGTTGAAAAACTGCCGCCGCCATTACCGCTTGCAAAGTGCGGGAGGAAGGGGGGCGTGCCCGAAAAAGAGCGGGAAGAGAGCGCGCCAGCAGAGCGGAGAGCCATTAACCCCACGCTACCCAGAAGAGATTTGAAAAAGAGAGTGGAGCCTGGTAAGGTACACTAAGGGGGAGGAAGATGTCCGACTCAGAGGGAGAACAGGTGGCTGCTATAGTCCGAGACGCCGCAGCACCGGCCGATGCACTCCCAGTCGTCGTCGCCCCAGCCCCCGCTGCAGTGCCTGTAATGCCGCTCACCATGCCATACCTTCCGGGAGCGGACTGGCTACAGCAGTATTCCGGGGAGTCACATACCCTGAGCGACTTCAGAGAAAGACTACACAGCTTGTTTAGAGTGTATCCTTTGACTGAGAGCCAGAAGGTGGGCATATTAATGGGGGAGCTAGCCGGCGTGGCCCAGCGTGAAGTGAAGTCCTGGCCTGAAACAGATAAAGGGACAGCAACCCAGATACTGGCTAAGTTAAAGAGTACTTTTGACACCCGCACCGCAGCAGAAATAAAAATGAGATTCTTTGGGTGCAAACAACGGGCCACAGACAGCATACGGGACTATGCCTTAAACTTGCAGGAGGCCCTGAAAGCAGTTAAACAGGTGGACCCAGAGAGTGTACGTGAAGAAGGCAAACTCCTAACTGAGCAGTTCATAGAAGGGCTCCTGTCAGACGCTCACAGGACACAGCTGCGTATCATGGTCCTGCAGAACCCTGCTCTGGACTTTGCAAAGTTTAAGGACCAGGCCATGCGGGTACTGAGAGAATCTACACCGAATGACACAGTACCTCTCCGACCTCTTGCTATCACATACCCAGAGGTGGTGCCTGCAACACGAGCTGCTGCAGGGGCTGAGGCGCAGACCCTGGATAAAGATCCCGCTGCGGAGCTGAGACAACAGGTCCAAGAACTGACAAAGACTGTGGCTGCCCTTGCAAAGACCGTGCAGTCTCTACAAATGACCCCACCGCCGGCGAGAATCGAGTTGGCCTCCAGTCCAGATGATGTCCCGTGGATGCGACAAAGGAGGATTCCGCCGACCAGAGGAAAAGATACAGACCGGTATTATTCTGCTGGACAACCAATCTGCCGCCGCTGCAGCCAGGCGGGCCACTTAGGAAGGCACTGTCCTTTAAATGGGCCAAACCTGGGGCCAGGAGCCAACCCCCAGGTGTAAGGAAGCCCGGCTCAACTCCCAGTCGCAGCAAGTATGTGGGAGGATGACCGGTCCTTCCTATTGTGCTGGATGGGATCCTTTTGAATGCCCTCCTGGATACGGGGTCCCAGGTAACAACCATCCCTTATAAACTGTACAAAAGATATTGGGCTGATTCAGACATTGACCATGGCCCAGATGATGATTTAACAATTGTGGCCAGTAATGGTCAGCCCTTGCCTCAAATTGGGTATAAGGAAGGAACCATTAAAGTGGGGCGGGTAGAATTGCCATGTCAGGGGATGATAATTGTAGATATTGATCGCAAAGAATCTAACCCACTGCTAACCATTGGTACAAATGTGATGGAAAATTGTCTTGCCGAAATGATAATTTTATTGCAGCAGGCATCCGAAAATGCCAGCTCCGGGCAGCAGCGTGCCCTACAGAGGGAGATCAGAGCCCTGATGAGAAGGCAGCAGGTAGAGCTGGCCGGAGGAGAAATTGGCAGTGTAAGGGTAAGTGACCCTCTCCCCATTGCAATTCCTCCAAAAAGTGAAATGTTGATATGGTGTCGGGCAGCAATAGGCCTCAAGGGTCAAGATTACCAGGCCCTGGTGGAACCTGTGTATTCAGAAGGTAGGCCTGGAGTCCTGATAGCCAGAGGGGTAGCAGACGTCCACAAGGGAAGATTGCCCGTCCGCGTCCTGAATTGTGGGGAGGAGGGCCAAATTGCCCCGGTACGCCACTGTAGCAAAACTGTACACTGTCAGTAACAATACCATCAAAGCAGTGGAACCCTTGATCCCGTCTGACCAGATGGAAGGCAATGGCTCCAAGGGACAGCTGGAGGACTGGTGCCAAAAATTACATGTGGGCACCGACTGCACCCCCTCACACCAAAAGCATGGGGTTTACCGGGTGGTGCAGGAATACGAGCGGGTCTTCAGCAAATACCTACTAGATTTTGGGCAGGTAAAAGGGGTTAAACATCAAATCCCCACTGGTGACCATCATCCCATTAAAGAGAGATACCGCCCTGTACCCCCAGCACAGTATCAGCGTGCCAAAGAAATGTTACGGGAAATGAAGGAGGCAGGGGTCATCAGAGATAGTTGTAGCCCCTGGGCAGCTCCCCTAGTGCTTGTAAAGAAAAAAGATGGCACAATGAGAATGTGTGTTGACTACAGGCAAATTAACCGCATTACACATAAAGATGCTTATCCACTACCCAGAATAGAAGAGTCATTAGCAGCTTTAAAATCAGCTAACTATTTCTCCACCTTGGATCTCACCAGTGGGTATTGGCAGGTTCCCGTGGCAGAGGCGGACAAGGAGAAGACTGCATTCACGACACCAATGGGCCTCTGCAAGTTCACCTGTATGCCATTCGGGCTCTGAAACGCCCCAGGGACATTCCAAAGGTTGATGGAGTGCTGCTTGGGCCATTACAACTTTGAAACCATGCTATTGTACCTGGATGACGTCATAGTCTACTCCAAGACCTATGAAGACCACCTGAGGCACTTAGCAGAAGTGTTCGAGTCCTTGTCAGAGTATGGCCTGAAGATAAAGCCGTCCAAATGTCACCTCTTGAAGCCAAAAGGTACAGTACCTGGGTCATGTGGTCAGCGCAGAAGGTGTGGCACCTGATCCAGAGAAAGTCACAGTAATCAAGGACTGGCCAAGACCCACCACGGTAAGGGAGGTGCGGCAGTTCCTTGGGCTGGTGGGCTACTACCGAAGTTTCATTGATGGTTTCACAAAGATAGCAGCGCCTCTTCAAGATCTCCTGGTGGGCCAGCCAAAGAAGGCTAAGAAGCAAAGCCCTCCATTTGAATGGAACAGCCAAATAGAAGCATCCTTTGTCCAGCTGAAAATGGCTCTCACTGGAGAAGAAATTCTGGCCTACCCTGACTACAGCCAGCCGTTTGTACTGTACACAGACGCCAGCAACGTGGGATTGGGAGCAGTTCTGTCCCAGGTGCAGAGAGGCAGAGAGAAGGTGATAGCTTACGCTAGTAGGAAGCTTCGTCCCACAGAAAGGAATCCAGAAAACTACAGTTCCTTCAAGCTGGAGTTCTTCGCGATTGTCTGGGCAGTGACTGACCGCTTCAAGCACTATCTGGCATCGGCCAAGTTTACCATCTTCACGGACAACAATCCGTTGACTCACCTGGCAACAGCTAAGCTAGGTGCACTAGAACAGCGATGGATGGTGTTAGGGCCAGATGGACGGGCAGACCCGGGAGGTGGATCCACTGGGCCGAACTCCCCGATGAGGGAAAGGAGTCCGGTAGCCGGAGCACTTTAGGTAGCAGGACAGTCCGTGCACTGGAACACAATGGAGAAGTCCCTGGGACCACGAGGTCACTGATGGTGGTCCGGGTGACGGAGCTCAGGTTCGGAAGCCGTGATGATGTCAGGCGGGGTCCGGAACCGTTGGAGCGAGATGACGGGTCACCGCAGGGATCCGAGATGGTACGGACTGTCAGGATGGCAGATGGGCAGCGTTCAGGGTTTGAGATACAGCAGGACCGGATGGCGATGCAGGATCGGCTCTAGAAGACAGAGAGGTAAGTATCTCACAGAACACAAGGAGACCTGACTCCTAGCTTGGGAAAACACGAAGAACAGGCCCCGCTCCCTTGGACATTAACCCCCTTTATACCCTGTACCTGTATGCATCATTTCCTGTCAGTGGACACTGGCCCTTTAAGAAAGGGTCAGTGATCGCGCGCGCGCCCTAATGCGCATGCGCGCGGCCCGGGTGCCAGAAGCCAGGGCAGGAAGCTGAGAGGAGGACGCAGCAGAGCCGGCCAGGGACTGGGAAGCCGACGGGCGCCGGGAGCGGGGACCAGGAGGCCCTGGAAGCGCGGGCACAGGAGGCTGGAGAGCGGGGAGCGTGGCAGGTGAGCCGGGGAGCGGAGCAGAGGACCCGGGGAGCGGAGAAGAGGACCCGGGGAGCGTGACAGTACCCCCCCCCCACGCCCCGCTCCCCGCAACCGGGACAGGAAGGCACGGATCAGAGGAGTGCCCACGTTCTCCCTGGGCTCCCAGGACCTATCCTCAGGACCATACCCTTCCCAGTCCACCAGGAAGAACTGTCGACCTCGTACGGTCTTCATGGCCACGATATCCCTTACCGCATAGATGTCGTCCTCAGCAATAGGAGGAGGAGCCGGACTGGCGGCAGCGGAGAAGGGACCAAGGACAACCGGCTTGAGCAGAGAGACGTGGAAGGAGTTGGGTATCCTCATCGTGGCCGGGAGCTGTAGTTTGTAGGAGACCTCATTGATCTTGCCGAGGACTTTAAACGGTCCGATGTAGCGAGGTCCCAGCTTGTAGGATGGTATCTTCAGTCGAATGTATTTGGAAGCAAGCCAGACGAGATCTCCCGGAGAGAAACATGGAGGATCCAGACGTCTCTTGTCCGCGTGTCTCTTCATCCGCAGGGATGCACGTGCAAGGGAGGCCTTAACTGAGTCCCAAATGGTTGTAAAGTCACGGAGTACTGCATCAGCAGCAGGGATGTCCGAGGAAGAGGATACAGGCAATGGGACAGACGGCTGAAGTCCGTAGACGACATGGAAGGGAGAACTGGAGGAGGACTCACTGACGTGGTGATTATGGGAGAATTCAGCCCAAGGAAGAAGCGTGGACCAATCGTCATGATGGGCGTTGACGTAGTGACGTAAGAAAGAGGTCAATATCTGATTGACCCGTTCCACTTGGCCGTTCGACTGAGGATGGTAGGCCGAAGAAAAGTCCAGAGTCACTCCCAGATGTTTACAGAGAGCCCTCCAGAAGCGGGAGGTGAACTGAGTTCCTCTGTCGGACACTATGTGTGATGGAAAGCCATGCAAGCGGAAGATGTGATGTATATAGGCGTCCGCGAGTTCCTGGGCAGAGGGCAGTCCAGCCATAGGAACGAAATGAGCCATTTTAGAGAACCGATCCACCACGACCCATATGACTGTGTGTCCGTAGGACAATGGCAAGTCCGTAATAAAGTCCATCGCTATGTGTTGCCAGGGAACTGAGGGTATGGGCAGAGGCAGAAGACGGCCATATGGCAGGTGTTTGGGAGTCTTGTTCCTGGCACAGGAGGAGAAGGCAGAAACAAAAGAGGCAACGTCCGTGCGAAGAGATGGCCACCAGTAATGACGTGCAATCGCACTCCATGTTCTCTTCTGACCTGCATGACCGGCTGTTTTCGAGGCATGGCCCCAGTGTAACACTTTTTGCCTGTCAGTCTCAGAGACATAGGTCTTCCCAGGCGGTATCTGGGCCAGGGTGACAGGAGCCACCGGAATGATCTTACTAGGGCAGATGATGGGTTGGGATGTCTCTTCCTCCTGCTCCATGGGCATGAAAGAC
Organism: Anomaloglossus baeobatrachus; assembly: GCF_048569485.1. Classification (NCBI taxonomy): domain Eukaryota; kingdom Metazoa; phylum Chordata; class Amphibia; order Anura; family Aromobatidae; genus Anomaloglossus; species Anomaloglossus baeobatrachus. Next base: position 146,565,556 of record NC_134361.1, on the reverse strand, counting down.
CTAGACAAGGCATCAGCGCGTACATTCTTGTTCGCGGGTCGGAAATGGAGCTGGAAGTCGAACCGGGCAAAGAACAAGGACCACCTGGCTTGCCGTGGGTTCAGTCGCTGAGCAGTCCGCAGGTATTCCAGGTTTTTGTGGTCCGTGTAAATAATGACGGGGTACACTGCTCCTTCCAGAAGATAGCGCCATTCCTCCAGAGCCAGTTTGACTGCCAATAGCTCTCCGTCACCGATGGTGTAGTTGCGTTCAGGCGCTGAGAAGCTCTTGGAGAAGAAACCGCAAGTCACCATCTTCCCGGAGGAGGACTTCTGCATAAGCACTGCTCCGGCTCCCGAGGAGGAGGCATCCACCTCCAAGGTGAACTGGCGGTTTAACTCTGGACGGTGGAGTACAGGAGAGGAGGCAAAGGCTCGCTTTAGAGAGCCAAACGCGGCGTCGGCCGCAGGTGACCAGTCCTTTGGATTAGCCCCCTTCTTGGTCAAGGCGGAAAGAGGAGCAGTCAGAGCCGAGAAGTGAGGAATAAACTGGCGGTAATAGTTGGCGAATCCCAGAAAGCGTTGGATTGCCTTCAGTCCAGAAGGAGGAGGCCAGTTGAGAACGGAAGAGACCTTCTTTGGATCCATCTGCAGTCCGGTATCGGTGATGAGGTAACCCAGGAAGGGGAGAGAAGACTGTTCGAAGACGCACTTCTCGTACTTGGCGTACAGACGATTCTCTCTCAGTCTTTGTAGAACCAGTTGCACGTTCTCTCGGTGGGTCTGGAGGTCCGGAGAGAAGACAAGGATGTCATCCAGATATACCACCACACAGACGTAGAGAAGGTCCCGGACCACATCGTTCACTAATTCTTGGAAGACTGCTGGTGCGTTACACAGGCCGAAGGGCATCACGCAGTATTCATAGTGCCCATCGCGAGTGTTGAACGCGGTCTTCCATTCATCCCCTGAGCGGATACGGACCAGGTTGTAGGCACCCCGAAGATCCAACTTGGTGAACACACGAGCTCCTCTGAGCCGATCAAACAATTCGGGAATGAGCGGCAGGGGGTACTTGTTTTTTACGGTGATTAGGTTCAATCCCCGGTAGTCTATACATGGGCGTAGGTCGCCCTCTTTCTTCTTTACGAAGAAGAAGCCTGCTCCAGCAGGAGAGGAGGATCTCCGAATGAATCCCTTAGCCAGGCTCTCTGTGATGTACGTAGACATGGCCCTTGTTTCGGCTGGAGACAGTGGATATATCCGTCCTCGAGGTGGTGTAGTTCCCGGGAGCAGGTCAATGGCACAATCGTAAGGACGATGTGGCGGAAGTACTTCGGACTCCTTCTTATCAAAGACGTCCACGAAGGACCAATAGGCTGAGGGCAGTCCCGGTAGGGATTCGGGAACCGGAGGTCGCCGGATAGGTTGTATGGTCTTCAGACAGTTCTCATGGCAAGAAGACCCCCATCGAGTGATATCGCCAGTGCCCCAGCTGACTGAAGGCTCGTGTGTCCGCAACCAAGGAAGGCCCAGCAGGATTTGATGTGACATATGTGGGAGGACGTAGAGAGCGATGTTCTCGGTGTGCAGAGCACCGATACGCAGTTCAAGCGGCTTGGTGATCCAGGAGATGGTGTCAGAGAGGGGTCTCCCATCCACAGAGGCAATCACAAGAGGTTTGTCAAGTGGAGTAACAGGCACCTGGTACTTGTCCACCGTGGCCTGCTGGATGAAATTGCCTGCTGCCCCAGAATCGAGGTACGCCTCAGCCGTAAACCGCGTCTCTCCCGTTGTCACTTGCACAGTCCATGTAACTGGGTCTGAGAGAGTCCCAGCACCTAGGGTGGCCTCTCCTACCAACCCTAGGCTTTGGAGTTTCCCGGCCTCTCTGGACAGGCGCGTAGCAGGTGTGTGCCCTCTCCGCAGTAGAAGCAGAGACCCCTGGCGAGCCGCTCTGCTCGGCGTTGTTCAGACTGTCGCACACGGTCGATCTGCATGGGCTCATGGACGGAGACACCAGAGGCCGTTGACTGGAGTACGGCGGGCTTCTGTGGAGGAGAGGAATGCCTTACCGGACGTCTCTCACGGGACACCTCTTTGGACCGCTCCTGAAAGCGTATGTCCACTCGAGTCGCTAGGGTAATCAGGGCGTCCAGGGTGGACGGTACGTCACGTCCAGCCAGCTCATCTTTGATTCGACCCGAGAGTCCTTCCCAGAAGGCGGCGGTTAGGGCCTCGTTATTCCACCCGAGTTCTGAAGCCAAGGTGCGGAAACGGATGGCGTATTGACCCACCGTCAGAGTTCCCTGACGTAACCGGAGAAGAGATGAAGCAGACGCGGAGGCGCGTCCGGGTTCGTCAAAGGTGCTGCGAAAGGCCTGCAGGAACTCCTGGAGGTTCTTGGTCATAGGGTCCTCCTTCTCCCACAAGGGGTTCATCCACGCCAGTGCCTCGCCCTCTAGGTGAGACATGATGAAGGCGACCTTGGCTTGGTCGGAGGCAAACAAATGTGGCAGCTGCGTGAAATGGAGGGAGCATTGGTTTATAAACCCCCTGCAGGTCTTGGGATCTCCGGCGTACCGGGGTGGTGAGGCTAAACGCAGTCTGGAAGCATCCGAGGAGGCTGCCACGGGAGCGGGGGCCGTGGATTGACTAGTGGAGACCCGGGACGCTGAAGATGTGACCGAGGCTTGTAGCGTGTTCAAGCGGGCGTCCACGGAAGTCATAAAGTTCAGCATGCGGGTCTGGACTTCACGCTGGCGTTGGAGTTCCTCATGCAAGGCCGCTAGTGCTTCGGCGGGATCCATGGCCTGTTCTTACTGTTAGGGCCAGATGGACGGGCAGACCTGGGAGGTGGATCCACTGGGCCGAACTCCCCGATGAGGGAAAGGAGTCCGGTAGCCGGAGCACTTTAGGTAGCAGGACAGTCCGTGCACTGGAACACAATGGAGAAGTACCTGGGACCACGAGGTCACTGATGGTGGTCCGGGTGACGGAGCTCAGGTTCGGAAGCCGTGATGATGTCAGGCGGGGTCCGGAACCGTTGGAGCGAGATGACGGGTCACCGCAGGGATCCGAGATGGTACGGACTGTCAGGATGGCAGATGGGCAGCGTTCGGGGTTTGAGATACAGCAGGACCGGATGGCGATGCAGGATCGGCTCTAGAAGACAGAGAGGTAAGTATCTCACAGAACACAAGGAGACCTGACTCCTAGCTTGGGAAAACACGAAGAACAGGCCCCGCTCCCTTGGACATTAACCCCCTTTATACCCTGTACCTGTATGCATCATTTCCTGTCAGTGGACACTGGCCCTTTAAGAAAGGGTCAGTGACCGCGCGCGCGCCCTAATGCGCATGCGCGCGGCCCGGGTGCCAGAAGCCAGGGCAGGAAGCTGAGAGGAGGACGCAGCAGAGCCGGCCAGGGACTGGGAAGCCGACGGGCGCCGGGAGCGGGGACCAGGAGGCCTGGGAAGCGCGGGCACAGGAAGCTGGAGAGCGGGGAGCGTGGCAGGTGAGCCGGGGAGCGGAGCAGAGGACCCGGGGAGCGGAGCAGAGGACCCGGGGAGCGGAGCAGAGGACCCGGGGAGCGTGACAGATGGCTCGACTGTCCAACTTTGACTTTACCATCAAGTACCGGGCTGGCAAGAAGAATAACAATGCGGATGCGCTGTCCAGAATGCCTCACTTACTCGCGTCTGGAGAAGACCTGGATGAACTGGAAGAGATAGAGTTACCAGCTTTCCATGGACAAGGTGTCCGTGTCGAGTCAGCAAGAGGTTTCTATCAACCCATTACTCCACCATAAATGGGAAGAAACCCAGGACAGTGACCCGGCCATCTGATTAGTTAAAGAAAAGCTGGCACAAGCCGAAACCAATCTTGGTCCCGATGCTCCACAAGAATCCCAACAGCTGTGGAAGGAGAGGGGAAAACTGTTTCTCTACAAAGGCAAGCTCTGCAAGAGATATGTCAACTGGCGAACAAATGAACTTGTCTGGCAGATAGTGGTCCCACGGAGGGATGCTCCAATGGTCCTAGCAGCTTACCATGACAGAGCAGGACATTTCGAGTGGAAGAAGTTGGAGGTCCCACTCCGCGATCGGTTCTACTGGGTGCACATGAGAAAGGCAGTCGAGAAGTGGTGCAGAGACTGTGGTCCATGTAACCTGAGGCTGAAGGATGATACCAGCCAGAGGTCTCCCCTACAGCCAATTGTCACGAAGCAGCCACTAGAGTTGGTGGCCCTGGATCACGTGAAACTAACACCAAGCCGGTCAGGCTATGTCTACGCCCTTACCATAGTGGACCATTACTCTCGTTTCCTGGTAGTAGTGCCTGTGAAAGACCAAACAGCCAGAACAGCAGCTCGAGCATTTCAAGCATACTTTTGTCGGCCTCACGGTTATCCTGAAAGGGTACTGACTGATCAAGGCCCTGCATTCGAGGCAGAAGTGTTTCAAGAGTTCTGTAACATGTATGGCTGTAAGAAAATAAGAACAACACCGTACCACCCCCAAACCAATGGATTGTGCGAGAAAATGAACCATGTGGTTATTGATTTGCTCAAGACTCTATCACTGGAAGAAAGAAACCAATGGCCAGAAAAGTTACCAGATGTAGTGGACTTGTACAATAATATCCCAGTAAACTCGACCAACTGCAGCCCTGCTTACCTGATGCGAGCAAGACCTGGCAGGTTACCTGTAGACTTTGAAATGGGAACTGTGTCACCTAAAGCGGTTCAAGAGATAGAAGATTGGGATACAGAGCGACAACAACAGCACCGCAAAGTTCAGGAATGCGTTGAAAAGAACCTGTCCCAAGCCAGAATGAGACAAGAAAAGAACTACAATCAAACAGCCCCAGCAACTCCCTTAGCACCTGGATAACAGGTCCTCAACAAAAAGCGGAGAACGCATAAATTAGATGATCAGTGGGAGAATGAACCCTACACCATTATTCCCTCCAATTTTGACAATAGTAAAGTGTGTCTCATAAGCAAAGATGAAGGCAAGACCTATCAAGCAATTTCTAGAGACCGCCTGAAAGTGTGCCCTGAACGGTGCAAAATCCAAAAGGAAGCAGAAGAAGTACGAGAAAGTCCCCAAATTCAAGAAAAAGAGGAAGAAATGATCCAAACAATACTTGGAAAATTCCCTAAAACATGGATCCAAATAAATAATGCTATAGTGGTACCAGTATTGACCTTCCCGCAAATGGTCGAACCAGCAGCAGAAGAGGTCCCGGATCCACCTGAAGACAAGTCGGTCCCAACAATAGATGTCACGCCAGCAGTGGAACATGAGAATCAACCCCCTGTCAGAGGTGAACCTGTCGTACCATTGGCGAATCTCAGACCCCGTAGGCAACAATCACGCATACCTATCAGGGTTAGGCCTACCAGTAGCACTGAGGTAGCAGACACTCCAAGTAGTCAGGGACAAACACCAGAGCTACGCAGGTCCCAACGCAGCACTCGGGGACAGCCCCCTCCAAGGTATAGAACATAGAAAATAGAATACCTAACAGAGTGTATATAGTTATTTAAAATGTCTCGTATAAAATGCTTTTTATTTTAGGTGATTAAGTAAATGGACAATTGGGCCACTGGACTATGGGTGGCCAACACTTTAATTGTACATAGTTAGCACCAGTGTGATCAGCACCCCTGAAGAAAAACCCGTCCGGCGTGCATACAAAGGGGTCATCGATGGTCTGACGTACGCCCAGAGCTTACGTTGGGGGATTTATCGCGGCGGGTCCCCATGGAGCAGTGTAATGGACACCCGGCAGGGAGCCACACTAGACTCATTATAGTTGTTATGTAAGTTGTAACGTTTAAGAAAATGTGCCTCCCACCATGGGATGAAATGTTCAAATATTCTTGTTTTTGTTTCCTCAGTCCGGGAGTACTGGTTTTAATTAAGGGGGAGTGTGGCGCCCCAGCATCTGGTTGCCACATCAGTGTTGCCCCCTCAAAAGGGTTAATACTGAGCCTGGAGGTAATTGGGGAAATCATTGGCCAGCAAGTTCAACATCCAATGCAGTTTCTCCCTCAGGCCAGTAGAGGGAGCTCTGAACCTGGAGTTCCAGGGAGCATTCCTCAAGCCTGACCTGAGGGAGGAGTGAGTGTTCAGTCTGAGAGGGAAGTTGGAGAGTGAAGACGCAGAGTGGTGCTGTCCTGTGGACTGGGGTCTGGAGCTGGAATAGCTTGGCCCAGTGAAGCAGGATTGGCAGAGAGGCACAGAAGAGACTTAGACATCGGAGTCTGTGGTTGCCAGGGTGTAAAACCCTTCCCTGGTAGCCGAATCCGAAGGGCAGGAGGACTGCAGGTCTCCTGGCCCCCCAAAGCAACCTGAAGGTACAGCTGCATCACCAGGGCCCGGTGTGGACTCCAGCAGAGAAGCATCAGAGAGGGCCTGCGCAGCCTACCACACAGGGAGAGGGACGTACCACTGGTCCCAGCAGCAAGAGGGCCATTGCTAACACAGAGTGCAGGGTCCTATGAAAGCAAAGAAAGAACAGGTAGTAGGCCTCATACTCAGCTGGCCAAAAAGATACCTCAGTTACTTCCAGGCCGGCCGGAGCCCTCTACCACCTGTAACGGTCTCCCAGGACTAACCGTTTGCACAGTAAAAGAGGAGAAGGTAAAGAGACTGTTGTTTGTGTCCGGTCCTTTTACCGCCCTGTCGGCCCTGCATTACACCGCAACTACATCGACACTTACAAGCACCAACTGTTGCCCCGGGGCACCGCTCCATCTGTGGGGAGCAGTAACACCATTGCTGCCGTTCCATCACCCCGGAGGCCTCATACAGCAGCGGCGGCTTAATAGCCGCAAACCACAGGTGGCGTCACGAATAATACAAACTTTAATCACCCCCAAGTCACCAGCCATATTAATTGATTCCACCAGGGTATGGAGTCGGGCCCAGCCACCACTGACAATCCCCGGACTAGTCCGGCCCGGCAAAGGGTGTCCTATAGCCCTGGGGTGGGCGAGTCAGTTCCTCGTTCCTGCGGCAGCACACATCGCTGTGTGTTACACCACAGGAGCGAGGAACATCACCTTACCTGCCGCCGGCAGCTCTACGGAAGGAAGGAGGTGGGCGAGATGTTTACATCCTGCTCATCCCCGTCCCTCCGCCGCTATTGGCCGCCTGCCGTGTGACGTCGCTATGATGCCGCACGACCCGCCACCTTAGGAAGGAGGCGGGTCACCGGCCAGAGCGATGGTCGCAGGGCAGGTGAGTCCATGTGAAGCTGGCATAGCGATAATTTTCGCTACGTCAGCTATCACAAGATATCGTACCTGCGACGGGGGCGGGGACTATCGCGTGCAACATCGCAGCATCGGCTTGTGATGTCGGTCGCAACGTGCAAAGCCTGCCTAAGTCCATCTAGTTCAACCCGTAGCCTAACATGTTGATCCAGAGGAAGGCAAAAAAAAAACCAATGTGGCAAACAAGCTCCAATGGGGAAAAAAATTCCTTCCTGACTCCACATATGACAATCAGACTAGTTCCCTGGATCAGCACCCTGTCAATATTATTATTATTATTATTATTTATTATTATAGCGCCATTTATTCCATGGCGCTTTACAAGTGAGAGAGGGTATATGTACAAAAATCATTAACAGTACAAGACAGACTGGTATAGGAGGAGAGAGGACTCTGCCCCCGAGGGCTCACAGTCTACAGGGAATGGGTGATGGTACAATAGGTGAGCTGTCATAAAATCTACCGTATTTTTTGGACCATAAGACGCACTTTTTTCCCCCCAAATGTTGGGGGATAGTGGGGGGGTGCGTCTTATGGTCTGAATGTGGCTGCGGGGAATGGGGGTGCTGCGGTGGAGCGGGTCATCGGGGGCACGAGCAGGTTGTAGCAGCCTGCTGTAACCACGTGGACCCACTCATTCAATATGCACGCCCATCCCCTGCCCATCATCCCTCAGCGCTGAAGCAGGCACTGACAGGTGGGCGGGATGATGGGCGGGGGATAAACAGCCGGCCCGCATGATCACCCCTGGCAACTACGGCCTGGAGTGATCATGTGCGGCTGTATTCACTGCTCCCCGCGCATCATCATCAGCACGGGGAGCAGTGAATCAGTGTACAGTACTCACCGTTCCCCTGCAGCATCGCTCGTCCTCCCGTCTGTCAGCGGCAGCGCCGCTGAGTGGAGCCGTCGCTGCATCGCGATCATCTCCTGTGTCTGTGCCGGCGGCTGGGTGGAGACTAGCGGCGCGCACAGCGATGACGTCATGGCTGTGCGCACGTGTCCACACATAGCCCCCGGCACCGAGACAGGAGATGATCGTGATGCTGCAAGGGAACGGGGACGGCTCCACTCAGCGCCGCTGCCGCTGACACAGACGGGATGACGAGCGATGCAGGGAGTGAGGTGAGGTGAGTATGAACGTTTATTTTTTTTATGTGCCACAGGATGCGGCCATTTACCAGGATGGGGGTATAGTATGAGCAGGATGGGGTCATATGAGCAGGATGGGGTCATATGAGCAGGATGGGGTCATATGAGCAGGATGGGGTCATATGAGCAGGATGGGGGTATATGAGCAGGATGGGGGTATATGAGCAGGATGGGGTCATATGAGCAGGATGGAGTCATATCAGCAGGATGGGGGCATATCAGCAAGATGGGGGCATATGAGCAGGATGGGGGCATATGAGCAGGATGGGGGCATATGAGCAGGATGGGGGCTTATCAGCAGGATGGGGGCATATGAGCAGGATGGGAGTATATGAGCAGGATGGGGGTATATTATGAGCCGGATGGGGGTATAATATGAGCAGGATGGGGGTATATGAGCAGGATGGGGGTATATGAGCAGGATGGGGGTATATTATGAGTAGGATGAGGGTATATGAGCAGGATGGGGGTATATTATGAGTAGGATGGGGGTATATGAGCAGGATAGGGGTATATTATGAGCAGGATGGGGGTATATGAGCAGGATGGGGGTATATAGCAGGATGGGGTCATATGCCATGATGGGTTATATAGCAGGATGTGGCCATATGCCAGTATATGGCAGGATGCTGCCATATGGCAGGATGATGGTATATAGCAGGATGAGGGACAGATACTGTATATACAAGGCAGGAGGATGATTACCAGGATGTGGCACCTTAGTAGAGAATTTGGGGACATTACCCCCATAACAGTGTCAGCAGCAGATCCTCGCCCCATAACAGTGTGTCATGACCACATTTTTTTGCTTAAAATTTTATTTTCCTATTTTCCTCCTCTAAAACCAGGGTGCGTCTTATGGTCCGGTGCGTCTTATAGTCCGAAAAATACGGTAATATACATAACTGGTAATATTACATTTTTCAAGTAAGGCATCCAGGCTCTGCTTAAATGTAGAGTTGAGCGCGTTTCGTGGTTCGTGGTTGTTCAGTTTGCAGTTCGAGTGATTTTGGGGGGTGTTCTAGATCGAATTAGAAGTCGAGCTTTTTGCTAAAAGTACGTTAGCTCGAGTTACGTTCGAGAACGGTTCTATCAGCAAAAAGCCAAGCTAATTACTAGCTGGCTTTTCACTGTAATAGTGTGAGTCACTCTGTGACTCACACTATTATGAAATTTCAGTGTATAGTGTGCGGGGACTGCGCGTTCAGATCACTGCTGCTGGGATAATGGCGATCGCCTTTTTTTTCTTTTCTTCCTTCCCTAAGTGCGCGTGTAGTGGGGCGAGCCAGAATGTCAGCCAATCCCAGACACACACACAGCTAAGTGAACTTTATGCCAGACAAGCAAGGGCATGTGTCATAGGCTGTCCATGTCACATGTCCTTGCATTATAAATATGGGCATTTTCCCATCTGGACGCCATTATCTGCCTTCTGCGTCTGGGTGACAGTCATCGCTGACGCAGCTCCTACCGCCGATCCTGCTGTGTACGCTCTACACACCGTGCTCTACAGATTTGGGATAGAAGTTAAATTCAGCCCTTTTCAGGGCTCATTTCATCCAGCTCAGAGCTATAGGTGACAGTCAGGTCCGTGGAAACAGTTTTTAACAGCTACAGATAACAGCGTCTGTGTAGCAAAGCTCAGGGACTTCCTTGCTGCATTTCACCATTAGGAGGGATAGAAAGTGAGGTTTCCTTTCCTCTACACTGACCCACAACCCAGCCACTGTACCCTCCTGCCCTTTTTAGCAAAGTCATTTTAATTGCAGAGTGCTGCCAGTTAGTGCCATCGAAAGAGTGGCTGCTGTCCTCCATTATTGTGGCACTTGTGCCAAGCAAGTCCCACCACCTCTGCATTCTCCCCTCCTGCACATTTTTGCAAAGCCATTTTAATTGAAAAGAGTGCTGCCAGTTAGTGGCATCCAAAAAGTGGCTCTTGGACACCATTAGTGTCCCACTGGTGCCAAGCAATTTCCAGCACCTCTGCATTGCAACCTCAAGCTCATTTCTACTAAGCCATTATAATAGCAAACACTGAAGAAACTTAGTGGCATCCAAAAAGTGGCTGTCGGACTCCATTAATGTCCCACTGGTGCCAAGCATGTTCCAGCACCTCTGCATTGCACGCTGAAGCTCATTTTAATAAGCCATTATAATAGCAAACATTGAGAAAACTTAGTGGCATCCAAGATGTGGCTGTCAGACTTCATTAGTGTCCCACTGGTGCCAAGCAATTTCCAGCACCTTTGCATTGCACCCTCAAGCTCATTTTTACAAACCATTATAATAGCAAACACTGAGAAAACTAAGGAACTCTCGGACTCCATTAGTGTCCCACTGGTGCCAAGCAATTTCCAGCACCTCTGCATTGCACACTCAAGCTCATTTTTCCTAAGCCATTATAATAGCAAACACTGAGAAAACGTAGTGGCATCCTAAAAGTGGCTGTTGGACTTCATTACTGTCCCACTGGTGCCAAGCAATTTCCACCACCTCTGCATTCTCCCCTCCTGCACATTTTTACAAAGCCATTTTAATTGAAAAGAGTGCTGCCAGTTAGTGTCATCCAAAAAGTGGCTCTTGGACTCCATTAGTGTCCCACTGGTGCCAAGCAATTTCCAGCACCTCTGCATTGCACCCTCAAGCTCATTTTTACTAAGCCATTATAACAGCAAACAATGAGAAAATTTAGTGGCATCCAAAAAGTGGCTGTCGGACTCCATTAGTGTCCCACTGGTGCCAAGCAATTTCCAGCACCTCTGCATTGCACCCTCAAGCTCATTTTTACTAAGCCATTATAATAGCAAACATTGAGAAAACTTAGTGGCATCCTAAAAATGGCTGTTGGACTTAGTGTCCCACTGGTGCCAAGCAATTTCCAGCATCTCTGCATTGCACCCTCAAGCTCATTTTTACTAAGCCATTATAATAGCAAACACTGAGGAAACTTAGTGGCATCCTAAAAGTGGCTGTTGGACTTCATTACTGTCCCACTGGTGCCAAGCAATTTCCACCACCTCTGCATTCTCCCCTCCTGCACATTTTTGCAAATCCATTTTAATTGAAAAGAGTGCTGCCAGTTAGTGTCATCCAAAAAGTGGCTGTCGGACTCCATTAATGTCCCACTGGTGCCAAGCATGTTCCAGCACCTCTGCATTGCACGCTGAAGCTCATTTTAATAAGCCATTACAATAGCAAACATTGAGAAAACTTAGTGGCATCCAAGATGTGGCTGTCAGACTTCATTAGTGTCCCACTGGTGCCAAGCAATTTCCAGCACCTTTGCATTGCACCCTCAAGCTCATTTTTACAAACCATTATAATAGCAAACACTGAGAAAAATAAGTGGCATCCTAAAAGTGGCTGTTGGACTTCATTAGTGTCCCACTGGTGCCAAGAAATTACCAGCACCTCTGCATTGCACCCTCAAACTCATTTATAGTAAGCCATTATAATAGCAAACACTAAGGAAACTTAGTGGCATCCACAAAGTGGCTGTTGGACTTCATTAGTGTCCCACTGGTGCCAAGCAATTTCCAGCACCTCTGCATTGCACCCTCAAGCTCATTTTTACAAACCATTATAATAACAAACACTGAGAAAACTTAGTGGCATCCTAAAAGTAGCTGTTGGACTTCATTAGTGTCCCACTGGTGCCAAGCATGTTCCAGCACCTCTGCATTGCACCCTCAAGCTCATTTTTACAAACCATTATAATAGCAAACATTGAGAAAACTTAGTGGCATCCAAAAAGTGGCTGTCGGACTCCATTAGTGTCCCACTGGTGCCAAGCAATTTCCAGCACCTCTGCATTGCACCCTCAAGCTCATTTTTACTTAGCCATTATAATAGCAAACACTGAGAAAACTAAGTAACTCTCGGACTCCATTAGTGTCCCACTGGTGCCAAGCAATTTCCAGCACCTCTGCATTGCACCCTTAAGCTCATTTTTACAAACCATTATAATAGCAAACACTGAGAAAAATAAGTGGCATCCTAAAAGTGGGTGTTGGACTTCATTAGTGTCCCACTGGTGCCAAGAAATTACCAGCACCTCTGCATTGTACCCTCAAGCTCATTTATACTAAGCCATTATAATAGCAAACACTAAGGAAACTTAGTGGCATCCACAAAGTGGCTGTTGGACTTCATTAGTGTCCCACTGGTGCCAAGCAATTTCCAGCACCTTTGCATTGCACCCTCAAGCTCATTTTTACTAAGCCATTATAATAGCAAACGCTGAGAAAATTTAGTGGCATCCAAAAAGTGGCTGTCGGACTCCATTAGTGTCCCACTGGTGCCAAGCAATTTCCAGCACCTCTGCATTGCACCCTTAAGCTCATTTTTACAAACCATTGTAATAGCAAACACTGAGAAAAATAAGTGGCATCCTAAAAGTGGCTGTTGGACTTCATTAGTGTCCCACTGGTGCCAAGAAATTACCAGCACCTCTGCATTGTACCCTCAAGCTCATTTATACTAAGCCATTATAATAGCAAACACTAAGGAAACTTAGTGGCATCCACAAAGTGGCTGTTGGACTTCATTAGTGTCCCACTGGTGCCAAGCAATTTCCAGCACCTTTGCATTGCACCCTCAAGCTCATTTTTACTAAGCCATTATAATAGCAAACGCTGAGAAAATTTAGTGGCATCCAAAAAGTGGCTGTCGGACTCCATTAGTGTCCCACTGGTGCTAAGCAATTTCCAGCACCTCTGCATTGCACCCTCAAGCTCATTTTTGCAAAGCCATTTTAATTGAAAAGAGTGCTGCCAGTTAGTGGCATCCAAAAAGTGGCTCTTGGACTCCATTAGTGTCCCACTGGTGCCAAGCAATTTCCAGCACCTTTGCATTGCACCCTCAAGCTCATTTTTACTAAGCCATTATAATAGCAAACCCTGGGAAAATTTAGTGTCATCCAAAAGGTGGCTGTCGGACGCCATTAGTGTTCCACTGGTGCCAATCAATTTCCAGCACCTCTGCATTGCACCATCAAGCTCATTTTTACGAAGCCATTATGTAATGCTGCCACCAGGGGGAGCCAGAGCTCTGTAGCATAATACACTACACAGAGCAATGAGAACCAGGAAGTGAATTCACAGCGTTCTCATGCATTACCTCAAAGCACAACTGAGAAGCAGAGCTGCAGAGCATGCAAGGAATAGTCACACAGGCTGGGTCAAATGCCATACGTGCAGAAGCAGGACCGAAGGAACGAGCAAAAGCGGAGTCAAAGTCAGGCCAAGGTCAGTACCGGAGGAAGCAACCGAGTGGGGAAATAGGAGAGGGGACAGAGGACAGGAGGGACGACCAGGGGATGGAACACAGACAAGGGCACGGGGGCACAGGAACAGACAGATCAGGATATCACTCAGAGGACCAGCAATCACAGGCAAAGCAGGGCTAAGCTTATAGCCGGCACTGGTTCACTGGAAATGCCAGCTTTTAAGGCATCCAGGGTCTGGAAGTGAGGCTCAAGAGAAGGCTCTGCCCCCTAGCCATGTGGACAGGGAGGTGAACCATGACAGTACCCCCTCCTCAAGGGGGGGCCACCGGACCCCCAGGCTTCCCAGGATACTTCCGGTGGAAAGCCGCACTTAACCGATCGGCCCGAACGGATCGAGCCGGCACCCATAACCTGTCCTCCGGACCGTATCCCTTCCAATGGATCAGATACTGGCGGGAACGACGAACCCAACGAGAATCGATAATACGCTGGATCTCGTACTCCTCCTCACCGTCCACCAATATCGGAGCCGGAGGGGTCTGAGAATCCACCACCGATGGACAAATGGCTTAAGCAAGGAGGTATGAAATACGTTAGGAATATGCAAGGTCTGGGGCAGTTGCAACCGAAAGGCCACCGGGTTGATCACTTCGATGATCTCATAGGGACCTATAAACTTAGGACCCAACTTAGCAGATGGAACCCTAAGCCTAATATTCTGAGTGGACAGCCACACTTTGTCCCCCACCCAAAAGGGGGGTCCCAGAGAACGGCGTTTGTCCGCTTGGCGTTTCTGGGACTGTTGAGCCGTCTCGATGCACTGTTGTACCTTCTTCCACACCTTCCCCAGATGCTAAACGACGGACTCGGCCCCTGGACACCCCGAATCCACTCTAGAGAAGGTCCCGAAGTGAGGGTGAAACCCGTAATTACAGCAGAAGGGAGAAGTTCCTGTAGACTGATGGACTCTGCTATTGAATGCAAACTCCGCAAGGGGCAAAAATGTACACCAATCCTCCTGCTGAGCAGAAACCAAGCACCGCAGGATTTGCTCAAGGGTCTGATTCGTCCTTTCCGTCTGCCCATTGGACTCGGGATGATAGGCGGACGAGAAGGACAACTCAATTCCCAACCGCCTGCACAAGGCCCTCCAAAACCGAGAAATGAATTGTACCCCCCTGTCAGACACAATATTCAGGGGCAACCCATGTAACCGAACCACCTGGTCAATAAAGTGGTTGGCAAGGGCCGCAGCATTAGGTAGACCGGAGAGGGGAACAAAATGTGCTTGTTTACTAAAACGATCCACCACCACCCAGATCACAGTCATACCATTTGAGACAGGGAGGTCCGTAATGAAATCCATGGACAAGTGGGTCCATGGTCTTTCAGGAACAGGTAATGGAACCAGTTCCCCGGCCGGCCGGTTACGACATACCTTAGCACGGGCACATGTAGCACAGGCAGACACAAACCGAGCAACATCTGAGTGAAGAGATGGCCACCAAAACAGTCGAGCAACAGCCCTGCGAGTGGCTGTAATTCTAGGATGGCCGCTGAGTACGGACTCATGGAACTCTTGAAGTACCCGTAACCGGAGGTGCAAAGGGACAAACAGTTTAGTGTCTGGAGCGGAAGATGGCGCTGAGGACTGGGCCTCCCTGACCTCAGCCTCCAACTCGGATGACAAGGCAGCGACCACCACCCCTCGCGGAAGAATGGAGGAAGGAGGCTCTGTAGGTGACACCGGGTCCAAACTACGGGACAGTTCATCTGCCCTCACGTTTTTAGACCCCGGCCGAAAAGTAATACAAAAATGGAATCTAGAAAAAAAAAAAAGAGCCCACCTCGCTTGTCAAGGCGTCAATCTCTTGGCGGACTCAATATACGCGAGGTTTTTATGATCGGTGATGACAGTAATACGGTGAACAGCACCCTCCAAAAAATGCCTCCATTCTTCAAATGCCAATTTTACTGCCAATAATTCACGGTTACCCACATCATAATTCCTCTCAGCCGGAGTGAATTTCTTGGAGAAGAACGCACATGGTCGCAGATTAGTCAGAGTAGCAGGGCCCTGAGAGAGAACAGCTCCCACCCCCACCTCTGAGGCGTCCACCTCCACAATAAACGGCGCCTCGAGGTCAGGCTGTACCAGGACCGGGCGGACATGAACCGGTCCTTTAGCTCAAGAAAGGCCTGGACAGCCATTTGTGACCAGTTCTGCAGATCCGCCACTTTCCGTGTAAAGTCAGTCAATGGCTTGGCAATTTGAGAAAACCCCTTAATGAACCGTCGATAATAATTTGCGAAACCCAAAAAGCGTTGTAGCGCCTTGATATCTCTGGGTTGCACCCAATCCACGATGGCCTGCACCTTTCCTGGGTCCATTTTAAACCCATCACGAGAAAGGAGTAACCCAAGAAAGGCTATTTCCTGAACAGAGAAAACACATTTTTCAAGTTTAGCAAACAGATGGTTATCACGTAATCTCTGTAATACTGAGCGAACATGCATAATATGCGTATCTCTATCGGCAGAATAAATCAAAATGTCATCGAGATAGATGACCACAAAACGACCAAGAAAATCAGAGAAGATATCATTGATGAAATTTTGAAACACCGCAGGGGCATTTGTTAGACCAAAAGGCATCACCAAATTCTCGAATAACCCCTCTGACGTCAGAAAGGCCGTTTTCCACTCATCCCCTTCTCTAATACGGATAAGATTATAGGCCCCCCTGAGATCTAGTTTAGTAAACCACCGGGCTTCAGAGAGTTGGTTGTACAGATCAGGGATGAGTGGAAGCAGATACGTGTTTTTCACAGTAATTTTGTTCAATTCTCGGAAATCGAGACATGGCCTTAATCCTCCGTCCTTCTTTACAAAAAAGAACCCAGCGGCCACAGGGGAAGAAGAAGGACGGATATGCCCTTTACGTATACTCTCAGATATACAAGGACTGGAGGACAAGGAGTAAAGTGCAAATATGTTTAATAAATAGCAACTGGCACAAAGGAATCAGCGGCAAAAACAGGCCGGCAGATAAAATATAGATGTACTAGATGACAATTACATATAGGGCACAAGTAAAATGAATAAATAAATAACAGACTGGGTCAAAAACATGAACAAGGCATCCTGCACATAAAGAGCATGGTGTAAAATTTTGACAATTGTTACACATAGACAGATGGTAAAAACCAGCACTGGATAAGCACTAATAATAATAAGTCTCACTAATCACTAATAAACAGTGCTTAATACAGATGCTGGTGAAACAGCAACTTCTGTGGTGACAGAGTCAAACAGTTAAACAGTCAAAAAGCTATAAACAGATAAACAGGTTTAGCCACCATGAGGGCTGCTTCACAGCTTTCCACCTCCCCCTGATGAAATAATCTTATAGCTGAGATTGTGAAAGGTATACCTGGGGGCTCTCTCCGGGGGTCTGCTCTGCTGCTTATCAGGCCTGCTTTGTGCACTTATGGGTATGTTTACTTAACTGGCTGGGATTTTATTCATGCATTCATGTCTTTGTACTTAATCTGACTGTTCATTGGCATCCAATTAGCACCTCATGGTGGCTAAACCTGTTTATCTGTTTATAGCTTTTTGACTGTTTAACTGTTTGACTCTGTCACTGCAGAAGTTGCTGTTTCACCAGCATCTGTATTAAGCACTGTTTATTAGTGATTAGTGAGACTTGGATCCTATTTTATATATTTAATATATCTCTGTTATTTCAGAGTATACACTTTTATCATTGTGCTTATCCAGTGCTGGTTTTTACCATCTGTCTATGTGTAACAATTGTCAAAATTTTACACCATGCTCTTTATGTGCAGGATGCCTTGTTCATGTTTTTGACCCAGTCTGTTATTTATTTATTCATTTTACTTGTGCCCTATATGTAATTGTCATCTAGTACATCTATATTTTATCTGCCGGCCTGTTTTTGCCACTGATTCCTTTGTGCCAGTTGCTATTTATTAAACATATTTGCACTTTACTCCTTGTCCTCCAGTCCTTGTTTGATGTTCAGAGTGTGCTCAGACAGGTGCCATGCAGTGGCTTTCCTGCTTCTTTTTCATTGTTTGTTCCTCTTGCATATTAACTAATTTTTCTGTGGTTTCCACAGCTGACTCCAGTCTTACCATGGACTTTCGCTCCCATGATGAATCGTGGTTGATCGAGCTAGATAAAGCACTGGCTGAGGTTGGCGGCACTGCAGTGGAGAGAGCGCATTGTCTGAAAGTGTGCAAAGCTATAGATCGTTACTTCAGAAACGTACCAGGGCTTGGTGGAACAAGGCATTTCTCACCAAATATCTATAAATGGGGCTCATTCCACGGGGCCTACGGGTACAAGTGTGTCCCTCATTTCAGGTTGATAATTTATCCATCAGAACGCGATGGGAGGATTTTTCCAGTGCCTGTTCGAGAGGGTTTTTAAATCTTCTCATTGAGCTTGACACAGCCTCGATTTTGGAAATGGAGACAGAGATGGAAAAATTACTTATTACCATTAAGGAAAATATGTCGAGCGATGCCCTATCTAAATTCACTGCACAGAATGAAGCTGATCTGCTACGCTGGGAAAAAGAAATAAAAACCGTAAAAATAAAAAAATTTTCACGTGATCAAAATGATTTTCAGCTAAATCGTGTTTATAAATGGCGCTCCAATACTCTTGGACGCCGGTCAAGATCACGATCTTTCTCCAGGACGAGGGGAACGAGTGCAGACAGCGGACGTACCTTTCCTGGCCCCAGTGAAACTGATGAATCTGATGCAGAGATTGGCCATTCTAGTGGTATTGTCACAAGATTTAAGTCAAGACAACAACCCTCTAATGTGAATAAGCGCAGAAGACCTCAGGTAATTAATCTGTCTCAACATCTCCTCTCCACTTCCCAAATCGATGTGCTGTCAAGGGGACTTTCCTTCTTACCATCTAATGCCTTCCATTGTTTTACAGCGGTAAAGGATTTATATAGTTTTGCACGGAAAGTCATTCTCACCAAATTACATAATAGACGTACACAACATTTTTCTGGACCATTGGATTTGAGGGAACAACAGGCCATACAGGATCTTGAGGAGCTGCTGGATGAAGCCGCACCAAGCACCTTAGGTGAGTTTCCATCCTGTGCTATGCCCAGATCAACAAAGTTTCCCCCTTTGTCTGTTTGCCCGGCCGTTGAGATATTCACTAAACTTGTGATATCCAATTTTGAACATCTGTCCAGGAGACGTCGGTATGACAATTTAACTCATGCCGAGAGATTGGCAATCGAGTCCCTGGACAAACTTGATGACATCGTAATAAAGCCTGCAGACAAAGGGGGTAACATTGTGATCTGGCCAGCCGTTATGTATGAGAAAGAGGCGCTTCGCCAATTACGTGATAAGTCCACTTATGCTAAGCTCCCCTGTAGCCCCACTTCCACCTTTTCTGCTCAACTTCAGGTCATCCTCGGCAAGGCTTGTGATCAAGGGATCATTAGTAAACAGGTAGTGGAGGGACTCACGGTACGTTTTCCTAAAACACCTACTTTTTATTTGCTGCCTAAAATCCACAAAGATGCCCTTTGTCCTCCTGGTCGTCCCATCGTGTCCGGCATTGAGGGGCTGTGTCAACCTATATGTCAATTTATTGACTATTATTTGAAACCTTTGGTTGAGACACTCCCCTCATATGTCCGTGACACGACGGACGTTCTTAGGAGGATAGATGGCATCTTTGTGGACAATAACACTCTACTTGTTACGGCAGACGTTGAGTCCCTCTACACCTGTATTCGCCACGAGGATGGCCTGAAGGCTGTTGAATATTTTTTGTCAACTTCCGGTCGGGATGGCCTTTTGTGTGACCTAATCCTTGAGTTGCTCCGTTTTGTCCTCATCCATAACTTCTTTTTATTTAAAGATGTACACTATTTGCAGCAGCGTGGCACTGCCATGGGCGCGGCCTGTGCGCCTTCGTACGCAAACCTCTTTCTAGGTTTCTGGGAGAGGGGTTTGCTTTGCGACAGGGGCGGGCCGGCCGATGCCCATGTGCAGTGCTGGCTGCGGTACATTGATGATTTGTTTATTTTGTGGACGGGCAAGACGGAGCAACTCGACGAGTTCATGGAACGACTTGGCATGAATTCTTTTGGGATTAAACTAACCCATAAATATGATAGGTGTCTGGATTTCCTTGATATAGATATTCAAATTGGTGAAGATAGGAAGATCCAGACTAATGTCTACCGTAAGACGACTTCGGTTAACTCCCTCCTTCATGCCTCGTCGTTTCATGATCAGTGCACTATTCGGGCCATCCCCACTGGTCAATTTTTACGTATGAAACGTATCTGCTCGTCTGACTCTCTGTTTGAGGAACAGGCGGCAGATTTACAAATTCGGTTTCAAGAGCGGGGCTACAGCAATAGGAGTATTAAGCGGGCTTATCTACGAGCGAAGCATACCCCTCGATCCACACTTTTATATAGTAGTGGGGCGAAATCCAGCGGTTCCTCAAATCTTAGCCAAATCCGTTTTATTTCCACCTACAATCACGAGTGGTCCAATATGCGATCTATTTTGAGCAGGCACTGGAATGTTCTCCTTTCTGATTCTGTTCTATGTGACCTTTTACCCAAAAGCCCCTCAATGACGCCTCGCAGGTCACGTAATTTACGTGACATGCTTGTACGGAGTCACTACGTTCCTAATCGACCCACCACCTTTCTTGACCTTGGTACCCCCCTTAGGGGCTGTTTCCCTTGCGGCCATTGTCTGGCCTGCAGCAATGTTCTTCGGATTTCTTCCTTCACCTCTGCTGATGGTTTGCGCAGCTTCGATATACGCAACTATGTATCGTGTGGTACCAGCAACGTGGTATATTATGCCACGTGCGGGTGCCACATGATATATGTGGGCCTTACTAGTAGGGAGCTGCGCAAGAGGGTGAGGGAACATGTGAGGGACATTGCTGCCGCCCGGACAGTGGTTGACATTTCCACTCTTAAAACCCTCCCTCGCCACTTTCGTGTTTTTCATGACTGTGATCCAACATCCCTGAAAGTCAGGGATATTGATGTTATACATGGGGGGGCGAGGGGTGGGAATATACGCAAAATACTCGCCCAACGTGAAACACGCTGGATTTATACCTTAGGTACACTGTCCCCGAGGGGGCTTAATGAGCATTTGAGTTTTGCGCCTTTCTTACGATGACTGCTCTCTTCTCTGACCTTCCTGGTTTTTGTGCCTTGTTTTTAATGTTATACAATTTTTGTATTTTTATTTTAGATTCACTGATTTTTTCTGCTGGCACTCTTCTGGAACCACATTTCTGACATTGAACATCGACATGGATTTTTTTCATATATTGATTATCTTCCTTCTTGTGCCACGACTGGGACATCTGAAGCAATATTGTATTCTCTATGTTATACTTATGTTTTTTCACCAGTGTCACTGTGTTTATATTCATATTTTCATTTCTATCATGGAGTTATTGTATAATGATTATTTCCCTCTTGTGCCACGACTAGGAGATCTCAATTTACATTGAACATCTTGTGACATGAAGTTTATGTATATTATATACTGGTCATTCCTCTCCTGCGCCACGACTTTGGATGTTTTTTGTGATATTGAATAATCTGTGCTACAGTATATGATCTCCTTATGTGTTATACTGTTCATATTTATTTAGTTTAACTTTGATATGGAACTCATGTATTATGCATTGATTACCTTCCTCTCTGTACCACGACTATGACACTTGAATTAATATTGAGGGTTTGATGTTATAATATATGTCTTTTTATCAGTGGCACATTGTCTATAATTACCTATGTATATCCTTGACATTTATCATATATCTTCCTCTTGGGTCACGGCTAGGACCTTTGAAGTTACATTTAAGACTTTATGTCACAGTTGATGTTCTCTTATTACTGTTACATTGCATATTTACTTATCCTTGTCTTCTTATGCTCGCTCCCGCCCCTCCTCCCCCCGTTGGCGCGGCTGCATCAGTGACCTGCTGGCCCGGCTCTGTCGGCGTCATCATCGCCTGCGCGCATGCGCGGTTCGCGGGTGACGCGTCCCCGCTTTCCGCGCATGCGCGCTACCTAACAACAACAACAAAAAAAAAAGGGGCGTTGACTGCTGACGGTGCTGGTTACCGGCCGCGATTGGTCCGGACGCGCTGACAGAGTGGGGGTGGAGCAGCTGGAGCATGGGAGCACCATGTATAAAAACACATGGCTGCTTCACAGTGTTCCACCTCCCCCTGATGAAATAATCTTATAGCTGAGATTGTGAAATGTATACCTTGGGGCTCTCTCCGGGGGGGTCTGCTCTGCTGCTTATCAGGCCTGCTTTGTGCACTTATGGGTATGTTTACTTAACCGGCTGGGATTTTATTCATGCATTCATGTCTTTGTACTTAATCTGACTGTTCATTGGCATCCAATTAGCACCTCATGGTGGCTAAACCTGTTTATCTGTTTATAGCTTTTTGACTGTTTAACTGTTTGACTCTGTCACCACAGAAGTTGCTGTTTCACCAGCATCTGTATTAAGCACTGTTTATTAGTGATTAGTGAGACTTGGATCCTATTTTATATATTTAATATATCTCTGTTATTTCAGAGTATACACTTTTATCATTGTGCTTATCCAGTGCTGGTTTTTACCATCTGTCTATGTGTAACAATTGTCAAAATTTTACACCATGCTCTTTATGTGCAGGATGCCTTGTTCATGCTTTTGACACAGTCTGTTATTTATTTATTCATTTTACTTGTGCCCTATATGTAATTGTCATCTAGTACATCTATATTTTATCTGCCGGCCTGTTTTTGCCGCTGATTCCTTTGTGCCAGTTGCTATTTATTAAACATATTTGCACTTTACTCCTTGTCCTCCAGTCCTTGTTTGATGTTCAGAGTGTGCTCAGACAGGTGCCATGCAGTGGCTTTCCTGCTTCTTTTTCATTGTTTGTTCCTCTTGCATACTCTCAGATATGTACGATTTCATAGCAGCCCTTTCTGGACCCGAGAGGTGATATAAACAGGCCTTGGGCAATTTGGTATTGGGAAGCAAATCGATGGCACAGTCATATGGGCGATGAGTTGGCAAAACCTCAGCCTCTGTTTCCGAGAATACGTCTCCGTAGTCCCTCAGGAATTCCGGAAGACCCTCAGGACTTACGGAGAACACAGGTACAGATTGTAAACACCTTTTATGACAAGCAGGACTCCATTTGACTATGGTATGACACTCCCAATCAATAACGGGATTATGTAACATCAACCATGGATACCCCAACACTAATCCAGCAGGGATATTGGCCATTACAAAACAAGAAATTGTTTCAGATTGCAGAGACCGGATCACAAGAGTAAATTTTTCAGTAGCAAACCGAATGAGGTTTTGAGGCAGCGGTGTTTTATCAATTGCCAGGAGTTGAATGGGTCCTTCTAACCTCACTGTCCCTAACTCTAATCTTTGGACCAACTCAGAGTCAATGAAGTTCATAGCGGACCCACAGTCAACAAAGGCAGTAGCAGACCAGACCGACTCCTTGACCCGGAGGTCAACATTCAGAAGTATCTTATTGGAGGAGAGGAAAGGTACCTGATAGTCTGGGCAACCTCCTCGACCGTTACCCAGACTTAGAAGTTTCCCGACGACTGTTTAGCGGAGGGGCAAGACGGGCAGTCTTTCCTCCAGTGTCCATGGTGTCCACAATAGAAGCACAGCTTGAGATCCCGGCGTCTTCTCCTCTCCTTCTCATCTGGACTGATGGCTCCAACTTCCATGTGTTCCGTAGCCGGCAAAGTAGGTGCCCTGGGTAGAGGGGGCGGAATCTCACGCATGGTGCCCCTTCTTTCCCGTAATCAGCGGTCCATACGAACTGCCTCAGTCATCGCATCATCCAAGGTGCTGGAAGGTGGGTGCAGAGCCAAAGCGTCTTTCAGTGAGTCCGAAAGACCTCTCCGGAATTGACACCTAAGTGCAGAATCATTCCACCGTACCTCAGTGGACCACTGCCGAAACTCAGAACAATATAGCTCAGCAGTGTGATTTCCCTGAGTGAGACACATGATCCTGTCCTCAGCCACTCGTACACGGTCTGGTTCGTCGTATATCACCCCGAGGGAGTCAAAGAAGAGGTCAACCGAATGCCGTTCCGGGGCCGAAGGGGGTAGGGAAAACGCCCAGGTCTGGGGACCCCCTCTAAGTAACAACATGATGATCCCCACCCGCTGGGTCTCATTCCCCGAGGACCGAGGACGGAGAGTGAAAAGGAGCCTGCAACTCTCCCTAAATGTCCGAAATAGGTTTTTCTCCCCCAAGAATTTATCGGGGAGCATCACCGTGGGTTCGAGGGAAGGTCAGTTGGACATCCGTGGGACTATGCTGTCCTACGGTTTGTGAGGTAGCCGCCACTGAGGTGGCCCTCGCAGAAGCGGAGACCTCACTCTGCAGCATATTGTGTGAAGCTACCAGGGTGCAATGCTCTGCAGCCAAATCCTGCACCAGCTGCGTAAGGTTGGCTACTTGCTCGCACAAGGTACTGAGTGGATCCATTACAGTTTTATGCTGTAAAGTTGGATCCCACTACGAAGAAATAAATGTCTGGGGTTTTTTTTGGTTTTTTTTTTCCCCTATGGGAGATAAAGCCTATAGAGGCCGGCTATACTGTAATGCTGCCACCAGGGGGAGCCAGAGCTCTGTAGCATAATACACTACACAGAGCAATGAGAACCAGGAAGTGAATTCACAGCGTTCTCATGCATTACCTCAAAGCACAGCTGAGAAGCAGAGCTGCAGAGCATGCAAGTAATAGTCACACAGGCTGGGTCAAACACCATACGGGCAGAAGCAGGACCGAAGGTACGAGAAAAAGCGGAGTCAAAGTCAGGCCAAAGTCAGTACCGGATGAAGCAACCGAGTGGGGAAATATGAGAGGGGACAGAGGACAGGAGGGACGACCAGGGGATGGCACACAGACAAGGGCACGGGGGCACAGGAACAGACAGATCTGGATATCACTCACAGGACCAGCAATCACAGGCAAAGCAGTGCTAAGCTTATAGCCGGCACTGGTTCACTGGAAATGCCAGCTTTTAAGGCATCCAGGGTCTAGAAGTGAGGCTCAAGAGAAGGCTCCGCCTCCTAGCCATGTGGACAGGGAGGTGAACCATGACACATTTTAATTGCAAACACTGACAAAACTTAGTGGCATCCAAAAAGTGGCTGTCAGACTCCATTAGTGTCCCACTGGTGCCAAGCAATTTCTAGCACCTCTGCATTGCACCCTCAAGCTCATTTTTCCTTAGCCATTATAATAGCAAACACTGAGAACACTTAGTCGCATACTAAAAGTGGCTGTCCGACTCCATTAGTGTCCCACTGGTGCCAAGCAATTTCCAGCACCTCTACATTGCACCCTCAAGCTCATTTTTCCTACGCCATTATAATAACAAACACTGAGAAAACTTAGTGGCATCCAAAAAGTGGCTGTCGGACTCCATTAGTGTCCCACTAGTGCCAAGCAATTTCCAGCACCTCTGCATTGCACCCTCAAGCTCATTTTTACAAAGCCATTATAATAGCAAACACTGAGAAAACTTAGTGGCATCCTAAAAGTGTCTGTTGGACTTCATTAGTGTCCCACTGGTGTCAAGAAATTTCCAGCACCTCTGCATTGCACCCTCAAGCTCATTTATACTAAGCCATTATAAAAGCAAACACTGAGGAAACTTAGTGGCATCCAAAAAGTGGCTGTCGGACTCCATTAGTGTCCCACTGGTGCCAAGCAATTTCCAGCACCTCTGCATTGCACCCTCAAGCTCAGTTTTACAAAGCCATTATAATAGCAAACACTGAGGAAACTTAGTGGCATCCAAAAAGTGGCTGTTGGACTTCATTACTGTCCCACTGGTGCCAAGCAATTTCCACCACCTCTGCATTCTCCCCTCCTGCACATTTTTGCAAAGCCATTTTAATTGAAAAGAGTGCTGCCAGTTGGTGGCATCCAAAAAGTGGCTCTTGGACTCCATTAGTGTCCCTCTGGTGCCAAGCAATTTCCAGCACCTCTGCATTGCACCCTCAAGCTCATTTTTACTAAGTAATTATAATAGCAAACACGGAGAAAACTTAGTGGCATCCTAAAAGTGGTTGTCGGACTCCATTAGTGTCCCACTGGTGCCAAGCAATTTCCAGCACCTCTGAATTGCACCTTCAAGCTCATTTTTACTAAGCCATTATATTAGCAAACACTGAGAAAACTTAGTGGCATCCTAAAAGTGGCTGTCGGACTCCATTAGTGTCCCACTGGTGCCAAGCAATTTCCAGCACCTCTGCATTGCACCCTCAAGCTCATTTTTACTAAGCAATTATAATAGCAAACACTGAGAAAACTTAGTGGCATCCTAAAAGTGGCTGTCCGACTCCATTAGTGTCCCACTGGTGCCAAGCAATTTCCAGCATCTCTGCATTGCACCCTCAAGCTCATTTTTACTAAGCCATTATAATAGCAAACACTGAAGAAACTTAGTGGCATCCAATAAGTGGCTGTTGGACTTCATTACTGTCCTACTGGTGCCAAGCAATTTCCACCACCTCTGCATTCTTCCTTCCTGCACATTTTTGCAAAGCCATTTTAATTGAAAAGAGTGCTGCCAGTTAGTGGCATCCAAAAAGTGGCTCTTGGACTCCATTAGTGTCCCACTGGTGGCAAGCAATTTCCAGCACCTCTGCATTGCACCCTCAAGCTCATTTTTACTAAGCATGTATAATAGCAAACACTGAGAAAACTTAGTGGCATCCTAAAAGTGGCTGTCCGACTCCATTAGTGTCCCACTGGTGCCAAGCAATTTCCAGCACCTCTACATTGCACCGTCAAGCTCATTTATACTAAGCCATTATAATAGCAAACACTGAGGAAACTTAGTGGCATCCAAAAAGTGGCTGTCGAACTCCATTAGTGTCCCACTGGTGCCAAGCAATTTCCAGCACCTCTGAATTGCACCCTCAAGCTCATTTTTACTAAGCCATTATATTAACAAACACTGAGAAAACTTAGTGGCATCCTAAAAGTGGCTGTCGGACTCCATTAGTATCCCACTGGTGCCAAGCAATTTCCAGCACCTCTGCATTGCACCCTCAAGCTCATTTTTACTAAGCAATTATAATAGCAAACACTGAGAAAACTTAGTGGCATCCTAAAAGTGGCTGTCCGACTCCATTAGTGTCCCACTGGTGCCAAGCAATTTCCAGCATCTCTGCATTGCACCCTCAAGCTCATTTTTACTAAGCCATTATAATAGCAAACACTGAAGAAACTTAGTGGCATCCAAAAAGTGGCTGTTGGACTTCATTACTGTCCCACTGGTGCCAAGCAATTTCGACCACCTCTGCATTCTTCCCTCCTGCACATTTTTGCAAAGCCATTTTAATTGAAAAGAGTGCTGCCAGTTAGTGGCATCCAAAAAGTGGCTCTTGGACTCCATTAGTGTCCCACTGGTGCCAAGCAATTTCCAGCACCTCTGCATTGCACCCTCAAGCTCATTTTTACTAAGTAATTATAAGAGCAAACACGGAGAAAACTTAGTGGCATCCTAAAAGTGGTTGTCGGACTCCATTAGTGTCCCACTGGTGCCAAGCAATTTCCAGCACCTCTGAATTGCACCCTCAAGCTCATTTTTACTAAGCCATTATATTACAAACACTGAGAAAACTTAGTGGCATCCTAAAAGTGGCTGTCGGACTCCATTAGTGTCCCACTGGTGCCAAGCAATTTCCAGCACCTCTGCATTGCACCCTCAAGCTCATTTTTACTAAGCAATTATAATAGCAAACACTGAAAAAACTTAGTGGCATCCTAAAAGTGGCTGTCCGACTCCATTAGTGTCCCACTGGTGCCAAGCAATTTCCAGCATCTCTGCATTGCACCCTCAAGCTCATTTTTACTAAGACATTATAATAGCAAACACTGAAAAAACTTAGTGGCATCCAAAAAGTGGCTGTTGGACTTCATTACTGTCCCCCTTGTGCCAAGCAATTTCCACCACCTCTGCATTCTTCCCTCCTGCACATTTTTGCAAAGCCATTTTAATTGAAAAGAGTGCTGCCAGTTAGTGGTATCCAAAAAGTGGCTCTTGGACTCCATTAGTGTCCCACTGGTGCCAAGCAATTTCCAGCACCTCTGCATTGCACCCTCAAGCTCATTTTTACTAAGCCATTATAATAGCAAACACTGAGAAAACTTAGTGGCATCCTAAAAGTGGCTGTCCGACTCCATCAGTGTCCCACTGGTGCCAAGCAATTTCCAGCACCTCTACATTGAACCGTCAAGCTCATTTATACTAAGCCATTATAATAGCAAACACTGAGGAAACTTAGTGGCATCCAAAAAGTGGCTGTTGGACTTCATTACTGTCCCACTGGTGCCAAGCAATTTCCACCACCTCTGCATTCTCCCCTCCTGCACATTTTTGCAAAGCCATTTTAATTGAAAAGAGTGCTGCCAGTTGGTGGCATCCAAAAAGTGGCTCTTGGACTCCATTAGTGTCCCTCTGGTGCCAAGCAATTTCCAGCACCTCTGCATTGCACCCTCAAGCTCATTTTTACTAAGTAATTATAATAGCAAACACGGAGAAAACTTAGTGGCATCCTAAAAGTGGTTGTCGGACTCCATTAGTGTCCCACTGGTGTCAAGCAATTTCCAGCACCTCTGAATTGCACCTTCAAGGTCATTTTTACTAAGCCATTATATTAGCAAACACTGAGAAAACTTAGTGGCATCCTAAAAGTGGCTGTCGGACTCCATTAGTGTCCCACTGGTGCCAAGCAATTTCCAGCACCTCTGCATTGCACCCTCAAGCTCATTTTTACTAAGCAATTATAATAGCAAACACTGAGAAAACTTAGTGGCATCCTAAAAGTGGCTGTCCGACTCCATTAGTGTCCCACTGGTGCCAAGCAATTTCCAGCATCTCTGCATTGCACCCTCAAGCTCATTTTTACTAAGCCATTATAATAGCAAACACTGAAGAAACTTAGTGGCATCCAATAAGTGGCTGTTGGACTTCATTACTGTCCTACTGGTGCCAAGCAATTTCCACCACCTCTGCATTCTTCCTTCCTGCACATTTTTGCAAAGCCATTTTAATTGAAAAGAGTGCTGCCAGTTAGTGGCATCCAAAAAGTGGCTCTTGGACTCCATTAGTGTCCCACTGGTGGCAAGCAATTTCCAGCACCTCTGCATTGCACCCTCAAGCTCATTTTTACTAAGCAATTATAATAGCAAACACTGAGAAAACTTAGTGGCATCCTAAAAGTGGCTGTCCGACTCCATTAGTGTCCCACTGGTGCCAAGCAATTTCCAGCACCTCTACATTGCACCGTCAAGCTCATTTATACTAAGCCATTATAATAGCAAACACTGAGGAAACTTAGTGGCATCCAAAAAGTGGCTGTCGAACTCCATTAGTGTCCCACTGGTGCCAAGCAATTTCCAGCACCTCTGAATTGCACCCTCAAGCTCATTTTTACTAAGCCATTATATTAACAAACACTGAGAAAACTTAGTGGCATCCTAAAAGTGGCTGTCGGACTCCATTAGTATCCCACTGGTGCCAAGCAATTTCCAGCACCTCTGCATTGCACCCTCAAGCTCATTTTTACTAAGCAATTATAATAGCAAACACTGAGAAAACTTAGTGGCATCCTAAAAGTGGCTGTCCGACTCCATTAGTGTCCCACTGGTGCCAAGCAATTTCCAGCATCTCTGCATTGCACCCTCAAGCTCATTTTTACTAAGCCATTATAATAGCAAACACTGAAGAAACTTAGTGGCATCGAAAAAGTGGCTGTTGGACTTCATTACTGTCCCACTGGTGCCAAGCAATTTCGACCACCTCTGCATTCTTCCCTCCTGCACATTTTTGCAAAGCCATTTTAATTGAAAAGAGTGCTGCCAGTTAGTGGCATCCAAAAAGTGGCTCTTGGACTCCATTAGTGTCCCACTGGTGCCAAGCAATTTCCAGCACCTCTGCATTGCACCCTCAAGCTCATTTTTACTAAGTAATTATAAGAGCAAACACGGAGAAAACTTAGTGGCATCCTAAAAGTGGTTGTCGGACTCCATTAGTGTCCCACTGGTGCCAAGCAATTTCCAGCACTTCTGAATTGCACCCTCAAGCTCATTTTTACTAAGCCATTATATTACAAACACTGAGAAAACTTAGTGGCATCCTAAAAGTGGCTGTCGGACTCCATTAGTGTCCCACTGGTGCCAAGCAATTTCCAGCACCTCTGCATTGCACCCTCAAGCTCATTTTTACTAAGCAATTATAATAGCAAACACTGAGAAAACTTAGTGGCATCCTAAAAGTGGCTGTCCGACTCCATTAGTGTCCCACTGGTGCCAAGCAATTTCCAGCATCTCTGCATTGCACCCTCAAGCTCATTTTTACTAAGACATTATAATAGCAAACACTGAAAAAACTTAGTGGCATCCAAAAAGTGGCTGTTGGACTTCATTACTGTCCCACTGGTGCCAAGCAATTTCCACCACCTCTGCATTCTTCCCTCCTGCACATTTTTGCAAAGCCATTTTAATTGAAAAGAGTGCTGCCAGTTAGTGGTATCCAAAAAGTGGCTCTTGGACTCCATTAGTGTCCCACTGGTGCCAAGCAATTTCCAGCACCTCTGCATTGCACCCTCAAGCTCATTTTTACTAAGCCATTATAATAGCAAACACTGAGAAAACTTAGTGGCATCCTAAAAGTGGCTGTCCGACTCCATTAGTGTCCCACTGGTGCCAAGCAATTTCCAGCACCTCTGAATTGCACCCTCAAGCTCATTTTTACTAAGCAATTATATTAGCAAACACTGAGAAAACTTAGTGGCATCCTAAAAGTGGCTGTTGGTCTTCATTAGTGTCCTACTGGTGCCAAGCAATTTCCAGCACCTCTGCATTGCACCCTCAAGCTCATTTTTACGAAGCCATTATAATAGCAAACACTGAGAAAACTTAGTCGCATCCTAAAAGTGGCTGTCGGACTCCATTAGTGTCCTACTGGTGCCAAGCAATTTCCAGCACCTCTGCATTGCACCCTCAAGCTCATTTTTACTAAGCCATTATAATAGCAAACACTGAGAAAACTTAGTGGCATCCTAAAAGTGGCTGTCCGACTCCATTAGTGTCCTACTGGTGCGAAGCAATTTCCAGCATCTCTGCACTGCACCCTCAAGCTCATTATTACTAAGCCATTATAATAGCAAACACTGAAGAAACTTAGTGGCATCCAAAAAGTGGCTGTTGGACTTCATTACTGTCCCACTGGTGCCAAGCAATTTCCACCACCTCTGCATTCTCCCCTCCTGCACATTTTTGCAAAGCCATTTTAATTGAAAAGAGTGCTGCCAGTTAGTGGCATCCAAAAAGTGGCTGTTGGACTCCATTAGTGTCCCACTGGTGCCAAGCAATTTCCAGCACCTCTGCATTGCACCCTCAAGCTCATTTTTACTAAGCCATTATAATAGCAAACACTGAGAAAACTTAGTGGCATCCTAAAAGTGGCTGTCCGACTCCATTAGTGTCCCACTGGTGCCAAGCAATTTCCAGCACCTCTACACTGAACCGTCAAGCTCATTTATACTAAGCCATTATAATAGCAAACACTGAGAAAACTTAGTGGCATCCTAAAAGTGGCTGTTGGACTTCATTAGTGTCCTACTGGTGCCAAGCAATTTCCACCACCTCTGCATTGCACCCTCAAGCTCATTTTTACTAAGCAATTATAATAGCAAACACTGAGAAAACTTAGTGGCATCCTAAAAGTGGCTGTCCGACTCCATTAGTGTCCCACTGGTGCCAAGCAATTTCCAGCACCTCTACATTGCACCGTCAAGCTCATTTATACTAAGCCATTATAATAGCAAACACTGAGGAAACTTAGTGGCATCCAAAAAGTGGCTGTCGAACTCCATTAGTGTCCCACTGGTGCCAAGCAATTTCCAGCACCTCTGAATTGCACCCTCAAGCTCATTTTTACTAAGCCATTATATTAACAAACACTGAGAAAACTTAGTGGCATCCTAAAAGTGGCTGTCGGACTCCATTAGTATCCCACTGGTGCCAAGCAATTTCCAGCACCTCTGCATTGCACCCTCAAGCTCATTTTTACTAAGCAATTATAATAGCAAACACTGAGAAAACTTAGTGGCATCCTAAAAGTGGCTGTCCGACTCCATTAGTGTCCCACTGGTGCCAAGCAATTTCCAGCATCTCTGCATTGCACCCTCAAGCTCATTTTTACTAAGCCATTATAATAGCAAACACTGAAGAAACTTAGTGGCATCGAAAAAGTGGCTGTTGGACTTCATTACTGTCCCACTGGTGCCAAGCAATTTCGACCACCTCTGCATTCTTCCCTCCTGCACATTTTTGCAAAGCCATTTTAATTGAAAAGAGTGCTGCCAGTTAGTGGCATCCAAAAAGTGGCTCTTGGACTCCATTAGTGTCCCACTGGTGCCAAGCAATTTCCAGCACCTCTGCATTGCACCCTCAAGCTCATTTTTACTAAGTAATTATAAGAGCAAACACGGAGAAAACTTAGTGGCATCCTAAAAGTGGTTGTCGGACTCCATTAGTGTCCCACTGGTGCCAAGCAATTTCCAGCACCTCTGAATTGCACCCTCAAGCTCATTTTTACTAAGCCATTATATTACAAACACTGAGAAAACTTAGTGGCATCCTAAAAGTGGCTGTCGGACTCCATTAGTGTCCCACTGGTGCCAAGCAATTTCCAGCACCTCTGCATTGCACCCTCAAGCTCATTTTTACTAAGCAATTATAATAGCAAACACTGAGAAAACTTAGTGGCATCCTAAAAGTGGCTGTCCGACTCCATTAGTGTCCCACTGGTGCCAAGCAATTTCCAGCATCTCTGCATTGCACCCTCAAGCTCATTTTTACTAAGACATTATAATAGCAAACACTGAAAAAACTTAGTGGCATCCAAAAAGTGGCTGTTGGACTTCATTACTGTCCCACTGGTGCCAAGCAATTTCCACCACCTCTGCATTCTTCCCTCCTGCACATTTTTGCAAAGCCATTTTAATTGAAAAGAGTGCTGCCAGTTAGTGGTATCCAAAAAGTGGCTCTTGGACTCCATTAGTGTCCCACTGGTGCCAAGCAATTTCCAGCACCTCTGCATTGCACCCTCAAGCTCATTTTTACTAAGCCATTATAATAGCAAACACTGAGAAAACTTAGTGGCATCCTAAAAGTGGCTGTCCGACTCCATTAGTGTCCCACTGGTGCCAAGCAATTTCCAGCACCTCTACATTGAACCGTCAAGCTCATTTATACTAAGCCATTATAATAGCAAACACTGAGGAAACTTAGTGGCATCCAAAAAGTGGCTGTCGGACTCCATTAGTGTCCCACTGGTGCCAAGCAATTTCCAGCACCTCTGAATTGCACCCTCAAGCTCATTTTTACTAAGCAATTATATTAGCAAACACTGAGAAAACTTAGTGGCATCCTAAAAGTGGCTGTTGGACTTCATTAGTGTCCTACTGGTGCCAAGCAATTTCCAGCACCTCTGCATTGCACCCTCAAGCTCATTTTTACGAAGCCATTATAATAGCAAACACTGAGAAAACTTAGTCGCATCCTAAAAGTGGCTGTCGGACTCCATTAGTGTCCCACTGGTGCCAAGCAATTTCCAGCACCTCTGCATTGCACCCTCAAGCTCATTTTTACTAAGCCATTATAATAGCAAACACTGAGAAAACTTAGTGGCATCCTAAAAGTGGCTGTCCGACTCCATTAGTGTCCTACTGGTGCGAAGCAATTTCCAGCATCTCTGCACTGCACCCTCAAGCTCATTATTACTAAGCCATTATAATAGCAAACACTGAAGAAACTTAGTGGCATCCAAAAAGTGGCTGTTGGACTTCATTACTGTCCCACTGGTGCCAAGCAATTTCCACCACCTCTGCATTCTCCCCTCCTGCACATTTTTGCAAAGCCATTTTAATTGAAAAGAGTGCTGCCAGTTAGTGGCATCCAAAAAGTGGCTGTTGGACTCCATTAGTGTCCCACTGGTGCCAAGCAATTTCCAGCACCTCTGCATTGCACCCTCAAGCTCATTTTTACTAAGCCATTATAATAGCAAACACTGAGAAAACTTAGTGGCATCCTAAAAGTGGCTGTCCGACTCCATTAGTGTCCCACTGGTGCCAAGCAATTTCCAGCACCTCTACACTGAACCGTCAAGCTCATTTATACTAAGCCATTATAATAGCAAACACTGAGAAAACTTAGTGGCATCCTAAAAGTGGCTGTTGGACTTCATTAGTGTCCTACTGGTGCCAAGCAATTTCCACCACCTCTGCATTGCACCCTCAAGCTCATTTTTACGAAGCCATTATAATAGCAAACACTGAGAAAACTTAGTGGCATCCTAAAAGTGGCTGTCGGACTCCATTAGTGTCCCACTGGTGCCAAGCAATTTCCAGCACCTCTGCATTGCACCCTCAAGCTCATTTTTACTAAGCCATTATAATAGCAAACACTGAGAAAACTTAGTGGCATCCTAAAAGTGGCTGTCCGACTCCATTAGTGTCCCACTGGTGCCAAGCAATTTCCAGCATCTCTGCATTGCACACTCAAGCTCATTATTACTAAGCCATTATAATAGCAAACACTGAAGAAACTTAGTGTCATCCAAAAAGTGGCTGTTGGACTTCATTACTGTCCCACTGGTGCCAAGCAATTTCCACCACCTCTGCATTCTCCCCTCCTGCACATTTTTGAAAAGCCATTTTAATTGAAAAGAGTGCTGCCAGTTAGTGGCATCCAAAAAGTGGCGGTTGGACTCCATTAGTGTCCCACTGGTGCCAAGCAATTTCCAGCACCTCTGCATTGCACCATCAAGCTCATTTTTACGAAGCCATTATAATAGCAAACACTGAGAAAACTTAGTGGCATCCAAAAAGTGGCTGTCGGACTCCATTAGTGTCCCACTGGTGCCAAGCAATTTCCAGCACCTCTGGATTGCACCCTCAAGCTCAATTTTACTAAGCCATTATAATAGCAAACACTGAGAAAACTTAGTGGCATCCTAAAAGTGGCTGTTGGACTTCATTAGTGTCCCACTGGTGCCAAGCAATTTCCAGCACCTCTGCATTATCCCCTCCTGCACATTTTTGCAAAGCCATTTTAATTGAAAAGAGAGCTGCCGGTTAGTGTCATCCAAAAAGTGGCTGTCGGACTCCATTAATGTCCCACTGGTGCCAAGCATGTTCCAGCACCTCTGCATTGCACCATCAAGCTCATTTTTACGAAGCCATTATAATAGCAAACACTGAGAAAACTTAGTGGCATCCAAAAAGTAGCTGTCCGACTCCATTAGTGTCCCACTGGTGCCAAGCAATTTCCATCATCTCTGCATTGCACCCTCAAGCTCATTTTTACTAAACCATTATAATAGCAAACACTGAAGAAACTTAGTGGCATCCAAAAAGTGGCTGTTGGACTTCATTACTGTCCTACTGGTGCCAAGCAATTTCCAGCACCTCTGCATTCTCCCCTCCTGCACATTTTTGCAAAGCCATTTTAATTGGAAAGAGTGCTGCCAGTTAGTGGCATCCAAAAAGTGGCTCTTGTACTCCATTAGTGTCCCACTGGTGTCAAGCAATTTCCAGCACCTCTGCATTGCACCCTCAAGCTCATTTTTACTAAGCCATTATAATAGCAAACACTGAGAAAACTTAGTGGCATCCACAAAGTGGCTGTCGGACTCCATCAGTGTCCCACTGGTGCCAAGCAACTTCCAGCGCCTCTGCATTGCACCCTCAAGCTCATTTTTACCAAGCCATTATAATAGCAAACACTGAGAAAACTTAGTGGCATCCAAAAAGTGGCTGTCGGACTCCATTAGTGTCCCACTGGTGCCAAGCAATTTCCAGCACCTCTGCATTGCACCCTCAAGCTCATTTTTCCTAAGCCATTATAATAGCAAACACTGAGAAAACTTAGTTGCATCCAGAAAGTGGCTGTCTGACTCCATTAGCATCCCACTGGTGCCAAGCAATTACCAGCACCTCTGCATTGCACCCTCAAGCTCATTTTTACTAAGCCATTATAATAGCAAACACTGAGAAAACTTAGTGGCATCAAGAAAGTGGCTGTCGGACTCCATTAGTGTCCCACTGGTGCCAAGCAATTTCCAGCATCTTTGCATTGCACCCTCAAGCTCATGTTTACTAAGCCATTATAATAGCAAACACTGAAGAAACTTAGTGACATCCAAAAAGTGGCTGTTGGACTTCATTACTGTCCCATTGGTGCCAAGCAATTTCCACCACCTCTGCATTCTTCCCTCCTGCACATTTTTGCAAAGCCATTTTAATTGAAAAGAGTGCTGCCAGTTAGTGGCATCCAAAAAGTGGCTCTTGGACTCCATTATTGTCCCACTGGTGCCAAGCAATTTCCAGCACCTCTGCATTGCACCCTCAAGCTCATTTTTACTAAGCCATTATAATAGCAAACACTGAGAAAACTTAGTGGCATCCTAAAAGTGGCTGTCCGACTCCATTAGTGTCCCACTGGTGCCAAGCAATTTTCAGCACCTCTACATTGCACTGTCAAGCTCATTTATACTAAGCCATTATAATAGCAAACACTGAGGATACTTAGTGGCATCCAAAAAGTGGCTGTCGGACTCCATTAGTGTCCCACTGGTGCCAAGCAATTTCCAGCACCTCTGCATTGTACCCTCAAGCTCAGTTTTACAAAGCCATTATAATAGCAAACACTGAGAAAACTTAGTGGCATCCTAAAAGTGTCTGTTGGACTTCATTACTGTCCCACTGGTGCCAAGCAATTTTCACCACCTCTGCATTCTCCCCTCCTGCACATTTTTGCAAAGCCATTTTAATTGAAAAGAGTGCTGCCAGTTAGTGGCATCCAAAAAGTGGCTCTTGGACAACATTAGTGTCCCACTGGTGCCAAGCAATTTCTATCACCTCTGCATTGCACCCTCAAGCTCATTTTTACTATGCCATTATATTAGCAAACACTGAGAAAACTTAGTGGCATCCTAAAAGTGGCTGTTGGACTTCATTAGTGTCCCACTGGTGCCAAGCAATTTCAAGCACCTTTGCATTGCACCCTCAAGCTCATTTTTACTAAGCCATTATAATAGCAAACACTGAGAAAACTTAGTGGCATCCTAAACGTGGCTGTCGGACTCCATTAGTGTCCCACTGGTGCCAAGCAATTTCCAGCACCTCTGCATTGCACCCTCAAGCTCATTTTTACTAAGCCATTATAATATCAAACACTGAGAAAACTTAGTGGCATCCTAAAAGTGGCTGTCCGACTCCATTAGTGTCCCACTGGTGCCAAGCAATTTCCAGCATCTCTGCATTGCACCCTCAAGCTCATTATTACTAAGCCATTATAATAGCAAACACTGAAGAAACTTAGTGGCATCCAAAAAGTGGCTGTTGGACTTCATTACTGTCCCACTGGTGCCAAGCAATTTCCACCACCTCTGCATTCTCCCCTCCTGCACATTTTTGCAAAGCCATTTTAATTGAAAAGAGTGCTGCCAGTTAGTGGCATCCAGAAAGTGGCTCTCGGAGTCCATTAGTGTCCCACTGGTGCCAAGCAATTTCCAGCACCTCTGCATTGCACCCTCAAGCTCATTTTTACTAAGCCATTATAATAGCAAACACTGAGAAAACTTAGTGGCATCCTAAAAGTAGCTGTCCGACTCCATTAGTGTCCCACTGGTGCCAAGCAATTTCCATCATCTCTGCATTGCACCCTCAAGCTCATTTTTACTAAACCATTATAATAGCAAACACTGAAGAAACTTAGTGGCATCCAAAAAGTGGCTGTTGGACTTCATTACTGTCCCACTGGTGCCAAGCAATTTCCAGCACCTCTGCATTCTTCCCTCCTGCACATTTTTGCAAAGCCATTTTAATTGAAAAGAGTGCTGCCAGTTAGTGGCATCCAAAAAGTGGCTCTTGTACTCCATTAGTGTCCCACTGGTGCCAAGCAATTTCCAGCACCTCTGCATTGCACCCTCAAGCTCATTTTTACTAAGCCATTATAATAGCAAACACTGAGAAAACTTAGTGGCATCCAAAAAGTGGCTGTCGGACTCCATCAGTGTCCCACTGGTGGTGCCAAGCAACTTCCAGCACCTCTGCATTGCACCCTCAAGCTCATTTTTCCTAAGCCATTATGATAGCAAACACTGAGAAAACTTAGTTGCATCCAGAAAGTGGCTGTCTGACTCCATTAGCGTCCCACTGGTGCCAAGCAATTACCAGCACCTCTGCATTGCACCCTCAAGCTCATTTTTACTAAGCCATTATAATAGCAAACACTGAGAAAACTTAGTGGCATCAAGAAAGTGGCTGTCGGACTCCATTAGTGTCCCACTGGTGCCAAGCAATTTCCAGCATCTCTGCATTGCACCCTCAAGCTCATTTTTACTAAGCCATTATAATAGCAAACACTGAAGAAACTTAGTGGCATCCAAAAAGTGGCTGTTGGACTTCATTACTGTCCCACTGGTGCCAAGCAATTTCCACCACCTCTGCATTCTTCCCTCCTGCATATTTTTGCAAAGCCATTTTAATTGAAAAGAGTGCTGCCAGTTAGTGGCATCCAAAAAGTGGCTCTTGGACTCCATTAGTATCCCACTGGTGCCAGGCAATTTCCAGCACCTCTGCATTGTACGCTCAAGCTCATTTTTACTAACCCATTATAATAGCAAACACTGAGAAAACTTAGTGGCATCAAGAAAGTCTCTGTCGGACTCCATTAGTGTCCCACTGGTGCCAAGCAATTTCCAGCATCTCTGCATTGCACCCTCAAGCTCATTTTTACTAAGCAATTATAATAGCAAACACTGAAGAAACTTAGTGGCATCCAAAAAGTGGCTGTTGGACTTCATTACTGTCCCACTGGTGCCAAGCAATTTCCATCACCTCTGCATTCTTCCCTCCTGCACATTTCTGCAAAGCGATTTTAATTGAAAAGAGTGCTGCCAGTTGGTGGCATCCAAAAAGTGGCTCTTGGACTCCATTAGTGTCCCACTGGTGCCAAGTAATTTCCAGCACCTCTGCATTGCACCCTCAAGCTCATTTTTACTAAGCCATTATAATAGCAAACACTGAGAAAACTTAGTGGCATCCAAAAAGTGGCTGTCGGACTCCATCAGTGTCCCACTGGTGGTGCCAAGCAACTTCCAGCACCTCTGCATTGCACCCTCAAGCTCATTTTTCCTAAGCCATTATGATAGCAAACACTGAGAAAACTTAGTTGCATCCAGAAAGTGTCTGTCTGACTCCATTAGCGTCCCACTGGTGCCAAGCAATTACCAGCACCTCTGCATTGCACCCTCAAGCTCATTTTTACTAAGCCATT
Source organism: Anomaloglossus baeobatrachus (assembly GCF_048569485.1). Classification (NCBI taxonomy): domain Eukaryota; kingdom Metazoa; phylum Chordata; class Amphibia; order Anura; family Aromobatidae; genus Anomaloglossus; species Anomaloglossus baeobatrachus. The sequence goes on along the minus strand of NC_134361.1, from coordinate 146,526,427 downwards.
ATAATAGCAAACACTGAGAAAACTTAGTGGCATCAAGAAAGTGGCTGTCGGACTCCATTAGTGTCCCACTGGTGCCAAGCAATTTCCAGCATCTCTGCATTGCACCCTCAAGCTCATTTTTACTAAGCCATTATAATAGCAAACACTGAAGAAACTTAGTGGCATCCTAAAAGTGGCTGTTGGACTTCATTACTGTCCCACTGGTGCCAAGCAATTTCCACCACCTCTGCATTCTTCCCTCCTGCACATTTTTGCAAAGCCATTTTAATTGAAAAGAGTTCTGCCAGTTAGTGGCATCCAAAAAGTGGCTCTTGGACTCCATTAGTGTCCCACTGGTGCCAAGCAATTTCCAGCACCTCTGCATTGCACCCTCAAGCTCATTTTTACTAAGCCATTATAATAGCAAACACTGAGAAAACTTAGTGGCATCCTAAAAGTGGCTGTCCGACTCCATTAGTGTCCCACTGGTGCCAAGCAATTTTCAGCACCTCTACATTGCACTGTCAAGCTCATTTATACTAAGCCATTATAATAGCAAACACTGAGGATACTTAGTGGCATCCAAAAAGTGGCTGTCGGACTCCATTAGTGTCCCACTGGTGCCAAGCAATTTCCAGAACCTCTGCATTGTACCCTCAAGCTCAGTTTTACAAAGCCATTATAATAGCAAACACTGAGAAAACTTAGTGGCATCCTAAAAGTGGCTGTTGGACTTCATTACTGTCCCACTGGTGCCAAGAAATTTCCAGCACCTCTGGATTGCACCCTCAAGCGCATTTAAACTAAGCCATTATAATAGCAAACGCTGAAGAAACTTAGTGGCATCCAAAAAGTGTCTGTTGGACTTCATTACTGTCCCACTGGTGCCAAGCAATTTTCACCACCTCTGCATTCTCCCCTCCTGCACATTTTTGCAAAGCCATTTTAATTGAAAAGAGTGCTGCCAGTTAGTGGCATCCAAAAAGTGGCTCTTGGACAACATTAGTGTCCCACTGGTGCCAAGCAATTTCTATCACCTCTGCATTGCACCCTCAAGCTCATTTTTACTATGCCATTATATTAGCAAACACTGAGAAAACTTAGTGGCATCCTAAAAGTGGCTGTTGGACTTCATTAGTGTCCCACTGGTGCCAAGCAATTTCAAGCACCTTTGCATTGCACCCTCAAGCTCATTTTTACTAAGCCATTATAATAGCAAACACTGAGAAAACTTAGTGGCATCCTAAACGTGGCTGTCGGACTCCATTAGTGTCCCACTGGTGCCAAGCAATTTCCAGCACCTCTGCATTGCACCCTCAAGCTCATTTTTACTAAGCCATTATAATATCAAACACTGAGAAAACTTAGTGGCATCCTAAAAGTGGCTGTCCGACTCCATTAGTGTCCCACTGGTGCCAAGCAATTTCCAGCATCTCTGCATTGCACCCTCAAGCTCATTATTACTAAGCCATTATAATAGCAAACACTGAAGAAACTTAGTGGCATCCAAAAAGTGGCTGTTGGACTTCATTACTGTCCCACTGGTGCCAAGCAATTTCCACCACCTCTGCATTCTCCCCTCCTGCACATTTTTGCAAAGCCATTTTAATTGAAAAGAGTGCTGCCAGTTAGTGGCATCCAGAAAGTGGCTGTCGGACTCCATTAGTGTCCCACTGGTGCCAAGCAATTTCCAGCACCTCTGCATTGCACCCTCAAGCTCATTTTTACTAAGCCATTATAATAGCAAACACTGAGAAAACTTAGTGGCATCCTAAAAGTAGCTGTCCGACTCCATTAGTGTCCCACTGGTGCCAAGCAATTTCCATCATCTCTGCATTGCACCCTCAAGCTCATTTTTACTAAACCATTATAATAGCAAACACTGAAGAAACTTAGTGGCATCCAAAAAGTGGCTGTTGGACTTCATTACTGTCCCACTGGTGCCAAGCAATTTCCAGCACCTCTGCATTCTTCCCTCCTGCACATTTTTGCAAAGCCATTTTAATTGAAAAGAGTGCTGCCAGTTAGTGGCATCCAAAAAGTGGCTCTTGTACTCCATTAGTGTCCCACTGGTGCCAAGCAATTTCCAGCACCTCTGCATTGCACCCTCAAGCTCATTTTTACTAAGCCATTATAATAGCAAACACTGAGAAAACTTAGTGGCATCCAAAAAGTGGCTGTCGGACTCCATTAGCGTCCCACTGGTGCCAAGCAATTACCAGCACCTCTGCATTGCACCCTCAAGCTCATTTTTCCTAAGCCATTATGATAGCAAACACTGAGAAAACTTAGTTGCATCCAGAAAGTGTCTGTCTGACTCCATTAGCGTCCCACTGGTGCCAAGCAATTACCAGCACCTCTGCATTGCACCCTCAAGCTCATTTTTACTAAGCCATTATAATAGCAAACACTGAGAAAACTTAGTGGCATCAAGAAAGTGGCTGTCAGACTCCATTAGTGTCCCACTGGTGCCAAGCAATTTCCAGCATCTCTGCATTGCACCCTCAAGCTCATTTTTACTAAGCCATTATAATAGCAAACACTGAAGAAACTTAGTGGCATCCTAAAAGTGGCTGTTGGACTTCATTACTGTCCCACTGGTGCCAAGCAATTTCCACCACCTCTGCATTCTTCCCTCCTGCATATTTTTGCAAATCCATTTTAATTGAAAAGAGTGCTGCCAGTTAGTGGCATCCAAAAAGTGGCTCTTGGACTCCATTAGTGTCCCACTGGTGCCAGGTAATTTCCAGCACCTCTGCATTGTACGCTCAAGCTCATTTTTACTAACCCATTATAATAGCAAACACTGAGAAAACTTAGTGGCATCAAGAAAGTGGCTGTCGGACTCCATTAGTGTCCCACTGGTGCCAAGCAATTTCCAGCATCTCTGCATTGCACCCTCAAGCTCATTTTTACTAAGAAATTATAATAGCAAACACTGAAGAAACTTAGTGGCATCCAAAAAGTGGCTGTTGGACTTCATTACTGTCCCACTGGTGCCAACCAATTTCCATCACCTCTGCATTCTTCCCTCCTGCACATTTCTGCAAAGCGATTTTAATTGAAAAGAGTGCTGCCAGTTGGTGGCATCCAAAAAGTGGCTCTTGGACTCCATTAGTGTCCCACTGGTGCCAAGCAATTTCCAGCACCTCTGCATTGCACCCTCAAGCTCATTTTTACTAAGCCATTATAATAGCAAACACTGAGAAAACTTAGTGGCATCCTAAAAGTGGCTGTCCGACTCCATTAGTGTCCCACTGGTGCCAAGCAATTTCCAGCACCTCTACATTGCACTGTCAAGCTCATTTACACTAAGCCATTATAATAGCAAACACTGAGGATACTTAGTGGCATCCAAAAAGTGGCTGTCGGACTCCATTAGTGTCCCACTGGTGTCAAGCAATTTCCAGCACCTCTGCATTGTACCCTCAAGCTCAGTTTTACAAAGCCATTATAATAGCAAATACTGAGAAAACTTAGTGGCATCCTAAAAGTGGCTGTTGGACTTCATTACTGTCCCACTGGTGCCAAGAAATTTCCAGCACCTCTTGATTGCACCCTCAAGCGCATTTAAACTAAGCCATTATAATAGCAAACGCTGAAGAAACTTAGTGGCATCTAAAAAGTGTCTGTTGGACTTCATTACTGTCCCACTGGTGCCAAGCAATTTTCACCACCTCTGCATTCTCCCCTCCTGCACATTTTTGCAAAGCCATTTTAATTGAAAAGAGTGCTGCCAGTTAGTGGCATCCAAAAAGTGGCTCTTGGACAACATTAGTGTCCCACTGGTGCCAAGCAATTTCCATCACCTCTGCATTGCACCCTCAAGCTCATTTTTACTATGCCATTATATTAGCAAACACTGAGAAAACTTAGTGGCATCCTAAAAGTGGCTGTTGGACTTCATTAGTGTCCCACTGGTGCCAAGCAATTTCCAGCTCCTCTGCATTGCACCCTCAAGCTCATTTTTACTAAGCCATTATAATAGCAAACACTGAGAAAACTTAGTGGCATCCTAAACGTGGCTGTCGGACTCCATTAGTGTCCCACTGGTGCCAATCAATTTCCAGCATCTCTGCATTGCACCCTCAAGCTCATTATTACTAAGCCATTATAATAGCAAACACTGAAGAAACTTAGTGGCATCCAAAAAGTGGCTCTTGGACTCCATTAGTGTCCCACTGGTGCCAAGCAATTTCCAGCACCTCTGCATTGCACCCTCAAGCTCATTTTTACTAAGCCATTATAATAGCAAACACTGAGAAAACTTAGTGGCATCCTAAAAGTGGCTGTCGGACTCCATTAGTGTCCCACTGGTGACAAGCAATTTCCAGCACCTCTGCATTGCACCATCAAGCTCTTTTTTACGAAGCCATTATAATACCAAACACTGAGAAAACTTAGTGGCATCCAAAAAGTGGCTGTCGGACTCCATTAGTGTCCCACTGGTGCCAAGCAATTTCCAGCACCTCTGCATTGCACCCTCAAGCTCATTTTTACTAAACCATTATAATAGCAAATACTGAGAAAACTTAGTGGCATCCTAAAAGTGGCTGTCCGATTTCATTAGTGTCCCACTGGTGCCAGGCAATTTCCAGCATCTCTGCATTGCACCCTCAAGCTCATTATTACTAAGCCATTATAATAGCAAACACTGAAGAATCTTAGTGGCATCGAAAAAGTGGCTGTTGGACTTCACTACTGTCCCACTGGTGGCAAGCAATTTCCAGCACCTCTGCATTCTCCCCTCCTGCACATTTTTGCAAAGCCATTTTAATTGAAAAGAGTGCTGCCAGTTAGTGGCATCCAGAAAGTGGCTGTCGGACTCCATTAGTGTCCCACTGGTGCCAAGCAATTTCCAGCACCTCTGCATTGCACCCTCAAGCACATTTTTACTAAGCCAAATTTAATAGCAAACACTGAGAAAACGTAGTGGCATCCTAAAAGTGGCTTTTGGACTTCATTAGTATCCCACTGGTGCCAAGCAATTTCCAGTACCTCTGCATTGCACCCTCAAGCTCATTTTTACTAAGCCATTATAATAGCAAACACTGAGAAAACTTAGTGGCATCCAAAAAGTGGCTGTCGGACTCCATTAGTGTCCCACTGGTGCCAAGCAATTTCCAGCACCTCTGCATTGCACCCTCAAGCTCATTTTTACTAAGCCATTATAATAGCAAACACTGAGAAAACTTACTGGCATCCAAAAAGTGGCTGTCGGACTCCATTAGTGTTCCACTGTGCCAGGCAATTTCCAGCACCTCTACATTGCACCCTCAAGCTCATTTTTACTAAGCCATTATAATAGCAAACACTGACAAAAATTTAGTGGCATCCAAAAAGTGGCTGTCGGACTCCATTAGTGTCCCAGTGGTGCCAAGCAATTTCCAGCACCTCTGCATTGCACCCTCAAGCACATTTTTACTAAGCCATTATAATAGCAAACACTGAGAAAACTTAGTGGCATCCAAAAAGTGGCTGTCGGACTCCATTAGTGTCCCACTGGTGCCAAGCAATTTCCAGCACCTCTGCATTGCACCCTCAAGCTCAATTTTACTAAGCCATTATAATAGCAAATACTGAGAAAACTTAGTGGCATCCAAAAAGTGGCTGTCGGACTCCATTAGTGTCCCACTGGTGCCAATCAATTTCCAGAACCTCTACATTGCACCCTCAAGCTCATTCTTACTAAGCCATTATAATAGCAAACACTGAGAAAACATAGTGGCATCCTAAAAGTGGCTGTTGGACTTCATTAGTGTCCCACTGGTGCCAAGCAATTTCCAGCACCTCTGTATTGCACCCTCAAGCTCATTTTTACTAAGCCATTATAATAGCAAACACTGAGAAAGCTTAGTGGCATCCAAAAAGTGGCTGTCGGATTCCATTAGTGTCCCACTGGAGCCAAGCAATTTCCAGGACCTCTGCATTGCACCCTCAAGCTCATTTTTACTAAGCCATTATAATAGCAAACACTGAGAAAATCTAGTGGCATCCAAAAAGTGGCTGTTGGACTTCATTAGTGTCCCACTGGTGCCAAGCAATTTCCAGCACCTCTGCATTGCACCCTTAAGTAGAGTTGAGCGCGGTTCGTGGTTCGTGGTTCTCCAGTTCTAGGCTCGAGTGATTTTGGGGCCTGTTCTTGATCGAACTAGAACTCGAGCTTTTTGCAAAAGCTCGATAGTTCTAGAAACGTTCGAGAACGGTTCTAGCAGCAAAAAACCAGCTAAATCCTAGCTTGGTTTCTGCTGTAATAGTGTAAGTCACTCTGTGAATCACACTATTATCACATTTCAGTGTATAGTGTGCGTGAACAGCGCCTTCAGATCACTGCTGTTTCTATAATGGCGATCGCCATTTTTTTTTTTTTTTTCTTGTCTTCCTTCCCTAAGCGCGCGCGTCTTGTGGGGCGGGCCAGCATGTCAGCCAATCCCAGACACACACAGCTAAGTGGACTTTGAGCCAGAGAAGCAACGGCATGTGTGATAGGATGTCCATGTCACATGTCCCTGCATTATAAAACCGGACATTTTCTTCCAGGACGCCATTATCTGCCTTCTGCGTCTTTGGTGTCAGACATCACTGTCGCAGCTCCGTCCTCCTGAGTCCTATCGCCGATACAGCTGTATGCGCTGCATACACAGCGTTAGACAGCTTAGGGAGAGCACTTTATAGCAGTCCTTTTAAGGGCTCAAACCGGCAGGGTCAGAGTTAAGGTGACAGGTCCTGAAAACAGCGCCAGCGTCTGTGTAGCCAAGGTCAGGGATTTCCTCCCTGCATTTCCCTATTAGGAGGGATAGAAAGGCAGGCTTCCATTCCTCTACCCATACCCACAATCCTGCCACTGTACCCTCCTGTCCTCTGCACACTCCAACTCATTATAACTAAGCCATTATACTAGCAAACACTCAGTGTACCTAGTGGCATCCTATACGTGGCTATTGGACTTTGCTATAGTCCCACTAGTGCAAAGACATTTGCAGAGCGCATCTGCCTGCGTTGCACACTCCAACTCATTCTAACTAAGCCATTATACTAGCAAACACTCAGTGTACCTAGTGGCATCCTATACGTGGCTATTGGACTTAGCTATAGTCCCACTAGTGCAAAGACATTTGCAGAGCGCGTCTGCCTGCATTGCACACTCCAACTCATTATAACTAAGCCATTATACTAGCAAACACTCAGTGTACCTAGTGGCATCCTATACGTGGCTATTGGACTTAGCTATAGTCCCACTAGTGCAAAGACATTTGCAGAGCGCGTCTGCCTGCGTTGCACACTCCAACTCATGATAACTAAGCCATTAGACTAGCAAACACTCAGTGTACCTAGTGGCATCCTATACGTGGCTATTGGACTTTGCTATAGTCCCACTAGTGCAAAGACATTTGCAGAGCGCATCTGCCTGCGTTGCACACTCCAACTCATTATAACTAAGCCATTAGACTAGCAAACACTCAGTGTACCTAGTGGCATCCTATACGTGGCTATTGGACTTAGCTATAGTCCCACTAGTGCAAAGACATTTGCAGAGCGCGTCTGCCTGCATTGCACACTCCAACTCATTATAACTAAGCCATTATACTAGTAAACACTCAGTGTACCTAGTGGCATCCTATACGTGGCTATTGGACTTTGCTATAGTCCCACTAGTGCAAAGACATTTGCAGAGCGCATCTGCCTGCGTTGCACACTCCAACTCATTATAACTAAGCCATTAGACTAGCAAACACTCAGTGTACCTAGTGGCATCCTATACGTGGCTATTGGACTTTACTATAGTCCCACTAGTGCAAAGACATTTGCAGAGCGCATCTGCCTGCGTTGCACACTCCAACTCATTATAACTAAGCCATTAGACTAGCAAACACTCAGTGTACCTAGTGGCATCCTATACGTGGCTATTGGACTTTGCTATAGTCCCACTAGTGCAAAGACATTTGCAGAGCGCATCTGCCTGCGTTGCACACTCCAACTCATTATAACTAAGCCATTATACTAGCAAACACTCAGTGTACCTAGTGGCATCCTATCTGTGGCTATTGGACTTTGCTATAGTCCCACTAGTGCAAAGACATTTGCAGAGCGCGTCTGCCTGCATTGCACACTCCAACTCATTATAACTAAGCCATTATACTAGCAAACACTCAGTGTACCTAGTGGCATCCTATCTGTGGCTATTGGACTTTGCTATAGTCCCACTAGTGCAAAGACATTTGCAGAGCGCGTCTGCCTGCATTGCACACTCCAACTCATTATAACTAAGCCATTATACTAGCAAACACTCAGTGTACCTAGTGGCATCCTATACATGGCTATTGGACTTAGCTATAGTCCCACTAGTGCAAAGACATTTGCAGAGCGCGTCTGCCTGTATTGCACACTCCAACTCATTATAACTAAGCCATTATACTAGCAAACACTCAGTGTACCTAGTGGCATCCTATACGTGGCTATTGGACTTAGCTATAGTCCCACTAGTGCAAAGACATTTGCAGAGCGCGTCTGCCTGCGTTGCACACTCCAACTCATGATAACTAAGCCATTAGACTAGCAAACACTCAGTGTACCTAGTGGCATCCTATACGTGGCTATTGGACTTTGCTATAGTCCCACTAGTGCAAAGACATTTGCAGAGCGCATCTGCCTGCGTTGCACACTCCAACTCATTATAACTAAGCCATTAGACTAGCAAACACTCAGTGTACCTAGTGGCATCCTATACGTGGCTATTGGACTTTGCTATAGTCCCACTAGTGCAAAGACACTTGCCGAGCGCATCTGCCTGCGTTGCACACTCCAACTCATTATAACTAAGCCATTAGACTAGCAAACACTCAGTGTACCTAGTGGCATCCTATACGTGGCTATTGGACTTTGCTATAGTCCCACTAGTGCAAAGACATTTGCAGAGCGCATCTGCCTGTATTGCACACTCCAACTCATTATAACTAAGCCATTAGACTAGCAAACACTCAGTGTACCTAGTGGCATCCTATACGTGGCTATTGGACTTTGCTCTAGTCCCACTAGTGCAAAGACATTTGCAGAGCGCATCTGCCTGCGTTGCACACTCCAACTCATTATAACTAAGCCATTAGACTAGCAAACACTCAGTGTACCTAGTGGCATCCTATCTGTGGCTATTGGACTTTGCTATAGTCCCACTAGTGCAAAGACATTTGCAGAGCGCATCTGCCTGCGTTGCACACTCCAACTCATTATAACTAAGCCATTATACTAGCAAACACTCAGTGTACCTAGTGGCATCCTATCTGTGGCTATTGGACTTTGCTATAGTCCCACTAGTGCAAAGACATTTGCAGAGCGCGTCTGCCTGCATTGCACACTCCAACTCATTATAACTAAGCCATTATACTAGCAAACACTCAGTGTACCTAGTGGCATCCTATCTGTGGCTATTGGACTTTGCTATAGTCCCACTAGTGCAAAGACATTTGCAGAGCGCGTCTGCCTGCATTGCACACTCCAACTCATTATAACTAAGCCATTATACTAGCAAACACTCAGTGTACCTAGTGGCATCCTATACGTGGCTATTGGACTTTGCTATAGTCCCACTAGTGCAAAGACATTTGCAGAGCGCATCTGCCTGCGTTGCACACTCCAACTCATTATAACTAAGCCATTATACTAGCAAACACTCAGTGTACCTAGTGGCATCCTATCTGTGGCTATTGGACTTTGCTATAGTCCCACTAGTGCAAAGACATTTGCAGAGCGCGTCTGCCTGCATTGCACACTCCAACTCATTATAACTAAGCCATTATACTAGCAAACACTCAGTGTACCTAGTGGCATCCTATCTGTGGCTATTGGACTTTGCTATAGTCCCACTAGTGCAAAGACATTTGCAGAGCGCGTCTGCCTGCATTGCACACTCCAACTCATTATAACTAAGCCATTATACTAGCAAACACTCAGTGTACCTAGTGGCATCCTATACATGGCTATTGGACTTAGCTATAGTCCCACTAGTGCAAAGACATTTGCAGAGCGCGTCTGCCTGTATTGCACACTCCAACTCATTATAACTAAGCCATTATACTAGCAAACACTCAGTGTACCTAGTGGCATCCTATACGTGGCTATTGGACTTAGCTATAGTCCCACTAGTGCAAAGACATTTGCAGAGCGCGTCTGCCTGTATTGCACACTCCAACTCATTATAACTAAGCCATTAGACTAGCAAACACTCAGTGTACCTAGTGGCATCCTATCTGTGGCTATTGGACTTAGCTATAGTCCCACTAGTGCAAAGACATTTGCAGAGCGCGTCTGCCTGCGTTGCACACTCCAACTCATGATAACTAAGCCATTAGACTAGCAAACACTCAGTGTACCTAGTGGCATCCTATACGTGGCTATTGGACTTTGCTATAGTCCCACTAGTGCAAAGACATTTGCAGAGCGCATCTGCCTGCGTTGCACACTCCAACTCATTATAACTAAGCCATTAGACTAGCAAACACTCAGTGTACCTAGTGGCATCCTATACGTGGCTATTGGACTTTGCTATAGTCCCACTAGTGCAAAGACACTTGCCGAGCGCATCTGCCTGCGTTGCACACTCCAACTCATTATAACTAAGCCATTAGACTAGCAAACACTCAGTGTACCTAGTGGCATCCTATACGTGGCTATTGGACTTTGCTATAGTCCCACTAGTGCAAAGACATTTGCAGAGCGCATCTGCCTGCGTTGCACACTCCAACTCATTATAACTAAGCCATTAGACTAGCAAACACTCAGTGTACCTAGTGGCATCCTATACGTGGCTATTGGACTTTGCTATAGTCCCACTAGTGCAAAGACATTTGCAGAGCGCATCTGCCTGCGTTGCACACTCCAACTCATTATAACTAAGCCATTAGACTAGCAAACACTCAGTGTACCTAGTGGCATCCTATACGTGGCTATTGGACTTTGCTCTAGTCCCACTAGTGCAAAGACATTTGCAGAGCGCATCTGCCTGCGTTGCACACTCCAACTCATTATAACTAAGCCATTATACTAGCAAACACTCAGTGTACCTAGTGGCATCCTATCTGTGGCTATTGGACTTTGCTATAGTCCCACTAGTGCAAAGACATTTGCAGAGCGCGTCTGCCTGCATTGCACACTCCAACTCATTATAACTAAGCCATTATACTAGCAAACACTCAGTGTACCTAGTGGCATCCTATCTGTGGCTATTGGACTTTGCTATAGTCCCACTAGTGCAAAGACATTTGCAGAGCGCGTCTGCCTGCATTGCACACTCCAACTCATTATAACTAAGCCATTATACTAGCAAACACTCAGTGTACCTAGTGGCATCCTATACGTGGCTATTGGACTTAGCTATAGTCCCACTAATGCAAAGACATTTGCAGAGCGCATCTGCCTGCGTTGCACACTCCAACTCATTATAACTAAGCCATTAGACTAGCAAACACTCAGTGTACCTAGTGGCATCCTATACGTGGCTATTGGACTTTGCTATAGTCCCACTAGTGCAAAGACATTTGCAGAGCGCGTCTGCCTGCATTGCACACTCCAACTCATTATAACTAAGCCATTACACTAGCAAACACTCAGTGTACCTAGTGGCATCCTATACGTGGCTATTGGACTTTGCTATAGTCCCACTAGTGCAAAGACATTTGCAGAGCGCGTCTGCCTGCATTGCACACTCCAACTCATTATAACTAAGCCATTATACTAGCAAACACTCAGTGTACCTAGTGGCATCATATACGTGGCTATTGGACTTAGCTATAGTCCCACTAGTGCAAAGACATTTGCAGAGCGCATCTGCCTGCGTTGCACACTCCAACTCATTATAACTAAGCCATTATACTAGCAAACACTCAGTGTACCTAGTGGCATCCTATACGTGGCTATTGGACTTAGCTATAGTCCCACTATTGCAAAGACATTTGCAGAGCGCGTCTGCCTGCGTTGCACACTCCAACTCATGATAACTAAGCCATTAGACTAGCAAACACTCAGTGTACCTAGTGGCATCCTATACGTGGCTATTGGACTTTGCTATAGTCCCACTAGTGCAAAGACATTTGCAGAGCGCATCTGCCTGCGTTGCACACTCCAACTCATTATAACTAAGCCATTAGACTAGCAAACACTCAGTGTACCTAGTGGCATCCTATACGTGGCTATTGGACTTTGCTATAGTCCCACTAGTGCAAAGACATTTGCAGAGCGCATCTGCCTGCGTTGCACACTCCAACTCATTATAACTAAGCCATTAGACTAGCAAACACTCAGTGTACCTAGTGGCATCCTATACGTGGCTATTGGACTTTGCTATAGTCCCACTAGTGCAAAGACATTTGCAGAGCGCATCTGCCTGCGTTGCACACTCCAACTCATTATAACTAAGCCATTAGACTAGCAATTTTTGCTGCCAGTTTAAGGCCTGTAGTTGCATTGTCAGGGATATTTATTCTTTATTATTCTGCTGTTAATAAAGCTAGACCACCACTGCAATCTACACCACCTCTCAATTTTTACTACCACATTTTCAGTCCACAATCTTGTCGCAATCAACATGAGTGGCAAAATGACAGATGCTGGTGGAAAGGGGAAGAGGCGTGGTGTAAAAGGCAAAAAAGGTTTTGTCCGTGGGGAAGGTGGCAAAGCTCCATTATCATCTGCTGAAGATAGACCCTCTACCAGCAAAAGTAAGATGTCTACTACTTACCATGGACAATCCGATGTGCTCCCTTTTTTACGGACACGAACAACAGGAAGAAAGGTAGATGATGGGCAAAAAAGGAAAATGCTTGAATGGATCTCAAGTGGTCCAACAAGTGCCCTCTCAGCCACTTCAAGTACCGCATCCAAAAAACACCAGTCCTCTGAGTTGTCATCCCAATCACACTTGATTTCTCCCAGCTCTGAAGTCTCCATCAGCCCTGCACAGTATGGTGGAACTGAGATGGCTGAGTCTGCAGAGCTGTTCAGTCACACTATAGCCTGGGAATCAGAGGTCTGCTCCCAAGCTACAGTGAGTACAGAACAGGAAATGGTCTGCAGTGATGCCCAGAACCTTTGTGACTCGGATTCAGGCCGTGAGGAACAAGTTTCTGAGCATAATGTTGACCCTTTGTCACAAACTGTAACACCTGTGGTTATAGACAATGAGGAACATTCTGATGAAGATGAGACGCAGATACCCGATTGGGATGACAACTTAAATATTCGGTCAGGGCAAGAAGAGGCTCGGTCAGAGAGGGAGGGGAGTGCAAACACAACAATTGATGATGAAGTTCTAGATCCCACCTACTGTCAACCCCCAGTCAGGCACTCGAGGAGGTCAACAGAGGCGGTGGAGGAGGATGCAACCGACGACGAAGTTACCTTGCGCCTTCCTGGACAGAGTCGGAGCACTGGTAGCACGTCTACAACTGCATCCTCAGCCACCACTCTGCCTCTGAGCATTATTCGGGGTGGATCAACAGGTCGCATGGCCTCTAAGCCTTGCCTAGCCTGGTCCTTTTTTGACATAGAAAAAGATCGCCCAAATTATGTGATATGTAAAATTTGTCATGGTCGTCTTAGTAGAGGTCAAAACCTCAGCAGTTTGACAACTTCTTCCATGAATCGTCACATGAATAAATATCATATGGCCCGGTGGGAAGCTCACCGTGCTGCAATGCGGCCTAGCGGAGCAAACCATCCACCGCCTGCCCCTTCCAGTGCATCCGCGCGCTCGTCATCTTCTAGGACTGTTGGGACAGCTGTCACACCTGTTTTTCCACCCACAACTTCCACCACTGTAACCGCAACAGGCAGTTTGCTTGGTAGGTCGTCAGTTGTTTTGGAAGGGGAAACAAGTGAGTGTGTACAGCTCTCTCAGACATCGATAGCACCAACTTTGGATGAAGGCAACATCATGTCTCCGCCTGCACTTTCCTCACAAAGCTGCATTTTTCCAGGGACACCCTACTCAACACCGTCTACACACAGCTGCCAGATCTCTGTCCCTCAGATGTGGTCAAATAAAAGGCCACTTCCTGCGACCCATGACAAAGCAAAGAGGTTGACTCTATCCCTCTGTAAGCTGTTGGCTACCGAAATGCTGCCTTTCCGCCTAGTGGACACACAGGATTTTAGAGACCTTATGTCTGTCGCTGTGCCCCAGTACCAGATGCCTAGTCGCCACTACTTCTCTAAGAAAGGTGTGCCCGCACTACACCAGCATGTCGCACACAACATCACCGCTTCCTTGAGAAACTCTGTGTGTGAACGGGTGCATTTCACCACCGATACTTGGACCAGTAAGCATGGACAGGGACGTTACATGTCGCTGACTGGGCACTGGGTAACTATGGTGATAGATGGTGAAGGGTCTGCTGCACAAGTCTTGCCGTCCCCACGACTTGTGTGTCAATCCTCTGTCTGTCCAAGTTCCGCCACTGCTTCTGCATCCTCCACCTCATCTGGGTCCTCCACCTCCGCCCCAAGCCTGCCTGGTCAGGCCACCAGCGTTCTCACTGCGCAGAAGGAATCACGCACTCCTCATTACTATGCTGGCAGCAGAGCGCAACGGCATCAGGCGGTCTTTAGCTTGACATGTCTTGGGAATAAGAGTCACACAGCTGAGGAGTTGTGGTCAGCTCTGCGGTCCGAGTTTAATAAATGGTTGTCTCCACTCAACCTGCAGCCTGGTAAGGCCGTGTGCGACAATGCTGCAAACCTGGGTGCGACCCTTCGCCTGGGCAAGGTGACACACGTACCTTGTATGGCTCACGTGTTGAACCTTGTCGTCCAGCAATTTTTAACACACTATCCCGGCCTAGATGGCCTTCTGAACAGGGCATGAAAACTGTCTGCTCACTTCCGCCGTTCAAGCGCCGCAGCAGAGCGACTTGCATCGCTCCAGAAGTCTTTCGGCCTGCCAGTTCATCGCCTGAAATGCGATGTGGCGACACGCTGGAATTCAACTCTCCACATGTTACAGCGACTGTGGCAGCACCGCAGAGCCCTGGTGCAATACGTCATGACGTATAGCCTGGGCCAACGAGATGCAGAGGTGGGGCAGATCACCCTGATGGAGTGGTCTCAGATCAAGGACCTATGCACCCTTCTGCACAGTTTCGACATGGCGACGAATATGTTTAGCGCTGACAATGCCATTATCAGCATGACGATTTCAGTCATTTACATGCTGGAGCACACGCTAAACACTATTCGGAGTCAGGGGGTGGGACAACATGAAGGGGAGGAACTACAGGAGGATTCATATGCGCAAGGGACAACAACATCACCAAGGTCCAGACGTTCATCATCACCAACGCAGCAGGCATGGGACCATGGGGGACAGGGATCGACAAGGGCGCATAGTAGCAGGCGAAATGTTGAGCAAGGTGCAGGAGAACATGAAGAAATGGAGGACGAACTGTCCATGGACATGGAAGACTCAGCGGATGAGGGAGACCTTGGTCAAATTTCAGTTGAAAGAGGTTGGGGGGAGATGTCAGAGGAAGAAAGAACGGGTAGCACCTCTATGCCACAAACACAGCGTGGACTTGGTCCGCATGGCTGCGCAAGACACATGAGTGCCTTTTTGTTGCACTACCTCCAACATGACAGTCGTATTGTCAAAATTAGAAGTGATGATGACTACTGGATTGCCACACTATTAGATCCCCGGTACAAGTCCAAATTTTGTGACATAATTCCAGCCATAGAAAGGGACGCACGTATGCAGGACTATCAGCAGAAGCTGTTACTCGATCTTAGCTCGGCTTTTCCACCAAACAACCGTGCAGGTGCAGGGAGGGAATCTCCCAGTTGTAACTTGACAAACATGGGACGGTCTCGTCATCTTCAACAGTCTACCCGTACCAGTAGGACCGTATCTGGTGCTGGTAACAGCAATTTTATGGAATCTTTTCATAATTTTTTTAGACCCTCTTTTGCAAGGCCACCAGAGACAACAAGTCTGACACATAGTCAACGGCTGGAGAGGATGATACAGGAGTATCTCCAAATGAACATCGATGCCATGACTGTGCAACTGGAGCCTTGCTCCTTTTGGGCTTCAAACCTAGAAAAATGGCCAGAGCTCGCAACTTACGCCTTGGAGATTTTGTCGTGTCCAGCTGCCAGCGTTGTCTCTGAACGTGTCTTCAGTGCTGCTGGGTGTGTGCTGACAGATAAGCGCACGCGTCTGTCCAGTGACAATGTGGACAGACTGACGTTCATCAAAATGAACAAGTCATGGATCCAGAAGGAATTTACAACCCCTGTGTCATCCTGGGGAGAGTAAATGCTTGTGGATTTGGAATGTGCTTGATGCAAATCTAGCTGTGAAGTGTACAACTAGGGCACAAGTGCTGCCACTGAATGGGTGGGTGTGTGTGGGGCACAATTTTTGGAAAAAAGGGAGACTCCGCTTGGAGTAACCCTTGCTTACATTGTTTTTAAAAGAAGCCAAGATGAACAAGTCATGGGTCAGCAAAGACTTTATCTACCTACACCGGTGTCATGCTGGGTACGGTTAATTATGGCATATTTTTGAATGTGCTTGATGCAAATCTAGCTGTGAAGTGTACAACTGGGGCACAACTGCTGCCACTGAAGGGGTGGGTGTGTGTGGGGCCCAATTTTTGGAAAAAAGGGAGACTCCGCTTGGAGTAACCCTTGCTTACATTGTTTTTAAAAGAAGCCAAGATGAACAGAGCTGGGATCAGGAAAGACTTTGCTACCTACCCCGGTGTCATCCTGGGGACGGTTAATTATGGCGTATTTTTGAATGTGCTTGATGCAAATCAAAACATCCTGTTTGCAACTAGGGCCCACGTGCTGCCACTGATGGGGTGGGTGTCTGTGTGGCCCAATTTTTGGAAAAAAGGGAGACTCCGCTTGGAGTAACCCTTGCTTACATTGTTTTTAAAAGAAGCCAAGATGAACAGAGCTGGGATCAGGAAAGACTTTGCTACCTACCCCGGTGTCATCCTGGGGACGGATAAGAATGGCGTATTTTTGAATGTGCTTGATGCAAATCTAGCTGTGAAGTGTACAACTGGGGCACAAGTGCTGCCACTGAAGGGGTGGGTGTGTGTGGGGCCCAATTTTTGGAAAAAAGGGAGACTCCGCTTGGAGTAACCCTTGCTTACATTGTTTTTAAAAGAAGCCAAGATGAACAGAGCTGGGATCAGGAAAGACTTTGCTACCTACCCCGGTGTCATCCTGGGGACGGTTAATTATGGCATATTTTTGAATGTGCTTGATGCAAATCAAAACATCCTGTTTGCAACTAGGGCCCAAGTGCTGCCACTGATGGGGTGGGTGTCTGTGTGGCCAGATTTTTGGAAAAAAGGGAGACTCCGCTTGGAGTAACCCTTGCTTGCTGTGTTTTTAAAAGAAGCCAAGATGAACAGAGCTGGGATCAGGAAAGACTTTGCTACCTACCCCGGTGTCATCCTGGGGACGGTTAATTATGGCGTATTTTTGAATGTGCTTGATGCAAATCAAAACATCCTGTTTGCAACTAGGGCCCAAGTGCTGCCACTGATGGGGTGGGTGTCTGTGTGGCCCAATTTTTGGAAAAAAGGGAGACTCCGCTTGGAGTAACCCTTGCTTACATTGTTTTTAAAAGAAGCCAAGATGAACAGAGCTGGGATCAGGAAAGACTTTGCTACCTACCCCGGTGTCATCCTGGGGACGGTTAATTATGGCGTATTTTTGAATGTGCTTGATGCAAATCTAGCTGTGAAGTGTACAACTAGGGCACAAGTGCTGCCACTGAATGGGTGGGTGTGTGTGGGGCACAATTTTTGGAAAAAAGGGAGACTCCGCTTGGAGTAACCCTTGCTTACATTGTTTTTAAAAGAAGCCAAGATGAACAAGTCATGGGTCAGCAAAGACTTTATCTACCTACCCCGGTGTCATGCTGGGTACGGTTAATTATGGCATATTTTTGAATGTGCTTGATGCAAATCAAAACATCCTGTTTGCAACTAGGGCCCAAGTGCTGCCACTGATGGGGTGGGTGTCTGTGTGGCCCAATTTTTGGAAAAAAGGGAGACTCCGCTTGGAGTAACCCTTGCTTACATTGTTTCTAAAAGAAGCCAAGATGAACAGAGCTGGGATCAGGAAAGACTTTGCTACCTACCCCGGTGTCATCCTGGGGACGGTTAATTATGGCGTATTTTTGAATGTGCTTGATGCAAATCTAGCTGTGAAGTGTACAACTAGGGCACAAGTGCTGCCACTGAATGGGTGGGTGTGTGTGGGGCACAATTTTTGGAAAAAAGGGAGACTCCGCTTGGAGTAACCCTTGCTTGCTGTGTTTTTAAAAGAAGCCAAGATGAACAGAGCTGGGATCAGGAAAGACTTTGCTACCTACCCCGGTGTCATCCTGGGGACGGATAAGAATGGCGTATTTTTGAATGTGCTTGATGCAAATGTAGCTGTGAAGTGTACAACTGGGGCACAACTGCTGCCACTGAAGGGGTGGGTGTGTGTGGGGCCCAATTTTTGGAAAAAAGGGAGACTCCGCTTGGAGTAACCCTTGCTTACATTGTTTTTAAAAGAAGCCAAGATGAACAGAGCTGGGATCAGGAAAGACTTTGCTACCTACCCCGGTGTCATCCTGGGGACGGTTAATTGTGGCGTATTTTAGAATGTGCTTGATGCAAATCTAGCTGTGAAGTGTACAACTAGGGCACAAGTGCTGCCACTGAATGGGTGGGTGTGTGTGGGGCACAATTTTTGGAAAAAAGGGAGACTCCGCTTGGAGTAACCCTTGCTTACATTGTTTTTAAAAGAAGCCAAGATGAACAGAGCTGGGATCAGGAAAGACTTTGCTACCTACCCCGGTGTCATCCTGGGGACGGATAAGAATGGCGTATTTTTGAATGTGCTTGATGCAAATCTAGCTGTGAAGTGTACAACTGGGGCACAAGTGCTGCCACTGAAGGGGTGGGTGTGTGTGGGGCCCAATTTTTGGAAAAAAGGGAGACTCCGCTTGGAGTCACCTTGCGGTGTTTTACATGACTTTAGAAGGGCGTGCCATGCCTATATCTGTGTGTCCTCCTCTTTTTCCTTGTCCAGCTGTTTTGTTTTCGCATGAGTATATGTCCTTGTCACTTTCCCATGTGTTTGTGTTGTGTTGTGAGTTGTTTGTCACCTTTTGGACACCTTTGAGGGTGTTTTCTAGGTGTTTTTCTGTGTTTGTGATTGCCTGCCATTGTTTCCTATTGGCTCGAGTTCGGTTCGTCGAACGTTCGATGAGCCGAACTCGAACGGGACCTCCGTTCGGCGAACCGACCACGAGCCGAACCGGGACCGGTTCGCTCATCTCTACCCTTAAGCTCATTTTTACTTAGCCATTATAATAGCAAACACTGAGAAAACTTAGTGGTATCCAAAAAGTGGCTGTCGGACTCCATTAGTGTCCCACTGGTGCCAAGCAATTTCCAGCACCTCTGCATTGCACCCTCAAGCTCATTTTTCCTAAGCCATTATAATAGCAAACACTGAGGAAATTTAGTGGCATCCAAAAAGTGGCTGTCGGACTTCTTTAGTGTCGAACTGGTGCCAAGCAATTTCCAGCATCTCTGCATTGCACCCTCAAGCTCATTTTTACTAAGCCATTATAATAGCAAACACTGAGAAAACATAGTGGCATCCTAAAAGTGGCTAAAGGAGGATTACTATGCGCAAGGGACAACAACATCACCAAGGTCCAGACGTTCATCATCACCAAGGCGGCAGGCATGGGACCATGGGGGACAGAGATCAACAGGGGCGTATGGTAGCAGGCAAAATGTTGAGGAAGGTGCAGGAGAACATGAAGAAATGGAGGACGAACTGTCCATGGACATGGAAGACTCAGCGGATGAGGAAGACCTTGGTCAAATTTCAGTTGAAAGAGGTTGGGGGGAGATGTCAGAGGAAGAAAGAACGGTTAGCACCTCTATGCCACAAACACAGCGTGGACTTGGTCCGAATGGCTGCGCAAGACACATGAGCGCCTTCTTGCTGCACTACCTCCAACATGATCCTTGTATTGTCAAAATTAGAAGTGATGATGAGTACTGGCTTGCCACACTATTAGATCCCCGGTACAAGTCCAAATTTTGTGACATAATTCCAGCCATAGAAAGGGACGCACGTATGCAGGAGTATCAACAAAAGCTGTTACTCGATCTTAGCTCTGCTTTTCCACCAAACAACCGTGGTGCACGGAGTGAATCTCCCAGTTGTAACTTGACAAACATGGGACGGTCTCGTCATTTTCAACAGTCTACCCGTACCAGCAGCACCGTATCTGGTGCTGGTAACAGCAATTTTATTGAATCTTTTCATCATTTTTTTTAGACCATCCTTTGCAAGGCCACCAGAGACAACAAGTCTGACACATAGTCAACGGCTGGAGAGGATGATACAGGAGTATCTCCAAATGAACATCGATGCCATGACTTTGCAAATGTAGCCTTGCTCATTTTGGGCTTCAAATCTTGAAAAATGGCCAGAGCTCTCCTTTTACGCCTTGGAGATCTTGTTGTGTCCAGCTGCCAGCGTTGTCTCTGAACGTGTCTTCAGTGCTGCTGGGTGTGTGCTGACAGATAAGCGCACGCGTCTGTCCAGTGACAATGTGGATGTCAGGGCCAGGTGGACGGGCAGACCCAGGAGGTGGATCCACTGGGCCGAACTCCTAGATGGTGGTAAGGGGTCCGGTAGCTGGAGCACTATAGGCAGCAGAACAGTCCGTGCACACGAGGATAACGGAGAAGTCCCTGGGACCACGGAGTCACTGATGGTAGTCCGGGTGACGCAGCTCAGGTTCGGAAGCCGAGAAAATGTCAGGCGGGGTCCGGAACCTTTGGAGCGAGATGACGGGTCACCGCAGGGATCCGAGATGGTACGGACTGTCAGGATGGCAGATGGACAGTGTTCGGGGTTCGGGATTCGGCAGGACTGGATGGCGAGGCAGGCACGGCTCTACAAGAGAGATAGGTGAGTATATCACAGAGATACCAGGAGACCTGACTCCTAGCTTAAGAAACACGAAGATCAGGCCCCGCCCCTTTGGACATTAAACCCCTTTATACCCTGTACCTGTTTGCATCATTTCCTGTTAATGGACGCTGGCCCTTTAAGAAAGGGTCAATGACCGCGCGCGCGCCCTAATGCGCATGCGCGCGGCCCGAGTGCCAGAAGCCAGAGCAGGAAGCTGCGAGGAGGAAGCAGCAGGGCCGGGCTGGGGCTGAGAAGCCGACGGGCGCCGGGAGCGGGGACCAGGACGCCGGGGACGCGCCGGCAAAGGGTGCTGGAGAGCGGGGAGCGGCGGTGACCGGACCGAGGAACCGGGAAGCGAGGCAGGGGAGCTGGGGAGCGTGACAGGTGAGCCGGAGGGCAGCGCAGGGGACCCGGGGAGCGTGACAGTACCACCCTCCCCACGCCCCCCTCCCCGCAACCGGGACAGGAAGGCACGGATCAGCGGAGTACCCACATTCTCCCGGGGCTCCCAGGACCTATCCTCAGGACCATACCCTGCCCAGTCCACCAGGAAGAACTGTCGACCCCGTACGGTCTTCATGGCCACGATATCCCTTACCGCATAGATGTCGTCATCGGCAATAGGAGGAGGAGCCGAACTGGCAGCAGCGGAGAAGGGACCAAGGACAACCGGCTTGAGCAGGGAGACGTGGAATGAGTTGGGTATCCTCATCGTGGCAGGGAGCTGTAGCTTGTAGGAGACCTCATTGATCTTGTTGAGGACTTTAAACGGCCCGATGTAGCGAGGACCCAGCTTGTAGGATGGTATCTTCAATCGGACGTACTTGGAAGCAAGCCAGACTAGATCTCCAGGAGAGAAACACGGAGGGTCCAGACGTCTCTTGTCTGCGTGTCTCTTCATCCGCAGGGAAGCACGCCCAAGGGTCGCCTTGACAGAGTCCCAAATGGTTGCAAAGTCACGGGCTACAGTATCAGCAGCAGGGACATCCGAAGAAGGGGATACAGGCAATGGGACGGAAGGCTGAAGTCCGTAAACGACATGGAAAGGTGAGCTGGAGGACGACTCACTGATGTGGTGGTTATGGGAGAATTCAGCCCAAGGAAGAAGCGTGGACCAGTCGTCGTGATGGGCGTTGACATAGTGATGTAAGAAAGAGGTCAAGATTTGATTGACCCTCTCCACTTGGCCATTAGACTGAGGATGGTAGGCAGAAGAAAAGTCCAGAGTCACTCCCAGATGTTTGCAGAGAGCCCTCCAGAAGCGGGAGGTGAACTGAGTTCCTCTGTCAGATACGATGTGTGATGGAAAGCCATGCAAGCGGAAGATGTAATGAATATAGGCGTCAGCGAGTTCCTGGGCAGAGGGCAGTCCAGCCATAGGGACGAAATGAGCCATTTTAGAGAACCGATCCACCACGACCCATATGACTGTGTGTCCGGAGGACAATGGCAAGTCCGTAATAAAGTCCATCGCTATGTGTTGCCACGGAACTGAGGGTATCGGCAGAGGCAGAAGACGGCCGTATGGCAGGTGTTTGGGCGTCTTGTTCCTGGCACAAGAGGAGCAGGCAGAGACAAAAGCAGCGATGTCCGTGCGAAGGGATGGCCACCAGTAATGACGTACAATCGCACCCCATGTTCTCTTCTGACCAGCATGACCGGCTGTTTTCGAGGCATGACCCCAGTGTAACACTTTTTGCCTGTCAGTCTCAGAGACATAGGTCTTCCCGGGCGGTATCTGGGCCAGGGTGACAGGGGCCACCGGAATGATTTTGCTAGGACAGATGATGGGTTGGGTAGTCTCCTCCTCCTGCTCCATGGGCATGAAAGACCTGGACAAGGCATCAGCGCGTACATTCTTGTCCGCGGGTCGGAAATGGAGCTGGAAATCAAACCTGGCAAAGAATAAGGACCACCTGGCTTGCCGTGGGTTCAGTCGCTGAGCGGACCGCAGGTATTCCAGGTTCTTGTGGTCCGTGTAAATAATCACGGGGTACACTGCTCCTTCCAGAAGGTAGCGCCATTCCTCCAGAGCCAGTTTGACTGCCAAGAGCTCTCGGTCACCGATGGTGTAGTTGCGTTCAGGCGCTGAGAAGCTCTTGGAGAAGAATCCGCAAGTCACCATCTTCCCGGAGGAGGACTTCTGCATGAGCACTGCTCCGGCTCCCGAGGAGGAGGCATCCACCTCCAAGGTGAACTGGCGGTTTAACTCCGGACGGTGGAGTACAGGAGAGGAGGCAAATGCCCGCTTCAGAGAGCCAAACGCGGCGTCGGCCGCAGGTGACCAGTCCTTTGGATTAGCCTCCTTCTTGGTCAAAGCGGAGAGAGGAGCAGTCAGAGCAGAGAAGTGAGGGATGAACTGGCGGTAGTAGTTGGCGAATCCCAGGAAGCGTTGGATTGCCTTCAGTCCAGAAGGAGGAGGCCAGTTGAGAATGGAGGAGACCTTCTTTGGATCCATCTGCAGTCCGGTATCAGAGATGATGTACCCCAGGAAGGGGAGAGAAGACTGCTCAAAGACACACTTCTCGTACTTGGCGTACAGACGATTCTCTCTCAGTCTTTGTAGAACCAGCTGTACGTTCTCTCTGTGGGTCTGGAGGTCCGGAGAGAAGACAAGGATGGCATCCAGATACACTACCACACAGACGTAGAGAAGGTCCCGGAAAACGTCGTTCACCAGTTCTTGAAAGACGGCTGGGGCGTTACACAGGCCGAAGGGCATCACGCAGTATTCATAGTGCCCATCGCGAGTATTGAACGCGGTCTTCCATTCGTCCCCAGAGCGGATGCGTACCAGATTGTAAGCACCCCGAAGATCCAGCTTGGTGAACACACGAGCTCCTCTAAGCCGGTCAAACAATTCGGGGATGAGCGGCAGAGGGTACTTGTTTTTTACGGTGATTTGATTCAAACCCCGGTAGTCTATGCATGGGCGTAAGTCGCCCTCTTTCTTCTTGACGAAGAAGAAGCCTGCTCCAGCAGGTGAGGAGGATCTCCGAATGAATCCCCTTGCCAGGCTCTCTGTGATGTAAGTAGACATGGCCCTTGTTTCGGCTGGAGACAATGGATATATCCGTCCTCGAGGTGGTGTTGTTCCTGGGAGCAGGTCGATGGCACAATCGTAAGGACGATGTGGCGGAAGTACCTCAGATTCCTTTTTATCAAAGACGTCTGCGAAGGACCAATAGACCGAGGGCAGCCCCGGTAGGTTCTCTGGAACCGGAGGTCGTCGGATGGGTTGTATGGTCTTCAGACACTTCTCATGGCACGAAGAGCCCCATCGGGTGATTTCGCCAGTGCCCCAGCTGACTGATGGTTCGTGTGTCCGCAACCAGGGAAGTCCCAGCAGGATTTGATGGGACATGTGTGGGAGGACGTAGAGAGCGATGTTCTCGGTGTGCAGGGCACCGATACGCAGTTCGACCGGCCTGGTAATCCAGGAGATGGTGTCAGAGAGGGGTCTCCCATCCACAGAGGCAATCACTAGGGGCTTGTCGAGTGGAATAACAGGCACCTGGTACTTGTCCACCGTGGCCTGCTGGATGAAATTGCCTGCTGCCCCGGAATCGAGGTATGCCTCAGCCATGAACCGCGTCTCTCCCGTTGTCACTTGCACAGTCCACGTAACCGGGTCTGAGAGAGTCCCAGCACCTAGGGTGGCCTCTCCAACCAACCCTAGGCTTTGGAGTTTCCCGGCCTCTCTGGACAGGAGCGTAGCAGGTGTGTGCCCTCTCCGCAGTAAAAGCAGAGGGCCTTGGCGAGCCGCTCTGCTCGATGTTGTTCAGACTGCCGCACTCGGTCGATCTGCATGGGCTCGTGGACGGGGGCCCCAGCTGTCGATGACTGAAGTACGGAGGGCTTCTGCGGAGGAGAGGAATGCCGTACCGGACGTCTCTCACGGGATACTTCCTTGGATCGCTCCTGAAAGCAAATGTCCACTCGAGTCGCTAGGGCAATCAGGGCATCCAGGGTGGTCGGTACGTCACGACCTGCCAGCTCATCTTTAATTCGCCCCGAGAGTCCTTCCCAGAAGGCGGCGGTTAGGGCCTCGTTGTTCCACCCGAGTTCCGAAGCCAAGGTGCGAAACCGGATTGCGTATTGACCCACCGTCAGAGTCCCCTGACGTAACCGGAGAAGAGACGAAGCAGACGCGGAGGCGCGTCCGGGCTCATCAAAGGTGCCACGGAATGCCTGCAGGAACTCCTGGATGTTCGTGGTCACAGGATCCCCCTTCTCCCACAAGGGGTTCATCCACGCCAGTGCCTCACCCTCTAGATGGGACATGATGAAGGCGACCTTGGCTTGGTCGGAGGCAAACAAATGCGGCAGCTGCGTGAAATGGAGGGAGCATTGGTTTAAGAATCCCCTGCAGGTCTTGGGGTCTCCGGCGTACCGGGGTGGTTTGGCCAAACGAAGTCTGGAAGTATCTGAAGATGTCGCCACGGGAGCTGGAGCCGTGGATTGACTAGTGGATGCCCAGGATGTTGAAGACGTCACTGCCGCTTGTAGCGTGTTCAGGCGGGCGTCCACAGAAGACATGAATTGCAGCATGCGGGTCTGAGTCTCACGCTGGCGTTGGAGTTCCTCCTGTACGGCTGCTAGTGCTGCAGCGGGATCCATGGCCTGATCTTACTGTCAGGGCCAGGTGGACGGGCAGACCCAGGAGGTGGATCCACTGGGCCGAACTCCTAGATGGTGGTAAGGGGTCCGGTAGCTGGAGCACTATAGGCAGCAGAACAGTCCGTGCACACGAGGATAACGGAGAAGTCCCTGGGACCACGGAGTCACTGATGGTAGTCCGGGTGACGTAGCTCAGGTTCGGAAGCCGAGAAGATGTCAGGCGGGGTCCGGAACCTTTGGAGCGAGATGACGGGTCACCGCAGGGATCCGAGATGGTACGGACTGTCAGGATGGCAGATGGACAGTGTTCGGGGTTCGGGATTCGGCAGGACCGGATGGCGAGGCAGGCACGGCTCTACAAGAGAGATAGGTGAGTATATCACAGAGATACCAGGAGACCTGACTCCTAGCTTAAGAAACACGAAGATCAGGCCCCGCCCCTTTGGACATTAAACCCCTTTATACCCTGTACCTGTTTGCATCATTTCCTGTTAATGGACGCTGGCCCTTTAAGAAAGGGTCAATGACCGCGCGCGCGCCCTAATGCGCATGCGCGCGGCCCGAGTGCCAGAAGCCAGAGCAGGAAGCTGCGAGGAGGAAGCAGCAGGGCCGGGCTGGGGCTGAGAAGCCGACGGGCGCCGGGAGCGGGGACCAGGACGCCGGGGACGCGCCGGCAAAGGGTGCTGGAGAGCGAGGAGCGGCGGTGACCGGACCGAGGAACCGGGAAGCGAGGCAGGGGAGCCAGGGAGCGTGACAGGTGAGCCGGAGGGCAGCGCAGGGGACCCGGGGAGCGTGACAGTGGACAGACTAACGTTCATCAAAATGAACAAGTCATAGATCCACAAGGAATTTACTACCCCTGTGTCATCCTGGGGAGAGTAAATGCTTGTGTATTTTGAATGTGCTTGATGCAAATCTACCTGTGAAGTGTACAACTGGGGCACAAGTGCTGCCACTGAAGGGGTATCTGTGTGGCCCAATTTTTGGAAAAAAGGGAGACTCCGCTTGGAGTAACCCTTGCTTACAGTGTTTCTAAAAATGATCCAAGATGAACAGATCTGGGATCAGCAAAGACTTTGCTACCTACCCCGGTGTCATCCTGGGGACGGTTAAGGATGGCGTATTTTTGAATGTGCTTGATGGAAATCTACCTGTGAAGTGTACAACTGGGGTACAAGTGCTGCCACTGAAGGGGTGTCTGTGTGGCCCAATTTTTGAAAAAAAGGGAAACTCCGCTTGGAGTAACCCTTGCTGTGTTTTTAAAAAAGGAGCCAAGATGAACAAGTCATGGTTCAGCAAAGACTTTGCTACCTACCCCGGTGTCATCCTGGGGACGGTTAAGGATGGCGTATTTTTGAATGTGTTTGATGCAAATCTACCTGTGAAGTGTACAACTGGGGCACAAGTGCTGCCACTGAAGGGGTGTCTGTGTGGCCCAATTTTTGGAAAAAAGGGAGACTCCGCTTGGAGTAACCCTTGCTTGCAGTGTTTCTAAAAATGATCCAAGATGAACAGATCTGGGATCAGCAAAGACTTTGCTACCTACCCCGGTGTCATTCTCGGGACGGTTAAGGATGGCGTATTTTTGAATGTGCTTGATGCAAATCTACCTGTGAAGTGTACTACTGGGGTACAAGTGCTGCCACTGAAGGGGTGTCTGTGTGGCCCAATTTTTGGAAAAAAGGGAGACTCCGCTTTGAGTCACCTTGCGGTGTTTTACATCATTTTAGAAGGGAATGCCATGCCTATATCAGTGTCTCCTCCTCTTTTTCCTTGTCCAGCTCTTCTGTTTTTGCATGAGTATATGTCCTTGTCACTTTCAAATGTGTTTGTGTTGTGTTGTTAGTTGTTTGTCACCTTTTGGACACCTTTGAGGGTGTTTTCTAGGTGTTTATATGTGTTTGTGATTGCCTCCCATTGTTTCCTATTTCTTTGAGTGGTTCGCCGAACCGGTTCGCCG
This sequence comes from Anomaloglossus baeobatrachus, assembly GCF_048569485.1. Taxonomy (NCBI): domain Eukaryota; kingdom Metazoa; phylum Chordata; class Amphibia; order Anura; family Aromobatidae; genus Anomaloglossus; species Anomaloglossus baeobatrachus. The sequence continues at coordinate 146,498,865 of NC_134361.1, read as the reverse complement.
AACCGAACTTGAACTAGACCTCCGTTTGGCGAAAGAAGCTCGAGTCGAACCGCGACCGGTTCGCTCATCTCTACTTAAATGTTAGTAGTGAATCACTCATTACAACATCATGCGGCAGAGAGTTCCATAGTCTCACTGCTCGTACAGTAAAGAATCCTCGTCTGTGATTATGATTAAACCTTCTTTCCTCAAGACGTAGCGGATGCACCCGTGTATCAGTCACAGGCCTAGGTGTAAAAAGATCTTTGGAAAGGTCTCTGTACTGTCCCCTCATATATTTATACATTGTGATTAGATCCCCCCTAAGCCTTCGTTTTTCCAAACTAAATAACCCCGAGTTTAATAACCTGTCTTGGTATTGCAGCCCACCCATTCCTCTAATAATCTTGGTCGCTCTTCTCTGCACCCTCTCCAGTTCAGCTATGTCCTTCTTATATATCGGTAACCAGAATTGTACACAGTATTCTAAGTGCGGTCGCACTAGTGACTTGTACAGAGGTAGAACTATATTTTTTCCATGAACACGTATACCTCTTTTAATACATCCCATTATTTTATTAGCCCTGGTAGCAGTTGCCTGACATTGTCCACTAAAGTTAAGTTTACCATCCACCCATACACCCAAGTCTTTTTCTGTGTCTGTTTTACCCAGTGTTCTACAATTAAGTACATAATTATAAATTTTATTTCCTCTACCCAAGTGCATGACTTTACATTTATCTACATTAAACTTCAATTGCCACTTCTCAGCCCAATCCTCCAATTTACATAAATCTCCCTGTAATATAAAATTATCCTCCTCTGTATTGATTACCCTGCAGAGTTTAGTATCATCTGCAAATATTGAAATTCTACTCCACATGCCCCAACAAGATCATTAATAAATATGTTTATAATGAGGGAACAATCTCCCACCCTCCCTACTGTTTCTGGTATTTTAGGAATGTGTTCTAATTTTTATTTATTTAAAAAAAAAAAATGTGAGGTGTTGTTAAAAGGTTGGTGTGGTTGTCTTTTGTCATAGCAGCGGGGGGAAGAGGGTCCTCAAAGTTGGTAATTTTGTGGCTAATGACAAATAGATGGGGGGGACCCACAAGGTTCTGGACACCTCAAGCGTAATTTTATATGCTGGTAGGTGGAGGTATTCCCGTGGTAGGCCTGGATGGGCCACGAAATGGGGACATGTGGCAAAGAGAAACCAGGTTGCTTAACTGGTGCCTCTGAGCTGGTGCTTGAATGGCTAGAGGTAAAGGATCAGCCTGGCTATGTTATCTGATTGTACTACCCATTGGCAGGTTAGGGGCTTTGAGGAGCACCCAGCAGGTTTTTGTATTTTACATGTTTATATTGATATTGTTTGTTATAATAAATGGCTGCTGGGGTCATTTAAATCCATGTCTGTGTACAATGTGGTCATTTCTCGGAGGAACGAGGGGTTGGGTTAGGTATTTTCGGCCATAATGACTCGACAATACCCATTGTTTAGATATGGCAAAGTGCTCAGAATACAAATTGTGTGGGTGTAATGGTGCACTGAGCCCTTGGTCATGGTAAAAGTGCACCGATGGCCAACTATATCTGAACAATGCTAGTTTAGATACAGAGCAATTTAGTTATGAAAAAAGTTAACACCCTCTCTTGTATAAGAAATAAAGTGAATTTTCTGTTTACAAAACCACTAAAATCTATACTGCAGGTATCATTTATAGGAGGAGAAGTTCCCTACATACATCTATGAGTGGTCTAATTAGTGTTTTGGTGGTGAAAATTAAGATACAATTGGAATAAGTTTTCATTTCATGATCTTCTGATCTCACTTCTGTCACTCACCGAAGAGCCTGGGTCTAGGCAGTCTGTGTTCACCAGCATCGGGGTAGCACCGGCCTGCAGAAGAAAAAGACAGGACGTTGGAGACATGATGCCATCAATATGATAAAACATGGGTAATTCCAATAACATACTCAGCTAAGGTTATCCTTGATCCTAAATAATGGCCCACCATGAAATACGATGGAAAATAATAATTATGCAATAAAAAGGGTGATAGAGCAATTTCAGTTTTCATGAAGATGATGGTCACCATAAGGAATAGAGGTACTAGCATTGGTAACGTTTAAGAAACTATAAGCCACTAAATAATCTCAGGGTTAGGCCAAGCTAAAAGGTGAAATTTTTGTTTTTTTAGCCAAAAGAAAAAGTGGGTACAATAAAGAGGCAGAAAACAAAACTATTAATCCTTGGTCATACAGTGAAACACATAGTCTACGTTATATGGTACTCAAATTTTACCCCTCCTGTCAGCATATCGGCCCAGTGCTCAATCATCACAACTCACACTCAGTATTAGACCAGTAGCCGACAGGCAGGGCGGTACTCTGCTGACAGCTACTAGGACAGGTCATGGCGGCACCACTCCATATCATGTCCCACCACAGCGTGAAACCAGGAGATCACTAAACAATGTAATACTGTAATACAAAATATACAATGCATTGGAAAATGATATTCATTTTAAAGCACCCCTCTGTAGTTTTTTTTTTTTTTTTTATTCCACTACCAGACTGGTATCACAGCCTATCCCCCTGCGCCTGATAAAAGACTTACCAGCCATCATCTTCTGCTTTAATGGTCATACGTTCTCAGTGTAAGTCTATGAGAGCCTGGTTCTAGTCTCATTCTGGCCCTCATAGACTTATATTGAGACGTGACCTTTGGCTCGCCCAGCAAATACCAGAGCGATCAGGCAGGTCTAAAACTGCAGAAAACGAGCTGAATGGTGCCAAGAACAGAAGAAGATGGAAACTGGTCATTATTTTACACGGTGAACATGCGTTAGTGATACCTCCCCAGCTTTGAAATGAAAAAAAAAAATATAAACACCAGAGATATGCTCTATTAACGATTTCATGATGGGGCCAATTTCCCTTTTTGCGGTTGGTTTTCCTCCCCTTCTTCCCAGAGACATAGGTTTGTTAATTTTCTGTGCACATGGAGATATGAGGGTTTGATTTTTGCAAGACGAGTTGTACTTTTGAATTACACCATTCATTTTAAAAACGGGAAATAATTCCAACCTAAATTCTGACATTTTTTGGGAATTGTTTTTACGGTATACATTTTGTGGTAAAAATTACTTGCAATACAATTCTCCTCATAAGTATGTTAACAGCGATACCAAACATGTAAAGTTTTCACTTTTCAGTCTATGGAGTTGTGTGTTGTTTTAAGGATACTTTATACGCTGCGATATCGGTACTGATATCGCTAGTGAGCGTACCCGCCCCCGTTGGTTGTGCGTCACTGGCAAATCGCTGCCCCTGGGGGCACAACATCGCTTACACCTGTCACACGGACTTACCTTCCCTGCGACGTCACTGTTGCCGGCGAACCGCCTCCTTTCTCAGGGGGCGGTTCGTGCGGTGTCACAGCGATGTCACACGGCAGCCGTCCAATAGAAGCAGAGGGGAGGAGATGTGCGGCTGGAACATGCCGCCCACCTCCTTCCTTCCGCATTGCCGGTGGATGGAGGTAAGGAGATGTTCGTCGCTCCTGCAGTGTCATACATAGCGATGTGTGATGCCGCAGGAAAGAGGAAAAACATCGCTACTCACCAGACAACGATATTTGGTGTTTGGACGACCTCTCCAACACCAACGATTTTAACCACTATTGCGATCGTTGAAGGTCGTTCGTATGAGTCACATGCTGCGATGTCGCTAACTACGCCGGATGTGCATTTTGGAATAGATATGACGCTTTGAACACTTGTTACAGCATTTTTTTGTGGTATTGCAGAGAGCAAAAAACATAATTTGGGCATTCTTGAATTTTTTTTTACAGTGTTTACCAATTATGTTAATGATTTTTATATTTTGACATAATGGACTTTTCTCAACACTGTATTTTTGTATTATTATTATCTGTATTTTTAATGTGGCAAAAGGGGAATGATTTGAACTTTTATGTTTTGTAGGGTTTTTAATTTTTTTTAGATTTTTTTTTTTTTACTTTTCATTGTTTTGAATAGTTCCCTGCTTGTATATAGTGAAAATCACAGTCTCATTTGAAACCCGGCTACAAGCAGGTTTCAAAGGAGTGCTACGATGACAACCATAGAGGTCTTTAGCAGACTCCCATCGGCAACCCGCAATCACGCCATGGTACCCCCTTCTATCATGTGCTAAAGCCCGCCGTCAGAGTTTGACAGCAGGATTTAACAGAATAACAATGGCGAGTGGAGCTCCGTTCCACCGGCGATTGTTAGCAGCAGGTCCTGGATATAACACACAGCCGTTACCTGCCGAGTATGGGGTGAGCTCACGCCCTTGGCCAGATCCATACACCCACTTCTGGCATGCGCCTTATATGTACGGTGAATGTTGTAAAGTGGTTAACAATACAGTGTTGAGAGTCAGTCCATGAAAAATTGTAAATAGTGAATAGTCACTTTGTGTTCAGATATAGAGGTCAAGTAATGGCCTTGTTTCCCTGCAAGATTAAGTAATGGCCTTAAGTAATGGTCTTGTTTCCTTGCAAAATTAGGTGATTGTTTAGGAAACAGTGGTAAGACCATAGTGGCAAAGAGGTGGTATGGTTTTTACCGACAGATGAACACAGCCTTGCACACACCACTGCAGTTGAACACAGCCTTAATGTGAAACATTCTGACTTCTCTTATTTATCCCCAACAAAAAACAAGTTAACACCTTTTCATAGGATTGGGGGTAACTTGCTGGCATGTTCCACCTAATGGGAGTTCATAAACAGGAGTTTGAAGCAGAACTTGAAAGCAGGAGGTCACGACCTGTGGCACTCTACTTTTTTCTACTTTGTTATACTTTACTGTTTTTGCTTGATTGTGTATAATGGATAGCAAGTTTGAAGGTTTCCTCAGTGCACAGTCTGCAATATGTATTCACAACTGGAGCAAGTGTTCCAGGGTAAACACCGCTGTGGTAGATGTTAGCATGTTCACCGCCTGGAAGCTCATATTAGAGAACTGGCAGAGCAAAATGCAACTGTGAGGTTGACAAGCTTAAAATGAGCATGTTGCTCACTGAGCAAGCAATTAGTTGGATAGACATGGGGAGCGAAGAATTATTTCAGGAGGAGCATGCAAGTAGCTGGATCAATGTACAAATTGGGAGTGGAGTGGATTCTATGAAAATGAAGGAGACTCATGATTCTGCGCTTCCTAACTAAATTGGGTGATGATACAAGGATTTTAGTGTGTCTACGCTCTCAATAACAGCCAGGAGAACAGCCCAGTTAGTAACAAGAAGGGGAGGAGGATTTGGTAATGTAGGTGCGGAAAGAATAGGAAGGAAAGTTATATATTATAAGGAATTCAGAAATCCATGTTGGATGACTAGAATAAATTGTCACCAACACCAAATGGTTTGCGGTCTCCATGTTGTCAGAGTTTGGCATGTGATAGAATGGGTGAATAAATTACTGACTTAAGGCCCCGTCACACTAAGCAACATCGCTAGCAACATCGCTGGTAACGAACAACTTTTGTGACGTTGCTAGCGATGTTGCTGTGTGTGACATCCAGCAACAACCTGGCCCCTGCTGTGAGGTCGTTGGTTGTTGCTGAATGTCCTGGGCCATTTTTTAGTTGTTGCTGTCCCGCTGTGAAGCACAGATCGCTGTGTGTGACAGCGAGACAGCAACAACTAATGTGCAGTGAGCAGGGAGCCAGCTTCTGCTGAGGCTGGTAACTAATGTAAACATCGGGTAACCAAGAAGCCCTGTCCTTGGTTACCCGATATTTACCTTTGATACCAGCCTCCTCCGCTCTCACTGCCTGTGCTGCCGGCTCCTGCTCTGTGCACATGTAGCTGCAGCACACATCAGGTAATTAACCCGATGTGTGCTGTAACTAGGAGAGCAAGGAGCCAGCACTAAGCAGTGTGCGCTGCTCCCTGCTCTGTGCACATTTAGCTGCAGCACACATCAGGCAATTAACCCGATGTGTGCTGTAACTAGGAGAGCAAGGAGCCAGCGCTCAGTGTGCGCTGCTCCCTGCTCTGTGCACATTTAGCTGCAGCACACATCGGGTTAATTAACCTGATGTGTGCTGTAACTAGGAGACTGGGGGCTGGTCACTGGTTGCTGGTGAGCTCACCAGCAACTCGTGTAGCCACGCTCCAGCGATCCCTGCCAGGTCAGGTTGCTGGTGGGATCACTGGAGCGTCGCAGTGTGACAGCTCACCAGCAACCTCCTAGCAACTTACCAGCGATCCCTATCGTTGTTGGGATCGCTGGTAAGTTGCTTAGTGTGACTGGACCTTTAGCTACATAATCAGATAACTGCACAGGTTGCTACAGTTGTGGTTACTGGAGATTTTAACAATCTAGATATTGACTGGGGTCATGATTCTCCTTCAACTGCAAAGAAGAAGGAAATTCCTTAGTGTGTTTAGGATAATTTTATGGGCCAGTTGGAAAACCCAACAAGAGGTGATGCTGTGTTGGTTCTCAAAACTTGTAACAATGCTGAGCTATTTGGAAATGTAGCTGTTCACGAGAACATTGGTACCAGAGACCACATTATCATTTTATTTTGCTTAAAAAAAAACCTCGGGCCGGGAGGGCAAAAACACCTCATTTTAAAAAAAGTCAATTTATCCAGGTTGAAGGCTGCATTTTCGGACATTGGAAGCAACTGCTGTCAGATAGTGATACACATGATAAATGGGAGTACATATATATATCGGTAAGTTAACTGTAAAATATATTCCTATAGGTAACAAATAGGGATGACAAAAATTACACCCCGCTTAACTTACTCCTACTGTTAGAAAGACCATTAATGGAAGCGAAAGGGTATTTAGTATATAAATCTGAGGGGTTAGTTCTGGCATTTATACACTACAAGGAGCCTAATACAATCTGTCTGAATGGTAGGTAGTCATAGTCAAGGAGAGCAAGGCAAAGCCCAATAAATTCTTAAAATATATAAATTCAAAACAACATGGTCTGCACTGGTGTGTCTCCTAAATAATCGTAATGAGGACTACGTCCCTGAAGGTCAAGAGGAGGCAGGTCAACTGAATGGGTTCTTTAGCTCTGTATGTGTACTGCCCCGCGGGCTCAGCTGCGACCGCCGAGCCGCTCGGATCCGTGCTCGTACTGCGGGTGGTGTCTTGAGCCTCTCACGGACCCGGGGGTCACGCCGCTCTGCAAGGGAGTTGGTGCTACACGCGGGGATTTGGGGTGTTTGTATTTGAGGTGATAGTTCGTGACGCCACCCACGGGTTGTGGTTATTGTAGACACCATCGCTGCGGTGAAGGTGTAGGGGCCCCCAGGAGCGGTGTAGTAGCGCAGCTAGGTGTTGACCCCTCCGTGGGTAGGGGATGTTGGTCCCGGAGTCCGGTGGGCCGGGGCCCGGGTGCAGGGTGTAGTGTTGCGGTGCAGCGCAGAGCGGTGCCTGATGGCACTGGTGTACTCACTCTGACACAAGAAACTGGAGTCACTGGTAAACCAAACGGAGTGATGAACGGGGCCCACAGCCGGCTGCAGCTTTTCCCAGGTTGGGTTGGTAATGTCTGTTTTTCTCCTGCACCTCTATATGTGAATCTTGACTCCTGTGCCTAGGCACCGGTAGTCCGCTCCCCGGCGTGTATCTGTCATAAGCGCCCGTTTGCCTGCAGACGCTGGCCCTTTGGATCTCTGGCCCTTGGCGGTGGCACTCATCCGGAATGGTTGGGCTGTTGCCTTCAATCGGGACTTAGGTGGGAATGAACCCCTGAGGTCCAGACCGCAATCAGTTAATTTGACTATGGTGGTGGCTTATAGCCTAGTTCGGGGTCTGGGTACCCTGCCTGGTGCTCCGGTATCCAGTTGGCTCCCCGGTTCGGTTCCGGCGGGCCACTACCCTGTCCCAGTCCCTTACGGTTCCACCGGTCATCTTCCCGGTATCCTGCAGGCAGCCACTACCGTCTGCCTCCTTGCCAATGGTGGCTGGGCTCTGACCCAGCCACCGGAGTAGTCTTTAGCAGGCCTGAGCACAGGTCTGCTTCTGGACACAACCTCCCTCCTTCACTGTCCAAACCACTCTCTCGACTAACTTGAACTTGACTACTAGGTTCCCGTCTCCAGGCCTGTGAACTCCTCGGTGGGTGGAGCCAACCACTTGGCTCCACCCCCCTGGTGTGGACATCAAATTTGCAGGGTGGTGACAAGGCTTTTAGTTTGACTGCTGTTACCTAACTGGGAAAGGGGGTGTGTAGTGTTGTTGTGTCTACCTGGGACGACCTGGATAGTCCAGGGCGTCACATATGTACCAAATAAGAGAGAGCGGCGATGTCGTCAATCCCCGTGCTCGTGCTCCCAATAAGTCATCTAATATACTCAGTTGGCTAAAAGTATATATGGTCCAAGCTATGTTAAATAAAATCAATGTGAACAAAGCCCCAGGCCCAGATGGGCTCCATCCAAGGGCTCTTAGAGAACTCCGCTCAGTTTTTGCTGTGCCCCTCTACATAATTTCTAGAGACTCTAATTTTTCTTGATGTAAAGGCTGCATATTTTAATGACAGATCTGCTCTCCTAGTACAGCAAACAGTACAATATAATATCGCAGTAATGCTCTATATTACTGTAGTTTCAACAGAAGAACACAGTAGTGTAAAAAGAATTTAGGAGCTAAGCAGTTCTAGAAGCTTTTAGGTACAGTCTAGATAGAAAACTGCCAGTCAGTGGTGGGGAGTTATATGCAAGTTACCATTCAAAGATATGGTAGATTTGCAGCAGGTAAAACAGTGCAGCCAAGTAACTGATACATACATCGCTGTAGTCAGGGTCTATGTGCCTACATCATGTTGCTCTCACATTACATAGGAAAAACCTTAAAAGACCTTGTTATTTTAAAAAAACACTCTTAACCTGCAGAAATAGTGACTGTCCATCAGGATGCAGGGGGAGTGATTACAGCTGCGGCCACAGTGTAGTGAGCACTGACAATTACAGGACCTTGCACCGCCTCAATGACTGGAAGTCAGCAATTACACTATATCTGCAGGTAAAGAGCAATTTTATAGGTGACAGGTTTTCAATAATGTGAAAATAAGTTCATACCATACCTTGAAATGGTTTATCAGTCAATTCTCCAATTACTTTTGTATATATTTACTATATTCCTCAGTGTAAAATAAAAATGAGAGACACTTACCTCCTGCACAGGCTCCATTCAAGTGATGGCACCGGGTCTTTCAAACCTTGCTTGACACTGTTATGCCAAATGATTGCTGCGGTCAATTAGTGTCTGCTAATCGTCTGCTGTTCTCCCATTTCCTTCTGACGTCTGAGGTGTGCTGAAAGGTCGTGTGAACAAAGCAGCTCATTAGCAACCACTGATAGGCGGCAATGCTCACATGGCATAACAATGTTTCGCAGGCCCTGGGAGACCCTGTGCCAACATTACTGTTTCATGGTTTTCAGCTCTAAGCTCACCGGGTGTCATAGTGCCTTGTAGCCCTGTTCAAATGGCAGAGTCTGGTAGCTGCCTGGTGCTCTTGAGTTGCTCACTTAGAGCCGGGCATCGACCTGTTGTAAGCTTACTTATTATCGGTTTAGCAGGACTTAATTTCTTCTGACCTGTGGATTGCTGTTAGGGTCATAGGTTTCTGGAAACCTATCATGGCCACCTTCACCCTTTAAAAGATGGTGGAATCTTTTCCATGCCAATTATAGCATTTACGATTCCAGTCTACGTGCATGGTTATCCAGTTTCTGGTGAACTGTTGTGTACTATTATGGTGTGTTGTGAAAATACTCTTGTCGTTTATTTCCTTCCTTTTCTATATTTCCTTTGTTTTGTCTATACCTCTGTGAGTGATTGCCGTGTGTCTGCATTTGGTTTTCCCCCAGTCTGTCTTTCTGTGTAGATTTACTACTCCAGTCCTTGCTCTTTCCTGGTTTGGGGGGTATTAGACCTAGGGCTGATCAGGAGTCAGGGCTACGCTGGCGGTCCAGACCTTTTCACCATTAGAAGTACCTCTGGGATAAGGGACAGTTAGGGCCCACTAGCCTGAGGGCCAGTTTTGGAGCCCCTATTTCTGGTTACTACGTTACCCCTCCTGACAATTACTGGCTCCAGTGTAGGAGGTATCTCTTTTATTTACACAAATGAATATAGTGTTTAAGAAAAGGTTGTCTGGGAAATGGTAATATCCTTAAAGCTGAAATTTTACACTTCAATAACTTTTTCATGTATTATTTCATGTCCATTGCAGTAGTGTAGAGGCGAAATATGTATATTCTATCATCATCAATGACTTCTGGATCAAGTAATACATGGCTGTATTCTTATACTTCTACTTCAGATATGCAGTATATTCTATTGCAGACCATATTGTTACTGTACATGGAAATCAAGCAGGGGGGAAGGTGCACTTAAATGTTTGGCCCCGCCATACTGTACATAGCTCCTGTACTTGGTTTAAATAAAAATGAGTTTCATACCAAAACGTAAAGAATGGCTCTAAATAAAAGTTTTTTGTTCTCAGTATCAAATTTAATATTTTTTTTCCCATGGAAATAAAAATAAAATGTTGATATAAGATAAAACAAAAATAACAGAGTATAATTATCACTACAAACTTTCCAGTACTGACAAAAATTAGTCAGGCATCCTGAATAAAACTTCCTTATCATCATATTAACAAATAAAAGAATACAGCAGCACTCTAAGCATCAAGATATAGCTCTGGCAAAAATTAAGAGACCACTGAAAATTATCAGGATAACCTTGTATGCGGCTTGATTCATACGTCCTTCTCAAAGTTTAATCTGCCCATTTCCAGCCTTGCTGAAGGATCCCCAGATCATCACCGATCCTCTACTAAATTTCACAGTGGGTGCAAGACACTGTGTCTTGTACGTCTCTCCAGATCTCCGTCTAACCATTAGACAAGCAGGTGTTGGGCAAAGCTGAAAATTAGACTCATCAGAGAACATTACCTTACTCGAGAAATTGGGCAGCTTAAACTTTGCAAAGGACGTATCAATCAAGCTGCAGACAAGGTTATCCTGGAAAAACAGTTGCTTCCTTCTGCTGAGGCAATGTTCCCCAACTCTGAGGACTGGTTTGTCCAGCAGGACAATGTGCCATGCCACACAGCTAGATCAATCAATGTGTGGATGAAGGGCCACCACATCAAAACACTGTCATGGCCAGCCCAATCTCCAGACCTGAATCCCTTTGAAAACCTCTTCAATGTAATCAAGAGGAAGATGGATAGTCACAAGCCATCAAACAAAGAAGAACTGCTTATATTTTTGCACCATGAGTGGCATAAGGTCACCCAAAAACAGTGTGAAAGACTGGTGGAACGCCTGCCAAGACGCATGAAAGCTCTGATTAAAAATCATGGTTATTCCACAAAATATTGATTACTGAACTCTTCCTGAGGTAAGACATTAGTATGGCTATGTGCACACGCTGCGTTTTTTTGACGCTGCGTTTTTGTGCGTTTTTGGCCGCTAAAAACGCACAAAAACGCACCTGCGTCGAAAAAACGCGGCAAAAAACGCACGCGTTTTGCCGCGATTTGGTGCGTTTTTTTGCTGCGTTTTGCTGCGTTTTTGCTCACTGCGTCCTTATGTGTTTTCTATCAGTGAACAAAAAAAAAAGGTCTGATGTCATTTCCTTCTTCAATGTGTTCTTCATTCTCCACTAGTGTATGCAGAAGAGCAGACAGCTGCAGAACTACAAGGCTCAGCATCCTCGATCCAATAGTGTATGCAGGACAGCAGACAGCAGCTGTCGAACTACAAGGCTCAGCATCCTCCATCCAATAGTGTATGCAGGAGAGCAGACAGCAGCTGTCGAACTACAAGGCTCAGCATCCTCCTTCCAGGACTGTATGCAGGATTTCTTTGCCCCCCAAAAAAAAAAAAATGACGTGGGCTTCGCCATATTTTTGTATGCTAGCCGGGTACAGCAGGCAGGTACGGGCTGCCCCCAACCCCCAGCTGTCTATTTGTACCCGGCTGGGAACCAAAAATATAGGGAAGCCCTTTTTTTTTAAATTATTTCATGAATTTCATGAAATAATTTAAAAAAAAAAATGACGTGAGCTTCGCCCCATTTTTGAGTCCAGCCGGGTACAACTAGGCAGCTGGGGATTGGAATCCACAGTGCAGGGTGCCCATGCTTTCTGGGCACCCCCGCTGTGAATTGCAGTCCCGCAGCCACCCCAGAAAATGGCGCTTTCATAGAAGCGCCATCTTCTGGCGCTGTATCCAACTCTTCCGGCTGCCCTGATGCCGGGTGGCTAGCCAGGTAATAATGGAGTTAGGGCTAGCTGTATATTATCAGCTAGCCCTAAGCCCGAAATTCATGGTGTCACGCCAATATTAGACATGGCCACCATGAATTTCTAGTAAAGATAAAAAAAAAACACAACACAGAAAAATATTTTTATTAGAAATAAAACACAACACAATTAGTGACTCCATCTTTATTGAAATAAACCCCCCTCCGCAGTAATCCTGGGTTAGGGTCCCGCGCCGTCCAATCAGGATCCAATATCATCTGATCGGTTTGCTGGAAAGCAAAGCGATCAGATGATGTGTCAGGATCAAGTGCCTGAATCCCATCACACATCAGATGATTGCATAAAAGCCGATTATACAATCAGCTGATGCATCAGTAGAAAAAAAAAAAAATAATACTCACTTATGTGCTGAATTACCGGCAGCTCCCGGAGCGATGGGGCGGGAGTCTGATCCTGTCCGATCGCTGCAGCAGCTGCCGGTAATCAGGGATGAAGTCTCCTGACGCATCCGCTGATACCGGCCGGGCGCCCGCGTCAGCCCGAGACTCGATCAGCTGATGCGTCAGGTGACTGCATCAGGTGATCCATCGCCAGGTCCTGCAAGCAAGGTCCTGCCCCGGGGAGACTGCACACAGCCGGAGCGGGAGCGGTGAGAGGATCTGGGAGCGGGCATGGCACCGCGAGGCTGCAGACAGGTGAGTATAACTTTTTTTTTTTTTTATTCTACTGTTAACTTTTGTTTTCGCAGCCGCTTCCACCTCCCGCCCAGACATGGCGCCGCACGGCAGCATACATGCACAGGACGGGAGGTGGACGCAGCGGTGACGGTACCGGGAGGATTCATGCTTCTGTCTATACTGACAGAAGGAATCCTCTTCCTGTACACGTCACTTTACTACCCACCTCCTGCGCTTATAGCTGCGTTTTTGGTCTTAGAAACGCACCAAAACGCAGCTATTTGCGTTTCTCATTGCGTCTTTCAACATCCCATTGAACTCAATGGATGAAAAGCGCAGTGAAAAACGCGGGAATAATTGACATGCTGCGTTTTTGTGGTCACCACAAAAACGCAGCTGAAAAAAAACGCTGTGTGGGGACAGCAAAAATGAAAACTCATAGACTTTGCTGGGGAAGCAAAGTCATGCAGTTTTGAGGCCAAAAACGCACCCGAAAAACGCGCAAAAACGCCGAGAAAAACGCACCGTGTGCACATAGCCTATAGTTGTTTCTAAAAGATTATGAACTTGTTTTCTTTGCATTATTTGAGGTCTGAAAGCAATGCATTGTTTTGTTATTTTGACCATTTAACATTTTCAGAAAATAAATACAAAATTTATTGCTTGGAAATTCGGAGACATGTTGTCAGTAGTTTATAGAATAAAAAAACAATTTACATTTTACTCAGAAATATTCCTATAAAGAGAAAAATCAGAAAAACTGACAAGTTTGCAGTGGTCTCTTAATTTATGCCAGAGCGATATATGTGAACATTGAAATATGAAATTTGAATTGCGTTACTATTATATGGAATATACTCTTACAAAATGAAGATACTTAGCGCCTAAACTGGCCAATCCATGAGAGCCCATCGCCTGCGGCAAGTCGTCCTTTTTGACAGGACCCTAACCTAATATCATGCCTCTCCTGGGCTAAATGCCTACAAATTTATGGGCAGGCAGGATCCAGCATTAATAAGAAAAATAAACAGAATAAACCAAATGTGAACAGGTGCAAACTGCTACGACTGCATAATACACACTCTGCTTGTGCGGTTCCCCAGGCTTGGATAACAAACATGCATACTTATGCTGGTAATCACTGGAATCTCTGATCCCAGCCTGTGGTTCTGTGCAGTGTTTGGGTCAACCCTTTACTCATTGCTGTTGTAGTGAATCCCTGGGGTGTATTCTCCCCCCCCCTTTTTAGGTGGGTGGTCACTTCATTGCAACTCTTATGATTACATCTATTATGTATATGGTGGCATATTAAACTTTTACCCCTTTACAATCCTTGGCTGGCTTTGTGAGACAAGTGATCGCTCCCACATGACCATTCTTGTATTCTCACATAACTTTTTGATATTTTTCATGACTTGTCTTTGTACTACTATTTTGATACTTGATTTTAAGGAATAAAATGCGATTTTCTAAAACTCCAGTGTCGCCTTATCTCCCTTCTTCTCCGGTTGTACAAACAAAAGAATACAGCAATAGTAATAGCAGCTTGCACCTGTTCACACTTGCTTTATTCTGTTTGATGCTGGTCAGTTGTTTTTTTTGTATTAACTATTTGAATGTGGTGACTACCTTCTTTTTGATTGAGCACTCCTCCCATCAACCCAAGGCTATCTTTTTGATGAATGCTGCATCCTACCTGCCGATAAATTTGCAGGCTTTTAGCCTGGGAGAGGCATGATATTAGGCTAGAGTCCTATGAAAGAAGGACGCCTTGCCACGGCTACGGTCTCTCATGGATTGGACAATTTATGTGCTAAGTACTTTCATTGTTTAAAGGGGTGGTTCACCCATTTTTTTTATTTTCTCAATGAGTGTCACTTACCATTATAGGAGTTTTCTCCATTGGCTTCTATTTCCAGTTCTGACACTGAGCGGCGCTATCCTGCACGCTCAGTGCCGGTCACATAACCCCCTGGTGCTGTGGCCGCTAGTATCCTCTTACGTCCCGTCAATTCCGGGCTCTCAAACTTGACGGGTACGTCAGAGGATGCTGGCGCCACTCACACTGATCGACTGGGCTGTGGGCGGTGACTACCACACGTCACAGCCCAGCATCGAGGGGAGGATCCGGAGAGCTTTAGTGTGGAGCGGTGAAGACAGAGCGCGCTGCTTACCATCGGTCAGCTGTGGGAGGTACGGGCGCCAGTGTGAAGTACAGGGGGGGTTTCCTCAGCTGAAATCCCCCCTGTCACGCAAGTATGTGATCACACTATCCACCCGCCCGCTGTGCTCAGCTGTCAGGATAGCCTGCGGTGTCGGCAGTATGATCATATGCTCCTACCAGCAGCACAAGTGACCGGACGCTGCATGGGACCAATCTGCTTTACTCTGTCACCTGCACAACAAGTCCCAGAGTGGAGACAGTGACATGTAGCATCCGGTCACCTGCACAACAAGTCCAGAGTGGATCAAGATAGTGACATGCTCTGCTCTGACACATAGTGTGCTATATGTCACTATCTTGCTCCACTCTGGGACTTGTTGTGCAGGTGACCGGATGCTACATGTCACTAAGTGTCTCCACTCTGGGACTTGTGCAGGTGACCGGATGATACATGCCACTAACTGTCTCCACTCTGTGACTTCTGCTGCACAGTACCAAGTTTCTCCACTCTCACCTGCACAACAAGTCTCAGAGTGGAGACAGTTGGTGACATGCTCTGCTCTGACACATAGTGTGCTATATATATGTCACTATCTTGCTCCACACACACGTACTGTCTATATATTTGTGTGTGTGTGTGTGTATATAGATATATAAACACACATATACACAAGCATACATAGCCATAGAGAAACATATGTGTGGAGTTAGATAACTCTCTCTCTATATATAGCTTATAAATATATACTGAAATAGATACTATGAAATAGATCAGAAAGACCAAATGATAAAAGCTCTTGTCACGCTGTACTCTAAGATGTACAATAGCATTACAGCGCAGTAATGTGGGACTGAGAGGATTCCTGAAACTATCTGAGAAGGTAGTTAGCTGGTAAACCACTAGGGGGCATAAAAGTGGAGGAAACGTATGAGCAGGGAATTCCCTAGCAGAAGTAATACTAGTCAAGCCCACCAGATGGCAGTAGAATCGTCAGAAAGCCATGTCACCACATAAGGTCTTGTAAGTACACAAGGGCAAAGTCTAAACGTAGTCAGAGGGAAGCAAATAGTCTGTAGCCGGGAAATCAGAGCCTAGAAGCGAGGGGGAGTGGGAAGACAAGACAGAATAAAGGTAAACAGATAAGGAACGAACAGGGAGACAGCGGGAGAGACACTGATGGAAACAGACAACAGAGGAGGTTAACAGGTCAGGTGAACACGGAGGTCAGGAGGGGGCAGGGCAGACAACAGGTCACTCAAGAGCAGAACACAGCAGAGCCAGAAGTATCACTTTCTAAGTCCAAGAGAAACAGTGCCCTAATAAAGCAGCCTGACCTCCAGAACGAGGCAGAAAGGATTAACCCCTAACGTGACTTGCATCAGAAGTGAAACTAAAAAAAGGCTCAGCTCCAGCTGAGCCAGGAGTCAATCATGACAGCTCTATTACCATGATTAGGCAGTGCACACAGGAAGGAGGTGAGGGAACAGTTTTGGTGGAGATCTGAGAGGAGGGAACAGTTTGGGTGGAGCTCTGAGTGGGTGTGAGATAGATTGCTAGTTACTGCAAAGGATTATGAAAGTTGTAGTAACTGAACCCAGGAAGTCAAGAGAGTGATTAACTCTATCAGAGCTGGAGCCAGAATTGAGGATGTGCTGCTAGAGCACGATAAAAGGTAAAATTGCTAAAATAACATGATAGATGTGTGGAGAGGCACATATTAGCAAGATTTATGAGAAAAAAAAAACAGTTTTAGTAACTGGACAACTTCTTTAACAGTATATAAGTATCAGAATATTAGTAACCCATGCAGAATAATGCTTTTCAGAACCTACAAAAAATAATTTTTAGTCCAAGGATATTCACCCACTACCTTGTCTCATTCTAATCCTAAAGTTTTAAAAATTGCTCCCATAGATGTTAGTTAATGGAAATCAGCTTGAAAGGAATCTGTCACCAAGTTTTTGCAAAGTAATCTGAGAGCAGCATAATGTAGGGGCAGAGACCCTGATTCCAGCGATGTGTCACTTACTGGGTTATATGCTGTTATTTCAATTGAATTAGTATTTTATAAGCAAGAGATTATCACTATTGGAAAAGGTACCTCGTGCATCCTGGTCCAACCACACCCCCAGCATTGAATAGCAGTTCTCTTTCAATATACATTGAATACAGAAAGCTGCGAATCAGAGTTGTAGGTGGGGTTACACAGGGCTCTGCATTCCAAGCTTTGCTAGATCTGAAGCATCGAAAACTATGACTATCACAACTGTTGCACCCAATTAACTAAGTGAAACACCGCTGAAATCAGGGTCTTTGTTCTTAGGTCATGCTGCTGTCAGATTAAATAGCAAAAACCTGTTGACATATTCCCTTTAATATATGTGGTATTATTATTCACAGGAAAAGCAAAGAATTATTGTATATAATACATTTTATTAATAGCATTTGCTTCAGTAAAGTATGAATTAAAAAATGGAGGAAATTGAATCTCTTACATGTTTTTGTATAATTTCATTAGAGTAACAAAATGACCAATATATCCCACAATAAGGAAAACTAAAATATTTTTAGACTTAGAAAGCAAATTAACTCTAGAATGCATCAGGTGACGACACATATTGGTCTTCAATGGTGCAAATGCTAAAAGTGTAAATTACACACACTTATTTACATTTTCTAGCTGTGATTTTTTTCCCCCTACAAAATGTATGTCGAAATATATAGAGATGCCAGATAGTTGAGGGTGCAAATAAAAAACAAAAAGAAAAGAGGAAAAACAGCAGGTTAAAGACTCTGAATACTAGGATGAAACTAACTACATGACAGGTTTACAAATTACACCATTAAGTATTATAAGGAGTCAGAACATTAAAGGGGTTGTCCAGGTTTGGGGTTAAAGTCTGCAGTTACTCTATGTGACTGCAGACTTGTGATTTCTCACTGCATGATGTGTGCGCACTGTCAAGATTCTGAAAGTGCCAGAAAGCGGGCGTGCACATGACCACAAGTATGCGATTTGATTACATGCAGCCACATACCGACTAGACATGTGCAGCCTCGCTCATTACAAGTCAACTGACTGTCGATGGATATGTCTAGTCGAAATGTGGCTGAGAATATGCAATTCACATAACTGCGGTTACATGACCGCACGATCCCGGCACCAAATAATTCTGATATCACGCACACGCCATGCTATGAGGAATCACAAGTCTGCAGTCAGTCACATAGATTGACTGGAGACTTGTATCCCAAGCCTGAACAACCCCTTTAAACTGGGATCACCCAGTATTAGCTTTTATGGTCCCCTTAAAAAACTATGCATTTTATATTAATAATCTAAACACAAAATACAGGTACTTCAATTTTAAGTTTAAATTAGTTATAAAATAAATGAAACGTTATATACAGTTATATGAAAAAGTTTGGGCACCCCTATTCATGTTAACCTTTTTTCTTTATAACAATTTGGGTTTTTGCAACAGCTATTTTAGTTTCATATATTAATAACTGATGGACTGAGTAATATTTCTGGATTGAAATGAGGTTTATTGTACTAACAGAAAATGTGCAATCCGCATTTAAACAAAATTGTACCTGTGCAAAAGTATGGGCACCTCAACATAAAAGTGACATTAATATTTTGTAGATCCTCCTTTTGCAAAAATAACAGCCTCTAGTCGCTTCCTGTAGCTTTTAATGAGTTCCTAGATCCTAGATGAATAGATGAAGGTATATTTGACCATTCCTGTTTACAAAACAATTCCAGTTCAGTTAAGTTTGATGGTCGCCAAGCATGGACAGTACGCTTCAAATCATTCCACAGATTTTCAATGATATTCAGGTCTGGGGACTGGGATGGCCATTCCAGAACATTGTAATTGTTCCTCTGCATGAATGCCTGAGTAGATTTGGAGCGGTGTTTTGGATCATTGTCTTGCTGATATATCCATCCCCTGCGTAACTTCAACTTCGTCACTGATTCTTGCACATTATTGTCAAGAATCTGCTGATACTGAGTTGAATCCATGCGACCCTCAACTTTAACAAGATTCCCGGTGCCGGAATTGGCCACACAGCCCCAAAGCATGATGGAACCTCCACCAAATTTTACTGTGGGTAGCAAGGGCTTTTCTTGGAATGCCGTGTTTTTTTGCCTCCATGCATAACGCCTTTGTGTATGACCAAACAACTCAATCTTTGTTTCATCAGTCCACAGGACCTTCTTCCAAAATGTAACTGGCTTGTCCAAATGTGCTTTTGCATACCTCAGGCGACTCTGTTTGTGGCATGCTTGCAGAAACGGCTTCTTTCGCATCACTCTCCCATACAGCTTCTCCTTGTGCAATGTGCGCTGTATTGTTGACCGATGCACAGTGACACCATCTGCAGCAAGATGATGATGTAGGTCTTTGGAGGTGGTCTGTGGATTGTCCTTGACTGTTCTCACCATTCTTCTTCTCTGCCTTTCTGATATTTTTCTTGGCCTGCCACTTCTGGGCTTAACAAGAACTGTACCTGTGTTCTTCCATTTCCTATGTTCCTCACAGTGGAAACTGACAGTTTAAATCTCTGAGACAACTTTTTTTATCCTTCCCCTGAACAACTATGTTGAATAATCTTTGTTTTCAGATCATTTGAGAGTTGGTTTGAGGAGCCCATGATGCCACTCTTCATAGGAGATTCAAATAGAACAACTTGCAAGTGGCCACCTTAAATACCTTTTCTCATGATTGGATACACCTGCCTATGAAGTTCAAAGCTCAATGAGGCAACAAAACCAATTTAGTGCTTTAGCAAGACAGTAAAAAGTAGTTAGGAGTGTTCAAATCAAGAAATTGATAAGGGTGCCCATACTTTTGCATCGGTCAAATTTTGTTTAAATGCGGATTGCACATTTTCTGTTAGTACAATAAACCTCATTTCAATCCAGAAATATTACTCAGTCCATCAGTTATTAGATATATGAAACTGAAATAGCTGTTGCAAAAACCCAAATTGTTATAAAGAAAAAAGGTTAACATTAATAGGGGTGCCCAAACTTTTTCATATGACTGTATTTGATAACATTTAAATCCTATCCAAAATAAAAAAATAGTGACCTCCACCCTTTACTTTGGGATCAAAATAATTGGAACATATTACTAGTTACAATAAGATTAGTCCTGTTATGAGACCATTGACTTCCACTTCTAGAATCCTAGAAATAACTATTGTTACAGTAGTTCTAATGATCTCTGAAGGTGTTTCTGTTCATTCTGTACTTGGTTCTTACTTAAATCATGAATGCTCTGTCCCACTGCCTGCCCTCAATCTGTACTGATTTACTCATGATGGAAAAATTCCACCTGCCCTCACCTCGGCTTACATACAATCTGGGAATATCATGAATCTGTGAGAGAGTTTCAAGTAAAAATCTATCAAAAAGACTGAGCTGCATATCCAACAGGTGTGAACAGGTGCCAGTTGAAAACATATAACTACAAAAATACATACAGCTGCACTCTAGAATGCTAACAATCAATATGAGAACTCTAGTATTGTATTACTGCTATAGGAATATTTGAAAAAAGAGTTATTTAGCTTATGTATTGGCCAATGTATGTGAGCCCGATAACCCTAATAAGGTAATCTCTTATATACTAGGATCCTAACTTGAAATGCCTCTATCTGGGTTAAACTAGAAAAATTGCCGGCACTTCCTAATCTCATAGTCTGAATTACTGCATACTGAACATAACATACAATATCAAAAATAATACAAAGTATGTAAATGTGAACATTGGAATATCAATCTGCATTACTGCCAAGAAAACATGATGACATTTTTTTTGAAAAATATGAGTTACTTAGCAAATAAAGATGGCCAAGTTTACTTGTGCCCAGATACCATGTGTCATGTCCTTTGTCTGTGCACTTCTCAAAGTTATTTCAGGTGTTTAAAGTTTCCTTTTTCAGATTCTATTCTAGCCCTTAAAAAAGGTCAGTTTGGACAAGAAAGGCGTAGTAATTAGAGTAGGACCCAAATGAGAGTTACACCTTGACCTGGTGTCTGGGCACAAGTAAATTTGGCCACCTTTATTTGCTAAGTAACTCATATTTTTCAAAAAATGTTTTCTTGGCAGTAATGCATATTCATATTCCAATGTTCACCATCTACATACTTATTTTTTCTCCTTCCCTTTACTTGAATGCGACTGCTATTTTGGATATTCTATCTGGGTTAAAAACCTACATGTCTGGGCAGAAAGGATCCTGCTTTCAAAGAGGGTAGACACAGCCTGGTTACAAGTACACTGGTTTCCACACACACACTCCAAAAAGATATACAGTTAGGACATTTTGATTTTGAGCCTAAATGGGGACAGTGTTGCTGATGTATGTAAAGCTCTGCGGAATATATTAGAGCTATATAAAAATAAAGATTTATTTTTTTCAGCTAGCACCTGTTCACACCTGTTGGCTGTGCAGGTCCGTCTTTTTTAAATATTTGTAGAGCATTTCTTTCTGTCTTAGCACCCCGCCCTGCCACCAGCCTGTGTCCACCCTCTTTGATAACAGGATCCTTTCTGCCCAAACACGTAGGTTTTTAACCCAGATAAAGGCATTTCAAGTTAGGGTCCCGGTATATGAGAGATCACCTTGTTGTGGTTACTGGGCTCACATACATTGGCCAATACCTAAGATAAATATCTCTTTTTTTCAAATAAACCTATAGCAGTAATGCAATACCAGAGTTCCATTATTCATTGTTAGCATTCTAGACTGCAGCTGCATGTATTTTTTTAGATAATCCCTAAGATTGATTCCTAGTTTAGCTCTAAGAAAAATCACTTGTCTGCTCAGTGAGTCCAGTATCCTATAACTGGCCACTATTGATGCGCAAATAGTATCTCTTCATGTTTGAATTTTTCGTCACGAATCCAAAAATACTATTCTGGCATTCGTCACGAATAACGAACCTGATGCACGTCAATGGAAAACACATACATTTTTCTTGTTGTCACAAATACTGGGATAATACTTTGGGATTTGTTATGAATAATCCAAACACAAATAGTTACTATTCACTCATCACTACTCTCCACTCCATGACTTTCTTTGTTCATGGCCATGACAAAATATTGCCTGCTGATGCACAACGTCCCCATGTCTATAAATGTCCACCCTGCCTGCCTTGTCATCTTTTATTAAAATGCTGGTGTAGCTGGGTCAGCTTCATCTGCAGCCTCTTCAATCCTACACTTGTGGGACAATATATCATAGAATTTCAGGCTCTGGCCTCTGAACTGGCTTGAAATGAAGATCTCTTGTGCAATTTTCTGTTATGGCTTATAGAGCTACATTAGAGATTAACTCAGGTCAGGATTTAGCATCTTCACTGACCTCATTTAGCTGGCTACCAGAATTGACATCTGCTTCTGCGAGAGGCTACATTAGTCGAAATGCACCCAGCAGTTTCTCATCTGGTTCCTACATTTCTGCCATGTGTGCCATGCCAACACCCTTTCAAAACCTATACAGGTTGAGTTGCTGAGGCAATGCACCTCGGAGAGGCTTGTATAGACCTGACCT
This sequence comes from Anomaloglossus baeobatrachus, assembly GCF_048569485.1. Lineage (NCBI taxonomy): Eukaryota > Metazoa > Chordata > Amphibia > Anura > Aromobatidae > Anomaloglossus > Anomaloglossus baeobatrachus. Next base: position 146,476,160 of record NC_134361.1, on the reverse strand, counting down.
TAAGATACAGGAATACAGGAAACTCTGCTGCATAGGATTAGTGAAGGAGCCTTTCCTGTGTAACCATTCTATCTCCCCAAAACCAAGAATAATCTTTCTATTGCAATTATGTGACCAGAAAACATCTCTTCTTATTGATGCATTTTTACTTTTACATTCTGGTTCTGTTGGGGGTCTCATTGACCGGACCTTACTCAGCAGCACTGCATTCTGTTCTAAGCTCTGTACAAATTGCTGTACATTTACAGATTTCATTGAAGTTACATATTTCTTTTTACTGGTTACTAACTTTTTAGGTGGGAGGATTACAATTTAGTATATACTGTATCTCCCAGGAAGATGAGTGGTAGATAGCATTCAATACCAGTAGATACATTTAGTCATTCTTTGTAATGCACTCGCAATAGTGCGATCATTTCTAAACATTTTCCATTGCCTCCTTAGTATCTATATGGTACAATATTGGGGCAACATACAGATTTTCTCTCCAGATGTTCCATAATATTGGTGATATAGGCAAACAGTACACTCACTTGGAAACGTTTGCAAAACTGGCCAATTCTTAGGCTATGTGCGCACTAGAAAAGTGATTTTTCTCAAGACAATTTCTTGAGAAACTTCTGGGAGTTGAAGATTACCGCACCTGCGGTAAAAAAACGCACCAAAAACGCGGTTTTGCCACGGTTTTACCTCGGTTTTTCCGCAGGTTGGTCCCTGCGTTTTTTTATGCTGTAACTGCAATAAATAATATAGATAATAGATAGATAATCGATAGACAGACAGATAATGGATAGAGGGAAAGATGGATAGATGAATAGATAGAGATAGATAGATGAGAAAGACCTATATAATATCCTACCTCCCTGCATATTCTAAGCTGGCACCCTTTTGTGACTTTCATGTGGCACTAAAGGGTGCCTAGCCTTGTATTTAGCCATAAAATAAATAAATAATTTAAAAAAAAACGATGTGGGGTCCCCCCTATCTTTTGTAGCCAGCTAGGGTAAAGCAGACAGCTGCAGCCTGCAAACCACAGCTGGCAGCTTTACCTTGGCTGGTAATCCAAAACAGAGGGCACTCCACGTTGTTATTTTACATTAAATAAATAATTTAAAACAAAAAACGTGGGGTCCCCCCCAAATTGGATCACCAGCCAATGTAAAGCGGACAGCTGTGGTCTGGTATTCTCAGACTAGGGAGGTCCACTGTTATTGGACACTCCCCAGCCTAAAAATAGCAGGCCGCAGCCGCCCCAGAGGTGGCGCATCCATTAGACGTGCCAATCCTGGTGCTTCACCCCAACTCATCCCGTTGCCCTGGTGCGTTGGCAAACGAGGTAATATACAGGGTTGATGCCAGATGTGTAATGTCACCTGGCATCAAGCCCTGGGGTTCGTGATGTCACGCGTCTATCAGATACCCGACATCACCAACCCAGTCAGTAAGAAATAAAAAATAGACAACAAAAAAAGTTTTATTTGAAAAAACACTGCCCAAAACATTCCCTCTTTCACCAATTTATTGAAAAGAACAATCAATTCCACGTCCGGCGTAATCCAATAAGGAGGGGGGCCCACGGCGATCCATACCATAGTCACTGTCCCAGTCAATGAAGAACAGAATGTTCCCCATTGGGTGGGAGAGCAATGCAGTGACCTGAGCTAACATCAATAGCCCAGGTCACTGCAGGGGATGATGAGCGCTGCTGTCAGGAGGATAGATAAGATCATTACCTGCTGTGATCATCTCCTGTACTGCTGACGTCAGCGCTGTGACTGACTTCTATGCCCGCCGCGTTGTCAGCAGTATCGCGAGAGCCCGTGACGTCACCGCTAGTGACAGTCTCGGGCCGCTCGCGAGACTGGCATAGACAGCAGTGACCGGGGTGATATCAGGAGGCAGGAGATCGTCACAGCAGGTAATGATCTCATCTAACCTTGTGACAGCAGCGCTCGGCATCCCCGTGGCTGCACGCACTGCTGTGTGTCAGTGTCTGCCTGCGCTGCAGCGTGAGAAGCTGCTGATACTGCGGGCAGACACTGACACACAGCAGTGCAGGCAGCGGCGGGGCTGGAGCGGGACACAGACTGCACGGGCACCTGGAGGTCACACAGAAGTGCTTCTGTGCGGCGTCCAGGGAGTGTGACGTGTGTGTTTACTCTGCTCCGCTTCCTCTTCCTGGCATAATGACATCACTTCCTGCAAAACCGCAGGTGGCGATGAGCATTACCGCAGGTAAATCGAGGCTATACCGGGGGTATACCGCACATCATTTGCTACCTGCGGTATACCCCCGGTATTTCGCGATTACATTACAGTGAATGGAGTGAAATACCGGGGGTATTCTGCAGGTACCTGCGGAAAAGAAGTGACATGCACATTTTCTCAAGAAATTTTCTCAAGAAAATCTTCAGAAAGAATTTTCTTGGGAAAAAAACGCAGTGTGCGCACAGCTATTTTTTTTTCCCATAGGTTTTGCTGAGAAATGTCTGCAGAAAGATTTCAAACATTTCTCAAGAAATTTCCGCAGCAAAACCGCGGGTAAATCCGCGGGTAAAAACGGCTAGTGTGCACAAAGAGTAATATTTATTTCTCATGAAGCCATAAAAACTTTCTGGGACTTGTCAATAGAAAATGTACATACCAGCCCTTTATTATAATGATGCCTACTACAGACAGTAGCTAAACCGCATAGATGACAACCCAATGAATTACCGATCAGTCTACCGACCACTCCATGACAATAGTGTTTTATCTACACAACAGTTACCTACACCTAGATTGTAACTGTGTCATTTTTAGTTGGTATAAAATATCAAATACGTTTTATACACACGTTTCTGTGACTATCCGCTCTATTCATGTTTCAAAGCATGGGCCGGTTCCATCAAGGATGAATGAATCAAAGTTTGTCTGCCTGCCCTAGACCCTGGGGATTATTAGAGACACATGGCTTTCTGGAGGACTCTCATAAGTAATAAGGCTGATGTTGAGAAGGTAGAAATGTCTTGTGCCTAGAGGATTTCACTGTGCAGTAGTTTTCTTGTGGGAAGTGTTATAAAAATGGCACATGCAAACAAACATATAAAACATAACATGCCTCTACAATAGGCAAGCAAGTTTCGTAGATGTAGTCTTGGATGGAGTAGTTTTTGTACATGCCTACAAGGAGTTCTAATTGAGGGAGTACCAATTATTTTAGACAATTAATTCATGGTAAATTCTGAAGAAAACTAAATGTACTATATCTTAAAGGGAACCTGCCACCATGTTTTCCACATATAAAGTACGGCCACCACCAGTAAGCCCCATAGACAGCATTCCGGAAGGCTGCATATGTGCCCCCTATCCTCTCTGCATCAGAAAAAAAAGAGCTTTTATTGTACTCGCTTACGGGGCTGTCCGGTCAGATGTACATCACTGGTCTTGATCCAGCTCCTCCTTTCTTCATGCAAACTCCGTCTTCCTTCTTGCTTCATGTGGATGATGCGTCCTACGTCATCCACACAGTCTCTTACATCTAGCTCCTGCGCATGTGTACTTCTCTCCTAGCGAGGGCAGAGCAAATCATTGTATTGCGCATGCGCCGGCGCGATTTGGCCTTTTCCAACACCTGTGCATTACAGTACTTTGCTCTTCCCTTGGCTGCCAGACCGAAGTGCACATGCACAGGAGCGCGATCGAGGACTCTCTGTGGATGTCATAGTACACGTCATGCACATGAAACAGGGAAAGAGAACGGCAAGCGCAAGAAGACAGAAGGTGCCAGATCAAGACCAGAGATGCCCATCATTCTTAGGCATGGAGTTGTTGTCCCTTACCATCATTTGCCCTCAATCCTCCTCCTGACCACAACTATCTCTGGGCCCCAGGCCCGCAGTGTGCGTGTACCTGCACATGCGGACATATTCTGTCCGCATGTGCAGTTCCATGCTTACACATCTCATTTAAACTAATATAGCTTTGCTATAGCCCTTTTTGGCGATACCCCCAGGGTGCTGTACTACTGGCTTCTATGCCATTGTATATGCCCCCTTTTGCTACCTGGATTACCTGCCTCCTTGCTGGTATGCAAGGATCTACATGTTATATTTTGGGTGCATATGTAACGTCCGGGTGGTGGAACCTCTGGACCGTACACCGGTTTCCCTTGAGGAGGCAGCCAGGCAGGTCACTCCGCCAGAGGGTCTGGGTGCACGCCAGCCGAAGCACTGTTGGTAGCCGGACAGTCCGTATGGGAGCAGGAAGGGTGGATGGTGTTCTGGACGGTGGTCCGGGTGACGAGGCTCAGAGTCCGAGGCCAGGTGGTAAGGTCAGGCGGGATCCGGGACTTGCTGAGCGATGGAACGGGTCACCAAATGGAGCCAGGGACTGGAGACTGGCGGAGCTGCAGAGATGGTGGAACATCCGCCGAAGTCACTGTCAGGGTATAGGAATAAGCGTGGTTCGGGGCGGCTGGCGTGGCAGGACAGGCTCTACGAGACAGGACAGGGTTAATGCAGGCAAAGTACAAGGCAAAGCAATAGGGGACCTGAACACTAGCTTACTAAACACATAGAACAGGCCCCGCCCACCAGGAAGGTGAATCTTAATATACCCTGTACCTGTCTAAGCAATTTCCTGTTTCAAGGTGCTGGCCCTTTAAGAGAGGGTCAATGACCGCGCGCGCGCCCTAATGCGCATGCGCGAGGCCCGGGTGCCAGAAGCCAGAGGAGGGAGCGGTGAGGAGGAAGCAGGAGAGCCGGGCTGAGGCCGAGCAGCCGACGGGCGCCGGGAGCGTGGACCGGGCTGCCTGGGGACCGCAGGCGATGGAGCAGGAAGGCTGTGGAGCGGGGGACCGGGAAGCCTGGCACGGGAGCGGCGGAGCACGGCCTGGGAGCGGGGAAGCGTGGCAGGGGAGCCGGAAAGCAAGGCAGAGGGGCCGGGGAGCATGGCAGGAGAGCCGGGGAGCCTAGCAGGGGAGCCGGGGAGCGTGACAGTACCCCCTCCCCCACGCCCCCCTCCCTGTAACCGGGACAGGAAGGCACGTATCAGAGGAGTGCCAACATTCTCCCGGGGCTCCCAGGACCTATCCTCGGGGCCATACCCTGCCCAGTCCACCAGGAAATACTGCCGACCACGTACGGTCTTCATGGCCACGATATCCCTTACCGCATAGATGTCATCGTCAGCGATGGGAGGAGGAGCAGTACCGACCTCAGCGGAGAAGGGACCAAGGACAACAGGCTTGAGCAAGGAGACATGGAAAGAGTTGGGTATCCGCATCGTGGCCGGGAGCTGCAGCTTGTAGGAGACAGCATTAATCTTGCTGACGACTTTAAACGGCCCGATGTAACGAGGACCCAACTTGTACGATGGCAACTTCAATCGGACATACTTGGATGCAAGCCAGACCAGATCACCAGGGGAGAAACACGGGGGATCCAAGCGGCTTTTGTCCGCATGTCTCTTCATCCGCAAAGAAGCCCGCTCAAGGGAGGTCTTGACAGAGCTCCATATGGCTGAGAAGTCCTGGACCAGAGCATCTGCTGCGGGGACATCGGAAGCCGAGGATACTGGCAACGGAACCGAAGGCTGAAGTCCGTAAACGACTCAGAATGGAGAGCTGGAGGTGGACTCGCTGATGTGATGGTTGTGGGAGAACTCCGCCCAAGGAACAAGCGTGGACCAGTCATCGTGATGGGCATTAACGTAGTGGCGCAGGAAGGAGGTCAGGATTTGATTGACCCGCTCCACTTGCCCATTCGACTGAGGATGGTAGGCCGAAGAAAAGTCCAGAGATACTCCCAGATGTTTGCAGAGGGCCCTCCAGAAGCGCGAGGTAAACTGAGTTCCCCTGTCGGACACAATGTGTGCGGGAAAGCCATGCAATCGGAATATATGTTGGATGAAGGAGTCGGCTAGCTCCTGGGCAGAGGGCAGCCCGGCCATGGGAATGAAGTGAGCCATTTTTGAGAAACGGTCCACCACAACCCATATGACTGTGTGTCCAGAGGATAAGGGTAAGTCCGTAATGAAGTCCATTGCGATATGTTGCCACGGAACAGAAGGAATGGGCAGAGGCAGGAGACGTCCATATGGTAGGTGCTTGGGTGTCTTGTTCCGGGCACAGGACGGACAGGCTGAGACGAAGGTTGAGACGTCTTTACGGAGGGACGGCCACCAGTAGTGACGGACAATCGTGCTCCAAGTCTTCTTCTGACCAGCATGGCTGGCGATTTTCGAGGCATGGCCCCAGTGCAGGACTCTCTGTCTGTCAGTATCTGGGACATAGGTTTTCCCAGGGGGTATCTGAGTTACAGTGACAGGATTCACCGGCATGATGTTGCTGGGGTTGATGATGGGCTGGAACGTCTCCTCTTCCAACTCCACGGGCACTAGGGACCTGGACAAAGCGTCTGCCCACACGTTTTTATCCGCAGGCCGAAAATGGAGTTGGAAATCAAATCGGGCAAAAAACAAGGACCAGCGGGCTTGTCGTGGGTTCAGTCTTTGGGCTGACCGCAGGTACTCCAGATTCTTGTGGTCTGTGTATATGATTACAGGGTATACTGCTCCCTCCAAGAGGTAGCGCCATTCCTCCAAGGCAAGCTTCACGGCCAGTAGCTCCCGATCCCCGATGGTGTAGTTGCGTTCGGGTGCCGAGAAGCTCTTGGAGAAGAATCCACATGTGACCATCTTGCCGGAGGGGGAGTTCTGCATCAACACTGCTCCGGCTCCTGAGGAGGAGGCATCCACCTCCAAGGTGAACTGTCGGTTCAATTCAGGGCGATGGAGAACCGGGGAGGAAGCAAACGCCTGTTTCAAGGAGCAGAACGCGGCATCGGCCGCCGGAGACCAGTCCTTAGGATTAGCTCCTTTCTTAGTCAAGGCAGAGAGAGACGCAGTCGAGGCAGAGAAATGTGGAATGAATTGCCGATAATAGTTCGCAAAGCCGAGAAAGCGTTGGATAGCCTTCAGTCCTGAAGGAGGAGGCCAGTTGATGATGGCAGACACTTTCTCTGGGTCCATCTGCAGGCCAGTGTCCGAGATTACATAACCCAGGAAGGGAAGAGATGACTTTTCAAAGATGCATTTCTCGTACTTGGCGTACAGACGGTTCTCTCTAAGCCTCTGGAGAACTAGCTGCACGTTCTCTCTGTGGGTCTGTAGGTCCGGAGAGAAGACCAGGATGTCATCCAGATATACCACGACACAGACATAGAGGAGATCTCTGAACACGTCGTTCACCAGTTCTTGGAAGACTGCCGGAGCATTACACAGACCAAAGGGCATGACACAATACTCGTAGGGCCCATCCCGAGTGTTGAAGGCGGTTTTCCATTCGTCTCAAGAGCGAATGCGAACCAGGTTATAGGCCCCACGGAGGTCCAACTTGGTGAATACACGGGCTCCTCGGAGTCGATCGAATAGTTCGGGGATAAGCGGCAGAGGGTATTTGTTCTTTACGGTGATCTGGTTTAAACCCTGGTAGTCGATGCAAGGGCGCAGATCACCTTCCTTTTTCTTGACAAAGAAAAACCCTGCTCCGGCAGGGGATGAGGACCTCCGAATGAACCCCTTTGCCAGGCTCTCGGTAATATAGGCAGACATAGCTTGTGTCTCCGCAGGGGACAAGGGATATATTCTTCCTCTAGGAGGCGTGGTTCCTGGCAGTAAATCGATGGCGCAGTCGTAGGGACGATGAGGCGGTAGTACCTCCGACTCCTTTTTATCAAAAACGTCCGAGAAGGACCAGTAGGCAGAAGGCAGTCCTGGTAGAGACTCTGGAACCGGAGGGCGTCGAACGGGCTGGATGGTTTTCAGACATCTCTCGTGGCACGAAGAGCCCCATCGGGTGATTTCACCTGTACTCCAGCTGACCGACGGTTCGTGTGTCCGTAACCATGGGAGTCCCAGCAGGATCTGATGAGACATACGCGGGAGGACGTAGAAGGTGATCCTCTCGGTGTGCAGAGCACCGATCCGTACTTCCACAGGCTTGGTGATCAGTTAGACGGTGTCAGAGAGGGGTCTCCCATCTACAGAGGCGATCACCAGCGGTTTCTCTAGTGGGAGGACAGGCACCTGGTATTTATCCACCGTGGCCTGCTGGATGAAGTTGCCTGCTGCTCCGGAATCAAGATACGCCTCTGCCGTGAACCGGGTCTCTTCTGTGGTGACTTGAATAGTCCAGGTAACGGAGTCTGAGAGTGTCCCAGCACCTAGGGTGGCCTCTCCTACCAGGCCTAGGCTTTGGAGTTTCCCGGCTTCTCGGGACAAGAGCGTAGCAGGTGTGTGCCAGCTCCGCAGTAGAAGCAGAGACCTTTTGCTAGTCGTTCTGCTCTGCGTTGCTCAGACTGCCTCAGGCGGTCAATCTGCATGGGCTCGTAGGTAGAAGCGCCAGGTGACGCTGACTGGGGAGAGATGGGCTTCAGTGGTGGGGAGGCGTGTCGCATCGGACGCCTCTCCCGGGACACCTCTTTGGATCGTTCCTGAAAACGAAGATCCACTCGAGTCGCTAGAGCAATCAGGGCATCCAAGGAGGACGGCACGTCCCGACCCGCCAGCTCATCTTTAATCCGACCCGAGAGTCCCTCCCAGAAGGCGGCGGTTAGGGCCTCATTGTTCCACCCGAGTTCCAAGGCCAAGGTGCGAAACCGAATGGCGTATTGGCCCACCGTCAGAGTCCCCTGACGTAGCCGGAGGAGGGATGAGGCAGACGCGGAGGCGCGTCCGGGCTCGTCAAAGGTGTTACGAAATGCCTGCAGGAACTCCTGGATGTTGGTAGTTACCGGATCCTCCTTCTCCCACAAGGGGTTCATCCAGGCCAGTGCCTCTCCTTCCAGATGGGACATCATGAAAGCGACCTTGGCTTGGTCAGATGCAAAAAGGTGCGGCAGCTGCGTGAAATGGAGGGAGCACTGATTAATGAATCCCCTGCAGGTCTTGGGATCACCGGCGTTCCGGGGTGGTGAGGCCAAACGGAGTTTGGAAGCATCCGAGGAGGCTGCCACGGGAGCTGCGGTCGTGGGTTGTGCAGTGGGAACCCGAGATGCCACAGGCGTGGCCGCTGCTTGTAGCGCATTCAGACGGGCATCCACAGAAGTCATGAAGTTCAGCATGCGGGTCTGGGTCTCGCGCTGTCGTGTGAGTTCCTGCTGCAGGGCCGCTAGTGCTTCGGCGGGATCCATGGCCTGTTCTAGCTGTAACGTCCGGGTGGTGGAACCTCTGTACCGTACACCGGTTTCCCTTGAGGAGGCAGCCAGGCAGGTCACCCCGCCAGAGGGTCTGGGTGCACGGCAGCCGAAGCACTGTTGGTAGCCGGACAGTCCGTATGGGAGCAGGAAGGGTGGATGGTGTTCTGGACGGTGGTCCGGGTGACGAGGCTCAGAGTCCGAGGCCAGGTGGTAAGGTCAGGCGGGATCCGGGACTTGCTGAGCGATGGCACAAGTCACCAAACGGAGCCAGGGACTGGAGACTGGTGGAGCTGCAGAGATGGTGGAACATCCGCCGAAGTCACTGTCAAGGTATAGGAATGAGCGTGGTTCGGGGCGGCTGGCGTGGCAGGACAGGCTCTACGAGACAGGACAGGGTTAATGCAGGCAAAGTACAAGGCAAAGCAATAGGGGACCTGAACACTAGCTTACTAAACACGTAGAACAGGCCCCGCCCACCAGGAAGGTGAATCTTAATATACCCTCTACCTGTCTAAGCAATTTCCTGTTTCAAGGTGCTGGCCCTTTAAGAGAGGGTTAATGACCGCGCGCGCGCCCTAATGCGCATGCGCGAGGCCCGGGTGCCAGAAGCCAGAGGAGGGAGGGTGAGGAGGAAGCAGGAGAGCCGGGCTGAGGCCGAGCAGCCGACGGGCGCCGGGAGCGGGGACCGGGCAGCCTGGGGACCGCAGGCGATGGAGCAGGAAGGCTGTGGAGCGGGGGACTGGGAAGCCTGGCACGGGAGCGGCGGAGCGCGGCCTGGGAGCGAGGAAGCGTGGCAGGGGAGCCGGTAAGCAAGGCAGAGGGGCCGGGGAGCATGGCAGGAGAGCCGGGGAGCCTAGCAGGGGAGTCGGGGAGCGTGACAGCATGTAATCAAATACGTGTTCTCTGTAGCATCCACTGCTCTGCACCATGTAAATTTGCTATGTTGTATATCGTTGGTGCGACTAGCGCTCACTGGGTGCAGTTCCCCTCTATGCAATTTGTGATACTGCACTTGTTTTGACCTGCCTTGCTATCCGTTCGCCCGCACTTCCTGGTTCCTGGAGCCGGCGGCGCCGCCGTACATCTACAGGTGATCACTATATTATTAGTGCATCTATGCATATATACCTCTCTGAACGTCTTTACCTCACACTTTCCCTGACAAAGCCGCCTGCGTGCGGCGATACGCGTGGGGCCGCTGCACACCCCGTGACCTGCCCCTGCATTTCTTACTACAGCCCTCCTTGCTCCAGGCAGCCTGTCCCTGACATTGAGCTTCCATCTGGCTCCTTTTGGCTCCACATTTATGTGGAGCCCCTTTACATCAAGCTTTCTGGTGGTATAGCCCCTGCGCAGGGTCCTGGATCTACCTCCCTCTTTTCCCAGCCTCTTTGGTGACTATCAGTACTTATTTCTATTGCTATTGTGTATGTACTATACATTGTCAGGATTATATCCTGTGTTGTGATTATATATCCTGTATTGAGCTAACTGGGAATCCTCTGGGTGAGCGTGCTCTCTACCCTCATTTCCACAGGAATATACTATTGTGATAATTGTCCTGTGCACTAAGGGCGGCTTTGCACGTTGCAACATCGCACGTGCGATGTCGGTGGGGTCAAATCGAAAGTGACGCACTTCCGGCGTCACTTTTGACATCGTTGTGTGTAAATTTTAGATGATACGATAAACAAGCTCAAAAGCGTCGTTATCGTGTCATCGGTGCAGGCTCCGACTTTTCCATAATTACGCTGCCGCGACAGGTACGATGCTGTTCCTCGTTCCTGCGGCAGCACACATCGCTGTGTGTTACGCCGCAGGAGCGAGGAACATCACCTTACCTGCCGTCGGCAGCTCTACGGAAGGACGGAGGTGGGCGGGAAGTTTACATCCTGCTCATCTCTGCCCCTCCGCCACTATTGGCCGCCTGCCGTGTGACGTCGTTATGACGCCGCACAACGCGCCCCCTTAGGAAGGAGGCGGGTCGCCGGCCAGAGCGACGGTCGCAGGGCAGGTGAGTGCATCTGAAGCTGGCATAGCGATAATTTTCGCTACGCCAGCTATCACAAGATATCACACCTGCGACGGGGGCAGGGACTATCGCGTGCGACATCGCAGCATCGGCTTGCGATGTCGCAACGTGCAAAGCCCGCCTTTCTCCTTTGACTGAGGGTTCAGCTGCTGTACAATTGGCTGTATTTATACATTTTATGTTTATTATAACATGGGGATTTTGGTCGCTGGCTGTGCAGCCTTGTTTTTAAACTGTTTTTAACATTTTTCAATAAAGGTGTCCTATTTCCATATTCTGGGTTGTGCTCTTACATGTGCAATGTCTTTCTCTCTTTGCGACAGAGATGCCCATCGGACCATACCACCCTATAGGGGATTATAATGTAAGAGGTTTTTTTGCCTTGCAGAGCGGATTGGTCACATATATACAGCTTTCCAGAATGATGTGTATAGGGACTTATAGGCGCTGGCTGTACTTAGTATGGCGAAAACCTGCTGACAGGTTCTCTTTTTTGTCTCAGACCAATAGTTTGATTTAATCCTTATTTAATTTACACCTATAAGTGTATGTCTGGATTGTATACTGGGTTGATCTGAGTACAATTTCTCAAAAAACATGCGGCGCCCTGGACAAGCCAGGTCGTCACAGAACAACACCAACACACCCCACACCCCGGTTAGGCACACCGAAGCCAAACACAAAATCCTTGTTGCCGTCCTCCAGGGGCTGATGTCCACACCAGGGGGTGGGCCAGGCGGTTGGTCCCGTCCACCAAGGAGTTCACAGTCCTGGAGGCGGGAAAAGGAGTCAGATTAGAGTTCAGTTTTGAAGGGAGAGGAAGAAAAGTGGTAGAGGAGTAGTCTGAAGGCGGTCCGGGTGTGTGGCCCGGACGGTACAGCAAGGTTGGCAGACGGTGGTGACCGTCTGCAGGAGAGGCCGATTGGAGCAAACCGTATGGACCGTGGACGGGTGGTGGCCCGGCGGTACCGGATCGGAGAGTAAAGAGAGGCCAGCACCATCCGGCAGGGCTTACGGACCCCGACAAGGCTAGGAGTCGCCGTTAAATTTGTCAAATCCGTTAGCGAAAGGAACCTCCGGGGTTTCCCAGCAGTCAAGACCCGATTGAAGGCAACCGCTCAAACCGTAGAGGGAAACACAGTCACCGCCAAGGCTACAGTTCCCAGGGCCATAGCCTGCGGGCAAAAGGGGCTCCCTCAGCCTCCATCCAAGCTGGGGAGCGGGTTACCGGTGGGAAGCCTTTGGAACCGTAACACAACACAGGTGCAGGGAAAGGCAGTCACCATCAACCTGCCGGGAGGAGAAACACCGCAGCCGTCTGTGGGACCCGTCCATCCAGCCGTTTGTTTTACCGGAGACTTTGCATTCGTCATTGGCTGAGTGAGTACCACCGTGCCGTGCAGCACAGCGCTGCCCCCGCGACCCTGCACCTCACCAGGCCCCGTAACCTGCCTGCCATACATCCCTACCCCCTCACCGGGCCCCGGGACAACCAACCCCCTACCCACAGAGGGGAGAACCAACATCAAAGCTGCTCCCCGTCATCGCTCCCGGGATCCCCATCCAGAGCAGCGGTGATGTCACCAATCTCACCACAACCGTGGGTGGCGTCACGGACAATATCCCTAAACCCAAACAACCCCCTTTCACTCACGGGCGAGGAACGCCGCTCGAGTCCCCGGGATCCGGCCCACCGCTCGAGCCACCACCGAGCAGCAGCAGCAGCAGCCGGACCCGAGCAGTGGGTGAGCGCAGCGTCCCCTCCTCCGCCCGCGACAACTTGGCGTCACGAACAGGATCTTACTGCTCTGCCGTCTGGTAGAGGTGCGACTTGTGATCACCGGAGGTGTCCGGCCGAAAATTTGGAGAAGCCACCATTTTGGGCGTGAAAAGTCCCTGCTCGAGCGTCTCCTCGAGCAGTGGAGGCGCGAAAGCCAAAACTCCGCCCCTGTAGAGGAGGAGCCGGAAAAAGACTAAGGGGGACGGAAACAAGATGTCTGCGACCGACGGAGCCGCTGGAGGAGCGGTGGTCGCGGCCGCATGTAACTAGCGCTGTAGCGTGCAGGGACGCCAGGACTCTGCTGAAACACGTTCCTGGATCCAGAAGCAAGATGTGCCAGGAGCTCCCGGCCCAAGTCCACTTCATGCTGGCGAAGTGGACGTCGGAGATGAAGGGCCTGGCCGCAACCGTTGGGGCATCCGAAGTGGAGGTGGTCTCAGAGGAGCGGGTAAGTGACCCACGCCCCTATGTCCCCGAGGGATCGGTCGATAAGGCTGAGGGGCCTGGCCTGCTGCCGTCCACCACGCTACCTCCCTTACTGCCCAGGCCCGCGGCCAACGCCCCGACCGACCCGTTACCCCTGCCACCGGTAGCGGAGCCCGCAGCGTCTGTGGGAGAGGGCCCAGACCTGCGGCCCCCGGGCCTTACCTTTACCACCACCCTGGCACCCGTCCCGGCTTCCATCCCAACCGCGACAGAGAGGACGACGGCCCTGGCAGCCCGCTCGGCCGCAACGGAGGTGACCCTTGCCCAGAATCCAGCACCGCAAGTCCCGCTGCCCGCTCCCAGACACCCGGCCTCGGCTGAGGCACGGCGGGGAAGCAGCTGCCAAGAGGCAGAGCAGGCCATGTCACAGCGGGGTCCCTCATTACCGAAGGTACTGGTCGTAGCCGGCACGGGGGGACTCCGGCTGGGTCCATCCTCCACACCGCCTGAACCGGAGCAAGCAGAAAGTGCTCCGCACCGGGAGCGGCAGCAAAGGCAGCTGTGCCGCGGGATTGCTGATTAAGAAAGAAAAGTTAGAGCATGGTAGTGGTTCTCGGTTACCTTGCTGTCGGTCCCCATTGGGACTCTGCTGACGTTCCAGACGGCCCTCAAGGCTAAGGAGTCCGGTTGGAGGAGCAGTCGTACCCGCATCATCGGCAGCTGAAAATGGAGTCATGTGGGACAGTGTCACCCCTGTGTGAGGGTGGCGTTGGGGGCTCGTGCTGTTCGATGGTGGACTGTGGGAAAGCTGCAGGAGGAAGCTGTACCGGAGCCAGGTGTTGTGGATGGCCCCTGGGATCCGGCCCACCGCTCGAGCCACCACCGAGCAGCAGCAGCAGCAGCAGCCGGACCCGAGCAGTGGGTGAGCGAAGCGTCCCCTCCTCCGCCCGCGACAAACAGATTAAGTATAAATCTGTGATTTACGCAGAATCCCCATTTTAATACTAGATACAGTAACACCATTATGTCTCACTATAAAAATATGAATCCATCATCCTCAATGCCACCACATATGTCAGTGACACTCCTTACTAATCGCCATCCAGGGTTATAATGCTAGATAATATGTGAACACATTTGCAAGGCATGCTCTTTAAAGGCAGCAAGTGTGACATAGTTTTGCTTATTATATATATATATCCTGTGTGTGTATATATATATATATATATATATATATATATATATATATATATATACAGTACAGACCAAAAGTTTGGACACACCATCTCATTCAAAGAGTTTTCTTTATTTTCAGGACTCTGAAAATTGTAGATTCACATTGAAGGCATCAAAACTATGAATTAAAACATGTGGAATGAAATACTTAAAAAAGTGTGAAACAACTGAAAATATGTCTTATATTCTAGGTTCTTCAAAGTAGCCACCTTTTGCTTTCATTACTACTTTGCACACTATTGGCCTTCTCTTGATGAGCTTCAAGAGGTATTCACCGGAAATGATCTTCCAACAGTCTTGAAGGAGTTCCCAGAGATGCTTAGCACTTGTTGGCCCTTTAGCCTTCACTCTGCGGTCCAGCTCACCCCAAACCATCTCGATTGGGTTCAGGTCTGGTGACTGTGGAGGCCAGGTCATTTGGCCTAGCACCCCATCACTCTCCTTCTTAGTCAAATAGCCCATACACAGCCTGGAGGTGTGTTTAAGGTCATTGTCCTGTTGAAAAATAAATGACGGTGCAACTAAACGCAAACCGGATGGAATAGCACGCCGCTGCAAGATGCTGTGGTAGTCATGCTGGTTCGAATGCCTTCAATTTTGAATAAATCACAACTCCGCCTCCATGCTTCACGGTGGGAACCAGGCATGTAGAGTCCATCCGTTCACCTTTTCTACAAAGACACGGTGGTTGAATCCAAAGATCTTAAATTTGGACTCATCAGACTAAAGCACGGATTCCCACTGGTCTAATGTCCATTCCTTGTGTTCTTTAGCCCAAACAAGTCTCTTCTGCTTGTTGCCTGTCCTTAGCAGTGGTTTCCTAGCAGCTATTTTACCATGAAGGCCTGCTGCACAAAGTCTCCTTTTAACAGTTGTTCTAGAGATGAGAGGGTGTGTCCAAGCTTTTTGGTCTGTACTGTATGTATGTGTATATATATATATATATATATATATATATATATATATATATATATATATACTGATGTGTCCCCTTTTTTGTTCTAATGTAAATGAATAACTATTAGTGTCTAAATATTACTGTACAGTGCTCTATACAACTGATCATACGGTAGGTTTAATCCATCAATGAAAAGCACATTAAATCAGGTCCTACATCCTACATCCCCCACTCTGCTCTTCCTGCCTCAGGCTCTCGTATAAACTGCAGCTTTCTGCTTCACTTAGTCAATCTCCCATGACTCGACAATCGATATTCAGATATTGAGCTCTGCTCGGGGTGTGGAGTTCCTTGGGTAAGCTTTCCATAAAACACACAGCCTTTGTTATGTGACCTCATGCCCAACCCAATGCTATTATCATGATTAATTTAATTGTTCCCATCAACAAAAATAGAAAGCTTCCCAGCCATATAAATATAAGGACACTGTTCTCCAGATATGCCTGACCCAATAATTATTTGTATATCCTTTAATATTCCAATTCTGCAGCCTCCTTTCCTATTATTCCAGATTGTGCTATTATTCCTACTAGCAATTTATGAATAAATTCATGGCATGGTGTCACCATTTGGGGGTGAGTTCCTACCCTACATAGTCTGCCATTGACCAATCAGGGCTGAGAGTGTCGGATTATATAGGGGCACACCCTTTAACTAAAGGAATGGTAACACCCAGTTGTCAATTTATTCAGGAAGATTAAAATAGGAAAGGCACAACATAGTCGGGAACAAGTTGATCCAAAATTATTATTTTGTGAAGCATAGAGGTAAAACTAACATATTAGCAGAGGTACGACATAGCAAAAAATGTTGAACGGCATGGATTTCATGCAGAAATGTTCCAGGTTTGTAGAACATTTAAACTTTTGCATTGCATAGTTATTTTTACATATCACTTTACTAAATACAGAATGTAACTCCTTTATTAATTAGATTTGTAGATTGAGCAAATAACTCCCTCTAAATCCATTATTCTCCTCCACAAGGAGATGAGAGCTGTGAATCCTCCAGCCTATGTTTGTTCATATTCGTTGGTGTTTATGTGGGTTCTCAGACACAGACAGGCCACATGCACGCCGGGCTTTGCGCTGGATTTAAAAATCAAGCAAACATATTTTATTATCTAGATTACAAAGTAAGGGATCTATAATTAATATTTATATTATAGTTTTAGTTCTAAATGTTGATTAGCATTTTTACAATGATCCAAAAAATAGCATTTTTTTGAAAATATGTTTTAATTCTGCTCTTACAATAAACTGATTGCACAAGTAATCCATGGCTGTCCGCTCCCATTAAACAGTGCCATATCTGACCACCTTCTTAATACAACCATTTTGGGGCACAAATAAAGTATGGATTAACATTATGTAGCTTATTTGGTAAAAGAAAGTAAAAAATAGCAATTCCAACATATGGTTACTTTTTTTACGCAGTTCATCAGTTTTAATAACATGTTAATTTTATTATGCAAGAGGTTATGATTGCAGCCATATAATACTGTATGTATAATTGTTTATGTACCGCCCCACGCTCGGCTGCAGCCGAGCCACTCGGATCCGGGCTCGTTGGTGGGTGGCTCGAGCGCCTCTGGACCCGGGGTCACTTCGCTCTGTAAGGGGGCGCTGGCGCTTTTGGTGGGGGTTATGAAGGTGCACGGCCAGAGCCGTGCTTTAGTTCGTGACGCCACCCACGGGATGTGGTGAACGTGTAGACACCAACGCTGCAGTTACGGGGCACCCGGGGGAGATGGTAACCCCTCTGTGGGCAGGGATGATGGCCCCCGGGACCTGTTGGGGGGTAGCTGGGCGGTGCAGGGCGGTGCACGGCCGGATGGCACTGTTGTACCCGGGTCGGTACTGGCGGGCCACTACCCTGTCCCAGTCCACCATGGTTCCACTGAGACGTCTTCCTGGCTCCTGCAGGCTAAGGCCACCGTATGCCTCCTAGCCAAAGGTGCCTGGGCTCCATCCCCGGTACCTGTCAGACTCCTTCACTCCACTCAACTCCACTCTCCTGAACTCTCAAACTGATCTGCTCATGTTTTCCCGCCTCAGGCCCTCTGAACTCCTTGGTGGGCGTGGCCAACCACCTGGCTCTGCCCCCCTGGTGTGTCCATCAAGCACTGAGGGAGGTGACTAGGGTTTTTGTGGTTGGCTGGTGTTACCTTATTGGGAGACTGGCGTAGTGCGGGGGTCTACCTGTGACTACCTGGCTAGTCCAGGGCGTCACATTCCCCCTTGGCTAACTACAGACCAACCGCGGGCTGTCCGACCACCACCATTTATTTTCTTTTGTAACTGGAAAAGATAAAACGTTTAGCACATGTACAAGTATACTAACATATTTACATAAAGAAAGTTTTGTATTCATCCTTTACGGGAGGCATTTTGCTTAAACATCACTGAATATTGTTATTAAACCAGGAACGGGACGGGACCGGGTCCTTCCATTTGCCCACCCAAGCAAACCTAAACCTTGATGCTGCCTCTAAAAACAGGTCAGCACCCCTTTTCCCCAGTCGAGGAATCGGGTCCAGGTCCGGGTGTTTCCCATACGGGCCGGGTAAAAAGTTCCTTACCCGGCTGTCTCTCAGAGGCCCCACGTCCAGGGGACCCCTGGCACGGAGGGTATTCACCGGTCTGCATGGTGACGGGACCTCGGCCTCCTCTGCCGCAGGCCCTTCCTCCAACCAGCCTCTCCGGAGACTGTAGGACGGGAAAGGTGGTCCGGGACTATTTACAAACCCAAAAGTTATTGGGTGGCCTGCAAGTTCTCGGCCATGTTCTTTTTAAAATGGGGTAAAACAACTGGAAATCAACAATGGTGACGGGCAGTATGGTAGCCGGGAACCGCTACCTTTCAACATCTTTCTTCATCGGCACTGTATGGCAGGGGAGGGGACTGGGTGCTGCGGCTCACCCTCCTCTTCACATCAAGGGCGAACAAGTCCCTCTCCTCGCAATGCCGGGTGTAGCTCACCAGCTCTCCGGGCTCCAGGTCACGGTCCGGGTGACCAACGGGCAAGTGCGGCTACATGTTCCTGCGGGACACAAACACTTCCGCCTCCAGGCCGGGCTCATAGATAAAGCCCCATCCACGCCGGGGGTCAAACTGCCGGACTTGGCCTTCGTAGGTCAGGCCCCGTACCTGATAGGTAGCGTTGCGGAGATTGTCTTTCTCCCGGTTCGTCCGGGCCAGCACTTCCGCCTTCTGCTGCTCTCGTGCCGCGATCTCTCGGCCCAGCTGGCGCTGCTGCCGCTCCCAATACGGAGCATCTGCCTGCTCCTTTTGCGCGGGGGTCGGGCAGAGCCGGAGCTCCCCCGTGCCAGCTACGACCGGCACCTTCTGGACTGGGCAACTCCGCTGTGACATGGCCTGCTGTGCTGCCTTGCAGCGGCAACCCTGCAATGCCTCAGCCGAGGCCTGGTTTGTGGGAGCAGCCAGCTTTGCCCACTGGACCTCCTTCCGGTCACAGGGTACTTCCATCTTGGCTGGGCGGACTGCCATGGCCTGGATTAGCTGGGGCGCGGCTACTTCTGGGACCAACGGGCTCACTCCAGGGCCGGACATCTGCCGGCAGTCAATCTTCCATGGAAGCGGGATGGGCGCTGATCGGGTGACTGGCCATCCTTGGGCTGCTCCACCGACGAGTCCTCACGGGCGGATTGAATGGGTTCTGCTGCCCCGGTGTTGGGAGCAGCGGACCAAGCGGTGTAGCGGCGGCAGCCGGTATGGGCGGTGAGGGAGGCAAAATAGAGGGCAGGGGCAGACCGGGTCCCTCAGCCGCGTCGGCCGGTCCCTCGGGGACACAGGGGAGTAGGTCGCTTACCCGCTCCTCCAAAATTGCCTCCACTTCATGTACCTGCACGGCCGCAGCTATTTCCTCCATCTCGGCCACCCACCGCTCCATTAGGAAGCACACCTGGGCCTGCAGACGGCGGCACATCAGTGTCGTCCGGGCTTCCACCCACGCTGCTGTTCCAGGTGTGGGCTCCGGTTCTGCGGGCTTGCGGGACGGGTCTGCCATTGTGCCTTCACGGGGTCCAGGAACCAGAAGTGTGGCAGGGTCCTGGAGTCCCTGCCCTTTATCAGCTTGGTCACATGTCGCTGAATCATCTTACTCTTGACCATACCCCATAGATTCTCTATGGGGTTTAGGTCAGGCGAGTTTGCTGGCCAATCAAGTACAGTGATACTGTGGTTATGAAATCAGGTATTGGTACTTTGGACAGTGTGGACAGGTGCCAACAAGTCCTGCTGGAAAATGAAATTTTCATCTCCAAAAAGCTTGTCGGCAGAGGGAAGCATGAAGTGCTGTAAAATGTCTTGGTAGAAGGCTGCACTAACTTTGGTATTGATTAAACACAGTCGACCTACTCCAGCAGATGACATGGCACCCCAAACCATCACTGATTGTGGACACTTCACACTTTACTTTAAGCATCTTGGATTGTGACCTCTCCACTTTTCCTCCAGACTCTAAGGGGCACTTTGCACACTGCGACATCGCAGGTGCGATGTCGGTGGGGTCAAATTGAAAATGACGCACTTCCGGCATCGCATGCGACATCGCAGTGTGTAAAGGCTGGATGATACGATTAATGAGCGCAAAAGCGTCGTAATCGTATCATCGGTGCAGCGTCGGCGTAATCCATGATTACGCTGACGCGACGGTCCGATGTTGTTCCTCGCTCCTGCGGCAGCACACATCGCTGTGTGTGAAGTCGCAGGAGCGAGGAACGTCTCCTACCGGCCTCACTGCGGCTTCCGTAGGATATGCGGAAGGAAGGAGGTGGGCAGGATGTTGACATCCTGCTCATCTCCGCCCCTCCGCTCTGATTGGCCGCCTGCCGTGTGACGTCGCAGTGACGCCGCACGACCCGCCCCCTTAACAAGGAGGCGGGTCGCCGGCCACAGGGACGTCGCACGGCAGGTGAGTGTGTGTGTGAAGCTGGCGTAGCGATAAATTTCGCTACGCCAGCTATCACCACATATCGCTGCTGCGACGGGGGCGGGCACTATCGCACTCGGCATCGCAGCATCGGCCTGCGATGTCTTAGTGTGCAAAGTGCCCCTAAGACCTTGATTTCCAAATGAAATTCAAAATTTACTTTCATCTGAAAACAAGACCTTGGACCACTGAGCAACAGTCCAGTTCTTTTTCTCCTTGGCCCATGTAAGATGCTTCTGGCGTTGTCTATTTGTCATGAGTGGCTTGACACAAGGAATGCGACAGTTGTAGCTCATGTCCTGGATATGACACGCCTCACCAGGGCCGTCCGAGGGGACACTCGGAACCGGGCTGGTTCTGTTCTTAGGAAGGATGTTACGGCAGCAGGGCCTGAGTTTGTGACCCTGGCGGTGTTGTTTAAATGAGGAGGATATATTTACTGTGGATGATATTTCCTGATGCCACCTGTGGTATTTGGCCAAATACGGCCAACGCTGCTTAGGTGGGACCGCTGGGGCAGATGGTGTCACAGCTGAGATGGTACAGCTCCCCACAGGTGGAGCTGGGACTCCAGGGCAACCGGGGGAAATTATCAGCCAGTGGGATGTTTAAAAGGCGCGGGGCTAGCGGCACAGGGAATGAGTCCAGGACACAGCGTGGTGCAGTCACAAGCTCTTTACTCACAGTTGTTAGTTCCAGGTTATCACAGCCGGTCAAATGTTGCTCTTGGAATGCTGAGTCCTGCGGTGATGGAATCCAGTCGATCCCCAGGTAATTCAAAGACACAAGAGTGGTGTTCCTTTCTGTGTACCTTTCCTGGTCTTCTTCCTACGCTGGCTTTGCCCTGCGTCTCACACACAGTGCCCTGAACTGGTGTCCGCGAATCCTGTGTTGGGAGACTCTTCTGCCTAATTCCCAGGCCCACTGTAGTCACCTTTTCAGTAGATTTGTGTGGAGTTGTGGCTTTGGCACATGAAGATACCTCAGCCTCCTCTTTAGCTAGCTGAGCCTTGTAGTTCTCCACTAGTCTAGGGATCGGTCCCCTTTGTGGCCAAGTCCCTCCACACCAGTGTGTCAGATGTGGATGCGAGCCCACGGGTGGATCTCTCACTTCCTGTGACTCTAGGACTACTTCTTCCTTTTCTTTCTTTCTTGCCCTAGGACGAGCTCGCCGCCTCCAGTCCTCAGGACCTCTCTTCTCCGCTTCTTCCTTCATTCTTCTCCTTACTCCAACTACTGTAGTTTTACTTTCTGCACTACGTTCTAAAGTGTCCACCCACTAACTAACCCCACCTTCAGACTGGCTCCGGGACTGTTCTCTCCCTAAGGTACAACTCGCCCTAACCAAGGCCTGATGGAGTGTAGCTGTACTAAGAGTATGTGTGTACTATGGTCTGTGTGCTCCTTCTTACATAGATGGGGCTCCACACCTCTGGCTGAGGTGTAGTACTTCTGTGGTGACTGGACCCTGAGGGGTGCCACAGATACATCTGTGTGTGATGGCTTTTGAAGTACTGACTCCAGCAGCAGTCCACTCCTTGTGAATCTCCCCCAAATTTTTGAATGACCTTTTCTTAACAATCCTATCAAGGCTGCGGTTATCTCGGTTGCTTGTGCACATTTTTCTACCACACTTTTTTCCTTCCTCTCAACTTTCCATTAATATAATTGGATACAGCACTCTTTGAACAGCCAGCGTCCTTAGCAATGACCTTTTGTGGCGTATCTACCTTGTGGAGTGTGTCAATGACTGCCTTCTGGACATCTGTCAAGTCAGCAGTCTTCCCTATGATTGTGTAGCCTACTGAAGCAAACTAAGGGACCATTTTAAACATTTATTAAGCCTTTGCAAAACGTTTTGTGGTAATTAGTCTAATTTTCTGAGATAATGAGTTTTGGGTTTTCATTGTCTGTAAGCCATAATCATCAACATTAACAGAAATAAACACTTGAAATAGATCCCTCTGTGTGTAATGACTCTATATAATATATGTGCTTTCCTTTTTGTATTGAATTACTGAAATAATTAACTTTTTGATGATATTCTAATTCATTGAGGTGCACCTATATATACTGCAATGACTGCACATCTGTATACAACAGATGAGTCTTACGCCATGATCTATTCAAATACAGACAGTGCAAGTGAGATGGACCTTCACTTTTTACGATTGTCCTCCTCGTCTGTTAGTACTAGCGATGATGAGTCTCAGCAACAGCGCAGTGGGCGTGAAAATGCTCAGTCTAGGACTAGTGCTACTGTAAGCGATTGGGTGCCCACAGAATCATACACTCCGAGCTTGCAAGAATTTACTTCTGTCATGAGCATCTATGGACACTACTGGGTTTAGGTAGATTGATTTTTTTCAATTTTCCTATCTGAAGAAATACTACATTTAATGGTTGAGTAGACCAATATACTGCTCAATTCATTTTCTGGTCACTTCACATCCTACTACTCCAAAAGTAGTAACTTGAGAAATATTGATATATTGGATATTTTAAAAACTTTTGGCTGCTTTTCAACATGGGTCTGATAAAAAAAATGGCATTAGATCTTATTGGTCATCTGATCTACTATACAACACCCCTATGTCCAGAGAATTAATGAGCTGGCAACAATTTGAGAGCATTATGTGAATTCTAAACATAGCTGTGAAAATTGTCAAGGATCTGGTGCATCCCCCTTTAGATAAGGAATACAATTTGTATATTGATAACTATTATACAAGTGTACCACTGTTCAGGGGCCTACCTCCCATGAAAACAGTGGCCGGTGCCACCATAAGCCGGAATCAAAGAGCATTGGCCAACACACTTGTTACCAGTGGCGTTCCGCCAATGATGAAGACCGTGCGGCCATTCTAGGGCCCGTGAGTTGATGGGGCTCAGGCACGGTGCCAGTGCCAGCATCAGTACTGGGCCCCCCCTGTTCAAATGTATAGGTATGATGAAAGAGGGAACGCTCCGCTGACGCTGCCCCTCCATCATTCTCCCTCACTTTCTGACATCTCAGAGCAACCAGCGAGATGATGTCACGCCTGCTGTGTTAAGGTGAGCAGACCTACACAACACATGCCACTGCAGGGACTGGAGCAGCAGGGGAACAATGAGAGGTGAGCATTTATTTTTTAGTCAATAAACACACTGGTGGCCATAATACTAGACAGCTGACTATGTGGTGTGCATTATTTTATATGGCGTAATATGGAAGGTGCATTATATTTTAAGGAGGACTACAGGGAGTGCATTATTCTATACGGAGGACTTTGGGGGGGTTATTTAACTATATAGAGAACTATAGGGTGCAATATTCTATATGGAGGACTATGGGGTATATTATTCTATATGAAGGACTATGGTCAATGCATTATTTTATATGGAGAACTTTGGGGGGGGGTGCATTATGCTACACTAATGAACAAAAGGGTAAGAATGTATTGAACTTTTGACTTTCACTCTCCATATCTCACAATCCACTACAGCTTTGAATATTACAATACCAGCATTTTATAGACAATCATATTGGTGATCTCATACATAAATTTGACTTTCAACTATTTAACATATGATTAGTTATGAAGATTTTTGTCATGTCACTGCATTGTTACTGTTTTGCTCCAGGTGGGGGAAAAATCTTTTTCTTCCTGTATATAACAAATTACACTGTTCTCACATTCCCTACTAGCACAATGACTTATTACGTTGATTTCCAAGTGAAAGGTCACTGGTTCAAATCGAGCAACTGTGAAGAAGATTTCCCAAGAAAGAGAAACCGCATCATCCAGCTCACCGATAGCGGTCTCTTGGCCAAGAAAATTGGCAATCTGCATCATGACAGTTGGAATAGTATCAAATAAAGTTCATCCATTTATTCAAAAGTCAAGAGGTCGACATCCAGGCAAAATATCACAGTCAACAAGTCGGCTCATCACAAGGTCTATCAGTTCTGGTGCGACAAACACGACAGTCGAAGTGGCTCATATGCTTCATAATAGTGAGATTGCAGACATCCATGCAAGTACTGTGCAACGCACATTACACAGGTCTAAAATGGTGGGCCAAA
Organism: Anomaloglossus baeobatrachus; assembly: GCF_048569485.1. Lineage (NCBI taxonomy): Eukaryota > Metazoa > Chordata > Amphibia > Anura > Aromobatidae > Anomaloglossus > Anomaloglossus baeobatrachus. The sequence goes on along the minus strand of NC_134361.1, from coordinate 146,451,529 downwards.
AAAGGGTGAAGAGAAGAAGCATCTACTTCAATATTGTCATAAGAAGTATCGGCTTGAGTTTGCAAAACAGTACATGCAGATGATTTGGAGCGATGACATGAAAGTCAATATACTAGGCTCTTATGGGTGCAAATTGGTCTGGAAGAAACGAGGGAAAAAGGAGCTAACTGATCGAGAAATTGAAGGAACTATTTACATTGATGGAGAAAGCTAGATTATATTGGGATGTTTCACAGCTAAGGGTACCTTCACACTTTAGCGATGCAGCAGCGATCCGACCAGCGATCTGACCTGGTCAGGATCGCTGCTGCATCGCTACATGGTCGCTGGTGAGCTGTCAAACAGGCAGATCTCACCAGCGACCAGTGACCAGCCCCCAGCCAGCAGCGACGTGCAAGCGACGCTGCGCTTGCACGGAGCCGGCGTCTGGAAGCTGCAGACACTGGTAACTAAGGTAAACATCGGGTATGGTTACCCGATGTTTACCTTAGTTACCAGCTCACACCGCTTAACTTAGCGTGTGCAGGGAGCAGGAGCCGGCACTGGCAGCGTGAGAGCTGCGGAGGCTTCTAACGAAGGTAAATATCAGGTAACCACCTTGGTTACCTGATGTTTACCTTGGTTACAGCTTACCGCAGGCTGTCAGATGCCGGCTCCTGCTCCCTTCACATTCAGGATTGTTGCTCTCTCGCTGTCACACACAGCGATGTGTGCTTATCAGCGGGAGAGCAACAATAAAAAAACGAACCAGCACTGTGTGTAACGAGCAGCGATCTCACCGCAGGGGCCAGATCGCTGCTCAGTGTCACGCACAGCGAGATCGCTAATGAGGTCACAAAAAACGTGACTCAGCAGCGATCTTAGTAGCGATCTCGCTGTGTGTGAAGTACATTTAAAAGTGTTGGATATTTGATTAGGATCTATGATGGCCTTAATGACTTGCTACAGAAACTGATTATAAAAGGTGCTGGACTGGCTAAGCATGTCTTCAGACTCAAACCCTAGTGAGCATTTGTTGGGCATCCTCAAACAGAAGGTGGGGGAGTGCAAGGTCTGTAACATCCACCAGCTCTGTTATGTCGTCACTGAGGAGTGCAACAGGATTCCAGTGGCTCCTGTGAAGCTCTAGTAAACTCCATGCCCAAGAAAGTTATGGCAGTGCTTGAAGATAACGGTGACCACACAAAATAGTGACACTTTTGGAACAATTTGGTCATTGTCACTTAGGGCTGTACTCACTTTTGTGGTCAGTGGTTTTGATATTAATGATTGTATGTAACATGGGCGAACTCGCAGATATCCGGTGTCGGTGGGACTAACCGGACTTAAAATAAAAAATCGGCTCCAGCCCAGAATTGATCCCAGATATCTGGCCAGATGCCGTTCCCTATATAAGTCAATGGAGACCAGAATCCAGTGCTTAAAAGTGTTGCTAGAAGGAATAGAGGGATTGGAGCAAGTGCTCTATACTTACTCAGTCTACAGCACATCTGTAACTGCTTCCAGGCCGCTCACTCTTCTGTGACAACCTGTGTGACAGTGTCTGACTGCTTGCGATCAAAACCCTGTCTGTGGCTCTATCGTGGCATGGTATAAAAATTAATAAATTAAAAAATTGATGTAGGCTCCCTCCATATTGTGATACCAGCACAGACAAGCATAAACGGCTACAGCCTGTAGCCCTCAGCCATGTGCTTATCTTGACTCTGTATCAAAACAAGAAGAACCGCATGCAGATTTTTTTTTGCGGTGCCCCTCAATTTTGATACCCAGCCATGATAAAGCCCGACAGTTGGGGGCTGGTATGTTCAGGCTGGGGAGACCCATGGTTATTGGAACCCCAAACCTAAAAATAGCAGCCAGTAACTTCCCAGGATTGTTGTATCGATTAGATGTGACAATCCTGAAAATTTTCCCAGCTGTTCCCGATTGCCCTGGTGCGGTGGCAATCGAGGTAATAAGGGGTTAATGTCAGCTCACAGCTGCCACTAAGCCCTAGATTGCTAATGGGAGGCATCTGTGAGATCCCCCATTACTAATCTGTAAGTGAAAAGAAATAAGCACAAACACCCAAAAATCCTTTATTTGAAATAAAATACACCAAAAACACCCTCTTTCATCCCTTTATTATCCCCAAAAATACCTGTGAAGGTTCTGTGCTGGGTATCATAATAAAAATTAAAATTAAAAATTATAATGAGAATTAAAAAAAATAACATAGCGCTCCGAGGGATTTTTGATTCTCAGTGCAGATAAAGCAGACGGCTACGGGCTGCCAATCCCATCTGCCTGGCATTACCTTGGCTGGCAATCAAAATACAGGGAAGCCCATTAATTGTTTTTTTTAATTATTTAAAAAGATAATGAAAAGAAATGCGTAGGCTCCCGCCGTATTTTGATCGCCAGTCAGGTAAAGCCAGGCAGCTGAGGGCTGGGATTCTCGGCACCCCACAGTCGCCCCTGGAAATGGCGCAATGTTTCTTAGTCCATTTCCAGGCGCTTTACCCGGCTCGTTCAGGTGCCCTGGTGGCGGTGGCACGCTGGGTAATAATGGGGTTAATACCAGCTTTGTATTCTCAGATGGTACTAAGCCCGAAATTCATGGTGTCACGCCAAATTAGTCATGGACACCATGAATTTCTAGTTAACAGTAAAAAAAAACAAAACACAACACAGAGATTTTTTTTTTCCATTTGAAATAAAACAAAAAAAACATTTAGAGACTCCATCTTTATTATAAAAACAATCCTTAGTCTGACATAATCCACAGGGACAGCCATGTCAGCTCTGCTTCATCACTCTGTACAGACACAGTCTTTACAAAGTGAGAAGCACAGAGAGCCATGTCAGCACTGCTACATCAAGCAGGCTGACAGTGAGGGTATGACTCGTGCAGTCTCGCATTGCATCACTCCACACCTGATGATCTCCGGACAGGAGAGCATCAGCTGCATGAAAACACATGCAGCTGACCTGCTGCTGTCAGGAGATTGTGCGCGTCACTCAAAGAGACACTCGCACAGTGACAATCCAAGTTCAGTAACAGGATCTGTGAGACGTCATAGCTATGTGACCAGTCTGTAGCCAATGAGGTAATACAACATTCACACCTGACTGGTCACATGGTTATGACATCACGGAAGGTCCTTTTAGTCAGCGGTGGTTACTGGGTGGCACAGCAATGATTGGACCCGAAAGGAGAAGCGGATGGGAGACACAGTCTACAGGACGTGTCGTGGGACCTGTAAGTGTGACGCCCTGGACTAGCCAGGTAGTCACAAACACAACATCACACACACCCCCTCCCCTGGTTAGGCAACAACAGTCAAACAAAATCCTTGTTGCCGTCCTCCAAGCTTGATGTCCACACCAGGTGGGGCGGAGTCAGGCGGTTGGCCCCGCCCACCGAGGAGTTCACAGGCCTGGAGGCGGGAAAAGTAGTCAGTTTGGAGTTGGAGTTTAGAGTTGGAGTTTGGAGTTGGAGTTTGGAGTTAGAGTTTGGAGTTGAAAGTGACAGGAGAGAAACTGTTGGTGTCTGGGTAGGAGCCCAGGCACGTACAGCAAGGTCGGCAGATGGTGGTGGCCATCTGCAGGAGTGGTGCAGGTCAGCGGAACCATAAGACCGGGGACGGGCGGTGGCCCACCGGTACCGAGCCGGGGAGCAGATCTGTATCAAGCACAAAGGCAGAGCCATCAGACCCCGACCAGGCTAGGAGCCGCCGAAAAGGTCAAATCCGATAGTGACCGGGACCCCAGAGGTTCACTCACACCCAAGACCTGACAGAAGGCAACAGTCCACACAGTGAGGATAAAAAGCCACCACCAGAGGCTAGAGATCCAAGGGCCAGCGCCAGCTGCAAAACGGGCTCCTTCGGTACATACACGCCGGGGAGCGGACTACCAGTGGGAAACCATCGGAGTCAATACATTCACAGCGGTGCAGGGAAAGACAGCCACCATCAACCTGTCCGGGGAGAGCACAGACACTTCAGCCGGCTGCGGGACCCGTCCATCCAGCCGTTTAGTTTACCAGAGACTCTGTGAATCTGTGCCTGAGTGAGTACAACAGTGCCATCCGGCACCGCGCCGCGCTGCCCCTGCAACCCTGCACCCCGGCCTTCCTGCCTCCCTGTTCACTACCGGGCCCCAGGATCACCGACCCGTACCCACGGAGGGGTTAACACCTAGCTGCTCCCCGCCATCGCTCCCGGGAGACCCGTCACCAGCAGCGGTGGTGCCCACTGTGACGACATAGACTCTCATGGGTTAAAGTTTCTTAAAATTCAGCCAGACAGCATGATAGATTGTTTATAGACGGGGGATAAGTCCCTCATTGTTTTTACAAGACTCTTGTTGACTCATGTAATTGTGTTGGCCACTGAAAGCCAGACGTATTGTTTCTCCAAACTCTTCCAGTAATCATTGTATTGTAGTTGTGTATTGCTAATGCAATTACCTTAGTAGCCATTGTCTAGTCGGTGACTTCCAGAGTACATGTATACCCTCAGTCTTTCTGTAGACATCATTTGGATGAACATTGTCCATGCAGCTTGAGATTCATCCAATGGGAGAGGCGATCTTGTCCAACCAATCGATGAGGACGCAGTGTATCCAAGTGGAAGGCTGTGGCTATAAAAGGGATTTCTTTAAGCCACCAGGTGGTTGTTGATGGATGCTGATGGATCCAGTCTAAGCTCTTAGGAGCTGACTAGAGGATCAGGATATCTTATGGCTTCAATCTAGGGACTCCAGTTCCGGTTGGAGACCATATCCACAGTCTAGGGATTTCGACCCCGGCTGCCAGGATTGTATCATCATACCAGGACTACCTAAGGAAGACACTCAGGTTGGGACAGTTAAGTCACCTGTTACAGACTTTGCAGACCTCAGACAGCTTCCTAAATCTGGCATTATTCCTTTCTCGGTGGGTGCCCGCCAAAAGTGGGGTGCTGCTGGATTGGAGTAAATAACCCTGGAACCTCTGAGGCATGGACATTCTAAATCCCTGGTGAGCCAGCGGAAGGGTGAGACTCTGTTGCCTGTTACATTTGTGTGTTTTGCTGGTTATGTGTTATGTGCCGTTAATTGTTTGGGGATCCAATAAAGTCTAATTATTGTGGTTCCCTCACCCTGTGTTGTCTGAGTAGTGTTACGCCCACAGTTAAGGAGGCCGGCAATCAGTTGGGATGAACCCTGAGCCACGCTGTCTTTCTAAAGGCGGCGGGTTTTAGTGGACGAGAGCACCCACTGAGCCCCGTGTCTCCACAATTGGTGGCAGCGGTGGGATACTACTCAGCCTGGTTTACCCAGGGGAGCTGCAGCGGACTGGTGTTCGTGGACACCGTCCAGGGCTCAACAACCAGGGAGGCACATAAGCATACCCAGCAGGCCATAGGGGAGGCATTCAGGTTTCGGACGCTGCCATGTCCAACCCCACCAGCTCAGCCATGGGACGAGGACCAGAGAGGAGTTATGACCGCAGCAGTAAATGGATGCTACAGGATCTGTGCCAGAGGCGAAAGATTATCTACTGGAATGCTGAAACTCGGTCGGACTTGATTCAAAAATTAGTCCGTTGGGATGCCCAGAATGATGCAGAGAATGATGAGGATCCCCCCGATATTGACCCGGAGGATTTAATCTGTGTGCCACATCATGGATCTAGTGACAATCGGGAATCAACTTGGTCCAAAATGGCCCAAGCCACAGCGTTGTTGGATGCATTGGGGCCTAGATCCTCAAGAGAAGAGAGGGCTTGGGTTCTGGAATATGTTTATGGAGTTCCAGCTGCCGTACTATTAGCACCAGCCACTCGAGAATGATGGTCCCACTGCCCAGCAGAAGCTGCACCAAAACAAAGAGGCCGCATGCTTGGAGCCCGTCTACCACTCCAACCAGTCAACATATGCCGAGATGAACTAACGAGACCTGAGGAATGCTACTCCCAAGAAACACCAATAGCTGAGGAAGTGGTTTATCCTGTCCACACCCTACAGCAGGCCGGACACCGTAAACCAGCCAACCTCCATCCCCACATCCAGACGGTCAAGGTCGGTGATATACAGGCTCAAGGACTTCGAGACATTGGATCTTCCATCACTCTGGTAAGCCCAGTTATTGTTTCCCCAGAAGACCATTTACCAGATTCCCAATTATCCATCTCCCTGGCTGAGGACCAGCGCTCAGACGTCCCTCTGGCATGTGTGCAGTTGGACCTAAGGACCGACCAGGGAGAGGTCGAGGTGGAGCTTGTGGACAGCCTCCCCACACCTGGTATTTTGGGGAGCAACCAGGATGTGATCGATGTGGGGATTGTGAACAGCCTCCCCATACCTGTCATTGTGGAGACTGACCAGAGCAAGGCTGATGTGGAGCTTATGGACACCGTCCCCACACCAGTTACTTTGGGGTCTGACCAGGAAGAGGTCCATATGGAGTTTATGGACAGCCTCCCCACACCTGTTGTTTCGGGGACTAGCCAGGAGGAAGTTGAAGTGGGGTTCATAGATGGCCCCACCAAGCCTGTTGTTTCGGATACCACTCAGAGGGAAGTGAAAGTGGGGCTTGGGGATTACCTGCTCACACCAGTCATTTTGGAGAATGACCTAGGACAAGGACTATCCAGTCAGTTTGAAGCAGCCATCACCCACTTCCAAGCCAAGCAGGACCCTGATGTGGATCTTTCTAACATCTTTTCCAAGGATAATTCACATTCCCAGTCTCCAGCATCCACTTCTGAGCCAAGAACCGTGAGTAAGCCTAACCACACTGTGGCTATTGACTGGGGGAAGATTGATAGTAAGAAATGTATGCAAGCCCAACTCATGGAGCCCACCTTAGTGCTTGTCCGCAATATGGCTACTCAACTTGGGGGAGGTAATCTGGGGGAGGTGTATAGATGCGAGCCTCTGTTGCTGACCTCACCATTAAAAAGGACAATGCCGTCAAGAGGAGAAGGATGATCGGAAGCCTATCATGTCTGGCTAATATTAAGAAGGGGGAGGAATGTGATGACATGGACTCTCATGGGTTAAAGTTTCTTAAAATTCAGCCAGACAGCATGATAGATTGTTATAGACGGGGGAGAAGTCCCTCATTGTTTTTACAAGACTCTTGTTGACTCATGTAATTGTGTTGGCCACTGAAAGCCAGACGTATTGTTTCTCCAAACTCTTCCAGTAATCATTGTATTGTAGTTGTGTATTGCTAATGTAATTACCTTAGTAGCCATTGTCTAGTCGGTGACTTCCAGACTACATGTATACCCTCAGTCTTTCTGTAGACATCATTTGGATGAACATTGTCCATGCAGCTTGAGATTCATCCAATGGGAGAGGCGATCTTGTCCAACCAATCGATGAGGACGCAGTGTATCCAAGTGGAAGGCTGTGGCTATAAAAGGGATTTCTTTAAGCCACCAGGTGGTTGTTGATGGATGCTGATGGATCCAGTCTAAGCTCTTAGGTTAGGAGCTGACTAGAGGATCAGGATATCTTATGGCTTCAATCTAGGGACTCCAGTTCCGGTTGGAGACCATATCCACAGTCTAGGGATTTCGACCCCGGCTGCCAGGATTGTAACATCATACCAGGACTACCTAAGGAGGACACTCAGGTTGGGACAGTTCAGTCACCTGTTACAGACTTTGCAGACCTCAGACAGCTTCCTAAATCTGGCATTATTCCTTTCTCGGTGGGTGCCCGCCAAAAGCAGGGTGCTGCTGGATTGGAGTAAATAGCCCTGGAACCTCTGAGGCATGGGCATTCTAAATCCCTGGTGAGCCAGCGGAAGGGTGAGACTCTGTTGCCTGTTACATTTGTGTGTTTTGAGGGTTTTGTGTTATGTGCCGTTAATTGTTTGGGGATCAAATAAAGTCTAATTATTGTGGTTCCCTCACCCTGTGTTGTCTGAGTAGTGTTACGCCCACGGTTAAGGAGGCCGGCGTTCAGTTGGGATGAGCCCTGAGCCACGCTGTCTTTCTAAAGGCGGCGGGTTTTAGTGGACGAGAGCACCCACTGAGCCCCATGTCTCCACACCCACCATCACCACGACCGGTGGGTGGCGTCACGAACTATCTCCCCAAAAACCACCCAACACCCCTTTTCACTTGGGGGCGAGGAGCGCTGCTCGAGTCCCCGGGTCCAGCCCACCGCTCGAGACACCGAGCAGCAGCAGCCCCAGACCCGAGCGTAGCGAGCGCGGCCCCTCCGCCCGCGACATAAGTATACAGACAATGTTTATTATTAACTATATTCTTTATTTTACAGCTCCCCCCCTGCCCCATCACATAACTGTAAAGTCCAAGATCGAAGATCATGTTATCTCGATCCCGATCTTTACAAAATGATCGGGCAAGGCTCCCCGATCCCGACCATCGGTGGGATCGCCCATCACTAGTAGTGAGGCCAGCAGAATTGTCCCTGATCAGCATTTTCCCTCACAAGTGCTACCTTCAACCAAAAAGAGCTGACCCCAAAAGAGATGCAGGGTGTGTTACAACGTTGGAGTTAGGAGGGAAACCAGTTACCAGAGTGACAAATGTCCTGGTAAACCGGCCTCTGCATTAGGGAGTGTTTCCGCCACTATCACACATCCCTAGAATAGATGGATTTATCTTTTGATTTACCCTAGCCACCTTCCGCCATATATACTTTATTCACATTTTATTTCTTCATCTCCCATTTATAAATTGGAATATATACAGTGCCTATAAGTAGTCTTCAACCCCCTGCAGATTTAGCAGGTTTGATAAGATGCAAATAAGTTAGAGCCTGCAAACTTCAAACAAGAGCAGGATTTATTAACAGATGCATAAATCTTACAAACCAACAAGTTATGTAGCTCAGTTAAATTTTAATACATTTTCAACATAAAAGTGTGGGTCAATTATTATTCAACCCTTAGGTTTAATATTTTGTGGAATAACCCTTGTTTGCAATTACAGCTAATAATTATCTTTTATAAGACCTGATCAGGCCGGCACAGGTCTCTGGAGTTATCTTGGCCCACGCCTCCATGCAGATCTTCTCCAAGTTATCTAGGTTCTTTGGGTGTCTCATGTGGACTTTAATCTTGAGCTCCTTCCACAAGTTTTCAATTGGGTTAAGGTCAGGAGACTGACTAGGCCACTGCAACACCTTGATTTTTTCCCTCTTGAACCAGGCCTTGGTTTTCTTGGCTGTGTGCTTTGGGTCGTTGTCTTGTTGGAAGATGAAATGACGACCCATCTTAAGATCCTTGATGGAGGAGCGGAGGTTCTTGACCAAAATCTCCAAGTAGGCCGTGCTATCCATCTTCCCATGGATGCGGACCAGATGGCCAAGCCCCTTGGCTGAGAAACAGCCCCACAGCATGATGCTGCCACCATCATGCTTGACTGTAGGGATGGTATTCTTGGGGTTGTATGCAGTGCCATCCAGTCTCCAAATGTCACGTGTGTGGTTGGCACCAAAGATCACGATCTTGGTCTCATCAGACCAGAGAACCTTGAACCAGTCTGTCTCAGAGTCCTCCAAGTGATCATGAGCAAACTGTAGACGAGCCTTGACATGACGCTTTGAAAGTAAAGGTACCTTACGGGCTCGTCTGGAACGGAGACCATTGCGGTGGAGTACGTTACTTATGGTGTTGACGGAAACCAATGTCCCCACTGCCATGAGATCTTCCCGGAGCTCCTTCCTTGTTGTCCTTGGGTTAGCCTTGACTCTTCGGACAAGCCTGGCCTCGGCACGGGTGGAAACTTTCAAAGGCTGTCTAGGCCGTGGAAGGCTAACAGTAGTTCCATAAGCCTTCCACTTCCGGATGATGCTCCCAGAGATAATTAATCCAAACATGTGAAGCTAATTGTTCTTTGTGCCTGAAATACTTCTTAAAACTTTAGGGGAACCAAACAGAATTCTGGTGGTTTGAGGGGTTGAATAATAAATGACCCTCTGAATAAACTTTTCACAATTTAAAAAAAAAAAAAAAAAAAAGAAATAACATTCTTTTTTGCTGCAGTGCATTTCACACTTCCAGGCTGATCTACAGTCTAAATGTTACAATGCCAAGTTAATTCCGAATGTGTAAAACTGCTAAATCTGCAGGGGGTTGAATACTACTTGTAGGCACTGTATATATATAAAAAAGTGAAAAATGTACAGCTACTAGTGATGAGCGAGTATGCTTGTTACTACTCGGTACTCGCACGAGTATCACTGTACTCGGGCTACTCGGCGGGGACCGAGTAATCTCGCGATACTCGTGCTGTACTCGTGGTCTTCATCCCTGCATGTTGGCGGTCTTTTGAGAGCCAGCCCTCATGCAGGGATTGGCTGGCAGACCACTGCAATGCCACAGCCCTGTTAGTTGTGGAATTGCAGTGATTGGCCGGCCTGCACAGCGTGACCGAGCCTTTATACCGGCGGGCGCGCTGTGCTCTGTACACAGCCATCTCATATTCCCTGCTTTCCACGCCCACAGGCGCCTATGATTGGGTGCAGTGAGACACCCCCCCACGCTAAGTGACAGGTGTCTCACTGCACCCAATCACAGCAGCCGGTGGGCGTGTCTATACTCTGCAGTAAAATAAATAAATAAATAAATAAACCGGCGTGCGGTCCCCCCCAATTTTAATACCAGCCAGATAAAGCCATACGGCTGAAGGCTGGTATTCTCAGGATGGGGAGCTCCACGTTATGGGGAGCCCCCCACCCTAACAATATCAGTCAGCAGCCGCCCAGAATTGCCGCATACATTAGATGCGACAGTTCTGGGACTCTACCCGGCTCTTCCCGATTTACCCTGGTGCGTTGGCAAATCGGGGTAATAAGGAGTTAATGGCAGCCCATAGCTGCCACTAAATCCTAGATTAATCATGTCAGGCGTCTATGAGATTCCTTTCATGATTAATCTGTAAATTACAGTTAAAAAACACACACACCCGAAAAAATCCTTTATTAGAAATAAAAAACAATAACAAAGTCCCTCATCACCAATTTATTAACCCCGACAAACCCTCCATGTCCGGCGTAATCCACAGTCCTCCAGCGTCGCATCCAGCTCTGCTACATTCAGGTGACAGGAGCTGCAGAATACACCGCCGCTCCGGTCAGCTTCACACAGCAACTGAGGTGAGTAGCGCGATCAGCTGTTGTCAGTCAGGTAACTCACGGCCACCGCTGGATCCAGCGGTGGCCGCGGGTAACCTCAGTGACAGCAGCTGATGATGGGTGCGGTAGTGTCGGGATGTGTGCAGGAATGATGAGGGCTGTAGTGTCGGGCTGTGTGCGGGGCTGTGTGCGGGGATGTCGGGCTGTGTGCGGGGATGTCGGGCTGTGTGCGGGGATGTCGGGCTGTGTGCGATGTGTGCGGGGGTGTCGGGCTGTGTGCGGGGATGTCGGGCTGTGTGCGGGGATGTCGGGCTGTGTGCGGGGATGTCGGGCTGTGTGCGGGGATGTCGGGCTGTGTGCGGGGATGTCGGGCTGTGTGCGGGGATGTCGGGATGTGTGCGGGGCTGTCGGGCTGTGTGCGGGGATGTCGGGCTGTGTGCGGGGATGTTGGGCTGTGTGCGGGGATGTCGGGCTGTGTGCGGGGATGTCGGGCTGTGTGCGGGGATGTCGGGCTGTGTGCGGGGATGTCGGGCTGTGTGCGGGGATGTCGGGCTGTGTGCGGGGATGTGTGCGGGGATGTGTGCGGGGATGTCGGGCTGTGTGCGGGGATGTGTGCGGGGATGTTGGGCTGTGTGCAGGGGTGTCTGGGCTGTGTGCGGTGATGTCGGGCTGTGTGCGGGGATGTCGGGCTGTGTGCGGGGATGTCGGGCTGTGTGCGGGGATGTCGGGCTGTGTGCGGGGATGTGTGCAGGGGTGTCGGGCTGTGTGCGGGGATGTCGGGCTGTGCGCGGGGATGTCGGGCTGTGCGCGGGGATGATGGGTGCTCTCTCTCTCTCGGCCCAAAGAAAACTTAACGCAATGCGTTATTTCACTGGAATCCGTGGCCTTTATTATCACACTTTTTGCAAGGCATCCGTCACATGCGTTACACAACGCAATGTGACGGATGCCGTTCAACACAAGTGTGAATCTAGCCTATACCCGTGGCCACCGCTGCATCCAGGTAACCTCAGTGACAGCTCAGCTGATCGCTATACTCACCTAAGTTGCTGTGTGAAGCTGACCGGAGCGGCGGTGTATTCTGCAGCTCCTGTCACCTGAATGTAGCAGAGCTGGACGCGACGCTGGAGGACTGTGGAGTACGCCGGACATGGAGGGTTTGTCGGGGTTAATAAATTGGTGATGAGGGACTTTGTTATTGTTTTTTATTTCTAATAAAGGATTTTTCGGGTGTGTGTGTTTTTTTACTGTCACTTACAGATTAATCATGGAAGGAATCTCGGGGAGACGCCTGACATGATTAATCTAGGATTTAGTGGCAGCTATGGGCTGCCAATAACTCCTTATTACCCCGATTTGCCAACGCACCAGGGTAAATCGGGAAGAGCCGGGTACAGTCCCAGAACTGTCGCATCTAATGTATGCGGCAATTCTGGGCGGCTGCTGACTGATATTGTTAGGCTGGGGGGCTCCCCATAACGTGGAGCTCCCCATCCTGAGAATACCAGTCTTCAGCCGTATGGCTTTATCTGGCTGGTATTAAAATTGGGGGGGACCACACGCCGTTTTTTTAATTATTTAATTATTTATTTCACTGCACAGTATACACACACCCACCGGCTGCTGTGTTTGGGTGCAGTGAGACACCTGTCACTCAGCGTGGGGGCGTGTCTCACTGCAACCAATCATAGGCGCCGAAAAGCAGGAAAGTAGGGAATACGAGATTGTTTAATGAGCGGCCGGCTTTTTCAAAAGAGGAAAAGCCGCCGGAGTTTAGTGAACAGTCGTGCAGCGCCGCGGCAGTGATCGGGGAACGGTAAGTAAGAGAGAGGGGGGAGACTGACCGACAGACTGTGAGAGGGGGACAGACAAGACAGAGACCGACAGAGCGAGACCGACCGACGGGAGATAGAATGAAAAAAAAAAATGACCGACATCGCTAGTAAAAAGCACAAAGCGTGCGTTTTGGACATCGGAGTGCCACACAATGTTTTACGTAAAATCTTTCATGTATTAATCTCAAAAAGTAACATACACCAGCTCTATCTCACTATTGGGTATGTGCCCTTAACATTTCCGCCATGAAAATTCATTTTGGTGTCATTTTAGAAGGTTTTCTGGTGAGTCCGTAAAAATGGCGTAAAACGCGGACAAAATTGTTCACAGCTGTGACTTTTGAGTGATAAATGCTTCAAGGGGTCTTCCCCATGCTGTTGCCATGTCATTTGAGCACTCTTCTGAGACTTTTGTGACATTTTTAGGGTTTCTACATGCTGCCGGGGGTCATTTCACAAAAATACTCGGGTCTCCCATAGGATAACATTGGGCTCGGTGCTCGGGCCGAGTACACGAGTATCTTGGGATGCTCGGCCCGAGCCTCGAGCACCCGAGCTTTTTAGTACTCGCTCATCACTAACAGCTACCTATACCCCGAGATGAATACTGAGGGACATTTGCTGAGATGGCATATATTTTATGTTTTTTTCTGCCAGTTTATGACTATGCCCTGCCATCTAAAGCTGTCACTCTGAAGCTTTCTACTGTTTGGTGTTATAGACAGGGCGGTTTCATGGAGGATTCCCAACACACGGGCTGCTCCTGGTCTATAAAGAATTGGCTTTCTTATTGTTTTATTCAGCTATTATAAAAACCGTTATACCTGCTAAAACTGTCCACATACTGTGATATTCTGCCTCTCTATCTATTCTGTGTAAGGATGGGCTGTCTTGCACACCTTTCAGTTCCTACCTTGCCTGGCAATGACTTGTTATAGTGTGCCAGTGTCACCTGGCACAGCGGTCCCTCATATAGGGATTGATTGTGCTTTAGAGATGTTGTACGCTAGTCCCTTTTGAAAAAATAAAAACTAAATAAGAAAGAGTGGCAGCAGCCCTGGATGTTCTTTTCTCCTGTGAACACGCTCAGCTTTGCAACATTGTTACTACAATCCTCCATTTTGAAACATGTTGCCTTTCATTGTAATACATTTGTTTCCAGCTCTTATGAAATAACAGTGGTATGCTTCGTCAGTACGATATAGTCGTATTTACTGGCAAATGTGATGTGGGGACATTGTACTCTCTCCCTCTCTCTATGTATACATCTGTATTATATATTTTGGGGTCTATTTCCTCACCTTTCACTACAATGTATGAAAAGTTTGTCCTTAAAATGATACTTTTGTGAAATATAATGACATTTTATTTTTTCACACTCATTTTGAACTAAATCCAACAGGGACATGCTAATATGACGCCCTGGCACCGCCAGGTGGTCACACATAGAATAGGCCCCCGCATAACACCATCCCTCACCGAGATACACCAAGCCAACCAAAACCCTAGTCACTCCCCCCCAGGGTAGGAAAAGCACACCAGTGGGCGGGACCAGGCGGATGGAGAACGCCCACCTAGGGATCTAGAGAACCCGGGGTGGGAAAAGAGTCAGTTGAAGTAGGAGTTGAAGTAGAAGTGTGGTTGTAGTTGCAGTAGAAGAGGAGTGCAGTGGAGTAGTTGAGAGGAGAAAGTGAAGTACGGAGTCAGAAAGGAAAGGAGCGGGGTTGGAGCCCCGGCGTACTGGCTAGGTGGCAGACGGTAGTCCTTGTCTGTCAGGAGACGGGAAGACGGCTGTCGGAGATCCAAGGTGTACCGGGACAGGGTTGGAGCCCGCCGGTACCGACACCGGACAACCGACCCGGAAATCGTGCACAGAGGAGGTACTTGGACCCTGAAGCCAGGACCGGAACCAACGGCCTAGCTAATTAACCAATTCAGGGCAGGATTATAGGACCTGTCCCATGACCAAAGTCCCAAAAGCAGACATCCACCCACCGCGGGGGATAGGGCATCCGCCAGGGCCCGGTAGATCCCAAGGGTCAGCGTCAGTGTTCATGGCTCCCAAGTAAAGGACCGGAAGCGGACTCCTGTGTTTCATACTGGGAGGTCCATCACACCAAAAGCACAGTGCAGAGGAAAGTGACACAGACCATCGGGTGTGGCACCCGAATACACCCAGCTGCGGCGGTCGGCCACCAGCACCTTGGTTTACCATTGGACTTGTGTGATTTATTCAATCGTGAAGTAAACTAACATCCCCTGGTCTGACCGGGCGCGCCAGCCCCTGCGATCACCAACCTCAAGACAGAGACACTGGGCCCCGGGGCATCCATCCCTCCCCACGGAGGGGTTAACATCCAGCTGCCATCCCATCGCCCCTGGGTGTCCCACTGATGTGTCCACTGTCACCGCTGATGACTCCGGCTTTAAGCTCAGTGCTCATGATGAGAAGTCCCAGCACTTCCAGTCATGCACACTAGACTTCTCTGAAGCTGTAATGTGTACACCCGGCTTCATAGTGTGCATGACCGAAAGTGCCCGGACTTCTGATCATGCGCACTGCCCGACTTCTAAAGTGGTGACAATGGACACAGGTACACTCGTCACCGCCGATGACGCTGGGTAATAGGCATTGAATAGCATGTTAGTACACCCCTGTGGGGAGATAAGGTATGCAACACCAGTGACTATGTAAGGGGAATACATGGAATAGCAGAAACTGCTGTGTGAATACTGACTTGAAAAATCCAATAGCTACATGTAAGAGTGAAAATGTGAAAAATGGAATCTGCATTACTGCCATGAACATATGAATAAAGAGAAATTTAGCTACTGAATTGATCAATGCAATAGAGCCCCAACACTACGCCAAAGTATTTCTCTACGTTGGGGTCCCTAGCTTGTGTGTGTCCTCTCATGCAGTTAAAAAACTTACCGTGTATGGGAAGCTGAGCCCCAGGCTATATATACGTATGATATGGATTGGCAATAGGTGTGTGGGGAGGGTTCACAAACGAAAAACTACTAACAATAAGGAATAACGTTTGGAACACCATTCTAAGTCTGAACTGGGTGCAAAAACCTAAAAAAACATCACTATGGGGAGATAAGGTATGCAACACCAGTGACTATGTAAGGGGAATTTTGCACCCAGTTCAGACTTAGAATGGTGTTCCAAACGTTATTTGTTATTGTTAGTAGTTTTTCGTTTGTGAACCCTCCCCACACACCTATTGCCAATCCATATCATACGCATATATAGCCTGGGGCTCAGCTTCCCATACAAGGTAAGTTTTTTAACTGCATGAGAGGACACACACAAACTAGGGACCCCAACGTAGAGAAATACTTTGGCGTAGTGTTGGGGCTCTATTGCATTGATCAATTCAGTAGCTAAATTTCTCTTTATTCATATGTTCATGGCAGTAATGCAGATTCCATTTTTCACATTTTCACTCTTACATGTAGCTATTGGATTTTTCAAGTCAGTATTCACACAGCAGTTTCTGCTATTTCATGTATTCCCCTTACATAGTCACTGGTGTTGCATACCTTATCTCCCCATAGTGATGTTTTTTTAGGTTTTTGCACCCAGTTCAGACTTAGAATGGTGTTCCAAACGTTATTTGTTATTGTTAGTACACCCCTGTGGACATGCTAACAGGGTGGAATGAGCGCAGGAAAGAACGCCTTTGTGACTAGTCCCTGTGCTCATTAGCATATGATAGAGGATCTCTAGGAATACTAGGATCTCTTTATCTATGCTACTAGATACTGGGACAGTTAGGCAGGGATTAGAAATATGTACCCAGAACTGCTTGTGGTTCTGTTTGCATACAGGACTTGACAGGTTCCCTTTAAGTTATCTGTTCATCTGTTAACTTCATAAGTGGTGTGTATGTGATAGAATTTTCCCCAGGAACAATTGAGGTAGCTACATCTTCAGTCCCCAATGCAAAATAAGAACTGTAATTTGACTAGTAGATCAGTCAAAGGGCTGAGCAGAAAACTGACAGCCCCTTGTGGTTACATTATCGCAAAAGGGAGTAGGAGGCAAGTGCCAGCTCCTTGTGCACAGCAAACAAAAGGGTGGAGTGATATGTAAGCGGGCTTTACACGCTACGATATCGTTAATGAATTATCGTCGGGGTCACGTTGTTTGTGACGCACATCCGGCTTCATTAACGAGATCGCAGTGTGTAACACTTAAGAGCGATCTTAAACGATCGCAAAAGAGGGTAAAATCGTTTGCCGTGGAGAGGTCGTCCTGAAACAAAAAATCGTTTTCAGGATGTTATCGATGTTGTTCGTCGTTCCTACGGCAGCACACATTGCTTTGTGTGACACCGCAGGAGCGAGGAACATCTCCTTACCTGCCTCCACCGGCAGTGCAGAAGGAGGAGGTGGGCAGGATGTTACATCCCGCTCATCTCCTCCCCTCCGCTTTTATTGGCCGCCTGCCATGTGACGTCGCTGTGACGCCTCACGACCCGCCCCCTTAGGAAGGAGGTGGATCGCCGGCCAGAGCGACGTCGCAGGGCAGGTAAGTCCGTGTGATGGGCGTAAGCGAGGTTGTGCGACACGGGCAGCGATATGCCCGTGTCGCACAACCGATGGGGGCGGGTACGATCGCTTGTGATCTCGCTAGCGAGATCGCAGCGTGTAAAGCCTGCTGTAGTCTTTAAAGGGAATCTGTCGGCAGGTTTTTGCTATCTTATCTGAGAGCAGCATAAGTTACGAAAACGATATATCACTTAGTTTACTGAGCGCAGCAGTTGTGACAATTAGAGTTTTTAGTTCTTAGATGTTACATGTAGCAAAGCTCAGAAAGTTAACCCTGCGCACACCACAGCTTTATATGTACATTGTGTAGTCACAGTCAGCTATGGAAGGGGCATGTTCTGACAACTGCTCCTGTGACGCCCTGGACAAGCCAGGGGTCACAGGTAATGACATCACCACACCCTACACCCCGGATAGGCACATCAAAGCTAGACCCAAAAATCCTTGCTGCCTTCCTCCAGGGGCTGATGTTCACACCAGGGGGTGGGCCAGGCGGTTGGCCCCACCCACCGAGGAGATCACAGTCCTGGAGGAGGGAAAAGACAGGCAGTTAAGCTAGGGAAGTGAAGGAGTGAGGAGTTGAGTGTTGGACAGGAGAGTGTGAAGAGGAAAGTGGTAGTAGAGTAACTGAGAGCGTCCGGGTGTGTGCCCCGGACAGAGACAGCAAGGTTAGCAGACGGCGGTGGCCGTCTGCAGGAGTGGCCTATCGGAGTTGCCGTAAGGACCGTGGACGGGCGGTGGCCCAGTGGTACCGGACCGGTACACAAGGAGAAGCCAGCACCATTGGCAGGGGCCTTTCGGATCCCGGAAAGGCTTGGAGTCGCCGTGAATTTGCCAAATCCGTCAGTGAAGGGGACCTCCGGGTTTCCAAACAACTAAGTCCCGATTGAAGGCAACAGTCCAACCGTATGAGAGAGACACCGCCACCGCCAAGGCACCAGTTTCTCAGGGCCAGCGCCTGCGGGCAAAGAGGGGCTCCTCCGGCCCATATCCAAGCCGGGGAGCGGGTTACCGGTGGGAACCCATCGCTACCAACATTGAACTTAGGTGCAGGGAAAGAGACAGTCACCGTTAACTACCGGGGAAAAGCAACAGCAGCCGTCCGTGGGAATCGTCTTTCCAGCCGTGTGTTTTACCGAGAACTGTGTCATCGTCTCAGGTTGAGTGAGTACCACCGTGCCGTGCGGCACAGCGCTGCCCCCGCGACCCTGCACCTCACCAGGCCCCGCACCCGGCCTGCCATCAACCCCTACCCCATCACCGGGCCCCGGGACAACCAACCCCCTACCCACGGAGGGGAGAAATAACAACAAAGCTGCTCCCTGTCACCGCTCCCGGGATCCCCGTCCAGAGCAGCGGTGGTGTCCACACAATCACCACAACCGTGGGTGGCGTCACGGACAATATCCCCAAAACCAAAACCATTCCCCTTTTCACTCACGGGCGAGGAGCGCCGCTCGAGTACCCGGGATCCGGCTCATCGCTCGAGCCACCGAGCAGCAGCGGCCGCAGCAGCAGTGGCAGCCGGACCCGAGCAGTGGGAGAGCGCAGCATCCCCTCCTCCGCCCGCGACAACTTGGCGTCACGAACAGGATCTTACCGCTCTGCCGTTGGGTAGAGGTGCGCCTTGTTACCGCCGGAGGTGTCCGGCCGAAAAATTTCAGAAGCCGCCATCTTTGGCGCGAAAAGTTCCCGCTCGAGCGTCTCCTCGAGTAGTGGAGGCGCGAAGGCCAAAACCCCGCCCCGAGAGAGGAGGAGCCGGAAAGAGGCTAAGGGGGACGGAAACAAGATGTCTGCGCCCGACGGAGCTGCTGGAGGAGCGGCGGTCGCAGCCGCAGTGGCACCCGTGGATGGGAATGGGCCTGCCCAGGTCCCGGCCGCGCTGGCGGGGGGTACCGCGGTCCCAGCTCTCGCTCAGGTGATGCCGTTCTCCTTGCCCTATGTGCCCGTAGCTACCTGGCTGCCGCAGTACGGCGGGAAGCCTGATGCGTTACAGGTCTTCCGGAAGAAGCTTAGCCCGCTCCTAGAATTGTACCCCCTGACTGATATGCAACGTGCAGCGGTAGTGCTGGGGCAGCTAACCGGTGCGGCTGAGCCGAGGGGGACCGGTTCTCTGTAGCCATCATCTTTGAGAAACTACAGACTGCCTTTGAGACCCGTACCGAAGCCGAGCTGAGGATGCAGTTTTACCAATGTCGGCAACGGCCTGTGGACAGCATTCGGGACTACGCTTTACGTCTGCAAACCGCCCTCCGCACACTGAAGCGGGTGGACACCATCAATGAGGCGGACAGCAACAAAATGTTAGTAGAGCAATTTGTGCAGGGGATGAGGTCCTCCGAGGATCGCAAACAACTCCGGCTGTGGGCCCTAGAACACCCTGATGTGGACTTTGCTGTGTTAAAGGAACGGGCCATCAAACTCTGCAACCTTCAGCTTCGGAAGTCTTGGAACCAGCCCCGTGGCCAGTTGAGACGGCCCCCGTCGTGGTGGCCCCTGCCCTACCAGCCTCTCCAGTACCTACAGCTCCAAGCAGCACGATGGAAGAACTGGCTGCCCAGGTCCGCCGCATGGATGGAGACCTCGCCAAGATTCTCGCCGCACTCCAACCTCTGACCAGATCCCAGCCTCCAGCAAAGATACAGCTCGCCGACAGCCCTGAGGATGTTCCCTGGATGGAGCGGAGAAGTGCTAACAATTCGTGGAACAGACCTCCAATCTGCTACAGGTGCAGCAAGCCTGGCCATTACTTCCGACAGTGCCCGTTAAATGAGCAACCCCTGGGGCCACGGGCCAATCCTCAGGAGTAGAACCCCATGGCCTCCCAGACTGGCGGGACCGGTATATCAGGGCCCGGCCCATCATCCCCGTGGCTGTGGACGGCATACCGGTGATGGCTCTCTTGGACACTGGATCACAGGTAACCACCATACCATACACATTGTACCAACGGTATTGGGGGACAGATGAGCTGGCTCCCCCAGATACTAGTATAAAACTGACTGCTGCTGATGGACTCCCACGGACCCAGGTGGGGTATAAACAAGTGGCCATGACTGTGGGGCGAGCTGAACTTCAACACCAGGGTATGATTGTGATCATGAATGAACCAGTGATCATAACCCGAAGATAGTGCTGGGAACCAATGTGATGGAGCACTGTATGAGTGATGTGTTGGCCCTACTGCAGCAGCTGGCCCCGCCACGGCAGCAGGGAGCCGACAAAGAGCTGTGCAGCGTGAGATCCGAGCCTTGATGTACCGCCAGCATGTAAACTCGACGGGAAGGGAGATTGGTGGAGTGAGAGTGATGGATGTTGCCCCGTTGACTGTGCCCCCTAGGAGTGAGATGATGATTTGGTGTAGGGCAGCAGTAGGGCCTCAGGGGCGTGACTACCCTGCCATGATAGAGCCCATGCCCTCCGAGCACTGGCCCACAGTAATGGCCGCCCGAGGGGTGGTAGATGTAAAGAAGGGGAGAGTGCCCGTGAGGGTGCTGAACTGTGGGGAGGAAGAAGTCAGGCTTCCCCGGTATGCCACACTTGCCAAGTTGCTCACCCTAGATCCCCACACCATCCATGAAGCAGCTCCTCCAGTTTCACTACCTACTGCCAGCACTCACCCGCCCCAAGGGGAGTTAGACGAGTGGCACCAACAGCTACACGTAGGCACTGACGATACCCCTACACATCACAAAGAAGGGGTATACAGGGTGGTACGGGAGTACGAGCAAGTTTTTAGCAAACATCCCCTAGACTTTGGGCAGATTAAAGGGGTCCAACACCATATCCCTACCGGTGAACATCCCCCTATCAAAGAGAGGTACAGGCCCATTCCCCCTGCACACTACCAGTGCGCCAAGGACATGTTGAGGAACATGAGGGAGGCAGGGGTTATCAGGGACAGCTGTAGTCCCTGGGCCGCCCTGTTGGTGCTGGTTAAGAAGAAGGACGGCACCATGCGGATGTGCGTGGATTACCGGAAGATTAATTAGATAACGCATAAAGATGCCTACCCTCTGCCCCATATCGAGGAGTCCTTGTCCGCGCTGAGAACCGCAAACTACTTCTCCACCCTTGACCTCACCAGTGGGTACTGGCAGGTGGCCGTGGCGCCCGAAGACCGAGAGAAAACTGCCTTTACCACCCCTATGGGACTCTGTGAATTCAACAGTATGCCGTTCGGGCTGTGCAATGCCCCGGGTACCTTCCAACGGCTGATGGAGTGATGGAGTGCTGTTTGGGGCACCTGAATTTTGAGACCGTCCTGTTGTACCTGGATGATGTAATTGTGTATTCACAGACATATGAAGCCCATCTGGAACACCTAGCCGAGGTGTTCGCGTCCCTTGCCAAGTATGGGATGAAGTTGAAGCCCTCCAAGTGTCATCTGCTGAAACCCAGAGTGCAGTACCTGGGGCATGTAGTGGGAGCAGAAGGTGTCGCCCCCGACCCCGAGAAGGTCACTGCCATCCAAGACTGGCCGAGGCCAACCACAGTGAGGGAAGTAAGGCAGTTTCTGGGTCTGGTAGGGTACTACCGTCGCTTCATCAAGGGATACACGAAGATGGCTGCCCCCATGCAAGACCTCCTCATGGGACAGACCAAAGGTGGTAGACCCCTCGGAGCCCCACTAGTGTGGGAAGAGAGGCATGAGGAATCCTTCCACCAGCTGAAAGTGGCCTTGACCGGGGAGGAGATCCTAGCGTATCCTGAATACAGCCACCCATTCATCCTCTACACCGATGCCAGCAATGTGGGCTTCGGGGCAGTCTTGTCCCAGGTCCAAGATGGGAAGGAAAAAGTGATTGCCTATGCTAGCCGGAGGCTCCGACCGACTGAAAGGAACCCTGAAAATTACAGCTCTTTCAAGCTGGAGCTCCTGGCGCTGGTGTGGGCTATCACCGAGCGGTTCCGCCATTACTTGGCCGCGGCAAAATTCACCGCTTTCACGGATAACAATCCGCTGACCCACCTGGACATGGCCAAGTTGGATGCGTTGGAACAGCGGTGGGTGGCCAGGCTAGCCAACTACGACTTCACAATTAAATACAGGGCCGGTCGTGCCAACGTTAATGCTGATGCACTCTCTCGGATACCCCACTTGTCAGAAGAAGGGTGCGAGAATGATGACCTCGAAGAGATCGAGTTGCCTGCATTTCACCAGCCACCAACTGAGAAGGTCCATGTTCACCAACAACGGGCGAACCTGGACCTGCTACCCAGTCAGGAGTGGCAGGAAGCTCACAACCAGGCGCCCGCTGTCCGCCTAGTCAAGACCCTAGTGGAGCAAGGCGCTGCCGGAATAGACCCTGCCGCCCCAGCTGAAGCCCAATGCCTGTGGAAAGAACGGACCCGGCTGTATCTACACCAAGGGAAGTTGTACTGTGAGCTGATTAACCCAAAGACTCATGAGAAAATGCGGAGAGTTATCCAAAAAATCCAGCAACCGAGTCAAGGGATTATATTAAAACTGTAAGTATTTATTGAAACATATTAAAAAGTCCAGATAGGGTTCATAGCAAAAAAACGGAGAGGACGCGTTTTGAACTGTGTAGTTCTTAAGGCTGCTTTACACGAGTTGATCTATTGTGCGATGCATCGTTGGGGTCACGGATTTTGTGACGCACTTCCGTCATTCGTAACGACATCTCCTCATGTGACAGCTCCTTGCGAGTTCAACCGATGCCTAATCGTTTGAAATTCGGCCATCGTGTACTCATCGTTTAATTCCATAAAATCGGTCAGTTTAGTCTTAATGAACGACACATTGCAAAGTGTGACACCGTGTAATCGGCCATCCTCGTAGTTGTTTGTGACGTCAGTAAACGTTCAGGGCGTATTTGTGGTTTTAAATAATCACGCCTAATCTAATCTGATTGGTTGTAGCAGATGCGTTGTGATAGGTTATTACTGTTATAAAAGACGGCGCTGTATTCATGATGTGTGAACATTCATCCTTGGTGTCATGCACAGTGTTTCATAGTGCATTACTCCTAATTTTTCTGACGTTAGTTTGTTCGCTGGATTTTCCGACCTCACTCCTTGTATACCTTTTTTGTGGTAAGTTGTTATATGCGAATCTTTTCTTTTTGGATAAAAATCGACATTTGGCTTCATTATAATGTGTGTGTTTTATATAATTTAAGGTAACAGGATGTTCAGCAATGTCGAAACTGACATTTTATCTGTGGGTCTCCTTATGACCGAGATATTGCAGGAGGAGGAGGAAATGGACCAAAATACACGTATGAATCCTCGGCCCAAAAGATTATGGTCACGTCAATGGCTGCTTCGAAGGGATGAGATATCCCACGTGCGTCTAGTGCATGATTTACAGGAACGCAATCCGCATGATTACCGCAACTATCTCCGTATGTCGGAAGAATCTTTCTCATTAGTCCTGACGCGTATCAGCCCATACATAAAGCGCAGAGATACTTTAATGCGTAAGGCTGTTCCTGCGGAAGAAAGGTTGCTGGTGACTTTGCGCTATCTTGCCACAGGCCGTAGCCTCACTGATTTACAATATTCTGCTGGTATTTCGAGATCACTATTAAGTTCATTAATTCCGGAGACTTGTCAGGCAATAATACATGCGTTAGCAGATTTCATGCCTTTCCCCAAGACAACTTCAGAATGGTCTGATATAGCTCATAATTTTGCGACGAGGTGGCAATTTCCCTGCTGTGGTGGTGCGATTGATGGCAAGCACATAAGAATAATTAAACCCCCAAATAGTGGTTCTTTTTTTTATAACTATAAAGGTTTCTTTAGTATAATTTTATTTGCAGTAGTTAATGCAAATTATGAATATTTAACAGTGGATGTAGGAATAAATGGCCGTGTTTCCGATGGTGGCGTTTTAGAACAAACTGATTTTGGAAAGCGTTTATTTAGTTCACAATTACCTTTGCCTCCAAATTCAGGAAATGAAAATAATTTAAATTTTGTTTTTTTAGGGGATGAGGCATTTCCTCTTCAAAGCCATCTCCTGCGTCCTTATCCCCAGACTACTTTGAGTCCCGAGCGTCAATATTTCAATTACCGTCTCTCAAGGGCACGTTTGGTTGTTGAGAATACGTTTGGAATTATGGCAAGTCGGTTTCGTGTATTCTCAACACCAATAAATCTCAAACTCGAATCCATTGATAGTGTAGTTCTTGCCAGCTGTGTTCTACATAATTTTTTACGCAAAAAGGATGCAGCAGCCTACATGCCCCCGGGGTATGTAGACAACATTGGCAGTGATGATTCCGATGTTGTCCCAGGAGTTTGGCGTTGTAGTGATCCACAGTTGCCATCCCTGCCGACACCTCAATCTTTTGGTCGTGTCCGGCATGATGCCATAATCAATCGGGATCGTTTTTGTGATTATTTTAATGCGTCATAATTTTTTTTTTTTTTTTCATTATTTTCCAATTTTTTTTTTTTTTCATTTTTATAATAGAAAAGGCATTTCTGAACATTAGAGTGTGTTAACAAAGTCGGAGAACATTACCTTTTGTGTAAACTATATTTTTTAATTAAAACAATGATACAAACATAATTACATTAAAACTTGAAGTAAAGTAAGAAATAACTATCAAAAAACAAAATCACTTTGTTATAAATATATGAATACAAATATATTTATAAAATACATACATTACATGATTTCAAAGCATTACAACTTTATTCTATGTTTCACAAATAAACACTGCCATCACTTCCTTTCACTACAAGGCAGGCTGGAATTTTCACTTCCGGTTTAAAAATCGCATAAACAAACATGTCTGCAAACATGCGAGCAACTGTCTGGGGAGATGCAGAAATCCATCTTCTTGTCACCGAAATGGATGAAAGAGACTATGATTGTCTACTTATATCTGAACGTCCAAGGGAGCATAAAAAAAAAGTTCTATGGAAGATTAAGAAATCGCTTCGGAATAAATTTGGCCTCCACCGCTCAAAAACGCAGATCAGGAAGAAAATGGCTGATCTGAAATATCGTGACAAGCAACATATAGCAGCAATTAGAGCACAAAATAACACTACTCAAGGTATATTTTAACAATAAATGTTTGTTTTTTTTTATTTTGCCCTTTTTAAAAAATACCATGTGTATAATATCAATCATACATGTGTTTACAGAATATGCCATGTTTTTTTTTTTTTTTCTAAAAAAAACAATTTTTTTTCTATTTTGTGAAAGGATCATCACATGTAGCGGACCAAGGGAGCGCAATAAACAATAATCCAGGAACTTCATCAGAACCAATTCCTGTTTTGGATCCAAATGAGGTTTCAGAGCAAGGTTTGTTTTTATTTTAACTTGCCATTTTTTTTTTTTTTAAAAAAGGAAAAAAAAAAATAGTGAACTATTATGTCACTCCCTAGATAACATTGAAGAACATCCTCCTATTGCTGAAACACGTGTTCATGCTGTTGGTTGGACACTCAGCTCTGATTCAGATTCTGCGTCTGTGCAAGTTAGATCAGGTATTTGTTTATTTTGTATAAATTTTGTTGAGATAATGTTTTTTTTTTAAATAATTTTTTTTTTTTTTTTAAACAGATGATCGACCAAAGCTTGAAGAAGTGTATCAGTCAGCATGCAGATTATACCAGACAGCACAAGATCATGTACAATTGTTAAAAAAATACATGGATGATAATGCAGAATTTTGTTTTGCTATTTAAATTTTAAACCGTTTGCAGTCACAACATGTAATGATGTTTTGACCATGTTATTTTTTTTGTACATAAGGGCTTAAAATATTTAGAGAATGGGTATTTAAAACTCTATATAATTAAAAAAATTGACAAAAAATTTGTTTTGTTTTTTTTTTTAAAGAAAACAACATGACAATTATTTTGTTCTAAACCTAACATTTATTGTGAAATATATACAGCGAAAATTATGTGAGTGTGAAAAAACAAAATATTTACAGTTTGTAGACAAATATTTTCTTTGTCTTATTTTGAATGCAAATTGCGTATCAAAATTTAAAAAAAAAGGAAAGAAAAAAAAATTACCGACGCCTTTTGCTTTTAACTTTTCGAGGTGGTGACAATGCTACAGATTCCCCAAGGGTTGCCACATCAGCAACAACAGATGTATTTTCAGGCATAAAATCTTCTTTTAATACTGTAGCCGATGTAAGGCGATTTTCTTGGGCCGCATGTAGGACTTGGGCGATGATTCTTTCGGCATGTAATTTTTGATTCTTTTCCAGTATTTTGCAAACATCATCAACATAATGCGCAAATCCAGATACAGGTGGACGGTCATGTTTCTCAAGTATTGACCGACAAATAGACGCCAACTCGTTTCCACGTGACAATAAAGTTGGTCTTCTCATTCTCCTTGGTAATTGCCTTAACAAAGGTCTTGATGTGGCAGGTGTTTGTTCACACGATGTTACTGATGGATTCTGTGAGCTATTTGTAGTTTCCTGCTCTTGAGAAGTGCTTTCAGTAGCATAATCCTACATTTGTAACAAGAAAAAAAAAAAAAAAAAGAAAAATTAGAAAGATGTGTGAACACATTAGAGAGATGATACAACATATTTTGGAACTACAATAATGGTAAAAAAAAAAAAACATGTAACCCTTTTGTGTTGAAAATTTTTTCTGTTGGTTATTTATGTTGGTACATAAAACAAAATTTCCAAAAAAACAAAAGCAGATCATAAAACACCTTAAAAATTGATTATAAAATAAAAAAAAAAGTGTGTAAAGAAACATTTATGAATAAAGGTAAATATACCAATTGTGTCGCTGACTCGCTGCCAATTGCCCCATTTTCTGACTCCTGAATGGAAAGCATACTTGTTGATGACCTTGGAATCTCTTGATCTCTTGTGAAGTCAAGTAGATCAAAATACCACAGCCGTGGGACATAAAGATCGCCAGTCGCAGCCCCTGAACGTCGTGACTCCTCGACTTTATTTAGTTCCTTTTTATATACAGTGCGTATTCCTTGTATTTTTTTCTTGATCACATTTACATCCACAGGCTCATTTGGAAAATGGTTTTTAAAGATAGTAATCAGATCCGCATAAGCTGCTTGTTTGATGCGTTTGTTACTATATTCAGGCGATTTAATTTTCCAAAGACAGGTTAATGTGCGATATTTTTCAATGAAATCACGCAAAAATAATTCGTTTTGATGAGCAGTCATCTGTGAAAGATTATATGAGAACATTTTATTTGACACTGTTATAATAAACATGTAATTTTTTAGATTTTTAAAAGAACACAAATGAGAAAAAATAATAACAAACATTATTATGTTTCAAAAAACATAATACACGATAAAACCTACACAAATAACAATAATAAATAAACATGAAAAAAAAAAAAATGTGAACGGCTAAATGACACAATAAAGAAACCATACAAAACCTAATGTTACCCACCTTTGGAGGATAGATACTCTGAATTCGTCAAAAACCAGACCACAAACAAGATCGATGCTAAGGACACACGAGGCAGCAAAGACAGGCGCAGAAGCGAAACTATATATATGGTATGTAACCAATCAACCACATTAGCAGAACTGGATTGAGCAGGTCAGAAGAATTCAGGGCGTGCAACAATCCAGACAACGTCACGGAGGGCTGTATAGTTTGCCTAATTACGCCCATGCAAAAGACAGATTGACCAAACGAAAACATGTGTGAAGCCTTTTGGACGTCCGCCATGGCCAATCAATATATCGATGAGCGCTTTGAGGTCGTTTGACAACACTCAACGTGTGACACATGGACAAATACCTATCAGCGATACAAAAAAAAAAAAAAAGACTTTGCCAAATAAATCGCACGATGGATTGACTCGTGTAAAGCAGGCTTTAGTCTGTCTCTGACTAATGAGTGAAATGGACTGATTAAAATAGGCTGAGAACCGGACATGGACACCAATTGGCAGAGAGGAAAGGAAAACAAGAGAGAGAAGGCAGATAATTAAGGGAGAAGAAAAGAAAAAAAAAAAAAGGTTGAATATACAAAGTTGATATAAAAAAACTATCTTAATATATATATATATAGGCCAACCTAGGCCACAGAGATTATATCTATAGTTTTAATATGTCAAAAACAAATCACTTTTAAGGTTCATGCCACAGGGTGATCTAGTGCCCATTAGAAAGATTAATTTAGTCTCCCTCCGTAACAGTAACTCTTTCAAGTTACCTCCCCTTTTAGGCAGTCTAACCTTTTCCAAAGCGACTACCTGCAGAGTATCTGTATTGCCCGCATGTTTGGACAAAAAGTGCTGGGAGGCTCCTGACAGATTTCTTGTTGTTGCATGGCTAGCATCATACACGTGTTCCGAAATTCTTCTTCTCAGAGGGCGTGTAGTACTGCCAATATATTGAATACAGCATTTGGTGCAAGATATGCAATAGATTACATGGTCAGTACCACAATTAATCATATCCTTAATCAAAAAGGATTTACCATTAACATAAGAAGAAACCGTTTTTGTACCCACCATAAACTTGCATAAGCCGCATAATTTACTTCCACACCTATAGGAGCCATATGTGGGGAGCCAGGAATGATGATCATTATAATTAATGGTTTTATGGAGTTTTCTATGATCACTGGGAGCCAACTGACTACCCAAAGTGATATTCCTCTTAGGTACAAATTTTATTCCTTGATCCAGCACTTTTTGCAAAACATCATCAGATGACAGGATAGGAAGGAATTTCTTAATGATGCGAACCACTTGGTGGTAATCTCTGCTATAATTAGTAGAGAAAACCACTGAAAATTTATTGTGGGAGTTGGAAGGTACATTCTTCATCTCAAGATACTGGGCTCTACTCCTGAGGCCAACTTTAAACTTAGAGCGATCCAAATGAGCCTGGGAGTAACCCCTGGCTTTGAATCTATTATCAATGGTAGTGAATTCCCCGGTTAAGTCCACACTGGTTGTACAACATCTGGTAGCTCTAATATATTCCCCCATGGGAATATTTTGAATGACATGTCGAGGATGGCAGCTTTTTGCATGCAGGAGGGAGTTACCTGAGAAAGGTTTACGATATAATTTACTTTCGATAACTCCACCAATTTTATTGCCATAAAATGACATCCAAAAAATTAATTACATCCGGATGATACTGGTGGGTAAATGAAAGGTTGTGAGCGTTGTTACTGATATAACCCAGGAATTCAGTGACACCATTATAGGTACCCCGCCATATAATCAAGATATCATCCAGATATCTCAAGTATATGGCGGTATCTGTCAAAAAAGTGTTGGACAAGGTAAAAATATACTGTTCTTCCCACCAATGCATATAAATGCAGGCTAGGGAGGGTGAGAATTTCGCACCCATTGAACAACCTTGACGCTGAATATAAAAATCACCCAAAAAGGAGAAATAGTTGTTCTTTAAAAGAAAATTAGTAGCCTCAAGGATAAAGCCCTGCAACTCCATAGAATAATTTGTATACCTTTCAAGATGGCATTTAAGAGCTAATATAGCTAAATAATGTGGAATACATGTGTAAAGCGTCTGAACATCACAAGAAATCCAACTTTTTAATATGTTTCAATAAATACTTACAGTTTTAATATAATCCCTTGACTCGGTTGCTGGATTTTTTGGATAACTCTCCACACAGGACTGCCAGCCGGTTTCATTCTTTGCACGTGTCTGGGAAACATTGGTCTCCTTCAAACCACAGGTGAGCGGATACATACACTTTCTCTGGACTTTGCTAATCTGGCTCAGTATCCTTGCTCCCTTCTGCGGTTTTATACTTATTATTGGAATTTTTTCTGTTAAAACCCTAAATTAATTTTCATTGGGTTATTTTGTTTATTATATAAAAAATTCCTATTCACACTATTGTGATATTTCTATGGAGACCGTTGAAGTTAATAATACTTTGGATGATTTTTCTAATTTGGACAATGAGAGAAGGAAGGAGAGAGCGGCCAGAATTTTTTCTCTTAACAAAGTTGATATTTCATCAGAGGAACATACGGACTTAAACAAACTTATGTGGGACTTGGAAAAAAATATATCTGTCCGTATTAGAACTTGGTGGGACAGCCACACCTTACAAGCCTATGTCGAGCATGGGATGATTCCCAGAGGCTTACGTCTGCATAAGAGACCGACAACTGACTTTAATCAAGAGTTTATCTCACAATGGAATAATATCCTCTCAGAATGTTCAAAAAGATTAATACTGCTAATTATTGAACAAGAGCAGTCAAAATTATTAGGTTTGGACACTAAAACAAAGGAAATAGAGGAGTCACTGAGAAAGTATGCATCCAGTGAGACATATAAAATCATGAGAGAACAATTGAATACTAAGATCTCTAAATTGGAGGACTCAATTACATCTTTTAAAGAAGGAAAGTTTAAAAGGGACTCCAGAGACTATGAGACGGATAAGGTGTATACGTGGCACCAGTTCAGATGGAATAGGGGGAATGAACCCAGATCCATTCTTAAAAACAATAAAAAAAAGAGATCTAATACCCCTTATAATAAAGTCAGTTTTTCCTCAACTGAACTGGATACTACGGATGTAGAATCTACTGACTACAATACGGACACATCTGAATCTAATCATCCTGGTTCCTCAACATCAATACAGGATCCAAAAAACTTTCCTGCTTCCAAACAGCAAAGAAAAAAACAAGGCGGGCCGGTATCAAGCACTCCAGGAGAAAACGACTTTCAACACGGACACTTCACCAGGGGGAAGAAACGTTAGATCTGGGACATTCTTTTTCTGTGATTAACATGTCGGCTAATATCCTTAATGATGATGAGGTTCGGGTTCTGCAAAAAGGTCTTAATTTTGTACCGACAATTGATTTTAATCTTTTTGAAACGATTTTGGATGTCAATCGTTTTATACGAAATTTAACCGTTAAAAGACACTTTTTTCAGGAGCCCGAACAGAATCATCATACCCCTCGGCTTCTACATGAATCTGGTTTTCTGATGTCTTCATTTCAGGAGCAATTAGCACTGCAGACTTTACGTGATTTATCTGAGGACTCATGTATTTTGTCAGATAACTCTGTTACACCTAGAAGAATTCCTAATCCATCGTTTTATCCGGTGCAATCACGATGTGACCAAATGACTGATTTTCAAACCTTGGTTGAGAAAGAGTTAACTGCTCTGCATAAACAGCCTAAGGGGTGCTTCACACACAGCGAGCTCACTGCCGAGATCGCTGCTGAGTCACGCTTTTTGTGACGCAGCAGTGACCTCATTAGCGATCTCGCTGTGTGTGACAATGAGCAGCGATCTGGCCCCTGCTGCGAGATCGCTGCTCGTTACACACAGCCCTGGTTCGTTTTCTTCAAAGGCGCTCTCCCACTGTGACACACAGATCGCTGTGTGTGACAGCGAGAGAGCGACAAATGAAGCGAGCAGGAGCAGGAGCCGGCGTCTGACAGCTGAGGTAAGCTGTAACCAAGATAAACATCGGGTAACCAAGGTGGTTACCCGATATTTACCTTAGTTACCAGCCTCTGCAGCTCTCACGCTGCCTGTGCTGCCGGCTCCGGCTCTCTGCACATGTAGCTGCATTACACATCGGGTTAATTAACCCGATGTGTACAGCAGCTAGGAGAGGAAGGAGCCAGCGCTAAGCAGTGTGCGCGGCTCCCTGCTCTCTGCACATGTAGCTGCATTACACATCGGGTTAATTAACCCGATGTGTACTGTAGCTAGGAGAGCAAGGAGCCAGCGCTCAGTGTGCGCGGCTCCCTGCTCCCTGCACACACAGCTAAGCAGTGTGCGCTGGTAACTAATGTAAACATCGGGTAACCATACCCGATGTTTACCTTAGTTACCAGTCTCCGCAGCTTCCAGACGCCGGCTCCGTGCAAGCGCAGCGTCGCTTGCACGTCGCTGCTGGCTGGGGGCTGTTCACTGGTCGCTGGTGAGATCTGCCTGTTTGACAGCTCACCA
Source organism: Anomaloglossus baeobatrachus (assembly GCF_048569485.1). Lineage (NCBI taxonomy): Eukaryota > Metazoa > Chordata > Amphibia > Anura > Aromobatidae > Anomaloglossus > Anomaloglossus baeobatrachus. The sequence continues at coordinate 146,419,097 of NC_134361.1, read as the reverse complement.
GCGACCATGTAGTGATGCAGCAGCGATCCTGACCAGGTCAGATCGCTGGTCGGATCGCTGCTGCATCGCTAAGTGTGAAGGTACCCTAAGAGTTTGTCGTCCAACCTTTCAGGTAAATAAAAACTTGCCATCCAATCATTAAGAAATAACCCTAATATTATTATTAGGAATGCAGACAAGGGGGGCGCGGTTGTAGTTTTGGACACAGGACTATATGAAAGGGAATTATGTAAAATGCTTGATGACAGCAGTGTTTATAGCAAAGTTACTAAAGATCCAGTAAATGAAATTAGAAATTCCTTAACACAATTAATTGAAGAAGGTTTCCAACTTGGTTTGTTTAATGACAAACAAAGGGATTATTTTGTTCCTTCCTGTCCTTTGACTCCCATACTACACGCGCTCCCTAAATCACATAAAGATGCATTCCCCCCAAAATTCCGACCGATTGTCTCTGGGATCGGCTCAATTACTGAACATTTGTCTGAATGGGTGGACGATTTTTTACATGATTTGGCTCAGTCATCTCCAAGTCATGTAACTGATAGCAAACATGTATTGAACATTATATCTAATATCAGCTGGCAGGAGGGCTTTAGTTGGATTTCTTGTGATGTTCAGACGCTTTACACATGTATTCCACATTATTTAGCTATATTAGCTCTTAAATGCCATCTTGAAAGGTATACAAATTATTCTATGGAGTTGCAGGGCTTTATCCTTGAGGCTACTAATTTTCTTTTAAAGAACAACTATTTCTCCTTTTTGGGTGATTTTTATATTCAGCGTCAAGGTTGTTCAATGGGTGCGAAATTCTCACCCTCCCTAGCCTGCATTTATATGCATTGGTGGGAAGAACAGTATATTTTTACCTTGTCCAACACTTTTTTGACAGATACCGCCATGTACTTGAGATATCTGGATGATATCTTGATTATATGGCGGGGTACCTATAATGGTGTCACTGAATTCCTGGGTTATATCAGTAACAACGCTCACAACCTTTCATTTACCCACCAGTATCATCCGGATGTAATTAATTTTTTGGATATGTCATTTTATGGCAATAAAATTGGTGGAGTTATCGAAAGTAAATTATATCGTAAACCTTTCTCAGGTAACTCCCTCCTGCATGCAAAAAGCTGCCATCCTCGACATGTCATTCAAAATATTCCCATGGGGGAATATATTAGAGCTACCAGATGTTGTACAACCAGTGTGGACTTAACCGGGGAATTCACTACCATTGATAATAGATTCAAAGCCAGGGGTTACTCCCAGGCTCATTTGGATCGCTCTAAGTTTAAAGTTGGCCTCAGGAGTAGAGCCCAGTATCTTGAGATGAAGAATGTACCTTCCAACTCCCACAATAAATTTTCAGTGGTTTTCTCTACTAATTATAGCAGAGATTACCACCAAGTGGTTCGCATCATTAAGAAATTCCTTCCTATCCTGTCATCTGATGATGTTTTGCAAAAAGTGCTGGATCAAGGAATAAAATTTGTACCTAAGAGGAATATCACTTTGGGTAGTCAGTTGGCTCCCAGTGATCATAGAAAACTCCATAAAACCATTAATTATAATGATCATCATTCCTGGCTCCCCACATATGGCTCCTATAGGTGTGGAAGTAAATTATGCGGCTTATGCAAGTTTATGGTGGGTACAAAAACGGTTTCTTCTTATGTTAATGGTAAATCCTTTTTGATTAAGGATATGATTAATTGTGGTACTGACCATGTAATCTATTGCATATCTTGCACCAAATGCTGTATTCAATATATTGGCAGTACTACACGCCCTCTGAGAAGAAGAATTTCGGAACACGTGTATGATGCTAGCCATGCAACAACAAGAAATCTGTCAGGAGCCTCCCAGCACTTTTTGTCCAAACATGCGGGCAATACAGATACTCTGCAGGTAGTCGCTTTGGAAAAGGTTAGACTGCCTAAAAGGGGAGGTAACTTGAAAGAGTTACTGTTACGGAGGGAGACTAAATTAATCTTTCTAATGGGCACTAGATCACCCTGTGGCATGAACCTTAAAAGTGATTTGTTTTTGACATATTAAAACTATAGATATAATCTCTGTGGCCTAGGTTGGCCTATATATATATATATATATATTAAGATAGTTTTTTTATATCAACTTTGTATATTCAACCTTTTTTTTTTTTTTTTTTTTTCTTCTCCCTTAATTATCTGCCTGCTCTCTCTTGTTTTCCTTTCCTCTCTGCCCATTGGTGTCCATGTCCGGTTCTCAGCCTATTTTAATCAGTCCATTTCAAATTCAAATTCAAATTCAAATTCAAATATGCTTTATTGGCAGGACCAAAATGCAGTTAGTGTTGCCAAAGCAAGAGTAATACAGTAAGTAAGGTGGGAGGGGATCAGGGTTATGGGGAGTTGGGAGGCACAATTTGGGCTCTGACAGTCCATTTAGGGGTCTTAGGTTCCCCTCAGCTTATGACATGTGGTGACATATTGGGCATATTTCACTCATTAGTCAGAGACAGACTAAGAACTACACAGTTCGAAACGCGTCCTCTCCGTTTTTTTGCTATGAACCCTATCTGGACTTTTTAATATGTTTCAATAAATACTTACAGTTTTAATATAATCCCTTGACTCGGTTGCTGGATTTTTTGGATAACTCTCCACACAGGACTGCCAGCCGGTTTCATTCCTTGCACGTGTCTGGGAAACATTGGTCTCCTTCAAACCACAGGTGAGCGGATACAAACACTTTCTCTGGTCATGAGAAAATGCGCCAGTTGGTGATTCCCCAAGCTAAGGTGGCCACCATTCTACAAGCGTACCATGATGGTGCCGGACACTTTGGATGGAAGAAATTGGAAATGCTGTTGAGGGAGCGGTTCTATTGGAGCGGGATGCGGCAGTCTGTGGAGGCCTGGTGCCGAGAGTGCGGCCCGTGCACGCTGAGAAGGAAGGACGAGGCCAGCCAGAAGGCACCCCTGCACCCGATCGTTACACATCAACCTCTGGAGCTGGTCGCCCTGGACCATGTGAAGCTCACCCCCAGCCGAAGTGGGTACACTTACGTTCTCACCATAGTGGATCACTATTCAAGGTTCATGGTGGTTATCCCGGTCAAAGACCTAACCGGCCATACCGCCACTAGAGCGTTCCACGCTTACTTCTGTCGACCACATGGATACCCTGAGAAGGTGCTTACTGACCAAGGCCCAGCCTTTGAAGCAGAGGTGTTCCATGAGTTCTGTCAGCTGTACGGCTGCAAGAAGATCCGGACCACGCCTTACCATGCCCAAACCAACGGCATGTGTGAGAAAATGAACCATTTGGTCCTTGGCCTCCTCAAGACATTGCCGCTAGAAGAGCGGAACCTGTGGCCGGAGAAGCTGCCTGACTTGGTCGATATGTACAACAATATCCCGTCCAGCTCAACGAAGTGCACCCCAGCATATCTGATGAGGGCTCGCCCCGGCCGACTGCCGGTGGACCTGGAAATGGGATTGGAAGCCCCAGAAACACTCCCCTCGACGGCTGAATGGGACACCCGGCGGAGGGTTCAGTACCGACAGATTCAGGAATATGTGGAGAAGAACTTAAGTCGGAGTCGGGAACAACAGGAGCGGCGCTTCAACCAGAAGGCGTCTGCTGGCCCTTTCCAGCCTGGAGATGTAGTGCTGAAGCGGAAGAGGAGAAGCCACAAGCTGGATGATCAATGGGAACAAACCCCATACGTCATACAGCCCACAGGATGGGAAGATGGGAAGGCCTACCAGATCAGTCATGACCAAGGGGGCACTTTGGCCATGGTTTCCCGGGACCATCTGAAAAGGTGACCACCAGCATTGAGGGCAACGGCTGAAGTTCCGGTTCCTCCACCAGCGGAGAAGGCAAAAGAGGTAATCCACACCGTGATGGGTGACTTCCCAGCGGACTGGCCTACACAGAACGGCGCGGTGATTCTTCCAGTGATACTATTCCCACAACCCGTGGATGAAGAAATGATGGAGTTGGTCAACCGTGAGCCAGAGCCAGTGCCAGTGCCCAGGGATGAACCTGTGCCCAGCTCCCCTATGCCTCCGCCTGCCCCACACGATAACAGGGAAGAGAGACTGATTGTGCCCTCTCCCCCGCTGCCTGTCACCACTGACACTGGACCCCGGAGGTCCACTCGCCCCAACCTAGGTAGACCCCCACTTAGGTACAGGGAAACGACTATTTAGAGGGGGGGGTGAACATGTGTGTTGAAAGCACTGTGTGTTTAAAGGTTTTGAAAGTTTTGGAAAATGAAAATGAGTGATCAACCGAAGTTCATCTGATTGTCTATTACTGCTTGATTGAACCGGCCGTTGCCGGCACCGTTGTCCCCGTGGGGACTGTCTGAAGTTGCGTAAGGGACTCCTTACGGACAAGCCCGTGAACTTGCAGGGCAACCACAAACTTGTGGGATGTAAATAATAATGTTGTTGCAGCTTCCACTGTTGCCGCCTCCGGAGAGGCAGATTGGAGGGAGGGCCCGCAGTGGAGCAGGCTGGGGCCCAGCCACCACCGGAATCGGTGGCTACCCTCTGGGGGTTCCAGGGGTTCCCCATGGACGTGGGTCCCCTGGAAAGGACAGATCCCGCTCGGGTAACTTGGTGCAGGACTGGGGTCAAGGGGTGCTGCCTGTTTTCTTAGGGGCAGCATCAGGGCCAGGTTACTTGGGTGGGAGAGAGCGGAAGCCGTAACCGTTTGAAACCGTTAACCGTTTGCAACGTTTAAGAAAAGTGCCTCCCATTGTGGGATGATGTTATTTTACTTGTATTGTGTTTTCTATCTTTTTGCAGTTTAAAAGAAAAATAAAACCGGTGTTGGACGGGCAGCCCGCGGACGGTCTGCATTTTGCTAAGGGGGAATGTGACGCCCTGGACAAGCCAGGGGTCACAGGTAATGACATCACCACACCCTACACCCCGGTTAGGCACATCAAAGCTAGACCCAAAAATCCTTGTTGCCTTCCTCCAGGGGCTGATGTTCACACCAGGGGGTGGGCCAGGCGGTTGGCCCTGCCCACCGAGGAGATCACAGTCCTGGAGGAGGGAAAAGACAGGCAGTTAAGCTAGGGAAGTGAAGGAGTGAGGAGTTGAGTGTTGGACAGGAGAGTGTGAAGAGGAAAGTGGTAGTAGAGTAACTAACTGAGAGCGTCCGGGTGTGTGCCCCGGACAGAGACAGCAAGGTTAGCAGACGGCGGTGACCGTCTGCAGGAGTGGCCTATCAGAGTTGCCGTAAGGACCGTGGACGGGCGGTGGCCCGGCAGTACCGGACCGGTACACAAGGAGAAGCCAGCACCATTGGCAGGGGCCTTTCGGATCCCGGCAAGGCTTGGAGTCGCCGTGAATTTGCCAAATCCGTCAGTGAAGGGGACCTCCGGGTTTCCAAACAACTAAGTCCCGATTGAAGGCAACAGTCCAACCATATGAGAGAGACACCGCCACCGCCAAGGCACCAGTTTCTCAGGGCCAGCGCCTGCGGGCAAAGAGGGGCTCCTCCGGCCCATATCCAAGCCGGGGAGCGGGTTACCGGTGGGAACCCATCGTTACCAACATTGAACTTAGGTGCAGGGAAAGAGACAGTCACCATTAACTACCGGGGAAAAGCAACAGCAGCCGTCCGTGGGAACCATCTTTCCAGCCGTGTGTTTTACCGAGAACTGTGTTATCGTCTCAGGCTGAGTGAGTACCACCGTGCCGTGCGGCACAGCGCTGCCCCCGCGACCCTGCACCTCACCAGGCCCCGCACCCGGCCTGCCATCAACCCCTACCCCATCACCGGGCCCCGGGACAACCAACCCCCTACCCACGGAGGGGAGAAATAACAACAAAGCTGCTCCCTGTCACCGTTCCCGGGATCCCCGTCCAGAGCAGCGGTGGTGTCCACACAATCACCACAACCGTGGGTGGCGTCACGGACAATATCCCCCAAACCATTCCCCTTTTCACTCACGGGCGAGGAGCGCCGCTCGAGTCCCCGGGATCCAGCCCATCGCTCGAGCCACCGAGCAGCAGCGGCCGCAGCAGCAGCGGCAGCCGGACCCGAGCAGTGGGAGAGCGCAGCGTCCCCTCCTCCGCCCGCGACACTCCCATGCCCTGTAGTTGTAGCAGTGATAATCACCAGATAATAACATCTTCCTTGTGGGGAAACGACAGCACACAGCCTAATAAGTGATGCATCCCTGAATTCAGTGTTTTAACCCCTAATCTTATTGTATCCTCAAACTACATAGCAAAAATCCACTGACAGATTCCCTTTAAATAGTACACAATATGGAATATGGAAGTCATATAAATGGAATTATATTGTTAATATCACTATCAACATTTTACAGTGCTATAGTGCTATATAAGTTTTCATGTATTCTTTAGTAAGATGTCTAGTAGAGGGGCTACAAGGACACTAAACTTCAGGAAAGCAAATTTTAAACGGTTGAGAGATGATCTTAGTGCAATAAACTGGGATGATGTACTAAGTAATAAAAGTACACAAAGCAAATGGGAGACTTTTATGAGCATCCTGAATAGGGCTTGTGCAGAAAATATACCCTATGGGAACAAACATGCTAGAAATAGGAAGAAACCCCTATGGCTAAATAGAGCTGTAAGGGAAGCAATAAAAGAAAAACAGAAAGCCTTAAAAGAATTAAAGAGGGTAGGTAGTGATGAGGCATTATATAATTATAGAAAATTAAATAAAATATGTAAAAAGCAAATTAAGTTAGCTAAGTTTGAGACAGAGAGACTCATTGCGAGAGAAAGTAAAAATAATCCTAAAATATTCTTTAACTACATAAACAGAAAAAACCTGAAAAGCGATAGTGTTGGCCCCCTTAAAAATAGTCTTGGTGAAATGGTGGAAGGGGATGAGGGTAAAGCCAACCTGCTGAATGACTTTTTTTCTACGGTTTTTATACAAGAAAATGCCATGGCAGATGACATGACCAGTGATACCATAAATTCACCCTTGAATATTACCTGCTTAACCCAGCAGGAAGTACGCCGCCGCCTCGAAATCACTAAGGTTGACAAATCTCCGGGCCCGGATGGCATACACCCCAGAGTACTACAGGAATTGAGTTCTGTGATAGATAGATCATTATTTTTAATCTTCTCAGATTCCTTAATAACAGGGTCGCTACCGCAGGACTGGCGCATAGCAAATGTGGTGCCAATATTCAAAAAGGGGACAAAAACTGAGCCGGGAAATTATAGGCCGGTAAGTTTAACCTCTACGGTTGGTAAAATCCTTGAGGGTTTCTTGAGAGATGCTATACTGGAGTATCTCAAGAAAAATAACCTTATGACAGAGTATCAACATGGGTTTATGAGGGATCGATCCTGTCAAACTAATTTGATCAGCTTCTATGAAGAGGTAAGTTCAAGTCTGGACCAGGGAAATGCAGTGGATGTTGTGTATATGGACTTTTCAAAAGCTTTTGATACGGTGCCACACAAAAGGTTGGTACATAAAATGAGAATAATGGGGATAGGGGAAAATATGTGTAACTTGGTTAAAAACTGGCTCAGTGATAGGAAACAAAGGGTGGTTATTAATGGTACGTACTCGGACTGGGTCTCAGTTCATAGTGGGGTACCACAGGGGTCAGTATTGGGCCCGCTTCTTTTCAACATATTTATAAATGACCTTGTTGGGGGCATGCGGAGTAGAACTTCAATATTTGCAGATGATACTAAACTCTGCAGGGTAATCAATACAGAGGAGGATAATTTTATATTACAGGGAGATTTATGTAAATTGGAGGATTGGGCTGAGAAGTGGCAATTGAAGTTTAATGTAGATAAATGTAAGGTCATGCACTTGGGTAGAGGAAATAACATTTATGATTATGTACTTAATTGTAGAACACTGGGTAAAACAGACACAGAAAAACACTTGGGTGTATGGGTGGATGGTAAACTTCACTTTAGTGGACAGTGTCAGGCAGATGCTGCCAGGGCTAATAAAATAATGGGATGTATTAAAAGAGGTATAAGTGTTCATGAAAAAAATATAGTTCTACCTCTGTACAAGTCACTAGTGCGACCGCACATAGAATACTGTGTACAATTCTGGTCACCGATATATAAGAAGGACATAGCTGAACTGGAGAGGGTGCAGAGAAGAGCGACCAAGATTATTAGAGGAATGGGTGGGCTGCAATACCAAGACAGGTTATTAAACTTGGGGTTATTTAGTTTGGAAAAACGAAGGCTTAGGGGGATCTAATCACAATGTATAAATATATGAGGGGACAGTACAGAGACCTTTCCAAAGATCTTTTTACACCTAGGCCTGCGACTGGAACACGGGGGCATCCGCTACGTCTTGAGGAAAGAAGGTTTAATCATAATCACAGACGAGGATTCTTTACTGTACGAGCAGTGAGACTATGGAACTCTCTGCCGCATGATGTTGTAATGAGTGATTCACTACTAACATTTAAGCAGAGCCTGGATGCCTTTCTTGAAAAATTTAATATTACCAGTTATGTATATTAGATTTTATGACAGGGTATTGATCCAGGGAACTAGTCTGATTGGCGGATGTGGAGTCAGGAAGGAAATTTTTTCCCCATTGGAACTTGTTTGCCACATTGGGGTTTTTTTTGCCTTCCTCTGGATCAACATGTTAGACTACGGGTTGAACTAGATGGACTTAGGGGCACTTTGCACACTGCGACATCGCAGGTGCGATGTCGGTGGGGTCAAATTGAAAATGACGCACTTCCGGCATCGCATGCGACATCGCAGTGTGTAAAGGCTGGATGATACGATTAACGAGCGCAAAAGCGTCGTAATCGTATCATCGGTGCAGCGTCGGCGTAATCCATGATTACGCTGACGCGACGGTCCGATGTTGTTCCTCGCTCCTGCGGCTGCACACATCGCTGTGTGTGAAGTCGCAGGAGCGAGGAACGTCTCCTACCGGCCTCACTGCGGCTTCCGTAGGATATGCGGAAGGAAGGAGGTGGGCAGGATGTTGACATCCTGCTCATCTCCGCCCCTCCGCTCTGATTGGCCGCCTGCCGTGTGACGTCGCAGTGACGCCGCACGACCCGCCCCCTTAACAAGGAGGCGGGTCGCCGGCCACAGGGACGTCGCACGGCAGGTGAGTGTGTGTGTGAAGCTGGCGTAGCGATAACTTTCGCTACGCCAGCTATCACCACATATCGCTGCTGCGACGGGGGCGGGCACTATCGCACTCGGCATCGCAGCATCGGCCTGCGATGTCGCAGTGTACAAAGTGCCCCTTAGAGTCTCCCTTCAACCTTAAAAACTATGATACTATGATACTATGATATAGTCTTAGGCTGTGTGCACACGTTGCGTTTTTTACCGCGGAAACGCTGCGTTTTGAACCGCAGCGTTTCAGTGGCAAATTGCATGCGTTCAGCTTTCCCAGCAAAGTGTATGGGAAAGCTGAAAAATCAGTGCACACGCTGCGTTTCTTTCCGCAGCGTTTTGGATGCCAAAAATCGGTGCGGAAAGAAAAGCAGCATGTCACTTCTTTTGTGCGTTGTGGCTGCGTTCTCTCCCCCATTGAAATCAATGATGTGGGGTCAGAATGCAGCTACAGCGCATGGACCTGCTTTTTTGTTGCGGTCCGCGGCCTTTGTCGGCACGCCAGAACGCAGGCATTTACCTGGAAGTGAGGTCAAGAGGTTTCCTGTTGACCTCACTTCCTGGCAAAGCCCCCGGTGTCGCCAAAGTGCCCGCCCCGACCCCCGACCCCCCTCCCGAAAATCCAACATGGCCGCGCGCACAGTAGCGCATCGGCCGCCCTGCTCCTATGATTTCTGTCGCATGTGCAATAACACATGCGACAGAAAAATGCCCCCCAGGCCCTGCCCGTTCACCCCAATTCCCCCCGGTGTCATACATACCTGTCCGGTCGCAGCGCTGATCCCCCGCGGCCCCCTCCTCCTTCACAGTGCACGCTGGCCGGTCACATGTGCAGAGCAGCTGACAGCCAGCACTGTGTTCAGTGTGAGCTGTGCTGGCTGCTCGGCAGCTGTGACCCGGGGAGAGTGGGTGCAGATTTTTGCACCCACTCTCCTCAAATGGAGGGTCTGCCCTCCTAGAAAATGGGGGATACGTTCCCTGAACGTGTCCCCCATATTCTAGAAGGTCCAGAGCCGACGTGGGACATCCAAATGGATTTCTGCGGACCCATTTTTTTTATTAAATTGGAGAACAAGGGAATGATTTGGGGAGTGTTTTTTCTAATAAAAAATTTTTTGTTGTCTTTTTTTGCTTTTGTTTACTGTCAATTAGTTATGTCGGGTGTCTGATAGACGCCGTGACATCACTAATTGCTGGGCTTGATGCCAGGTGACATTACACATCTGGTATCAACCCCATTTATTACCCCGTTAGCCAACGCACCAGGGCGCGGGATGAGTTGGGGCGAAGCGCCAGGATTGGCGCATCTAATGGATGCGCCACTTCTGGGGCGGCTGTGGCCTGCTATTTTTAGGCTGGGAAGAGTCCAATAACCATGGCTCTTCCCACCCTGAGAATACCAGACCCCAGCTGTCAGCTTCACCTTGGCTGGTGATCTAATTTGGGGGGACCCCATGTTATTTTTTTTTTATTATTTTTATTTATAAATAAAAAAAAAAAACCTGGGGAGCCCTCCAAATTGATCACCAGCCAAGATGAAGCTGCCAGCTGTGGTTTGCAGGCTACAGCTGTCTGCTTTACCCTGACTGGCTATCAAAAATAGGGGGGACCCCACGCCATTTTTTTGTTTTGTTTTTGTGATAAAAACTAGGCTAGGCACCCTTTAGTGCCACATGAAAGGTACTAAAGGTGCCAGCTTAGAATATGCAGGGGGGGGTGGGACGTTGTATATATATTTGACCTCCATTGACGCTTTTTAGGCTGGATGCCCACAATCGGTGTTTGCAGCGTTTTGGGCGCAGATTGTTTTCCCTGCGTCCATGACGCTGCGTTGTGCAGTAGAAGCACAGTGGAAGGATTTTTAGAAATCTCATGCCCACTGTGCTTCTTTTCTCCGCAGCATAAACCGACCGGTGGCGCAGCTTCCCGAGCCTCAGCATGTCAATTTATGCTGCGGAGACGAGAGTGTTCTCTGCAGGTAGCATAGAGCTCCACAGCAGCCTGAACCCAAATCGTGGGCATGGCCAGCTGCGTTCTCCCGTGGACAACACTCACATCTCTGCAGGAGGCTGACACTGTGTACTGGACGCCGTGTCGCTGGATCATGGCCACATAGCCTTAGGCCTGTTTCACACGTCAGTGATTCTGGTACGTTTGTGCTTTTTTTTAAACGTACCAGAATCACTGACATACGCAGACCCATTATAATGAATGGGTCTGCTCACACATCAGTGATTTTTCACTACACGTGTCTCCGTGCGGCATACCCGCGTGTGCGTGATAGCCGCACGGAGACATGTCCATTTTTTTCTGGCATCACTGATGTTCCACGGGCCACGCAGTGGTGTGGTCCGTGAAACACGTGCCAGAAAAAAAGTGCTTTTAAAATAAAAATCATTTTTACTCTCCCGGCGTCCAGCGATGTCCTCTGCAGCCCGTTCTGCTTGCTGCTTCTGAGCCGGCTCATTATTGTCGCGCATATTCATGATGTGCGACACAGCCGACCCGGAAGCAGCTGCTGCGGGGGTCAGCGCCAGCCGGATGCTGCACCGCGTGAGCGATCAGCACCATGGAGAGCGGGAGCGGGCACAGGTGAGTTAATCTCTAAGTGCAATCATGGGCCACGGAGAACGGAGCCCGGATTGCACTTAGACAACCCATGTGTGCCGTGATTCACGGCACACGGAGGGACATGTGCATGTTTTACATGCCAGTGAAAAACATCACTGTTTTTCACTGACGTGTGAAACGGGCCTAAAAGTGAGAATATTGTTGCTACAGCAACATTTTGGGTGAAGTAGCTGTGGATTCAAAATGCTTAATATACTCCTGAATAAAATCCTTGAGGGGTGCAGATTCCAAAATGGGGTCACTTGTGGGGGTTTTCTGACGTATAGGTACCCAAGGGGCTCTGCTAATGTGACATGGTGCGCGAAGTTTATTTCAACTTTTCCAAAATTCAAATGGTGCTCCTTCCATTCCAAGCCCTCCCATTTATCCAAACAGAATGTGGAGAAGGAAATGACATCACAGGTTTTTTTTTCCAAAGGTCTGTGTTCAACCAACTTTGACAAGTCTTAAAAAACGCACCTAAAAAAACGCATGAAAAACGCATGAAAAACGCATGAAAAACGCATGAAAAACGCATGTGTTTTCGATGCCTTTTTCTCAAAAAAGCATTGTTTACAATTCTCCCCTCTGCCAGAGGGTGCGTTTTTTTCCGCGCTGAAAAAAAAGCAACGTGTGAACATACCCTAAGAGAGGAATGCCGCATTTTAAATTGCTAAGATATTGGGGTGAAATCACAGAACCATCAACATTTTTATATAAAAATATAATTTCTATATAATATGATGACTTCAATATATGAGGAGGATAATAATAATTTTAATTTCTACAGCATCAATATATTCTGCAGCGTTTTACAGTTCAGAGTATAAAAAAATTGATGAGAGTAATTCTTCAAAGATGAGCTCGAACCTTTTTGAGTTGAAGATGGACTGAAAATAAACTCCAAACCTACTGCAAGTTTTTAGAAGACACTTTCTTCAAGCAGTGATACAGGAAAAAGTCTGAATCTTTTAAAAAATCATGATTTTTAGAAAGGACAATGCTCCATCACATGCATCGAAGTCTCCACTGCTTGGCTTTCAGTAAAGGACTGAAAGATGAAAGAATAATGACACGGCCCCTTCCTCACCTAAACCCTATTGAGAACTTGTGGATATTGGAGAGTTTTGGGTTTATTTTTTTTTTGTTTCCCAGATGCTCAATTTAATGAGAACAACATAGACAGGTGACAGATTTGCATTAACAAAACTAAAAGCAGTGTTTTTACAGGAAATTATACTGCGTATTCTGTAGAAAGAAATAGTTGAAAAATTAAATATCTGCAACATTAGCTCTATCGTGTGTACTGACTCCATGCAAACCGAACACGGAACAAAAATACACAGGTCTGAATGAGCTTATTATATAAGAATGTCACGGCCCTGGCATTCAGGGACCATCTGCATTAAAGCCTAACAACATTGTGGCACCCAATCTATAGGTGTAAACAGTAACAATAGAACGAGGAGATGATGGATCTGCAGGGTTCTTGTCTGACAGATATTATTCACTATTTTTTTCAATATCCTTTTGATTTCTATACCCAATACAAAACAGTACATATTTAAAGAGATCCTGTTAGGAAATTACAAGCTCCATACACAATAAATAAAAGTTAACCAAACACAACGATTGTGGCAGGATCGGCTGACTATCTGGTGTGTATAGGCCGCTTTACACGATGCGAGATCGCTAGCGTGCGTACCCGACCCCATCGTTTGTGCGTCACGGACAAAATCGCTGCCCGTAGCGCACAAAATCGCGCGGACCCATCACACATACTTACCTGCCTAGCGACGTCGCTGTGAGCGGCGAACCGCCTCCTTTCTAAGGGGGCAGTTCGTTCGGCGTCACAGCGACATCACTAAGCGGCCGCCCAATCGAAGCGGAGAGGCGGAGTTGAGTGGGATGTAACATCCCGCCCACCTCCTTCATTCCTCATTGTCGGAAGCCGCAGGTAAGGTGAGGTTCCTCGTTTCTGCGGTGTCACACGTAGCGATGTGTGCTGCCGCAGGAACGAGGAACAACATCGTACCTGCTGCAGCAACGATAATTGGGAATAGGGGAGCATGTAAACGATAAATGATTTTGCACGTGTTTGTGACGATTTTCGATCGCACGTACAGTACAGACCAAAAGTTTGGACACACCTTTTCATCCCTAGAACAACTGTTAAGAGGAGACTTTGTGCAGCAGGCCTTCATGGTAAAATAGCTGCTAGGAAACCACTGCTAAGGACAGGCAACAATCAGAAGAGACTTGTTTTGGGCTAAAGAACACAAGGAATGGACATTAGACCAGTGGAAATCTGTGCTTTGGTCTGATGAGTCCAAATTTGAGATCTTTGGATCCAACCACCATGTCTTGTAGAAAAGGTGAATGGATGGACTTTACATGGCTGGTTCCCACTGTGAAGCATGGTGGAACAGGTGTGATGGTGTGGGGGTGCTTTTCTGGTTACACTGTTGGGGATTTATTCAAAATTGAAGGCATACCAGGCTGTGTAAGGGCTATTTGACTAAGAAGGAGAGTGATGGGGTGCTACGCCAGTTGACCTGGTCTCCACAGTCACCAGACCTGAACCCAATCGAGATGGTTTGGGGTGAGCTGGACAGCAGAGTGAAGGCAAAAGGGCCAACAAGTGCTAAGCATCTCTGGGATCTCCTTCAAGACTGTTGGAAAACCATTTCCGGTGACTACCTCTTGAAGCTCATCAAGAGAATGCCAAGAGTGTGCAAAGTAGTAATGAAAGAAAAAGGTGGCAACTTTGAAGAACCTAGAATATAAGACATATTTTCAGTTGTTTCACACTTTTTTAAGTATTTCATTTCACATGTTTTATTTCATAGTTTTGATGCCTTCAATGTGAATCTACAATTTTCAGAGTCATGAAAATAAAGAAAATTCATTGAATGAGAAGGTGTGTCCAAACTTTTGGTCTGCACTGTCGGTGTCACACACAGCGACATCGCTAAAAAGGCCGGATGTGCGTCATGAAATCCGTGACCCCAACGACATCGCTTTAGCGATGTCGCAACATGTAAAGCGGCCTTTTGAGGGCCTCCTCAAAGTCCCCTGAGTGGTTGGAATTCAATCTGGTCCTTTATGTTGTATGGGCAGATAAGCTGCTGCCAGGATAATCTGGCAGGAGCTTAAGCGGGCTTTACACGCTGCGACATTGCCCGAGCGATCTTGTTGGGGTCACGGAATTTGTGACGCATATACGGTCGCTTTAGTGATGTCTTTGCGTGTGACACCTATGAGCGATTTTGAATCGTCGCAAAAACATTCAAAATCGCTCATCGTGACATGGGTGTCCATTCTCAAATATCGCTGCTGATCGGTGTACGAAGTAGTTCGTCACTCCTGCGGCAGCACACATCGCTATGTGTGACACCGCAGGAACGAGGAACCTCACCTTACCTGCGGCCGCCGGCAATGAGGAAGGAAGGAGGTTGGCGGGATGTTACGTCCCGCTCATCTCCGCCCCTCCGCTTCTATTGGGCGGCGGTTGAGTGACGCTGCTGTGACGTCGCTGTGACGCTGAACGAACCGCCCCCTTAGAAAGGAGGCGGTTTGGCGGTCACAGGGTCGTCGGTAGGCAGGTAAGTAGTGTGACGGGTCCGCGCGATGTTGTGCGCCACGGGCAGCGATTTGCCCGTGTCGCACAACCGATGGAGGTGGGTACACACGCTAGAAATATCGGTCACGATATCGCAGCGTGTAAAGCGGCCTTTACTCCTCTCTCCCAATAGAAAACACAGGGAGGCTCGGCCTTGTGTTCCTTTATATGGGTGAGTTTTGAGAGATACAATTGAAACCAAAAGTTTACATACACTATCTAAAAAGACACATATGGATGTTTATCTCACTATCTGACATGAAATCAGAATAAATCTTTCCCGTTTTAGGTCAATTAGGAACCAAAATTATTTATATTTTTCAAATGCCAAAATAATGAGAGAGAGAATGTTTTAAGGCATTTTTATTAATTTCTGCAAAGTCAATTGTTTTCATACACCAAAGGGTGCGTTACACCCTTCGACATCCCTAACGATATATTGTCAGGGTCACGGTGTTTGTGACACACATCCGGCGTCGTTAGCGACATTGCAGCGTGTGACACCAAGGAAGCGACCTTAAACGATCGCAAAAGAGTTAAAAATCGTTGGTCTGTAACACGTCGTTCATTTACCAAAAATCGTTGCCTGGTCAGTAGCGAGGTTATTCATCATTCCTGCGGCACCACACATCACTACGTGTGACACCGCAGGAGCGGGTGCTGTCGCGCTCGACATCGCTAGCAATCGCTAGCGATGTCGCAGCGTGTAAAGTACCCCTAAGAGTACTATGCCTTTAAACAATATGGGACAGCCCCCATGATGATGTCATATCTTTGGAAGCTTCTGAGTTAATTAGCGACACATCTGTGGATGTATTTTAATGCACACCTGAAACACACTGCTTCTTTGTGGAGCATCATGGGAAAGTCAAAATAAATCAGCCAAGATCACAGGAAGAGAATTGTGGACTTGCACAAATCTGGTTCTTCCTAGGGTGCAATTTCCAGATACCTGAAGGTTCCTCAGTAGGAAGAGAATCGATGCAGTAGCTGAATCTTTGCATACCCTTGGTGCAGTAGTGTAGCTACCAGGGGGCAGAGGCTGCAGTTGCCTGGGCCCTGTGCTCTGCGAAGTCTAACCGGACCTACTTTCAACTGTATGAGCGAGCACAACGTACCAATACAGTTAAGCTCTGCAGCAAAGCAGGGACACTTGATCTCCCTGTACTGCCACTCTCTGTTCTGTAGACTGCAAGTCACTTTAGTGCTGTGGCTTACAGAATGGCAGGTCCAGAGCGGAGCAGCATGATGAACTTATGTGGCGCCCCTGACCTGGTCAGGCACCACTGAGTACTGCACCCATGCTGGGGACAGTACAATACAGGTAATCCAGAAGGCTGACCGAGGTGTGACTACACAGGCGCATAGTGATCAGGTCTCACACATGTACCTTTGAGAGGACCCCTGGGGATCCCAGGAGGGGGAAAAGCCTTCACCTCCACTGGAATAGTGGAGGGGGCCAAAAGCCTCCATCTCCAATCAAGGGGTGTGGTGGAGAGCCTGGTTGCTAGGTGGCGTAGGCAGGCACAAGGGGAAAAGAGAAGGAGGAGAAAACAGTCTGAAGCAGAGGGTGGAGGAGTGAGGAGCATGGAAGTGGAGCTCAGACAGGAGTAGCAGTGCAGGTCCCTCAAGTGAGCCGGTTCAGTGCAGAGTCCAGGGAGCTCAGAGAGGAGCAGACCCCTGGGGCTGTTGCAGTCTGACAGCGTCCGCGCAGTGGCTACCGACGGGGGAGAACGGTCACCTAGGAGTGCTACCCGAAATCCATCTTCAGCTAAAGAGAGAGCACGGAGTGGGAAGTAAGGAGACTGCTAGGGAGTACCAGGCCCAAACGGGCGGCAGATCCCGGAGCGGGGATAGATCCACCTTTCCTTGCTAAACCTGCCGGTGTGGGGCCCTCAAAGCCCACACCACAACACCCAAAAGCCGCAGCCACGTAGCCACAGTTAGGGCCCATAGTTCACAGGAGGCAAGCAGCTGGAGTGATCTGGTCCAGGCGACAAGCAAACGGCAACCGAAGGGGAGAGAGGCTTCAGCAACTTCCCTGGGTGACCCCCATAGGGACTAAAAGTTGGGGTTACCCCAAACCACCAAGGGCTAAGGAAGGCGAGTCGGTAGTCACCATCATTAGTCAGCCCGAAGGACACCTGGTTCCAGCCTGGTTCATCCCAGCTACGCCCGGGTTACTCACCCTGCCATCAACTGTGAGTAAAACCCCTGAAAGACATCCTGCTTGTGTGGAGTGATTCTGCGCCTTGTAGTTCTACACATCTACACAGGACCCTGGGGCATGCCTCACTCTCAGGAGGCTACTACACCTGACTGCACATACCATCAGCCCCAGGCACCCCTAACCTGCAGTGGCGGTCCCCCACTGACCGCAATTCTGAGAGTGGCGTCACGACAAATAGAAGATTTCCTACCAGTGACAAGATCCAGCCGAGTGGAGTCCCTGAAGGTAATGCACCGACACAATACACCTGTGGGGCTTCACATCTGGCGTCACGAACAGGATAAGGACTAGACCTGTTCAGACAGGTGACCATGTGCCTGGGCGGTCCGCTTGAAAAATTGGAAGCGCCGCCATATTGCCACCATGAAAAGCGCGCTGAAAAACAACAGCAGCCCGCGCTGGGAGAAGTTACCGCCCACGAAGAGGTGTGGCTACCCAGAGATCCCCTGCAGAGTTCTGACCTCGCCAGTGAAGAGAGCGGAAGCGTTCAGAGACGTCGGGACAGAAAGGAAGCCACAAGTCTGCTGTTGGAGGAAAGAGACGCAGAAGAAATGGCGTCTGAACACAGAGACCCAGAGCCAGGCTCCGCTGCCTGGTGGTGTCGGGAGCTCGCCGAGTTCTGCGATCAACTGGAGGCCAGGGTCGGAAGGCTGATCAGAGAGGGACGTGCGGAGTTCCTGGGAATGACCGCGGCGGTTCAGGCCTATGAAGAGAGAGCCGCGCGCCGAGTGCCAGACCGGGCGGTGACGACTCAGACCCCGATGCTGCCACCGATGGGTGAGTCCAGTGATGCCCCTGCCAGCGCGAGTGCCCCGATCCCTGCTGCCACGTCCGCGGTCCCTGAAGAGGCGTCCGGCGCGGCGACGCTGAAGCAGGCCGCAGCCACGCCAGGTGCAGCCCGCCAAGCTCAGGCCGCCGCAGCGATGCCCTGCTCGGCCCACCAAGACCCGGTCCCTGCAGCAACGCCCAGTCCGTCCCACCAAGAACCGGCTACGGTAGCGATGCCCGCTAAGGCTCCGGCTACGACAGAAACGCCAATCCAGGCCGCCGCCATGCCAGGCGCGGCCCGCCAAGACCAGGCCGCCGCCATGCCAGGCGCGGCCCGCCAAGACCAGGCCGCCGCCATATCGGGCGCGGCCCGCCAAGAAAAGACAGACGTACCATTGTTTACCCCGGCCTGCAAGGCCAGAGCAGACACCGCTCCCCAGTCCAAGGAAGTCCCTGAAAGGAAATCCCTGGTAGGTGAGGACCCCGCATACTGGGAGCTGAAGGCTAACCTAGAGTCCCAGTTCCCACAGGAGATGGTGGACCGGTATCTGCTCCCTCCACATACCCCCAGGAGGATTCCGGCAACTCTTGCAGCAACCACGCCAAAGAGTCCCCCGCCTGGGCCTGCTGATGAAAGTCCATCCCCAGCACTGCCACCAAAGGAGTGCTCAGAAGAACTAAGGGGGAGAGGAGGCCAGGAAGCTGAGGAGCTGACTCAGGAGCCACCAGCAGTGGATCCATGCCCAGAGCCGGAGATGTTGCCATATTCCCGCTGGGATGAGGAAGACCTAACACCGTCTGCTGAAGAAGATCTACCCAAAAGCCTCACCTGGGAGCTTGTAAGCTGTACCTCGCAGAATCCAGTCCGCAAGACACGGCGCCGTAGCAGAACCCAGTCTTTCCCTGCACCGCAGTCTCCAGAGCAGAGAGATGAAATAACGGCCAGAGACCTACAGGAGAAACGGTTCCTGAGAAGAGCCAAAGCCCAGGTCCGAGGACCCCTTTGTAGAGGAGTAGTAGAAGATTTCAGCCTAAAATCAGGATACGGCTTCATAGTAGCACCTGGTATGAAAGAAGGCATTTTTGTCAACAGAAGAGACGTTAGAGCTCATCTGCCCAGAGGACATCCTGGAAGAAACCTAAGAATGGGAGACACAGTGCAATTTACAATGCATCAAGGAGAAAGAGGCTGGTATGCACTCGATGTTACACCATGTCCTAAAGAAAAAGAAACAGACAGAGATAGAGAAAGAACAGACAAAGAACCTACTGATGAGACTACCACAGACGAAGAAAGAGGTCAAGAAAGCAACAGGTGCCGCAGCCCTACAGGCCCAAGCCCTGGTGAGGAGGAATCTGCATAAAGTAAAGTACACCAAGTTACTGTTTGACCAGTTTGAAGTTTTGCAACGTTTTCAAGTTTAAGCAATGTGCCCACATAAACTAATGTGAGAAATGAACCTTAAGGCTATGAACTGGCTATAGCCACAAACTCTCGCAGTGCAAATAGTTACACCAGAGGGCACCACCACCACCAGAGCCAGCCTGTTTAGGGGCTTGGCTCGTCTGCAACCAGGGAGCACGTCCGTATATAGGGCCTTGGCTCACCTGCAACCAGAGAGCATGCCTGTTTATGGGGCCTGGCTCTCCACCACAAAGAGGGTACCTGGTCAGCACCAACTGTGGAGGCCGCCTCTGCATCCTGCCAGAAGAGGCTGAAGGCGCGGCTCCACCAGGCCAGGTATACCCTGAAGACCACCAGACCATGAAAGCCGCCTCTACATCCTGCCAGAAGTGGCTGAAGGCGCGGCCAACGTGAGAGGGTTTTTGGTGGGTTAACGGACTTGTGGGTGGAGGGTGGTGATGTATGGTACCTGGTGGTTTTAAAATGTTTTACCATGTTTTAATGTTTTATGCATTTTAAAATGTTGTCTTGCAGCCCGAGGACGTGCTGGTGATAACTAAGGGGGAATGTGGCGCCCCTGACCTGGTCAGGCACCACTGAGTACTGCACCCATGCTGGGGACAGTACAATACAGGTAATCCAGAAGGCTGACCGAGGTGTGACTACACAGGCGCATAGTGATCAGGTCTCACACATGTACCTTTGAGAGGACCCCTGGGGATCCCAGGAGGGGGAAAAGCCTTCACCTCCACTGGAATAGTGGAGGGGGCCAAAAGCCTCCATCTCCAATCAAGGGGTGTGGTGGAGAGCCTGGTTGCTAGGTGGCGTAGGCAGGCACAAGGGGAAAAGAGAAGGAGGAGAAAACAGTCTGAAGCAGAGGGTGGAGGAGTGAGGAGCATGGAAGTGGAGCTCAGACAGGAGTAGCAGTGCAGGTCCCTCAAGTGAGCCGGTTCAGTGCAGAGTCCAGGGAGCTCAGAGAGGAGCAGACCCCTGGGGCTGTTGCAGTCTGACAGCGTCCGCGCAGTGGCTACCGACGGGGGAGAACGGTCACCTAGGAGTGCTACCCGAAATCCATCTTCAGCTAAAGAGAGAGCACGGAGTGGGAAGTAAGGAGACTGCTAGGGAGTACCAGGCCCAAACGGGCGGCAGATCCCGGAGCGGGGATAGATCCACCTTTCCTTGCTAAACCTGCCGGTGTGGGGCCCTCAAAGCCCACACCACAACACCCAAAAGCCGCAGCCACGTAGCCACAGTTAGGGCCCATAGTTCACAGGAGGCAAGCAGCTGGAGTGATCTGGTCCAGGCGACAAGCAAACGGCAACCGAAGGGGAGAGAGGCTTCAGCAACTTCCCTGGGTGACCCCCATAGGGACTAAAAGTCGGGGTTACCCCAAACCACCAAGGGCTAAGGAAGGCGAGTCGGTAGTCACCATCATTAGTCAGCCCGAAGGACACCTGGTTCCAGCCTGGTTCATCCCAGCTACGCCCGGGTTACTCACCCTGCCATCAACTGTGAGTAAAACCCCTGAAAGACATCCTGCTTGTGTGGAGTGATTCTGCGCCTTGTAGTTCTACACATCTACACAGGACCCTGGGGCATGCCTCACTCTCAGGAGGCTACTACACCTGACTGCACATACCATCAGCCCCAGGCACCCCTAACCTGCAGTGGCGGTCCCCCACTGACCGCAATTCTGAGAGTGGCGTCACGACAAATAGAAGATTTCCTACCAGTGACAAGATCCAGCCGAGTGGAGTCCCTGAAGGTAATGCACCGACACAATACACCTGTGGGGCTTCACACTTATATGTCAGTATATGATGTTTATTTTTTTTATTTTAAAATTGTGTTATGGCCATAATGTATGGTGGCACCTCAAAAATAGTGAGGGCTACTAATGGGGCCTCTACAAATAGTGGGTACTACTTAAGACATCATCATAAATAGTAGAGGCTACTAAGCGGGCCCTCATAAATACAAGGAGCTATTAAAGGGAAGCCATCATACATAGTGGGGGCTACTAGGTGGGCTATCATAGAGAGTGGGGGCTAATAAGAGGGCCAAGACAGTGTGGGGGCTACTAAGAGGGTCAAGACACAATGTGGCTGCTTCTAAGAGTGCCATGACTCAGTGTGGGGCTACAAGGGGACCATGACACAATGTGGGGGCGTCTAAGAGGGCCATGGCACAGTGTGGGGCTACTAAGAGGACCATGACACAATGTAGGGGCTACTAAGGAGTCCATGATACAGTGTGCGGCTAGTTATGACGCCATGATACAGAATGGAGGCTACTGAGGGGGTCATCATACAGTGTGGGGGCTACTGGGAGGGTCATCATACAGTGTGGGATTACTGAGGGGGCTACTATGGGGGTCATACTACAGAGTCGGGTTTCTGATGTCATCATCATGTAGTCTGGGGGCTACAGAGAAGGTAATCATACAGTGTGGGGACTACTGAGGTTATCATCATACAGTATGGGGGCCACTAAGGGGTCATTTTACAGTGTGGGGAATACTGAGGGGGTCATCATACAGTATGGCAGCTACTGAGGGGGCCATGATACAGTGTGATCGTCACGAAAGGGGCCATGACAGTGTATGGGCCACTAAAGGTCCATGATACAGAGTGAGAGCTACTTAGGGGGCCTTGAAAAAGTGTTTGTGCTACATAGAGGGGTCATCATACAGTGTGGGGACTACTATGATATCTTTCATACAGTGTGGGAGCTAATGTAAGGCCTTTGTAAAGTGTGAGGGCCATCAAATGGTTTAGGGGCTACTACGGGGTCAGTATACTGTGTGGAGGCTACTATACGGTGTGGGTGCAACATACTGTGTAGAGGGGAGCTATACAGGGAGGACAGGACATTATTAAATGTTAAGATGCTGTGGTTGGTATTGATCACAGCATCTGAGAAGTTAACTGAGCTGCTCAGGACCACCCACAGTGCTCACTTTACATTTCTGTGTGCCTACATGCAGTGGGAAGTGAGCAGAGTGCGATAGGGAGAGAGGTCATGCACCTCTTTTCATATAATAATGGAAAGCAGCCTATTTCTATTGAAAAAAGTGCAAATCTTAAATTTTTTTGGGGGGGGAATTGTTTTTACGGCATACATTATGTGGTAAAAATGAACTGACAATATAATTCTCATCATCAGTAAGATTACGGTGCTACCAAACATGTCCAGTTTTTTTTATTATTTTAGTGGCGAATAAAAAGTCATAAAATTGAAGAAAAAAAAAAAGTTTGAAGTTGTGCCGCTATTTTTTATCAGACTTTTCGGAAAATACCACATATGTGTATTTTTTTATTATCTTTATTTTTAATGAAGCAAAAGTGGCGTGATTTGAACTCGCATATGTTTTTGATTTTTTTTTCATATTTTTTAAAAGTTTTGGTTTTACTTTTCACTGTACTTGTTAGCCCCTTTAAGGGGACTATAACCTTTAATCAACTGATCAATTGTGCTCTAAACATAACATCTATATAATGAAAATCAGTCTGTTTTGAAGCCCGACTGCAGGCTGGATTTATTCTTCCCTTTTATTAATCCCCCTTTTTAAGTGACACCGCGGGAACGAGGAACCTCACCTTACCTGCGGCCGCCGGCAATGAGGAAGGAAGGAGGTTGGCGGGATGTTACGTCCCGCTCATCTCCGTCCCTCCGCTTCTATTGGGCGGCGGTTGGGTGATGCTGCTGTGACGTCGCTGTGACGCTGAACGAACCGCCCCCTTAGAAAGGAGGCGGTTCGGCGGTCACAGGGTCGTCGGTAGGCAGGTAAGTAGTGTGACGGGTCCGCGCGATGTTGTGTGCCACGGGCAGCGATTTGCCCGTGTCGCACAACCGATGGAGGTGGGTACACACGCTAGCAATATCGGTCACGATATCGCAGCGTGTAAAGCGGCCTTTACTCCTCTCTCCCAACAGAAAACACAGGAAGGCTCGGCCTTGTGTTCCTTTATATGGGTGAGTTTTGAGAGATACAATTGAAACCAAAAGTTTACATACACTATCTAAAAAGACACATATGGATATGTGGCGCCCCTGAGGCTTCCGTTGCCACAGGTCATTGCACCCCATCCAGCGGTGTGATGCTCATTCTGGGTGAGGAAGGGAGTGAACACCGGTCCCCTGGTAAATCTACACTACACCCATTGCTAGGAACACACTGGGACCAGGGATAGTGGCAGAAACCCTCCCATGCTGCAAGCTGGGAGGGGCCGTAAGACCCATCCCTGCTCCTATAGGATACAGCTTAGCAACTGGGGAGGTGGGAGGAGCCACACGAGAGCAGACACAGAAAGGAAGGTCAAGTTTGAGTAGATAGAGAGAGGGTGGGGAAGGAGAAGGAGGCCTGCAGGAGGCAGGCAAGGATGAGAGAAAGGAAAGAAAGCTCCTAGTCAGTCAGGAGCTGAAATGAAGAAAGAGACGCTTCCTGGTGAAGATCCTGGGACTCAGAGGGTCCAGGTGCCACCAAGCAGGGAACAGAAGGGGTCCCAGGGCCACGGGTAGCTGTAGAGCTGCGGTGGCCTGTTCCACAGGAACATCGGTGGAGGGATCAAGCTGCAACAGGGGACGGTCCCTAGAAACCGGAGGAGTGCAAAATCATCTCCAAACAGTAAAAACCGAGGCCCAGGGAAAGTTGTAAACTCCCCGGGCCACAGCCGACAGCAGAACCTCTAGAAAAGGGGTAATCAGCCGACAGGTGACCCCCCCAGCCTGGAGGCTGTTGTGGAGGCCAAGCCAGGTTTACCCTACAAAAGGCAAGGCTTAGGAAGACAGCGGAAGACAGAGACACTTAACAGAAGGGCACCGGGTTTTGCTCCAAGAATCACCCAGAAACGGCGGAGGTCCCTGACAGTGGTCCCAGCAGTCCAAGGGTTCCTGCCGACCTTGACAAGAATTGTGAGTAAAGAACTTAAACTGCACCCTTGGAGTGGTCTCTGTTATTTTATCTGCTTAGCCTTCCATAACACCATAGACTCTCACGAGCACCAACAGTGTGCCCCGGGGCATTGCTCCACCTGTGGGGTTGACAGAATCTGTGGTAGGGAAAACAAGGGCGCAATAGGGTCTTACCCGATATTTGGGTATAAGAAAGTGAAGAGATGCACTCACCTGGTCTGGTTGTGATAGTCACAACCCCTATAACAGCGTATGGGAGTGCTGAGCTGGTTCAGCAGCGGCCCCGTCAGAAGTGGTTACTGTAAAAACGAGGATGAAAGAAGACGGGTTTTTCAGCCGCGCTATGAACCACACCGTTGAAGATTCCTTAAGATATTTTTATTGAGCCATTCCAACGCGTTTCAAAGGCATGACCACCTTCTTCCTCAGGGAATAGAAATATACCAATACAGAAAAAAACAGGGTTTAAATAGAAATTTCACAGAGAGGCCATATTGCTGAAAATGACCTCATTGCCCCATGACTCATAGACACGAGGAGTGAATCTACGTCATGATCAGAAAAAAAGGGGGGGAGGAGAAGGGGAGGAGGGATGAAAGAAAAAAAGAGAAAAAAAATTTTTTATTTAATGCATGCAAGTCTTGCATGCTTTAATGAATTGAATAAAAGAAGATTCATGTCAAGCATGGTGATACAATAAGATAATTATATGGTGTATGGGAAAATATATATATATGGTGAAAACTATAATAGAAAAGATGAAATGAAAAATAAAATTTGTTTTATCAAAAATTGTGTGTTCATTTATGTGTGCTTTATAATTGTATTTCTTTGGAAAATAAAAATGAAAAATACATGGGGGGGAGGGGTTTTTTTTGGGGGAGAGAAAAAGGAGGACTTGAACCTACAAGAGAGGCATCGGAACGAACAGAGAGAGGTTGCCTCATTCACCATTACTCTGCCCTAGGAGTATACTAAAAAACAGAGGTTCAAATGTGATGTCATCAGAAAATCCTCATCTACCTGGTTTTACAGTAATATATATATATATATATGTATGTGAACGTTCTAAAATTTTATCCCCATTTTATTTGGGGATAATGTGAGGAACGTGAATAAACTGGTTGAATCTCTACAAGGGCAGTGCACCCGCAGTGTAGACAAAAACAACAGGGAGCGCTTACACAGAGAGCGGATTCTTTGTAGTGAAAGGTGAAATGGGTTCAGACCGTGGGAAAAAAATATAAAGCGCATGCGCGGTGTGAGAGGAGTCAGCGATTTCTCATAATGGAAGGTGATGTGAGCTCAAAAGGGATGTGAAACACGAGAAAAGCATGCTTAAGTGAAACAGTAATGTGAAAACCCCGATATTTCACAGGAGTGAAGTGTAGAGAGGGCATCCCTGCTTTGTTATAGAGAGGAATTTCTTATACTGGAGTCAAACATGCTACGATCTGTGGCTCATGAAAGCTATTAAAAATATAGAAACTATTTATCTATTATATATAATCATTGTATTATTGGAGAAAACGAAAATATATGATATATGAGAAAAATTATATATATGGTAAGAATATAATAAAAATAAAGAAATGAAATAAAAAAATGTTTTATCAAAAATTGCGTATTCATTTATGTGTGTTTCATGAGTGTATTTCTTTAAATAATGAAAAGAAGGGGGGGGATATTTATTTGGGGGAAAGGAAAGGAGGAGGGCTTGAACCTACAGAAGAGGCATCGGGATAAACAGAGAAAAGGGTGCCTCATTCACCTTTACTCTACCCTGGGATTATACTGAAAAAACAGTGGTTCAAATGGGATGTCCTCAGAAAAAACTTCATCTATCTGGTTTAATAGTAACATATATATATATATATATATATATATATATATATATATATATGTGCATGTGAATGTTCTGAAATTTTACCCTCATTTCATTTGGGGATCATGTGAGGAACGTGAACAGACTGATTAAATCTCTGAAAGGGCAGTGCACACGCAGTGAATGTTAAAACAACAGGGAGCGCTTGCGTAGAGAGCGGATTCTTTATGGTGAAAGGTGAAATGGGTTCAGACCGTGGGAAAGAGATATGAAGCGCATACGTGGTGTGAGATGAGTCAGTGGTTTCTCAAGATGGAAGGTGATGTGACCTCAAAAAAAAATTGTGAGGACACGAAAAAAACGCATGTTTAAGTGGGGCAGTGATGTGAAAACCCCGATATTTCACAGGGGTGAAGTGTAGAGAGGGCATCCCTGCTTTGCTATGGAGGGGAATTTCTTGTGCTGGAGTCAAACATGCTACGATTTGTGACTTATGAAAGCTATATAAAATATTAAAAATTATCTTTTAAATATGATCATTGCATTATTGGAAAAAACTAAATATCAGGAAAAAAACAAGTGTATTAAAATAAGATGCATTCTATACTGAAAGGGATCCCAAAGGTAAAAACACATAGGCTCGTGTGAGGCCTTGCAATGAATAGTGTGATCGTGATCAAAGAGGAGAAATGTATAAACAGACATGTTGATGTGAGAGTGCTGCTTGTGAAGGATATAGACGGGCAGGGAGACCGTCGATCTGGTCGACAATTGGATGATGGAATAAAATATAATATATATATATGAATGAGTAAAAGTATTTAGATATAATGGAATATAATAAATATAATGAAAGCGTTGGATAGGTACTAAAAACTGAAAAAAAGGGGCCAAATAAAATCCAGATGATATCTGTTGTAAAAACAATGAGCCCCATAAAGTGAAAAATTGGGTATATAAAACAAGGCATATAAAAACATCCACAAGGGTTTAACATAGAAGCACGTACATATAAAATTATACATGCATATACATATACACACATATATATACTATATTTTTATATGTATATGTAATATATATTATATTTTATTCCATCATCCAATTGTCGACCAGATCGACGGTCTCCCTGCCCGTCTATATCCTTCACAAGCAGCACTCTCACATCAACATGTCTGTTTATACATTTCTCCTCTTTGATCACGATCACACTATTCATTGCAAGGCCTCACAGGAGCCTATGTGTTTTTACCTTTGGGATCCCTTTCAGTATAGAATGCATCTTATTTTAATACACTTGTTTTTTTCCTGATATTTAGTTTTTTCCAATAATGCAATGATCATATTTAAAAGATAATTTTTAATATTTTATATAGCTTTCATAAGTCACAAATCGTAGCATGTTTGACTCCAGCACAAGAAATTCCCCTCCATAGCAAAGCAGGGATGCCCTCTCTACACTTCACCCCTGTGAAATATCGGGGTTTTCACATCACTGCCCCACTTAAACATGCGTTTTTTTCGTGTCCTCACAATTTTTTTTTGAGGTCACATCACCTTCCATCTTGAGAAACCACTGACTCATCTCACACCACGCATGCGCTTCATATCTCTTTCCCACGGTCTGAACCCATTTCACCTTTCACCATAAAGAATCCGCTCTCTACGCAAGCGCTCCCTGTTGTTTTAACCTTCACTGCGTGTGCACTGTGTGGCGCCCCTGACCTGGTCAGGCACCACTGAGTACTGCACCCATGCTGGGGACAGTACAATACAGGTAATCCAGAAGGCTGACCGAGGTGTGACTACACAGGCGCATAGTGATCAGGTCTCACACATGTACCTTTGGGAGGACCCCTGGGGATCCCAGGAGGGGGCAAAGCCTTCACCTCCACTTGAGGAGTGGAGGGGGCGAAGACTCCATCTCCACTCAAGGGGTGTGGTAAGAGAGCCTGGTTGCTAGGTGGCGTAGGCAGGCACAAGAGGGAAGAGAAGGAGGAGTAAGCAGTCTGAAGCAGAGTGTGGAGGAGTGAGGAGCATGGAAGTGAAGCTCAGACAGGAGTAGCAGTGCAGGTCCCACGAGTGAGCCGGTTTAGTGCAGAGTCCAGGGAGAGCAGACGTCAGGAGCAGACCCCTGGAGCTGTTGCAGTCTAACAGCGTCCGCGCAGTGACTACCGACGGGGGAGAACGGTCACCTGGTAGTGCTGCCCGAACACCACACACAGCTGGAGAGAGAGCAGTGTAGTGGAAAGTAAGGAGACTGTCAGGGAGTACCAGGCCCAAACGGGCGGCAGATCCCGGTGCGGGGATAGATCCACCTTTCCTTGCTAAACCTGCCGGTGTGGGGCCCTCAAAGCCCACGCCACAACACCCAAAAGCCGCAGCCACGTAGCCACAGATAGGGCCCATAGTTCACAGGAGGCAAGCAGCTGGAGTGATCTGGTCCAGGCGACAAGCAAACGGCAACTGAAGGGGAGAGAGGCTTCAGCAACTTCCCTGGGTGACCCCCATAGGGACTAAAAGTCGGGGTTACCCCAAACCACTAAGGGCTAAGGAAGGCGAGTCGGTAGTCACCATCAGAAGTCAGCCTGAAGGATACCTGGTTCCAGCCTGGTTCATCCCAGCTACGCCCGGGTTACTCACCCTGCCATCTGAAGTGAGTAAAACCCCTGAAAGACATCCTGCTTGTGTGGAGTTATTCTGCGCCTTGTGGTTCTACACACCTACACCGGGCCCTGGGGCTTGCCTCACTCTCAGGAGGCTATCCCAACTGACTGCACACACCATCAGCCCCAGGCGACCCTCAACCTGCAGTGGCGGTCCCCACTGACCGCAATACTGAGAGTGGCGTCACGACAAATAGAAGACTTCCTACCGGTGACAAGATCCAGACTGACAGCGGAGTCCCTGAAGGTAATGCACCAATACAGCGTCCCCGGGGCTCGACACACTGCCCTTTCAGAGATTTAATCAGTCTGTTCACGTTCCTCACATGATCCCCAAATGAAATGAGGGTAAAATTTCAGAACATTCACATGCACATATATATATATATATATATATATATGTTACTATTAAACCAGATAGATGAAGTTTTTTCTGAGGACATCCCATTTGAACCACTGTTTTTTCAGTATAATCCCAGGGTAGAGTAAAGGTGAATGAGGCACCCTTTTCTCTGTTTATCCCGATGCCTCATCTGTAGGTTCAAGCCCTCCTCCTTTTCCTTTCCCCCAAATAAATATCCCCCCCCCCTTCTTTTCATTATTTAAAGAAATGCACTCATGAAACACACATAAATGAATACGCAATTTTTGATAAAACATTTTTTTATTTCATTTCTTTATTTTTATTAGATTCTTACCATATATATAATTTTTCTCATATATCATATATTTTCGTTTTCTCCAATAATACAATGATTATATATAATAGATAAATAGTTTCTATATTTTTAATAGCTTTCATGAGCCACAGATCGTAGCATGTTTGACTCCAGTATAAGAAATTCCTCTCTATAACAAAGCAGGGATGCCCTCTCTACACTTCACTCCTGTGAAATATCGGGGTTTTCACATTACTGTTTCACTTAAGCATGCTTTTTCTCGTGTTTCACATCCCTTTTGAGCTCACATCACCTTCCATTATGAGAAATCGCTGACTCCTCTCACACCGCGCATGCGCTTTATATTTTTTTCCCACGGTCTGAACCCATTTCACCTTTCACTACAAAGAATCCGCTTTCTGTGTAAGCGCTCCCTGTTGTTTTTGTCTACACTGCGGGTGCACTGCCCTTGTAGAGATTCAACCAGTTTATTCACGTTCCTCACATTATCCCCAAATAAAATGGGGATAAAATTTTAGAACGTTCACATACATATATATATATATATATATTACTGTAAAACCAGGTAGATGAGGATTTTCTGATGACATCCCATTTGAACCTCTGTTTTTTAGTATACTCCTAGGGCAGAGTAATGGTGAATGAGGCAGCCTCTCTCTGTTCGTTCCGATGCCTCTCCTGTAGGTTCAAGTCCTCCTTTTTCTCTCCCCCAAAAAAACCCCTCCCCCCCATTTATTTTTCATTTTTATTTTCCAAAGAAATACAATTATAAAGCACACATAAATGAACACACAATTTTTGATAAAACAAATTTTATTTTTCATTTCATCTTTTCTATTATAGTTTTCACCATATATATATATATTTTCCCATACACCATATAATTATCTTATTGTATCACCATGCTTGACATGAATCTTCTTTTATTCAATTCATTAAAGCATGCAAGACTTGTATGCATTAAATAAAATTTTTTTTTTCTCTTTTTTTCTTTCATCCCTCCTCCCCTTCTCCTCCGCCCCTTTTTTTCTGATCATGACGTAGATTCACTCCTCGTGTCTATGAGTCATGGGGCAATGAGGTCATTTTCAGCAATATGGCCTCTCTGTGAAATTTCTATTTAAACCCTGTTTTTTTCTGTATTGGTATATTTCTATTCCCTGAGGAAGAAGGCGGTCATGCCTTTGAAACGCGTTGGATGGCTCAATAAAAATATCTTAAGGAATCTTCAACGGTGTGGTTCATAGCGCGGCTGAAAAACCCGTCTTCTTTCATCCTCGTTTCCACCTGTGGGGAGCAGTACCACCATTGCTGCCAAGTCATCACCCCGGAGGCCTCACACAGCAGCGGCGGCTTTATAGCCGCATACCACAGGTGGTGTCACGAACACAAACTTTAATTCATCAGCCATATTTAAACTGACACCCACCAGGGCCACGGAGTCGGGCCCCGCCACCACTGACTACCTCTGGACTAGTCCGGCCCGGCACCGGGTGTCCCATAGCCCTGGGGTGGGCGAGTCAACTTTGGCGTCACGAACAGGATTTCGTGCCTGGTCCCACCGGGTACTGTGCGCCTGAAGAATCGTGAAATAGCCTGTGTTTTACTGTGAGAGACTGCCGCCATTGAAGCCACTGAGCGCGGGAAGAAGGGGGGCGTGCCTGCAGAAAGGGCGCGAAGAGAAACCCCGCCCCCTTGTCCAAGAAAAGAGCGCGAAGCGGTGCCCACCATGGAAGGTGGAAGAAGAAGATATGGCGACTAGAGAAGCTGGCCGGCTGGCAGCAAGAGTCTAGATGCCAGACCAGACAAGAACCAAAATGTACCTCATAGCAAGCGGAGCGGTGCCGGCCGTGATGGGCTGGGCGCCAGTCTGGCGCCAGATGCTAGTGCAGCCTCCGGCCCCGCCTCCGAGAAGGGAAAGGGTGCAGCCGAGTGGCGTGGTCGAGCACCCGAGCAGTGTTCCAGCAAGCGTTCCCCAGGTCGGCAGAATGGCAGAGAGGCTGCAGAAGTGCGCACCATGGACCAGGAAGATGGATCCGGAGCTGGACCTGCTCAGGGAGGAGATGAAAATCCTGGCCCGGAGGCTGAACAGCATGCAAACGGAGGTGGACCGGCGGAGAGAAAATCCGATGGTGCCGGAGAGCGTGGGCCACAGGATGGACGCCGCGGAGCAGCGACCGGGTGAGCTAATAGAAACCCTGACCCGTCCGGACCCACTGCCCTACCAAGCGCCACCGCCCAGTCCCTCCACCGTCCCGCTAGCTTTCCCCGCCAGCCCCGCTGATGCCCGGTGGGGCACCGGAGGCCTGCCTGAAACCCCCGAAGATGGCGCTTGGGGAGGGGTGGACCCCGAGCAGTTAGTGGGCCCCCTACCGAGTCCCCCTGTAAGCCTCCTGGGAACAACATCCCCAGGAGTGAACTGGGACGCAGCGCCCATTGAGAGTGGGAGACTACAGCAGCCACTACGGCCCAAGGAGACCCCCCTGGCAAATGAGCTGACCTGCCAGAGATTGGTAAAGGAGTACCAGCGGGAGCGGGAGGCCCGGGAGGAGAAGCGGAGGGCCGAGGAGGCGTCCAACCTGGCCTCCAAGGATCAAATCCGAAAGGCCCTCAAGGGGTCACAGGGCCCAGTGAGACGGGGCCTAGTGATAGACTTCCGGCAGAAAGGACGCTGGGGCTTCATCAGAGAGCCCAGACTGGG
The DNA here is from genome assembly GCF_048569485.1 of Anomaloglossus baeobatrachus. NCBI lineage: Eukaryota > Metazoa > Chordata > Amphibia > Anura > Aromobatidae > Anomaloglossus > Anomaloglossus baeobatrachus. The sequence goes on along the minus strand of NC_134361.1, from coordinate 146,386,531 downwards.
TAAAGATGTTTTTGTGGCCCGACGTGATATTGAGGAGCACCTGCCCAGAGGCCACCCAGAGCGAGATGCTAAGCCGGGTGACGCCGTGGAGTATACCCGGCTGATGGGGAGCCGGGGCTGGTACGCTCTGCATGTCCACATCCTGCGGGAAGAGGCGGCCCCAGAAGAACTGGAGTGGCGCCGCACTATGCCAGCGTGCAGCACTTCCCCTGTCAGCAGCAGCCGCAGCACTACCTCAAAGCAGGACCAAGCCGCAGAACTGTGCAACGGGCCTGCAACAGCCACGCAGGAGACACAGACCCGGATCTCTATGGCCTGTCTGATGCAAGGTGCACGGCCAAAGCAGGACCCCGAAGATCACAGCAACAGCCCCCTACAAACAAGCAGCCCTTTGCAGGAACGCCGTGTTATGCCTGCAAGCACCCCCACTTCCACTCAGGCTGCGGCGCCTCGCAGAAGGTCAGTGGCCAGCAACCAGGGGACCCAGGCAATAATCTCATCGGCATACCTGTTGCCCCGAGCAATGCCGGAGTGGGACCCCCGCATCTATCCTCGTGAGTGAAAAGGAAAAGAAATTATGCTGAACTGTAAATAGCCCCTGTCTGCCCCTCATTCTTTGTGAAGATGTCCCTTTTGTGCTGCCCTAATGTTCTTTTCGAAGATGACACCCTGCCCTGCCTTACTGCCCCTTGTGCTTTTTGAAGAAGTCACCCCCCATGTGTATGTGTACCGGGCCACGGAACTGGAATGTGGTCCCCGGTGAATGTGTATGTGTCCTGTGTTACCAGGCCACTGGACTTAGTGGCTAGTATGTTGTTTTTGTAGCTTGAGGAAGCTGAACGAACTGCCAGGCTACTGGACTTGTTGTAGCCAAGTTGTATATAGTTGCACCAGTTGTGCCCCCTACCAGAATTATGGGGGAAGTGCCCAAACTGTGCAATAGACTGAAAGTGCACACTTAGAAGTTTCTTTGTAAGAAGTTTGCAACGTTCAAATACTTGTGCCTCCCATAAAGGGAAGAAATGTTTAATTGCTTTATGGTTATGCATAACAAAAATGTCTTTGCAGTTCTTCCACATGTTTTGTTGCCTTTTCAGCCCGAGGACGTGCTGGGATTCGCTGTGGGGGAGTGTGGCGCCCCTGAGGCTACCGTTGCCACAGGTCATTGCACCCCATCCAGCTGTGTGATGCTCATTCTGGGTGAGGAAGGGAGTGAACACCGGTCCCCTGGTAAATCTACACTACACCCATTGCTAGGAACACACTGGGACCAGGGATAGTGGCAGAAACCCTCCCATGCTGCAAGCTGGGAGGGGCCGTAAGACCCATCCCTGATCCTATAGGGTACAGCTTAGCAACTGGGGAGGTGGGAGGAGCCACACGAGAGCAGACACAGAAAGGAAGGTCAAGTTTGAGTAGATAGAGAGAGGGTGGGGAAGGAGAAGGAGGCCTGCAGGAGGCAGGCAAGGAGGAGAGAAAGGACGAGAGCTCCAAGTCAGTCAGGAGCTGAAACGAAGAAAGAGACGCTTCCTGGTGAAGATCCTGGGACTCAGAGGGTCCAGGTGCCACCAAGCAGGGAACAGAAGGGGTCCCAGGGCCACGGGTAGCTGTAGAGCTGCGGTGGCCTGTTCCACAGGAACATCGGTGGAGGGATCAAGCTGCAACAGGGCACGGTCCCTAGAAACCGGAGGAGTGCAAAATCATCTCCAAACAGTAAAAACCGAGGCCTAGGGAAAGTTGTAAACTCCCCGGGCCACAGCCCACAGCAGAACCTCTAGAAAAGGGGTAATCAGCCGACAGGTGACCCCCCAGCCTGGAGGCTGTTGTGGAGGCCAAGCCAGGTTTACCCTACAAAAGGCAAGGCTTAGGAAGACAGCGGAAGACAGAGACACTTAAGAGAAGGGCACCGGGTTTTGCTCCAAGAATCACCCAGAAACGGCGGAGGTCCCTGACAGTGGTCCCAGCAGTCCAAGGGTTCCTGCCGGCCTTGACAAGAATTGTGAGTAAAGAACTTAAACTGCACCCTTGGAGTGGTCTCTGTTATTTTATCTGCTTAGCCTTCCATTACACCATAGACTCTCACGAGCACCAACAGTGTGCCCCGGGGCATTGCTCCACCTGTGGGGAGCAGTACCACCATTGCTGCCAAGTCATCACCCCGGAGGCCTCACACAGCAGCGGCGGCTTTATAGCCGCATACCACAGGTGGCGTCACGAACACAAACTTTAATTCATCAGCCATATTTAAACTGACACCCACCAGGGCCACGGAGTCGGGCCCCGCCACCACTGACTACCTCCGGACTAGTCCGGCCCGGCACCGGGTGTCCCATAGCCCTGGGGTGGGCGAGTCAGATGTTTATCTCACTATCTGACATGAAATCAGAATAAATCTTTCCCGTTTTAGGTCAATTAGGAACCAAAATTATTTATATTTTTAAAATGCCAAAATAATGAGAGAGAGAATGTTTTAAGGCATTTTTATTAATTTCTGCAAAGTCAATTGTTTTCATACACCAAAGGGTGCTTTACACGCTGCGACATCGCTAACGATATATTGTCAGGGTCACGGTGTTTGTGACGCACATCCGGCGTCGTTAGCGACATTGCAGCGTGTGACACCAAGGAAGCGACCTTAAACGATCGCAAAAGAGTTAAAAATCGTTGGTCTGTAACACGTCGTTCATTTACCAAAAATCGTTGTCTGGTCAGTAGCGAGGTTATTCATCATTCCTGCGGCACCACACATCACTACGTGTGACACCGCAGGAGCAACGAACATCTCCTTACCTGTCGTCCACCGGCAATGAGGAAGGAAGGAGGTGGGTCATCTCCTCCCCTCCTTTTCTATTGGGCAGCCGCTTAGTGACGCCGCAGTGACGTTGCTATGACGCCAAACGCACCTCCCCCTTGAAGGAGGGATTGTTCGGCGGTCACAGCGACGTCGCTGAAGAGGTATGTGCGTGTGACGCTTCCGTAGGGATAATGTTCGCTAAGGCAGCGATCACCAATGTCGCACGAATGATGAGGGCAGGTGCTATCGTGCACAACATCGCTAGCTATCACTAGCGATGTCGCAGCATGTTAAGCACCCTTAAGGGGTACTTTACACGCTGCAACATTGCTACCGATATATCGTTGGGGTCAAGTCGTTAATGACGCACATTCGGCGCCGGTAGCAACATTGCAGCGTGTAACACTAATCAACGATCGCAAAATCGTTCCAAAATGGTGATCGTTGACACGTCGTTCATTTCCTTAATATCGCTGCTGCCACCGGTACGATGTTGTTCGTCGCTCCTGCAGCATCACACATCGCTATGGGTGACACTGCGGGAGCGACGAACATCTCCTTACCTGCCTCCACCGGCAATGTGGAAGGAAGGAGGTGGGCGGCATGTTACGTCCCTCTCATCTCCGCCCCTCCGCTTCTATTGGCCGGCCGCTTAGTGATGCCGCAGTGACGTCGCTATGACGCCGAACACACCTCCCACTTGAGGGAGGGATTGTACGGTGGTCACAGCGACGTCGCTGACAAGGTATGTGCGTGTGACGCTGCCGTAGCGATAATGTTCGCTACGACAGCGATCACCAAATGTCGCACGGGCGACGGGGGCGGGTGCTGTCGCGCTCGACATCGCTAGCAATCGCTAGCGATGTCGCAGCGTGTAAAGTACCCCTAAGAGTACTATGCCTTTAAACAATATGGGACAGCCCCCATGATGATGTCATATCTTTGGAAGCTTCTGAGTTAATTAGCGACACATCTGTGGATGTATTTTAATGCACACCTGAAACACACTGCTTCTTTGTGGAGCATCATGGGAAAGTCAAAAGAAATCAGCCAAGATCTCAGGAAGAGAATTGTGGACTTGCACAAATCTGGTTCATCCTAGGGTGCAATTTCCAGATACCTGAAGGTTCCTCAGTAGGAAGAGAATCGATGCAGTAGCTGAATCTTTGCATACCCTTGGTGCAGTAGTGTAGCTACCAGGGGGCAGAGGCTGCAGTTGCCTGGGCCCTGTGCTCTGCGAAGTCTAACCGGACCTACTTTCAACTGTATGAGCGAGCACAACGTGCCAATACAGTTAAGGCTGCTTTCACACTATGTTTTTTTAACATCCGTGATGAACGTTTTTTTAACGCAAAAACGGATCCAGTGCAAATGCGTTTTCATTTCAATGCATTTGCAATGGACTCGTGTCAACATGCGTTCACCTGCGTTTGCGTGCGTTATAGTGAGGATCCAGCGACTTGCAGTTTTTTAACTTATTTCAAAAACGCTACTTGTAGCATTTTTGAGCTGCGTCCAAATAGTGCAAATTGCTGGATCCTGACTAAACAGCACGCAAACGCATGTGAACGCTGGCATGCTGATAGACAGGATCCTGCTTGCTCTACTGAGCATGCACAGAAACCAGCCTCGCGTGATCAGTCCCTCTCTCCCTCCCTCCCCCTCCCTGTCTCTCTCCACTCTCCCCCGCCTGAGAGCGATAAACAAGATAAACATCGGGTAACCGCGGTCTTAGTTACCCGATGTTTATCTTGGTTACGTGTGCAAGGAGCAGGCAGCCGGCTCCTAGCAGCTGCAGACGCTCGTAACCAAGGTAAATATCGGGTAACCGCGGTCTTCGTTACCCGATGTTTATGTTGGTTACATGTGCAGGGAGCCGGCTCCTAGCAGCTGCAGATGCTCGTAACCAATGTAAATATCGGGTATCCAAGCAAGTTACCCGATGTTTACCTTGGTTACGAGCTTCCACAGCTGTTAGATGTCGGCTCCCAGTCTTTCACGTTCAGTTCCCCTCACTCCCGATCACATGACTCCAATGCCTGCCCATAAACTTAAAGTGACAGGATCCTTTAAAATAACACATGCGTTTGCATGCGTTTTTTTGCTGTAAAAGCAGGATCCGCTTTTGCAGCAAAAAAACGTTCATGACGCATGTTAAAAAAACGTAGTGTGAAAGCAGCCTAAGCGCTGCAGCACAGCAGGGACACTTGATCTCCCTGTACTGCCACTCTCTGTTCTGTAGACTGCAAGTCACTTTAGTGCTGTGGCTTACAGAATGGCAGGTCCAGAGCGGAGCAGCATGATGAACTTATATGTCAGTATATGATGTTTATTTTTTTTATTTTAAAATTGTGTTATGGCCATAATGTATGATGGCCCCTCAAAAATAGTGAGGGCTACTAATGGGGCCTCTACAAATAGTGGGTATTACTTAAGACGTCATCATAAATAGTAGAGGCTACTAAGCGGGCCCTCATAAATACAAGGAGCTATTAAAGGGAAGCCATCATACATAGTGGGGGCTACTAGGTGGGCTATCATAGAGAGTGGGGGCTAATAAGAGGGCCAAGACAGTGTGGGGGCTACTAAGAGGGTCAAGACACAATGTGGCTGCTTCTAAGAGTGCCATGACTCAGTGTGGGGCTACAAGGGGACCATGACACAATGTGGGGGCGTCTAAGAGGGCCATGACACAGTGTGGGGCTACTAAGAGGACCATGACACAATGTAGGGGCTACTAAGGAGTCCATGATACAGTGTGCGGCTAGTTATGACGCCATGATACAGAATGGAGGCTACTGAGGGGGTCATCATACAGTGTGGGGGCTACTGGGAGGGTCATCATACAGTGTGGGATTACTGAGGGGGCTACTATGGGGGTCATACTACAGAGTCGGGTTTCTGATGTCATCATCATGTAGTCTGGGGGCTACAGAGAAGGTAATCATACAGTGTGGGGACTACTGAGGTTATCATCATACAGTATGGGGGCCACTAAGGGGTCATTTTACAGTGTGGGGAATACTGAGGGGGTCATCATACAGTATGGCAGCTACTGAGGGGGCCATGATACAGTGTGATCGTCACGAAAGGGGCCATGACAGTGTATGGGCCACTAAAGGTCCATGATACAGAGTGAGAGCTACTTAGGGGGCCTTGAAAAAGTGTTTGTGCTACATAGAGGGGTCATCATACAGTGTGGGGACTACTATGATATCTTTCATACAGTGTGGGAGCTAATGTAAGGCCTTTGTAAAGTGTGAGGGCCATCAAATGGTTTAGGGGCTACTACGGGGTCAGTATACTGTATGGAGGCTACTATACGGTGTGGGTGCAACATACTGTGTAGAGGGGAGCTATACAGGGAGGACAGGACATTATTAAATGTTAAGATGCTGTGGTTGGTATTGATCACAGCATCTGAGAAGTTAACTGAGCTGCTCAGGACCACCCACAGTGCTCACTTTACATTTCTGTGTGCCTACTTGCAGTGGGAAGTGAGCAGAGTGCGATAGGGAGAGAGGTCATGCACCTCTTTTCATATAATAATGGAAAGCAGCCTATTTCTATTGAAAAAAGTGCAAATCTTAAATTTTTTTTGGGGGGGGGGGAATTGTTTTTATGGCATACATTATGTGGTAAGAATGAACTGACAATATAATTCTCATCATCAGTAAGATTACGGTGCTACCAAACATGTCCAGTTTTTTTTATTATTTTAGTGGCGAATAAAAAGTCATAAAATTGAAGAAAAAAAAAAGTTTGAAGTTGTGCCGCTATTTTTTATCAGACTTTTCGGAAAATACCACATATGTGTATTTTTTTATTATCTTTATTTTTAATGAAGCAAAAGTGGCGTGATTTGAACTCGCATATGTTTTTGATTTTTTTTTCATATTTTTTAAAAGTTTTGGTTTTACTTTTCACTGTACTTGTTAGCCCCTTTAAGGGGACTATAACCTTTAATCAACTGATCAATTGTGCTCTAAACATAACATCTATATAATGAAAATCAGTCTGTTTTGAAGCCCGACTGCAGGCTGGATTTATTCTTCCCTTTTATTAATCCCCCTTTTTAAGCGACCCCCAGGGTCACGGAATCGGGGCACTGGCCACTTGTGATACGGCCCCGTGATACAAGGCCCGGGACCGAGTACGCCAAAGCCCTGGGGTGCGTCAAATACTTCTGTGAATAGCTAACAGTGGCATTTAAATGGCACAATCCCATAACATAATGATTTGGCCATCTGTTGGGTACCCCCTGCCACACAATCACTTGGTGCTGATGGGTTGTAAGGGCAGCCTGGGTGTTTGCTCCACATCAGAGGAAAGACGTGTCTGCAATTAGTTTTCAGTTTGGCTTAATAAACTTAGTCATGTGGCAAAGCCATTCAGATCAGTGATATTGACTTTTAGAGTTGCTATATCCACTTGGTGGCTTTATAGTTCTTGCTCTCTTCCTCTCTGAAGAGGCTATTTGCTTATTTAAGTTCCCAGGGGTTCACTGCATGTGTTGAATGATGACATTGGGGGGAACTGCAACAATGTAGAGTCAGTATGGGTAAATGTACATGGGGAGGGGAATAATGGAAAAATGCTAATTGGAGTTTGCTATAAGCCTCCTAACATACCTGAACAAATAGAGGGTGAAATGCTGGAACAAATTGAAAAGGCAGCTAATAATAATAATCGGGTTCTTATTATGGGGGATTTCAACTATCCAGACATACAGTGGGACATAGAATCTTCTGGTTGTGCTAAAAGCTGTAAATTCTTATCTACCATTCAAGACAATTACCTCTCTCAGATGGTAGATGAACCGACGAGGGGAGATAATTTGCTAGATTTGGTCCTGTCAAATAGACCGGATACAATTTCAGATCTACAGGTACGGGGGCACCTGGGCACCAGCGATCATAATATGGTAAGCTTCAACGTAATATTCAATAAAACATTTCAAAGGGGAAATGCTAAAACCTGGAATTTTAGGAAAGCTAATTTCAACAAATTAAGGGAAGAGCTTAAATGTGTAGATTGGGACAAAGTCATGGTAACTGGGGATACTGAACATAAATGGGGAAAGTTTAAGGATATACTGCTAGAGTCCTGTAAAAAACTTATACCCTCTGGTAATAAAACGTCCCGGAATAAAAAGAAACCACTATGGCTAAATAAGACTGTACAAAGTATAATAAAACAAAAACAAAGGGCGTTTAAAATCTTGAAGGCTGAGAATACAGAAATAGCATTTCAGGAGTATAAAGATATCAATAGGCAATGCAAAAAAGAAATCAAACAAGCAAAACTAGCTACTGAAACAAAAATCGCCAATGACATTAAAATAAATCCCAAAATCTTTTATAAATACATTAATGCCAAAAGGAAAACAAAGGATAGTATTGGCCCCTTAAAATATAATAACAAGTTAGTTATAGAGGACAAACAAAAGACTGAGATATTAAATAGGCATTTCTCTTCTGTGTTCACCAAGGAACTGACTGTACCAGGCATCATTCAACAAGTGAAAAATCAAAGTTCACCACCCGATATAATTAATTTAATACAAGAAGAAGTACGCCTACATCTGAGTAAATTAAACATTGACAAATCCCCAGGGCCAGATGGCATTCATCCACGAATATTGAGGGAATTGAGCTCCGTAATTGACAGACCGCTGTATCTTATCTTTTTAGACTCACTTGTAACAGGGTTGGTGCCTCAGGATTGGAGGATTGCTGATGTGGTACCGATATTTAAGAAAGGTAAGAGGGTAGATCCAGGCAACTACCGTCCAGTAAGCCTGACATCAGTAGTATGCAAAGTTTTTGAGGGCATTTTAAGGGATGACATGCAAAAATATGTTGCAGAAAATAATATATTAACTGACAGACAGCATGGATTCATGAAAGATAAATCGTGTCTAACCAACCTGTTGGGGTTCTATGAGGGGGTAAGTGCAAACCTGGATATTGGTAATGCAGCTGATGTGATTTATTTAGACTTTGCAAAGGCATTTGATACTGTACCACATAATAGCCTTATACTAAAGCTCCAGAAGCAAGGACTAGAGGAAACTATATGCAACTGGGTAAGGAATTGGCTAAAAGATAGGAAACAAAGAGTAGTCATATATGGAACATTCTCTAAATGGGCCATAGTCAGCAGTGGGGTGCCACAGGGATCTGTGCTAGGACCAATTCTTTTTAATCTCTTTATTAACCCTTTCACGACCGGCCGATTTTTCGCTTTCCGTTTTTTTTTTTCGCCATTCTTTTTCTGAGAGACGTAACTTTTTTATTTTTCAGTCAATATGGTCATGTGAGGGCTCATTTTTTGCGGAACGAGCTGTACTTTTAAATGAAACCATCAGTTTTACCATATTATGTACTAGAAAATGGCAAAAAAATTCCAAATGCTGAAAAATTGCAAAAAAAGTGCGATAGCACTATGGTTTTTGAGATATTTTATTCACTGTGTTCACTATATGGTAAAACTGATGTGTGGGTGTGATGCCTCAGGTCAGTGCGAGTTCGTAGACACCAAACATGTATAGGTTTACTTTTATATAAGGGGTTAAAAAAAAATCGGAAGTTTGTCCGAAAAAAGTGGCGCACGTTTTACGCCATATTCCGTGACCCGTAGCGTTCTCATTTTTCGGGATCTTAGGCTCAATGACGGCTTATTTTTTCCGTCTCGAGCTGACGTTTTTAACGGTACCATTTTTGCGCAGATGCTACGTTTTGATCGCCTCTTATTGCATTTTGCGCAAAAGTTGTGGCGACAAAAAAACGTCGTTTTGGCGTTTGGAATTTTTTTGCCGCTACGCCGTTTACTGATCAGATTAATTGATTTTATATTTTGATAGATCGGGCGTTTCTGAACGCGGCGATACCAAATGTGTGTATATTTTTTATTTTTTTAACCCTTTAATTTTTAATGGGGCGAATGGGGGGTGATTTGAACTTTTAGGTTTTTTTGTTTTTTTTTAATTTTTTAAAACTTATTTTTTTACTTTTTTTTTTTATTTTACTAGTCCCCCTAGGGGGCTATTGCGATCAGCATTCCGATCGCTCTGCAGTATCTGCTGATCACAGCTGGAAGGCTGTAAACAGCAGATACGCTGTCTTTCTCTTTTGCTGTGCTCCGGGCACAGCGAAAGTGAAACCAATTCATGTGTAGTACAGGAGTCATCACATGACCCTGTACTACCATGGCAACTATCGGGAGTCACGTGATCGCGTCACGTGACTTCCGGTTTCGGCGGTAAGTAAAACTTTACCGCGATTGCGCTTATAATGGCGCTGTCATGTATTGACAGCGCCATTATAAGGGGTTAATCGGCACGAGCAGATAACGATTCTGCTCGTGCCTAGCAGGCACACATCTCAGCTGTGAAAATCAGCTGAGATGTGTGCCGATCGCGGCATGCTGCCGCCGGAGGACCGCGGGCAGTAAGATTATGTCATTTAGGACGTAATTTTACGGCCCGCGGTCGTTAAGGGGTTAATGACCTTGTGGATGGGATTGATAGTAAAGTGTCAGTCTTTGCTGATGACACCAAACTATGTAGGATATTAAAAACTGACCTTGATAGTATAATATTACAAAAAGATCTGGATAAGATGTCAGAATGGGCAGATACTTGGCAAATGAGATTTAATGTTGATAAATGTAAAGTAATGCAACTAGGACGGAGCAATCCTATAACTGCGTATACATTAAATGGAAGTAAACTCGGGACTACAGAACAGGAGAAGGACTTGGGTATTCTCATTACAAATAAGCTGAGCAGCAGAACTCAATGTCAAGCAGCAGCTGCAAAAGCAAACAAGATTCTAGGGTGTATAAAAAGAGAGATTAGATCCCGTGATCCCAACGTATTGTTACCCCTCTATAAATCACTTGTAAGGCCACATCTGGAATATGGGATTCAGTTTTGGGCTCCACATTTTAAAAAGGACATTCAGAAGTTAGAGTCAGTTCAAAGGCAGGCAACTAGACTACTACAAGGAATGGAAGGCCTCCCATATGATGACAGGTTGAAAAAGTTAGATATGTTTAGCTTAGAAAAAAGACGTCTCAGAGGAGATCTCATTTATATGTATAAATACATGTGTGGTCAATATAAAGTACTGGCACATGACTTATTTCTTCCGAAGACAATACTAAGGACCAGGGGGCATTCACTGCGAGTGGAAGAAAAGCGATTCTGACAGCTAAATAGGAAAGGGTTCTTTACAGTTAGAGCAGTCAGACTGTGGAATGCCCTACCACAAGAGGTAGTAATGGCAGATACTATAACAGCTTTCAAAAAAGGGCTGGATGATTTCCTCAGTACACACAACATTGTTGGTTATAAATGACTTTGTAGAACTGGTGGAGGAAGGTTGAACTAGATGGACCTAGGTCTTTTTTCAACCTTAGTAACTATGTAACTATATATGTCTCATAAGTCTACCTACACCAACTTGGCGTTCTTCACAAAGCATATATGTACCCTTGACCCAATGTCAAAGTCCTCTCAATAAGATATACAGTTTTGACTCCTTTGCTCTGATGAGGGGCAAACACTTCGAAGCACATCTTCAAATTAAGTTTCTAGCTTGGGTTTTTATCTAAAGGGTCAATATTGACTTTTAGGACTGCTATTTACAATAGGTGGCACCAGAATTCCTCTCTGAAGAGGCTGCCTGCATACTTAACCGGCTTGAAGCTTTGGAGAGAAAGTGCATTTCAAAGACAGGTCATTTGCTTTGGTATGGGGCTATTAGCCTATCAATCAGCCAAAAGGAGGGTTCTGCTAGGTAGGAAATAATACAGCTTGAGGCTAAGGAACTAGGCGTGCATCGCCATGCCCCAATGCACTGCAGACTCAACTTCAAAATGGGATTTCTCGCTGCTAGAGCAGATATTTGAGATCGTAAAGAGATTGGCTGGCTTATATTTTAATGGACTATACAGTTACATAAATGATTTGAAAGGGGGTACATTTCTAACAGATTTCCTTTTAAGCCTTCTAGATGAATGTGTTATGTGTACACTTCATTCGTTATCATGTTTTATTCTCAGCTAATTAATTAATGATACCTCGTTTTATCCTTATGTTTCCAGTATATGTCAATGAAATGTGCAGACATATGTGTAGAGGTGGTTGGGATCCCTATGCTGTCTTATACTAACTGTATTATATGATGGAGATTTTTGTAAATGTGCCATAACATGTAAATGCTGCTAGAGGAGTGTAGGTTCTCGAAGTAGCAAAGCCGGGATGGTTTGCTAGCAGGAGCCATCTAGCGGGTGGGCTGGAGCAGCGGTAGGTTAGATATCAGATAGGACAGGTTTAAGTCGAGGTAGAGGAGGAGTGACAGGTGGCAAGTGGGTTGTTTAGTAGTGCAGGCCTCTTGGAGTGCAAGTTCTGAATAGGGTTCAAATAAGAGAAGACATTGCTAAGATGTCAGGGCCAGTCAGGGAACTCTGAGGTAACTTCGAGAAGTCTGGAGCCCATAGCTCACCCCTGCAGGTTTAGATAATTGGTCACCAAGAGAAGCCGTCGGGGCCCAGAAGCGGACAAAGGTGTAGGAAAGAGTGGGTATGGAGAAACAGACCCGGCAGCTTGAGGACTAGTTCCAAGATAGCAGGAGACAGAATGTGAAAGAGTACCCCAGAAGCCGTAGAATCAGAACTGCAAGGAGTGAGGCCATGTCTTTCATGTCTGTCTGTGAAAAATAAACTGAACAAGTTTGGTTGCCAAATTAACTCTGTTGTTGCGCGTGCTACAACGAGGACCGTCAGCAGGGTGATGGACACCAGCCTGAAGAAACCCGTAAGTTTCGTGCACTCCACCTGAAGTTACACTCCTACATGGAGTCTCCTGGTGAAGGAGCACGGCATCAGTGCCTTCCTTCATTTACTCCAAAGGAAAGACATATATCACCCAGTCACCTCAATGTAAAAAAAGAAATAGTTTAATAACCTACTTTTTTCTACACAGTTGATTCATATCAAAACAATGGAGACCAAAAGTCACTTTTTATTTTTAATAAATAGGTGACTATAGATACTTTTCAATAATGCTCTAAGACTTCAAAAGTAATTGTGTCCATGACTTGGCCTAAAGGGATGTTGTGGGATTTTAAGATCATTATCTTACACCGGGCAAGACAAGTATAAAAAAAACTTTAATACACCTCTCCTGTAATTTGGACCAACTCCTGGTTTTGGTTCACAAATACTGATAAAATGTTCAGGTGTAAATTAAACTTAACAGCAGAGTGGAGACAGCAGTGGCCAGAGACAGAAGAGCTGGAGACATCAGCACCATGGAGAGCTGCACCGGGACAGGTGGGTATAGGAGTGCCTGATCTCCGTGTGCTATCACGGATGGCACACTGAGAACACACGTGTGCCAAAATCATGGCACACGGTGGGCTAAATGCATCTTTAACACGTTAATGAAAAACGTGTGGGTTTTTGATTAACGTGTGAAAGAGGCTTAAAATAAAGGACAACTTGCCCAGTGTCTTGTCCATAGTGTCTTTTGGGAGCTTGGGCATAAAACCTCTGACCTCTATTGAAATACCGGAGTCCCCTGATGATTCAAATATGATGAAATGTATCTAGGAATGTTATAGGGGTTCCAAGTGGGTTATAGATGTGGTCTGCCCTTGTCAGGGTGGAAGTTTTTTGGGGCAACAGGTGAAGTCAGTTTCCCTAGGGATGCATAGGGTCAGTGACAACATGAAAATGGAAGGACCCACACAGAGGAAACTTTGATGTACCCCAAGCTACACAGTATGGGTGAGATTGTTCCTATTATTCTCATCTAGAGTACTTTTAAATATTGTGATATCCTCTTTTGAGGACCAATATATAGTACCTTGGTTGTTTATATTGAGTTTTTTGGATTATTTTTTTGGTGCTCATATAGTGGACCACTGTCCAACTTTGGGCTAAATAATCATACTCAATTATTGTTTGTGTTTTGTTTTTTTTTGTTTATTTTGTTATATGCTTATAGGCTCCTTGGTCATCATATTTATTATCATATGGTATCTGAGATTTCAGCACACCAAAAAGTTTTTGGTTACGTGTTACCTAATCTAGGTTTTTAAGAGTATTAGGATTAAAAGTTACATTTTAGCCTCTTATTTTTGCTTTGTATACAATTATCTATAAGTGGCCTCCCTCCTTTTGAGGATTGCTGTTTTACTTATAGCAAGGGAAAAAAGAGATCCCCTGTGACCAACTTACAAAGTAATAGCTTTGCACTTTTGAGTCTATAATGGATTTTACGACCATTCAGAGCAATATTAAGGATTAGCCAATCACACTTGTATTTTTAGTTGTAGCGTGGCGCTTGGTATTGAAGAAGGTTCTCTCCCAAAACATAAAATGTGTCATGTATTAATAAATCTAGTCAGCTTCTAAATATAAGGGTCTGCATTATTGCTTTTTGACTTGGGAGGTGCCCTGGCTCAGCTTCCATGTTTGGTTAAATGGCACTAAAATAAACTAGAACAGAAGTCATAGACCAATTTCAGAACTGAATGCGGATGATGGATCAAGAACATATTCTTAATTATGGATTACTCAGCATCTGTATTGGTGTTTGCTTCAACGATTAAAAGGGTTTATGAGCTTTCAGGTACATGTCTGCAGTCATTCTATGTGACTGCAGATTGCAGAATTCTGGCAGTGTGCAACGTGCACACTGTCAGGTTTCTACTCTGTTACTCTGTTGCCTGCTCAAGCCGTTGTCATGTGACTGCAAGTATATTGAGAGAAGCAGAAAAAGTTGCTAGTCAGCAAGTGGCAGCAACTATTCATATCACATACTTACAGACATTTGATGACCACTCGAGCATGCAAAAGAGTAGGATCCTCACAGTGGGCACATTGATATTTCTGATACTATTTTGTTATATATATATATTTTTCTGCCTTCATTCCACCCTATCCTAATTAGCTAAGCTGGTGAATTAATTAACTATACCCTCCCCACAAGTAATTACCGTTTTTTTGTTCATTTCCTGTTTTTGGGCTGGCTTTACCTCCTCTATATGAACAGCTTCCAGTCTGGCATAGGTCACTTATGACCAAGGACTTCGTTGGTTTTAATTTTTAAGTCCGAAACGCATTAAGAGAACCTTTGCGTTATAATATGTCTTCATCTTCGGTCTCAAGATGTTTTTAATATATTAATAAAGGAAGAAATTATTTTAGTCACATAGAATGACTGCACACATTTAGCTGAAGCTTAGAAAACCCCTTTAATATGTACTATTGTAATAGACTTTACTGTTATGTGCTAACCGATAAAATAGGCACAAACTATTTTATATAAGACCACACAAAAAGATTAGCATTGTCCCCAGAGATAAGAATTGTCTCTGCAATATGAACGATGGAAATACAGATTTTTAGCATCACCCGTTCTTCTGTAAATGTGGCAACAAGACCAGCGATATTGGTTCCCACTTTCCAATTACATTCTCAGCAACTAATGTTAAAACTGTCAGTTATTGATTGAACTTGCTACCAAAGTGACATCTTACCATTAGTCATTGAGAAATGTAAAGTGACAACCAATAAGACTCTGCCTTGATAACAACAGCAAAATGGCAGAATCTCTACATAAAAGAAACATACCACCAGTATGTACAGTGTGCCTGCAGGTACATCGCTGGTATACAGATCATTGTGCACACTACCGCATTATTATTTTTCCATGTAATTGGAGGCCCGCTTTAACTACTGCTCTGGTATCTGGTTTAATAGCGTTTATTTTGGGTGTACGGCTATGCCCGCACTTTGCGTTTTTACCTGCGTTTCCGCAGAGTTTTGAACTGCAGAGTTTTAATGCCAAAATGCATGCGTTTTGATTTTCAAGCAAAGTCTATGGGAAAAGGGGATTTCTTGTGCGCACTTTGCTGTTAAAAACGCAGCATTTAATTTGCATATTTTTGGGCAAAAACTCAGCGTTTAAAGAAGCAGCATGTCAATTGTTTTTGCCATTTGGGCAGTGTTTGCTAACACTGAGGTCAATGAGAAGTTGCAAAACACATTCAACATCAAAATTCTAGCGTTTTACATGCTTTTTTGTTGCAGAAAACATGCTTTTTGGAACCTATTAATTGCATGCGTTTTTGGCAAAATATTAATGGCATGATATGTCCCTTTACACACACAATCCGACAATTATTTTTAAGAAAATCCATAAATAAATGTAATTTTATGCATAATTATTATCACAAACTTATCATTTTAATTAAAAAAAGCAGTTTTTTGATTGATAATAATCTTGATATTTGTTATCATTTTTTTCATTTTTTTTCATAGTTTTTGAATGGTTAAATTTTATTTAGTAGTGTCTTTTTTATTGAAAACGCATCTGACTTTAAGCAATGAAAAAGCATCTAAATTGCGCATAAAACGCGGTAAAAACGCACGCTTATTGACCGCGTTTTTGTGGTCAAAACCAACTTTGGCAAAAACCATTTCTGCCAGAGGATGCGTTTACAACTGCAACTACCTCGACGCAAAGTGCGGACATAGCCTATAGCTTCTTTAAACGGTTGCATCTGAACAATAATACTGCTTATTCTGCTTATTGCAAATCTGCCTCCTCAGCCTCGAGTAATGCTTGAAAAGGCCTCTTCCCATCTTCATACATATGAGTATTGTTGGGTAGTGATTGGAAACACAAGAACTTTTTTGCCATTTATTGTTTATTAAACTTTTTAGCCATTCCTGAGATATTAACACTTTTCTTTCCTACTGTATATAGCTCATTGCCTCTGTAACCCACCACCCCTGCATTCTGGCAGTGGTGGCTGAACATGTGCAGTGCTTACAAGCTCTTATCTATTAAGCTTGTAAGCACTGCTTTAGGCCTGCGACACACATCCGTGCCGCCGGCACGTGTTTGTCATTTTTTACACGTACCGGCGGCACGGAGACACGTTAAGCAATGCTACCCTATTGTAGCAGGCACACACACGTAAAACCACACGGAACGTGTGTCCGTGTGCGTTTGTACGTGTGTGCGTTTTTCAAAGCGCTGACATGTCAGTGTTTTCTCCCGCAGCACGGGTGTCACATTGCCCGCACCCATACCACACGGGTGTAGTGTGGATGCGGTCTCGTGTTACACGCACCGGAGAAAACACACGTGTCAGTGAAAAAAACCCAAAACATTTACTCACCTTCTCCAGCCCTCCTGTCTCTGCCGCTGCTGCCTCTTGCTGCCGACCGCCGCTCATTATTCTCATAGAATATTCACTTCACTGCCTGGCAGCAGCAGCAGCGGGGAGACGGGAGGGCTGGAGACCGAGGATCAGCACCACAGACAGCAGCGCGGACAGCAGGAAGGACCAGGTGAGTATGTTAATTACCGGTTCTACGTGTGCTATCGCGGATAGCACACGTAGAACACACGTGTTCCGCACGTACCAGAGACAAGTACTTACCTGCACGCAACACGTAGGGGAAATACGTGTCTCTCGGCACGTGCATGATTTTCACGTGAATGTGGCAGAGGCCTTAAACCTGATAGAATTGCTGGAGTGCACGGTTACATCCAAATTCATCCCAGCTTCATCTTTGGGCTTACAAGCTAGACTGCAGAGGTGGATGGCTTCCTAGGCAATGAACTCAAAAGAGAACAAATGTGGTAATCTCAAGAATGGCTGCAAATTTAAATAATACATTGTAAATGTGCTTGTTTCTACAGTTACTATCCAATGCTATGCATCCATGGAGATGGGAATATCATTGTAAAAGAAGGTTGACCATGTGGCCATCCAGAGTAGATGACTGTCAGTTTTTTGTGGGAGAAGCCAACCATCTAATGGCTATGCGAGCATTCCAATTTTACACTAATGACAGTTTAACAGAGGGACAAGGAGGCTTGTTCATGTTGGATTTCAATATGCCCAATTTTTTTGTTCTCACTGGAGATCAGCCACCATTAGTGGTGTCTGTCCATGGCTTACTCCACACTAGCCATGCTGATCCTCCACACACACAGGGGGATTGGAGGAATAGTTGTTGAACGTTTAAGCCGACAGGTTTATGAAGTGTATAGCCAACTTACTTTGCATACAGCCCATTTGCCCTACACTTCATCCAATATTTCTCCATTATTTCTTCAGCAGATAGAGAGGAACATGGGGGTGTAACACAACCTCCACCATGACCTCCTGTGTCACCATTTCCCAACAAACTATGTACATCATATGTGTGGCCATTTCTTCAGACACAGAGTTGCATTATAAAACCTGATAATAATGGAGGAATATTCATAGCGCTACAAATTCTCTGAGCTAAATGCGCCATTTTTCCACCAAACCTTGTAATTTGGGGATCATGTCATTGCAGTAGAATTATGTGCAAATATATGAAAGCTCTCATACACCGTCCTGCTATTGTACTGAACCGTGCAGAACGACTGCCTCACCTCTACACCTGTATTAGTGCGCTCCTGTGATGAATCTGGACTGCCCAGGCACAAACCAGTGACCAACACAGGACATGGCGCCACAAGATGTCACTCACTGTGTACCGCTGCTCTGCCATATGCACCACTGAGACCATACAGGAAAGAGGAAGAGCTGTGCTGAGGAAGAGAGAGAACGAAAAGGAAAAAGGAAGCGAGGGAGTCACAGAGCCATGGTGGTGCGGTGGGAGTGTGCAGATTCTGGTACATGGTGATCTATGCAGGAGGAGGAGGTTTCCATGGTAACTGAATTCCGACTCCATCCTCCCTCCCCAAGATAATTAACTCTTACACTGCCAGTAATCTGCCCCAGGGGAGTCACCAGCTGTCAGGCAGCTTATAATTGTACAGGGCCATGATGCACACAATGTATGTAAATAGAGCAATATATATACTATATACGTATACATACTTGCTATTATATATACATATTATATATATATATATATACACACTGTATCAATGTGTATATGTGATATAGATGTATAGGATGGAAAGAATTCACGAGACACACATGAGAATATGATTATATTGTCACACTCCCCAGCTCCCGTGCCATGCTCCCCGGCTCCCCTGCCACGCTCCCCGGCTCCCCTGCCATGCTCCCCGGCTCCTCTGCCACGCTCCCCGGCTCCTCTGCCACGCTTCCCCGCTCCCGTGCCACGCTCCCCGGTCCCCCGCTCCATGGCCTCCATGCTCCCTCACCTGCGTCCTCCAGGCAACCCGGTCCCCGGTCCCGGCGCCCGTCTGCGATGCTGAGCCAGCCTGGCACTCCTGCCTCATGTGCACCGCATCCTGCTCTGGCTTCTGGCACCCGGGCCTCGCGCATGCGCATTAGGGCGCGCGCGCGGTCATTGACCCTTTCTTAAAGGGCCAGCGTCCTCCAACAGGATATTGAAGATTCAAGTACAGGGTATATAGGGGGTTCCTTTCCAAGTGGGTGGGGCCTGTTCTTCGTGTTTGCTAAGCTAGGAGTCAGGTCTCTCTGTGCCTTGTCACGTACTCACATATCTCTCTTGTAGAGTCGCTCCTGCCTCGCCAACCGGTCCTGACGGTTCTAGAACCCCGAACGGTGACTGTCCGCCATCTCGTCAGTCCCTACCATCTCCGATTCCTGGATCCGTGTGGTGACCGACCTCCTCACTCAGCTGGTTCTGGACTCTGCCTGACATCATCTCGGCCTCCGAACCTGAGCTCCATCACCCGGACTACCTTCAGAGACTCCGTGGTCCCAGGGACTTCTTCAATCCACTCCTCGGAACGGACTGTCCTGCTATCTGTAGTGCTCCGGCTACCGGGCACCTTGCCCTCGGTGGGGTGCTCAGTCCAGTGGATCCACCTCCTGGGCCTACCCGTCCTCCTGGTCCTAACATATATATGTGTGTGTGTATATATATATATATATATATATATACACTGTACAGATATATACACATGTGTGTGTGCATATGTTGTGTGTATATATGCACATGTATGTTTACATATATACTGTATATGATGTGTATATATATATATATATATATATGAGATTCGTGTGTGTGTATCCTGCAACTTCTTTCCAGCATATACGTATATTCAACATGTACACACATTACAGTATATATATATATATATATATATATATATATGTTTTATTTCCCCAGTGTCACCTGTTAGACTAGGATTAACTATGAATTTCCCTTGTTATAATACTGCGCAGCTTGCTTTTTATGCCATTGTCATACAACCACAAAAATGCAGGTGCTATTTTGGAATTCACCTGCTAAATATTGAGATGGGTACTCCGCAATGAACATGTATACATTATTCTTGTGCCCTATTCTAGCACACACATGCTTACACTCCCAGTGCTGTCCAATATGCTTCATATGGCACTTCAATTGGCCAAATACAACAACGGATTAAATAATTGTTTGGATTATTTAAAGAAAGCAATTAGCAAGTTCTTCATATATGTAATGATAAGACCTAGAAGCGTAACATACAAATGTCTTTTCTTCCACTAGTGCTCTTCCTTAGAGCCTCCATTTTACAGCACAGAGATTACTTCGTCCATTTTCTGAACAGACTGTAATGCAGGAAAACATAAACTCCCCCTTTCTTGGCTACCTACATGAATGAACGTATATATACAGAAATATTTGCATACAAATGTATATTCAGTCACATTGATTTTGTATTGTGAAGAGAAATACAAAGTAAATGGTAAAGACAAAAAAAAGAGTAAAATAAATGTGAATTTCTACTGGGAGCTTCGGTAGCAATAAAGAATAATGATGGAGGTCAAAGAAACAAATCTGTTGGATGCCCAGGATGAAGCACGGATGGATGGGATGGCGGCAGTGATGCTGCTTTCCAGACAAACTACCTGAAGTAAAGGGGAGCACCTGTTGAGGAGTCCTCCTTGTTAGTGCAGTCTGGCACATGGGACAGGCTCTCACATATTACTGTATGTATGGTGGGGTCTGGAAGAAGAGCTGCTTTTCCTTGGGGACATTCTCATTCACTGCTTCTCACCATGAAGCGAGTTAGTTCAAATATTACACATCATTTCTGTTCATTTGCTCAGTCCTCATTCATTGTGAAAATTGGACATATAGCCAGTTCCATGCAGTCTTATATGTAGAAGACATGCCATAAAATACAGCCTCATGATAAATGTATATGTAATACACACAACAGTTCATCCCAGTCCTCCTAGGATTTTTTAAATAGTTGTAAGCATATAACCAGTAAGCACAATCCTGCCCCCCTATAGGTCTGTAAAAACAGACTGGCTCCCCAATATCCCAGTGATTGATGTATCAATATTGTTTCCTTCCACCTTCAGAGGAGACTGTTCAAAGCCCTGAGCTGTGAGGAAACGCGTATGTGCATCCACCCACACAGTGCAGGATCCACGTATGTGGAGAATACTTAGCCGTGTGCCATTTTAGATGCAAAACATCCAAAATAAGATTACATAATAAAAGGAAAAGCAAGGCTCAGGCAATGTCATGTTATACAGATTGGATCCAGGCGGCAGCCCTCCATCACCACATGCAGCGCGTTTCCCCATGTAGCAGCATACATGTTATATAATGTGACATGGCAGCCATCCTACATGAGAGGCATCATGGAGTGCGCACAAAGACCCCTATTATTCTACATTAGTCATTTGCTGTTACCCCACAGCTTTGAAAGAAGGACATTATATTAGTTGTATACATATATACATATGACATAATTTATGATACACATACACAGGTATGTAGAGGGTGCTGACAGTTACATTATTGGGCTGTAGCTGGCTTATATATGATTTGTTTACATAATAATACATATTTATATAATATTTAGTCTTGTATATTCTGACATTGTGACACCTGTACACACAGGCCGGCGATCAGCGCGATTCTGAGCACAGATCGCATATTTGGGGTGCAGTGGAGTGATCCGGCCTTTACAATCTTAGGGGCTGGGAAGGGGGGCAGAGATCCATCACTCACCTGCTCATACCAGTCACGGTTGGTGCACGTACACTCTGGCCACCAGTTGGGGCTGTTGCCGTTCATTTTGGGGGTGGCACTTTTGGGGGGCCCTTTCAGAGTTGGGGTGAGGTTTTCACGCGTGGCTGGGACCAGCTTGGCTTTCCCACGAGCTGTGGGGGTGACGGCAGGCTGAGATGGCAGGGTCTGGGAGCTGTACCCCCCATAACCGCCCCCATACTGCTCGTGCTGCCACTCTCCATATGTAGGGGGCTCCATCCTGCGCAGGGCAGACATGCGGGAGGCCTCGTAACACTCTGGGCACTTGCAGCAATGGTGATGTTTGTGCATCATAAGATCCGACTCCAAAATGAAGTGTGATGACAGCTCAGCCCAGCACCCAACTCTGACAGAGGCTCCCCCAGAGTAAGGCTGAAGATGGCAGCTCCTCACAGGGCCAGGACCACCAGACACTCCAGAATAAGAGCCAGGCACTGCTCAATACCACCCCGGACTGGACACACAATGCCCAAAAGACAGCAAAACATTTGCAAAATGACAGCTATGAAGGCAGGTGGCGAGTGACCAGCGGGTGCTGGGCAAAAACAGGAACAATTCCAAGAAATGCAATCACCCGGAAAAATCACTAAAATCTGCCCTTATTAGCATGAAAAATCCCGATTCCCTGAGCATAAATCCTGCAGGGCTCTCCTCCTCCTCCTCCTCCTTCTTGATGTGGGGGTCTGCTCTGAGGAGGGGGTGAAATATAATGCAGCCGTCTGTGCTCCCTCAGATATCCTCCGTCAAGATGGCGTCCTCGTTCCCCTTGTCTGTGAGCAGTGCCGGCAGTGTCGGGTGTGGGTGCCTGCGGCGGCTGCCTGCGGCTGGTGCGGCGGCTGCCTGCGGCTGGTGCGGCTGCTCCCGGACTGTGCACAGGAGGCTGACGGAGCCGCTGCTATCTGCCTCTGGATGCAGCATCTCCCGGCTGCAGCCAATCAGGAGCCAGCAGCAGCATCAGCACCACCGGCTGTAACCCCTCACACGCCGGAAGGAGGCCTGCAGTGCAGAGAGCTCGACACACGGCACACAGCGCTCCGGCAGCTGGAGAGTTAATCCACAAGAGCTAACCGGGAGGTGCAGCTGACGGATTGCACGGGGGAGGGAGAGTGGTGAGGGGAGGACCACCGACATTTTATTCAAGGATACAAAATCAGAGCAGAGACTTTACACCCACCCACTGTGGCTCCATTGCCTCATCCTCAGGATGACAAGTGCCACTAAGCATCATACACCGTGCACACAGCCTGGGGGCATCCAGCCCACATCTCACCCAGCCGGCTCTGTATGGAGCTGTATACTGCTCTGTATATAGGTGTATACTGCTCTGTATGGAGCTGTATACTGCTGTGTATGAAGCTGTATACTGCTCTGTATGAAGCTGTATACTGCCCTTTATGAAGCTGTATACTGCTGTGTATGAAGCTGTATACTGCTCTGTATTCAGCTATATACTGCTGTGTATGAAGCTGTATACTGATCTGTATGGAGCTGTATACTGCTGTGTATGAGGCTGTATATTGCTCTGTATGAAGCTGTATACTGTTCTGTATGTAGCTGTATACTGTTCTGCATGTAGCTGTATATTGCTCTGTATATAGCTGTATACTCTGTATATAGCTGTATGCTGCTCTGTATGAAGCTGTATACTGCTCTGTATATAGGTGTATACTGCTCTGTATGGAGCTGTATACTGCTGTGTATGAAGCTGTATACTGCTCTGTATGAAGCTGTATACTGCCCTTTATGAAGCTGTATACTGCTGTGTATGAAGCTGTATACTGCTCTGTATTCAGCTATATACTGCTGTGTATGAAGCTGTATACTGCCCTTTATGAAGCTGTATACTGATCTGTATGGAGCTGTATACTGCTGTGTATGAGGCTGTATATTGCTCTGTATGAAGCTGTATACTGTTCTGTATGTAGCTGTATACTGTTCTGCATGTAGCTGTATATTGCTGTGTATGTAGCTGTATACTGCTCTGTATATAGCTGTATACTCTGTATATAGCTGTATACTGCTCTGTATGAAGCTGTATACTGCTCTGTATTAAGCAGTATACTGTTCTGCATGTAGCTGTATACTGCTGTGTATGTAGCTGTATACTGTTCTGCATATAGCTGTATACTGCTGTGTATGTAGCTGTATACTGCTCTGTTTATAGCTCTATACTGCTCTGTATGAAGTTGTATACTGCTCTGTATGTAGCTGTATACAGCTTTGTATAAAGCTGTATATTGTTCTATATGAAGCTGTACACTGCCCTTTATGAAGCTGCATACTGCTCTGTATGAAGTTGTATACTGCTCTGTAGGCTCTGTATGTACAGTGCTGGCCAAAGTATTGGCACCCCTGCAATTCTGTCAGATAATACTCAGTTTCGTCTTGAAAATTATTGCAATCACAAATTCTTTGGTATTGTTATCTTCATTTAATTTGTCTTCAATGAAAAAAAATAAAAAAAATTGTCATAAAGCCAAATTGGATATAATTCCACACCAAGCATAAAAAAGGTGGTGAACAAAAGTATTGGCTCTGTTTGAAAAATCATGTGATTTATCTAATTTGTGTAATTAACAGCACCTGTAACTTACCTGTGGCACCTAATAGGTGTTGGCAATAACTAAATCACACTTGCAGCCAATTGACATGGATTAAAGTTGACTCAACCTTTGTCCTGTGTCCTTGTGTGTACCACATTGAGCATGGAGAAAAGAAAGAAGACCAAAGAACTGTCTGAGGACTTGAGAATCCAAATTGTGAAGAAGCATGACCAATCTCAAGGCTACAAGTCGAAATCCAAAGACCTGAAAGTTCCTGTGTCTATGGTTCACAGTGTCATCAAGAAGTTTAAAGCCAATGGCACTGTGCCTAACCTCCCTAGATGTGGAAGGAAAAGAAAAATTGACGAGAGATTTAAACGCAAGATTCTGCAGATGGTGGATAAAGAACCTCGACTAACATTCAAACAAGTTCAAGCTGCCCTGCAGTCCGAGGGTACAACAGTGTCAACCCGTACTATCCGTCGGCATCTGAATGAAAAGGGACTGTATGGTAGGATACCCAGGAAGACCCCACTTCTTACCCCGAGACATAAAAAAGCCAGGCTGGAGTTTGCCAAAACTTACCTGAGAAAGCCTAAAATGTTTTGGAAGAATGTTCTCTGGTCAGATGAGACAAAAGTAGAGCTTTTTGGGAAAAGCCATCAACATAGAGTTTACAGGAAAAAAAAAAGAGGCATTCAAAGAAAAGAACACGATCCCTACAGTCAAACATGGCGGAGGTTCCCTGATGTTTTGGGGTTGCTTTGCTGCCTCTGGCACTGGACTGCTTGACCGTGTGCATGGCATTATGAAGTCTGAAGACTACGAACAAATTTTGCAGCATAATGTAGGGCCCAGTGTGAGAAAGCTGGGTCTCCCTCAGAGGTCATGGGTCTCCCAGCAGGACAATGACCCAAAACACACTTCAAAAAGCACTAGAAAATGGTTTGAGAGAAAGCACTGGAGACTACTAAAGTGGCCAGCAATGATTCCAGACTGAACCCATAGAACACCTGTGGAGAGATCTCAAAATGGCAGTTTGGAGAAGGCACCCTTCAAATCTCAGGGACCTGGAGCAGTTTGCCAAAGAAGAATGGTCTAAAATTCCAGCAGAGCATTGTAAGAAACTCATTGATGGTTACCGGAAGTGGTTGTTCGCAGTTATTTTGGCTAAAGGTTGTGCAACCAAGTATTAGGCCAAGGGTGCCAATACTTTTGTCTGGCCCATTTTTGGAGTTTTGTGTGAAATGATCAATGATTTGATTTTTGTTTCATTCTCTTTTGTGTTTTTTCATTGCAAGCAAAAGTAATGAAGTTAATAATATCAAAGAATTTGTGATTACAATCATTTTCAAGGAGAAACTGAGTATTATCTGACAGAATTGCAGAGGTGCCTATACTTTTGGCCAGCACTGTAGCTGTATATTGTTCTGTATGTAGCTGGTTACTGCTCTGAATGTAGTTATATACTGCTCTGTAAGCTGTGTATGTAGCTGTATACTGGTCTGTATGTAGCTGGTTACTGCTCTGAATGTAGTTATATACTGCTCTGTAAGCTGTGTATGTAGCTGTATACTGGTCTGTGTGTAGCTGGATACTGCTCTGAATGTAGTTATATACTGCTCTGTAAGCTGTGTATGTAGCTGTATACTGGTCTGTGTGTAGCTGGATACTGCTCTGAATGTAGTTATATACTGCTCTGTAGGCTGTGTATGAAGCTGTATACTGCTCTGTATTAAGCAGTATACTGTTCAGCATGTAGCTGTATACTGTTCTGCATGTAGCTGTATACTGCTGTGTATGTAGCTGTATACTGTTCTGCATGTAGCTGTATACTGCTGTGTATGTAGCTGTATACTGCTCTGTAAATAGCTGTATACTGCTCTGTATGAAGTTGTATACTGCTTTGTATGTAGCTCTATACAGCTTTGTATAAAGCTGTATACTGTTCTATATGAAGCTGTACACTGCCCTTTATGAAGCTGCATACTGCTCTGTATGAAGTTGTATACTGCTCTGTAGGCTCTGTATGTACAGTGCTGGCCAAAGTATTGGCACCCCTGCAATTCTGTCAGATAATACTCAGTTTCGTCTTGAAAATTATTGCAATCACAAATTCTTTGGTATTGTTATCTTCATTTAATTTGTCTTCAATGAAAAAAAATAAAAAAAATTGTCATAAAGCCAAATTGGATATAATTCCACACCAAGCATAAAAAAGGTGGTGAACAAAAGTATTGGCTCTGTTTGAAAAATCATGTGATTTATCTAATTTGTGTAATTAACAGCACCTGTAACTTACCTGTGGCACCTAATAGGTGTTGGCAATAACTAAATCACACTTGCAGCCAATTGACATGGATTAAAGTTGACTCAACCTCTGTCCTGTGTCCTTGTGTGTACCACATTGAGCATGGAGAAAAGAAAGAAGACCAAAGAACTGTCTGAGGACTTGAGAATCCAAATTGTGAAGAAGCATGACCAATCTCAAGGCTACAAGTCGAAATCCAAAGACCTGAAAGTTCCTGTGTCTATGGTTCACAGTGTCATCAAGAAGTTTAAAGCCAATGGCACTGTGCCTAACCTCCCTAGATGTGGAAGGAAAAGAAAAATTGACGAGAGATTTCAACGCAAGATTCTGCAGATGGTGGATAAAGAACCTCGACTAACATTCAAACAAGTTCAAGCTGCCCTGCAGTCCGAGGGTACAACAGTGTCAACCCGTACTATCCGTCGGCATCTGAATGAAAAGGGACTGTATGGTAGGATACCCAGGAAGACCCCACTTCTTACCCCGAGACATAAAAAAGCCAGGCTGGAGTTTGCCAAAACTTACCTGAGAAAGCCTAAAATGTTTTGGAAGAATGTTCTCTGGTCAGATGAGACAAAAGTAGAGCTTTTTGGGAAAAGCCATCAACATAGAGTTTACAGGAAAAAAAAAAGAGGCATTCAAAGAAAAGAACACGATCCCTACAGTCAAACATGGCGGAGGTTCCCTGATGTTTTGGGGTTGCTTTGCTGCCTCTGGCACTGGACTGCTTGACCGTGTGCATGGCATTATGAAGTCTGAAGACTACGAACAAATTTTGCAGCATAATGTAGGGCCCAGTGTGAGAAAGCTGGGTCTCCCTCAGAGGTCATGGGTCTCCCAGCAGGACAATGACCCAAAACACACTTCAAAAAGCACTAGAAAATGGTTTGAGAGAAAGCACTGGAGACTACTAAAGTGGCCAGCAATGATTCCAGACCTGAACCCATAGAACACCTGTGGAGAGATCTCAAAATGGCAGTTTGGAGAAGGCACCCTTCAAATCTCAGGGACCTGGAGCAGTTTGCCAAAGAAGAATGGTCTAAAATTCCAGCAGAGCATTGTAAGAAACTCATTGATGGTTACCGGAAGTGGTTGTTCGCAGTTATTTTGGCTAAAGGTTGTGCAACCAAGTATTAGGCCAAGGGTGCCAATACTTTTGTCTGGCCCATTTTTGGAGTTTTGTGTGAAATGATCAATGATTTGATTTTTGTTTCATTCTCTTTTGTGTTTTTTCATTGCAAGCAAAAGTAATGAAGTTAATAATATCAAAGAATTTGTGATTACAATCATTTTCAAGGAGAAATTGAGTATTATCTGACAGAATTGCAGAGGTGCCTATACTTTTGGCCAGCACTGTAGCTGTATATTGTTCTGTATGTAGCTGGTTACTGCTCTGAATGTAGTTATATACTGCTCTGTAAGCTGTGTATGTAGCTGTATACTGGTCTGTATGTAGCTGGTTACTGCTCTGAATGTAGTTATATACTGCTCTGTAAGCTGTGTATGTAGCTGTATACTGGTCTGTGTGTAGCTGGATACTGCTCTGAATGTAGTTATATACTGCTCTGTAGGCTGTGTATGAAGCTGTATACTGCTCTGTATTAAGCAGTATACTGTTCAGCATGTAGCTGTATACTGTTCTGCATGTAGCTGTATACTGCTGTGTATGTAGCTGTATACTGTTCTGCATGTAGCTGTATACTGCTGTGTATGTAGCTGTATACTGCTCTGTAAATAGCTGTATACTGCTCTGTATGAAGTTGTATACTGCTTTGTATGTAGCTCTATACAGCTTTGTATAAAGCTGTATACTGTTCTGTATGAAGCTGTATACTGCCCTTTATGAAGCTGTATACTGCTCTGTATGAAGTATATTGCTCTGTATGTAGCTGTATACTGCCCTTTATGAAGCTGTATACTGCTCTGTATGAAGTATATTGCTCTGTATGTAGCTGTATACTGCCCTTTATGAATCTGCATACTGCTCTGTATGAAGTTGTATACTGCTCTGTATGAAGTTGTATACTGCTCTGTATGAAGTTGTATACTGCTCTGTAGGCTCTGTATGTAGCTGATTACTGCTCTGAATGTAGTTATATACTGCTCTGTAAGCTGTGTATGTAGCTGTATACTGCTCTGTATGTAGCTGATTACTGCTCTGAATGTAGTTATATACTGCTCTGTAAGCTGTGTATGTAGCTGTATACTGCTCTGTATGTAGCTGATTACTGCTCTGAATGTAGTTATATACTGCTCTGTAAGCTGTGTATGTAGCTGTATACTGCTCTGTATGTAGCTGGATACTGCTCTGAATGTAGTTATATACTGCTCTGTAAGCTGTGTATGTAGCTGTATACTGCTCTGTATGTAGCTGATTACTGCTCTGAATGTAGTTATATACTGCTCTGTAAGCTGTGTATGTAGCTGTATACTGCTCTGTATGTAGCTGATTACTGCTCTGAATGTAGTTATATACTGCTCTGTAAGCTGTGTATGTAGCTGTATACTGGTCTGTATGTAGCTGGTTACTGCTCTGAATGTAGTTATATACTGCTCTGTAAGCTGTGTATGTAGCTGTATACTGGTCTGTGTGTAGCTGGATACTGCTCTGAATGTAGTTATATACTGCTCTGTAGGCTGTATATGTAGCTGTATACTGGTTTGTATGCAGCTTTATACTGGTCTGTATAAAGCTGTATACTGCTCTGTATGAAGTTGTATACTGCTCTGTAGGCTCTGTATGCAGCTGTATACTGGTCTGTATGTAGCTGTATACTACTCTGTATGAAGTTGTATACTGCTCTGTAGGTTCTGTATGTAGCTGTATACTGGTCTGTATGTAGGAAAACAACATGCCCTCAGTTTAATGTGTTCTTTTAATCTGAACCGAATCTGAACTATTAAGGGCCAGTTCACACATCACGGATTTGTTGCAGATTTATGGTCAGATTCCACACTGCTAATCCACAATAATTTACAGTACAACACAATAAAAATGTTTTCTGCAAAATCTCATCACATGTTACAGAAGAAAAGATGCACAAAAAAGAAACCATGGTGTGGATTTCCAGTCTCCGGCTTCTCCTCCTGTGCGGTAGCAATCTATTTACTGCTTAGTAAATGAAGTAGAGAGAAATTCTCAAGTAACACGTATAAATTATGATGCTGATTTGTTGCAGATTTTTTACCAAAGGTGCAGCGGAAATTTTCTGTAACGTGTGAACTTGGGCTAAGGGGTATTTGTTTTTGTTCTATATGGATAATGAACATTAGTTAATTGTCTGATCTATTTCTATAATAGCCACTGCCAAACCCTTTACATCCAGAAGAGACCCGATAAGACAAAAGGCCCTATTTACCAAAGCTTTTACCCCAGATATGTGTAAAAAGCTTTAAAAATACGCAACATTTTGGCACAACTCAAGGCTGCGTTAAAATTTTGCGACTTTTAGCTTTCACACACCATTATTGTCCAGCTCTGATAAAGTGGGCAGACCTGCGACAGGATGGGATGTGTTGACTGCCACTCATCAAATTCATGATGAGTGATGGCATTCACTAAGTAGCGAAGGCGAAGGTACCTCTGCTGGGCAGAGTTCAATTATAGTACAAGAGACAAGGGTGCAGAAACAAGGTAACAGCTTTATTACCGGACAGGAGATAAAGATCCAATTAAACGGTAAAGTCTGGTATGATAACAACAAGGCTTCATGTACACGCTGCGTTTTTGACACCTTTTTTGCTGCAGTTTGTTGCCCAAAACTGCATATCTTTCCTTCTCCCAGCAAAGTCTATGAGAATTCAGAAATGCAGAGAACACGTTGCATTTCTTTTTTTTTTTGCCTGCAGTTTTGGGTTTACAAAAAGAATCTCCAGCATGTCAATTCTTTGTGAGGTTTTTGTCCAGTGTTTCTTCTAGCTATTCCAGCCTTTGATTTCACTAAAAAAAAAAACACATAGGACAAAAACGCGGTAAAAATGTATGCGTATGTTTGTTGCGTTTTCTGGCACAAGGTGCGTTTTTTTGCCAGAAGGTGCAGTTTTGTTGTTAGCTATAAACTGCAGCGTGCGGACATAGACTAAAGGTGACAAACTCTTGAACGTTCTAGCTGGGTTGCACAAACACTGTCACCTCAGCTAATACAGACACAAATACAGCAGAAAACTTTGATATCTAGGATAAGCTGGAAACTACACTACAACCAAAAATAACCGGCCTCTGCTATTCGGACTGCGCGTCCATGCTCTGGCTACTGAGGCATATGTTGAACCTTATAGGAAGTGTAGAGGACTCATGGTACTGCTATGGGGGCCAAGTCCACTCCTGGGAGCTCGATACTGCGGCGTTCGCATGGCTCGTCGGTGCGCACTCTCCTTTAAAGGCAGGGGGAACTTTTCCTCATCCATGGACCCGGGGTGCTTGTCTCCTCCAGATGGCATCTGTTCTTATCTTCAGGATTGCCGACCTCAGGAGCTTCCCAATCTGGTACTGGCTCAGCGGACACCAGGTCACTGTCACAGTCCGGCTAGCAGATTCTCCCACAGCCCGACAATGTGTCTGTCTCCCAACCACTGTTCTTGGATAGCTGTCAGCTGGTGTCTACTCTCTCTCTCTCTCTCTCTCTCTCAGACTTCTCCTATTCCCACCATAAGCTTTTCTCCCACTCTATCAGCTTCCCGCACTTTGGAGCAGGGTTAATCCAATGGCCCAGATCAGAGAAGAACTCTGACTTTGCTGGCTAGTCCACAAAATACGGAACACAGGGGGAGCATTTTCTCTTAAAGTCATAGCGTGCTTAACTGATCATAGGTGTGACACCCCTACATACCTCCTCACTTAATGATGGCCGTCCTCGGCCACAATGGTGTCAGAACTATAAACAGTGAACAAAGATCCATTCTTACAGGTTCATAATTCTTGGATTTGGAGTCCACAGCAAAGAATGTCTGTCTCTCTTGCTTCTCTCAGTCCTGCAATGCAGCAAGGCGTCGCTTAGCATGTGGACAGCATCTGAAAAGTGGTAAAACGGGATCGGCATCATAGACTAGGCAAACCGTTCAACATATCTGTCTAATGAAACCTCTGCAGCAGACCTCTTTAATATTTGCAGGATCCTTTTTCTTCCTACTTTTTGTCTGCAGATTTGAACATTCATCTATATGACTCTTGTGACGTGGCCGAGATCGGTTGTTGATTGCTGGTAGTCACCTGGATCAGTGTTTAAGTCTTGATTAAAGTATGCCTCGAACATCATCGTTACTTGTGTAGCGTCCACGGGGCCTTAGAGTACTCGTCACCAGGCCAGTGGTTCCTTGAGGTAGCTGTGACTGGCCTGACCCGGTTTTGTGACCCCCGTCAGCTACATGTTAAAAAAGAACAGCAAACGGACAAGTGTCCAATACAGATGGGGATGGAAGGATGTGACGGGCTCCTGGGAAATGTGTCACTGGTTGCAGCGGTGACTCGGGTCTCTGCCTCCTCCGCCGCCAGCCTTTCCTGTGACTAGTCCTCTCCCAAGGGCAGTACTGGATTGGGAGTGGGGATGCTTTGCAGCGCCACCCGCGGTATGCGGCCAGGAACTAGCCGCCGCTGCACAGTCTCTCTGTTATGTGTTATGTGCAGCCGGGATGGTATCGCTCCCCACGGGCAGAGCGGGGTACCCTGGGAGGTTGGTGAGAACGGGGGCGGCAGCCCACGGGATGCCGGAGTGCTGGGCGATGGCAGTTACTCAAAGAGTCACCAGGTGCGGGTTCCAGTCCCTTTATTTACTGGCTCAGGTGGAATCGCACCCCGGGTGCTGGTCCTCGCCATCAGAGACTCTGGTCGCTTCCCGAGCAGGTCAGAGGCTGGATCCGGTTTAGTAATCTGTGGCCTTTCTCCTCCATGTACAACTCTGTACTCTTCCCCGGTCTCGGTCCGCACGGCCGGCAGCTGGGCCTCTCGTGGGTCGGACCTCTATCCCCCTCTCTCAGGCTCCCTCTCTGCTGCCACACCTCGGCCACCCAAACTAGGGCTCTGAACCTCTCTTGTGCCCAGTCCCATCTCTCTGGCGACTGCTCCCTTTTAGTCCACGATTACAGGTGCCTAGTCCCGTATCTCTAGATGTTACTGGCCCCCAGCTTGGTGGAGCTGTCTGTTCAGTGTTACATCCAGACAGCTCTATTCTGCCTCCCTGAAGGCCTGACAGCCTCCCCTTCAGGGAGCTGCACCACTGTGCATCTGCTCTGTCTCGTGTCCAAGCTTATTCTGAGGTAAAGTGAAACTGTTTTCTACTCCTAACTGCTCATGCCCCCACTTTTGCAAGTTTCCATGGCAACCTGGGTCTGCTAAGAACTGGCTGAGTCACTTCCTGTGTCTGTAGAAACATTGTTAACCCTTTCCTAGTGACTGCTTCTCCCTGCTGTATGATGGTGTGAGGTGTGTGTAGAACTTACTAGATTAGCATCTTGACCTGCCAGGGAAGGATATAATGATATACCCTGTAGCGACCAGTCTCAGGGGCGCTACACTTGTAACTCAGTGTCTACCACAGTCCACAGGGATACCTTTAAATTTGGCAAGCAGGATGGGACACTCAGCAATCAGATGTTCTGAA
Organism: Anomaloglossus baeobatrachus; assembly: GCF_048569485.1. NCBI lineage: Eukaryota > Metazoa > Chordata > Amphibia > Anura > Aromobatidae > Anomaloglossus > Anomaloglossus baeobatrachus. The sequence continues at coordinate 146,353,264 of NC_134361.1, read as the reverse complement.
GAGCGGCCTCTCTCTTTGCCTCCCCCGCAGCATGATGCACTATGTGACACCCTGGCCAGCCAGGTAGTCACAGAAAGAGTTAAACCTCCTTGGTACCACCTGATCCCACACTGGTACAGTGAGGCAGCCGCCCCCTCCCCCCAGTGTAACAAAAAGAGCAGGAGGGGAGGAGTTGAGTCAGTCAGTGGAAGGTGAAGGAGAGGAGAGCAGTCAGGGGTTTTGGCTCCTGGGCTGCTGGGGAAGTGGAGAAAGGAGAAAGCCGTGTCTTGGAGCTGAAGTAGACAGTAGGCTCAGGGGCACCTGTAGTGGACCGGCGCAGGGTAGTGGCCCGCCGCTAGTGTGCACGGGACCCCGGACTTGTGCAAAGAGAGGACTTCCCCCGTCCAAAACAGAGAAGGTGACTGCTTCGTGTACCAGGTGTGGGATCCGAACACCACCGTACCAAAGGCCTACGGACACTGGCAATTTCTGGTTAAGTACTGGACTCTGTGCTTCCTGACCCTACACATGAAAACAGCCTCATCCAACCCCAGGACAACCGAACTGTGAGTTTCCTGCTCCCTGCAATCCCTGCCACCACCACAACTCCCAATTGGGCCCCAGGACTACAACTCCCCTACCCATGGAGGGGATCTCGCCTTGCTGCCCTGCACCATCAGTCCTGGGCATGGTCCCCAGAGGCAGCGGCGGTGCCACCATCTTATCACCGCAACCCACGGGTGGCATCACAGACAATCCCCTTTACATATTCCCCTTTTGTTGTGGAGCCTGGGATCACAGACCGGGTCACGCCACCATGATACCTCTAGAAGCGACCCCATTGGCTCGGCTCTGAGTACCCCCTATCCCTGGGCAACTCACACTACAGCCGAGATAGATGATTGAAGTGTCCTCTGTTTCTGCATCTCCAGCACTGGCTGTCTTCTCTCCTGAGTTCCCTGAACCCCAAATATTACTACTGGCCCCTGGTGACTGATAGGGGAGGCTTGGAGACGCATGCCACAAACCGTCTGAACAGAAGATGGGTTTTAGCGACATGGCATTTTCGGATAGCATGGCTCTGTCACAGAAGCCGAGGGACAGGTCCGGCATTGGTAATGTAAGGCTGGATAGGAAGCTTCAGAGGTGGATAGATTTCCCTTTTTTCATTCCATTTGGATCAAGTTTTTCTTGCAGGCTGGTTAAGGAGCTCTGCAGATCTTGCACCACCTTGACCAGCACCCTGTCTCTGTTTGGGTTTCCTTCAAGGATTGGTGGTCTGAATACACACCACAAGGGAAGCATAGCTCTCTTCTTTAGTTATTGCCACCACCTCAGCCAAAAATTGATAAAATGTAAGGGTCACATCTGACCAGTCCCGTTCTGACAGAACCTGTCTCAATGGTGCACTTTAGAGTGCCAGAATTAACGGAGTATCTGGTTGGTGGGGCCAACTCCTTGTTCTGCACTTCTGCTAGCACTTCTTGCAATACTCTCGAAAACTGGGAGACTTCTTCTTCTTCCCGCTGCAGCCTATAGAAGAATTTAGCCTGGAGGTGCCCCACACTAGCGGTCTCACCGTAGATTTATTCCAAGAACTCCACTAACTCCTTCAATGCACTATGTGTGCACTCCAGTTGTAGGCACATGTTCGTGTAGGTCTCACCCTCCTGGACGACTGAAGCGATGTTCACTTCCAGGTCTGGACCGATATTTTAGATCTTCATGGCACCATCAAGCCTGGGCATCAGGTCAGACAATGGCATGTTGTTACCATCAAATTTAGGTGGCACGTGAAATATGTTGCCCATCGGAATGGTCCTTCCAGGGGTTCCACCACGGTCTACAGCGTCCCCATTAACATTAGCATCAACATTGGCAATAGCATTTCTGCCGTTGCTGTCTGCTGCCTCCATCTTTGTAATCATACAAATAAGGTACTGTACCTCCACTGGGCAGAGTTCAATTATGGTATGAGAGATGAGAGTGGAAACACAAGGTAACAGCTTTATTACTGGACAGGAATTCAATTCAACGACAAAGTCAAATTACTAGACAGGAGACAATTCAACGGCAAAGTCTGGTATGATAACAATAAAGTTATGATGAAGGAAGTCTAACTTCTGAAACGCGTCAACCGCGAGCCTATAATTTGCTGCACTATGAATTTTAATTATGAAGAACCTGAAAGACCAGGAGTTTTTGCAAGGCAGTAAAAAGGATTTTGTTCATACAAAAATGACATATAATACAGTTCAAACATGAAGGTTAAAAGTGCTATAGAAGGGAAAACACCCAAAGGCATGTGGGGCAGAGGAGCACATTCATAAACTGCAATAGCAAGGGTGCCAATTCAGGGCTAAATAAATATGTAAGTCAAAGTATATAACATAACATCAAGTAAAGCCCTATATAAATCACTTACCTATTAGTAAATGTCACGCTTCCCGGTCCCCTGGTCCCGTCCTCCGGTCCCCGTGGCCCGCTCCCCGCTCCCCGGCAGCATCCCCTGCTTACCACTCCGGTCCCGGCCTCCTCTCCCCCGCCTGCGGCCTCCATGCGTCCAGCTCCCCGCTCCCGGCGCTTCTCTGCGACATGGGACTCCCAGCCGGGCGCTCCTGCTTCCTCCTCACCGCTTCCTGGACTGGCTTCTGGCACACGGGCCTCGCGCATGCGCATTAGGGCGCGCGCGCGGTCATTGACCCTTTCTTAAAGGGCCAGCACCCAGAAACAGGATATTGCATAGACAGGTACAGGGTATATAAGGTTTCTCTTTCCTGGTGGGCGGGGCCTGTTCTACGTGTTTAGCAAGCTAGTGTTCAGGTCCCCGTATTGCTTTGCCCTGTGCTTTGCCTTGTATTAACCCTGTCCTGTCTCGTAGAGCCTATCCTGCCACGCCAGTCGCTCCGAACCAAGTCCATCCCTGGACCCTGACGGTGACTTCGGCGGATGTTCCACCACCTCTGCAGCTCCGCCAGTCTCCAGTCTCTGGCTCCGTTCGGTGACCCGTTCCATCGCTCAGCAGGTTCCGGATCCCGCCTGACCCTATAACCCGGCCTCGGACCCTGAGCCTCGTCACCCGGACTACCGTCCAGAACTCCGTGGGTTCAGCATCATCCACCTTTCCTGCTTCTCTAAGGACTGTCCAGCTACCTATAGTGCTCCGGCTGCCGTGCATCAGGACCCTCTGGCGGGGTGACCAGCTTGGCTGCCCTCTCAGGGGAAATCGGTATACGGTCCAGTGCTTCCACCACCCGGACGTAACAGTAAAGAACGTCACTAATATGTCCCACTACCAGCAAAACCCATCCAATGTGCGTATCGCGTCGCACATATCAGCTTCCTCAACCCGCCCTGAGGAAGCTGATATGTGCGACGCAAAACGCTCGTTGGATGGGTTTTGCTGGTAGTGGGATATATGAGTGACGTCCCTTACTAATGGGTAAGCGATTTATATAGGGCTTTACTTGATGTTATGTTATATACTTTGACTTGTATATTTATTTAGCCCTGTATTGGCACACTTACTATTGCAGTTTATGAACGTGCTCCTCTGCCCCACTCCTTTGGGTGTTTTCCCTTCTATAGCACTTTTAACCTTCCTGCTTGTTCTGTATTATATGTCATTTTTGTATGAATAAAATCCTTTTTATTGCCTTGCAAAAACTCCTGGTCTTTCTGGTTCTTCATGCTATTATGGAGTGGCTCTTCTTTAATGCTTGAGATGTGTATTTTGTTCAAGTACGTAATATTCATGAATTTTAATTAGTTTCAATAAATATGGAACTTTAAAGAATTTTTTTTTCCTTATGAAGACGTTACTGCTGGATATTTTTTTTTTGCTATGATAGCAATAAAGGTATTCTCTCAAGTAGTGTCTCCTCTCGCTCACTCTCTCAGGTGACCTAACTTCTCCTATTCTCGCTCTAAGCTCCTCTTCCGCACCTTTCAGCTTCACTTTTAGGGTAGGGTTAATCGAACTGCACAGATCAGAGGGCAGCGCCGACTCTGCTGACTAATTCACAAAACACAGAACACAGGGGGAGAACTTTCTCTTCAAGTCATAGTTTGCTTAACCATTCGTAGGGGTGATACCCCTACAACTACTCCACAAATCTTACTCCAGCAGGGACTGGAGTCAGATTTGTGGTGAGTTTCGCACCACTTGTCTAATGTTCATGAACAGGCATTTGACTCCAGCACACCTCAACCTCAAGTCTAGTGTGAACAACGCCAGCCTTGATGTATAGGGCACAAAGGTTATATGTAGCTATATAATTCCACAGTGGGAAAAGTGGAGATTAGCGGACCTGTGGATGTACGGGTTCACCGAGTTCAGCCAGACTTTTAAAAAAAATTAGTTCTGGAATTGGACTTGAACTGAACCCGATCCCGGACTCTGAACTCAATACAAGTCAATGGGGACCCGAACTTCTGTACTGAAAAATGGCTGCAAAATAGTTGCAGTAAGGGCTAGGGGACTGCCAAAGGAAACAAAATGGGGTAAGAGCTTGCCAATTGCCCTTCAAACAAATGTAGATAGGTAAATTACTTAAAAGGGTTCTGTCACCATAGCAATCATGGTTACATAGCAAGTAAATTAATAAACTAAGACGAATTTCATAGTTTCTCCACAGACCAACAATTTTAAAAAGTGCCCTTCCAAAGACTGTTTACACTGTTGACTGACACAGCCAAGATTGGTAGAGTTCATTCACATGGCAAAAATGTACAAAAAGGCCCCTACAAAGCCTATTTTAATAGTTGACCCACACAGCCAAGATTTCCAGAGTTTAACTACAGAGCATACATTTTAATTATAGTCCCCAGTGCCTCTTTCTACAGTTGACCCACACAATGTCACAATGAACGGGATTGCGGGAAACCAGGGCCCCTTAACGTTCCTTCAAGCTAGGGGGCTATATTCTCTACCTATTCTCAGGGATTCCCCTAATGGTGGGGATTCCTGAGTCTGCTTCCTGGTCCGGCTACTGACTAGTCCTAATCTATTTCCCTCTCCACCCAGGGAAGGATTGGAGAGGAGTGTAATGAAAGTCACAGGTATAGACAGACAAGGGAAAAAAAACCAAAACTCTGTCACACAATGCACACACACATAGATGAAGACAATAAGAGATTCAGGAGGAAACACAAGAGAAGAAAGGAAGTTACAAAACAACAGAGGCAAATTTCCATAACTGCAAGAAGCAGATTTTTCACCAGAGAATCTGGGACACCACACCTCACAGACCAGCATATATACTATAGCTAGCATGTGTAGAAGATTTCATCCAGCTTAAATAGAAGGAGAGCAGATGTGATTGGCCTCCCCACCACATGTGATCAAAGTAACCGAACAAGCAGACTAGAAGAGATTAACTTCCGCTAGCCTAGCTATGAATCAGCAAATAGCAGGTCAACACCCGATCTGCCTATGTTGATCCCAGACACCAAAGAAACCATTGGGCGTAGTGTCAGAGGGGCAAATACCCCGAAACGGCTGTCTGTGGATGGATACCATGTTTGGCATAGGTGGTCTCCTTGACTGGAGACTGCCCTTCCCGTGGTTGTTCCTTCCCGGTGAAAGACCTGGCTAGTTTCCTGCCAGCGTTGAGAAACATGTGATGGTGTCTCCGCAGGCCTTCTTGCTTTGAATATTTCCCAGGGGGCATTGCTCTAGAATCACTGCGTTGAGAAACACGTGATGGTGTCTCCGCAGTGGTGGATGTTGATCTCCCTAAGGTCAACCATCCTTGCTCACATAGTCTTTTACTAGGCAATGTCCCACTAGCCAGATTCCTACTCCACACTGATGAGGGGCAAATACCCCGAAACGGCTGTCTGTGGATGGATACCATGTTTGGCATAGGTGGTCTCCTTGACTGGAGACTGCCCTTCCCGTGGTTGTTCCTTCCCGGTGAAAGACCTGGCTAGTTTCCTGCCAGCGTTGAGAAACATGTGATGGTGTCTCCGCAGGCCTTCTTGCTTTGAATATTTCCCAGGGGGCATTGCTCTAGAATCACTGCGTTGAGAAACACGTGATGGTGTCTCCGCAGTGCTGGATGTTGATCTCCCTAAGGTCAACCATCCTTGCTCACATAGTCTTTTACTAGGCAATGTCCCACTAGCCAGATTCCTACTCCACACTGATGAGGGGCAAATACCCCGAAACGGCTGTCTGTGGATGGATACCATGTTTGGCATAGGTGGTCTCCTTGACTGGAGACTGCCCTTCCCGTGGTTGTTCCTTCCCGGTGAAAGACCTGGATAGTTTCCTGCCAGCGTTGAGAAACATGTGATGGTGTCTTCGCAGGCCTTCTTGCTTTGAATATTTCCCAGGGGGCATTGCTCTAGAATCACTGCGTTGAGAAACACGTGATGGTGTCTCCGCAGTGGTGGATGTTGATCTCCCTAAGGTCAACCATCCTTGCTCACATAGTCTTTTACTAGGCAATGTCCCACTAGCCAGATTCCTACTCCACACTGATGAGGGGCAAATACCCCGGAACGGCTGTCTGTGGATGGATACCATGTTTGGCATAGGTGGTCTCCTTGACTGGAGACTGCCCTTCCCGTGGTTGTTCCTTCCCGGTGAAAGACCTGGATAGTTTCCTGCCAGCGTTGAGAAACATGTGATGGTGTCTCCGCAGGCCTTCTTGCTTTGAATATTTCCCAGGGGGCATTGCTCTAGAATCACTGCGTTGAGAAACACGTGATGGTGTCTCCGCAGTGGTGGATGTTGATCTCCCTAAGGTCAACCATCCTTGCTCACATAGTCTTTTACTAGGCAATGTCCCACTAGCCAGATTCCTACTCCACACTGATGAGGGGCAAATACCCCGAAACGGCTGTCTGTGGATGGATACCATGTTTGGCATAGGTGGTCTCCTTGACTGGAGACTGCCCTTCCCGTGGTTGTTCCTTCCCGGTGAAAGACCTGGCTAGTTTCCTGCCAGCGTTGAGAAACATGTGATGGTGTCTCCGCAGGCCTTCTTGCTTTGAATATTTCCCAGGGGGCATTGCTCTAGAATCACTGCGTTGAGAAACACGTGATGGTGTCTCCGCAGTGGTGGATGTTGATCTCCCTAAGGTCAACCATCCTTGCTCACATAGTCTTTTACTAGGCAATGTCCCACTAGCCAGATTCCTACTCCACACTGATGAGGGGCAAATACCCCGAAACGGCTGTCTGTGGATGGATACCATGTTTGGCATAGGTGGTCTCCTTGACTGGAGACTGCCCTTCCCGTGGTTGTTCCTTCCCGGTGAAAGACCTGGCTAGTTTCCTGCCAGCGTTGAGAAACATGTGATGGTGTCTCCGCAGGCCTTCTTGCTTTGAATATTTCCCAGGGGGCATTTCTCTAGAATCACTGCGTTGAGAAACACGTGATGGTGTCTCCGCAGTGGTGGATGTTGATCTCCCTAAGGTCAACCATCCTTGCTCACATAGTCTTTTACTAGGCAATGTCCCACTAGCCAGATTCCTACTCCACACTGATGAGGGGCAAATACCCCGAAACGGCTGTCTGTGGATGGATACCATGTTTGGCATAGGTGGTCTCCTTGACTGGAGACTGCCCTTCCCGTGGTTGTTCCTTCCCGGTGAAAGACCTGGATAGTTTCCTGCCAGCGTTGAGAAACATGTGATGGTGTCTCCGCAGGCCTTCTTGCTTTGAATATTTCCCAGGGGGCATTGCTCTAGAATCACTGCGTTGAGAAACACGTGATGGTGTCTCCGCAGTGGTGGATGTTGATCTCCCTAAGGTCAACCATCCTTGCTCACATAGTCTTTTACTAGGCAATGTCCCACTAGCCAGATTCCTACTCCACACTGATGAGGGGCAAATATCCCGAAACGGCTGTCTGTGGATGGATACCATGTTTGGCATAGGTGGTCTCCTTGACTGGAGACTGCCCTTCCCGTGGTTGTTCCTTCCCGGTGAAAGACCTGGCTAGTTTCCTGCCAGCGTTGAGAAACATGTGATGGTGTCTCCGCAGGCCTTCTTGCTTTGAATATTTCCCAGGGGGCATTGCTCTAGAATCACTGCGTTGAGAAACACGTGATGGTGTCTCCACAGTGGTGGATGTTGATCTCCCTAAGGTCAACCATCCTTGCTCACATAGTCTTTTACTAGGCAATGTCCCACTAGCCAGATTCCTACTCCACACTGATGAGGGGCAAATATCCCGAAACGGCTGTCTGTGGATGGATACCATGTTTGGCATAGGTGGTCTCCTTGACTGGAGACTGCCCTTCCCGTGGTTGTTCCTTCCCGGTGAAAGACCTGGCTAGTTTCCTGCCAGCGTTGAGAAACATGTGATGGTGTCTCCGCAGGCCTTCTTGCTTTGAATATTTCCCAGGGGGCATTGCTCTAGAATCACTGCGTTGAGAAACACGTGATGGTGTCTCCGCAGTGGTGGATGTTGATCTCCCTAAGGTCAACCATCCTTGCTCACCTATAGTGCTCCGGCTGCCGTGCATCAGGACCCTCTGGCGGGGTGACCAGCTTGGCTGCCCTCTCAGGGGAAATCGGTGTACGGTCCAGTGCTTCCACCACCCGGACGTAACAGTAAAGAACGTCACTAATATGTCCTACTACCAGCAAAACCCATCCAATGTGCGTTTCGCGTCGCACATATCAGCTTCCTCAACCCGCCCTGAGGAAGCTATGTGCGACGCAAAACGCTCGTTGGATGGGTTTTGCTGGTAGTGGGATATATGAGTGACATCCCTTACTAATGGGTAAGCGATTTATATAGGGCTTTACTTGATGTTATGTTATATACTTTGACTTGTATATTTATTTAGCCCTGTATTGGCACACTTACTATTGCAGTTTATGAACGTGCTCCTCTGCCCCACTCCTTTGGGTGTTTTCCCTTCTATAGCACTTTTAACCTTCCTGCTTGTTCTGTATTATATGTCATTTTTGTATGAATAAAATCCTTTTTATTGCCTTGCAAAAACTCCTGGTCTTTCTGGTTCTTCATGCTATTATGGAGTGGCTCTTCTTTAATGCTTGAGATGTGTATTTTGTTCAAATACGTAATATTCATGAATTTTAATTAGTTTCAATAAATATGGAACTTTAAAGAATTTTTTTTTCCTTATGAAGACGTTACTGCTGGATATTTTTTTTTTGCTATGATAGCAATAAAGGTATTCTCTCAAGTAGTGTCTCCTCTCGCTCACTCTCTCAGGTGACCTAACTTCTCCTATTCTCGCTCTAAGCTCCTCTTCCGCACCTTTCAGCTTCACTTTTAGGGTAGGGTTAATCGAACTGCACAGATCAGAGGGCAGCGCCGACTCTGCTGACTAATTCACAAAACACAGAACACAGGGGGAGAACTTTCTCTTCAAGTCATAGTTTGCTTAACCATTCGTAGGGGTGATACCCCTACAACTACTCCACAAATCTTACTCCAGCAGGGACTGGAGTCAGATTTGTGGTGAGTTTCGCACCACTTGTCTAATGTTCATGAACAGGCATTTGACTCCAGCACACCTCAACCTCAAGTCTAGTGTGAACAACGCCAGCCTTGATGTATAGGGCACAAAGGTTATATGTAGCTATATAATTCCACAGTGGGAAAAGTGGAGATTAGCGGACCTGTGGATGTACGGGTTCACCGAGTTCAGCCAGACTTTTAAAAAAATTTAGTTCTGGAATTGGACTTGAACTGAACCCGATCCCGGACTCTGAACTCAATACAAGTCAATGGGGACCCGAACTTCTGTACTGAAAAATGGCTGCAAAATAGTTGCAGTAAGGGCTAGGGGACTGCCAAAGGAAACAAAATGGGGTAAGAGCTTGCCAATTGCCCTTCAAACAAATGTAGATAGGTAAATTACTTAAAAGGGTTCTGTCACCATAGCAATCATGGTTACATAGCAAGTAAATTAATAAACTAAGACGAATTTCATAGTTTCTCCACAGACCAACAATTTTAAAAAGTGCCCTTCCAAAGACTGTTTACACTGTTGACTGACACAGCCAAGATTGGTAGAGTTCATTCACATGGCAAAAATGTACAAAAAGGCCCCTACAAAGCCTATTTTAATAGTTGACCCACACAGCCAAGATTTCCAGAGTTTAACTACAGAGCATACATTTTAATTATAGTCCCCAGTGCCTCTTTCTACAGTTGACCCACACAATGTCACAATGAACGGGATTGCGGGAAACCAGGGCCCCTTAACTTTCCTTCAAGCTAGGGGGCTATATTCTCTACCTATTCTCAGGGATTCCCCTAATGGTGGGGATTCCTGAGTCTGCTTCCTGGTCCGGCTACTGACTAGTCCTAATCTATTTCCCTCTCCACCCAGGGAAGGATTGGAGAGGAGTGTAATGAAAGTCACAGGTATAGACAGACAAGGGAAAAAAAACCCAAAACTCTGTCACACAATGCACACACACATAGATGAAGACAATAAGAGATTCAGGAGGAAACACAAGAGAAGAAAGGAAGTTACAAAACAACAGAGGCAAATTTCCATAACTGCAAGAAGCAGATTTTTCACCAGAGAATCTGGGACACCACACCTCACAGACCAGCATATATACTATAGCTAGCATGTGTAGAAGATTTCATCCAGCTTAAATAGAAGGAGAGCAGATGTGATTGGCCTCCCCACCACATGTGATCAAAGTAACCGAACAAGCAGACTAGAAGAGATTAACTTCCGCTAGCCTAGCTATGAATCAGCAAATAGCAGGTCAACACCCGATCTGCCTATGTTGATCCCAGACACCAAAGAAACCATTGGGCGGAGTGTCAGAATCTGCAATGTGAACAGAACCCGATGCCGCCATGACAGTCATCAAAGTTTGTGCAAAACTCCATGTGACAATACCCCTCCCTCTAAGAGGGGCCCCTAGACCCTCAGGACTCAAGTCTCTCAGGATGAAGAAGATGGAAATTCCTAACCAGGTGCTCAGCATGGATATCTGAGGCTGGTACCCAATTCCTTTGCTCATAGCAATAATCTCATGTAAGGGAAGAGAGGTTCCCAAAGCTACGTAAATTTTTAACAGAGAAAAATGGAAAGAATTACGAATTTTGTAAGATGCAGTTAACACCAGGCAGAAAGCAACTGGATTGATGACTGCTGTGATTTTGTATGGATCAATAAACCGAGGTCCTAACTTTAATGAAGGTATCTTTTTTTTTTTAATCCAATCAATTTTTATTGTAGGAATTTACATTACAAAAAGGAGAAATTCAGGTATCATTGGCAATAATACACAAAGAGGATAACGCTGTAACATGTGGTAGTATCCTCTTTGATTATGATTCACATTTCCTGTCACACCACCACCAATCATGTCTGATGCAAGTTGCAACTTTTTTAGGTTAATCAATACCCAATACGTATAGAGTCAACCTACCAATTTACTCTTTAATCCTCAAAATAAGGGATCCAAACAACCAGAACCAGAGAGTAAGAAAGGAAGATAAGAAAAGGGAGGGGAGAGAGAGGTGGGGGAGATGGGGAGAACCATGGATGGTTGCAAGGAAGCAACCAGGGAGGGGGAGGGGGGAGGGAGGGAATTGGATGGCGTTTCGGGGTAGCCCGAGCAGTAACAACAACAGAGATTTAAACACCTTGAATATTGACATGTGGTATGGTTGAACTCCCTGCGTAACACACTCTTTGACCCTATTAGACCCGTTTTTAATTATCAACAGTTTGCCCTGGAAACAGATGCCTGACAGGGGATGCATATACAGAGTTTAGCCACGTGTTCCAAATCTGAAGTATTTTGTTTTTGGCGCGGATGGAGTGAGCCAGACAGAACTCGTATTGGCATTGACGATTAATTCGGTTATATAGTTCAACTAATGTAGGCGTCTTTGGGGATTTCCAGTGCAAACTTATGCAATATCTGGCAGCTACTAGAATGTGAACTAATAAACCCCTGGATTCCCAAGAGAACTCCTCTATACCCACGTTTAGCACTGCCAGAGCCGGATTCGGATTAATACGATTGCCTGTCAGCTCACCCATCAGACCAAACACCTCCAACCAGAACGAGAAAACCTTGGGACAAGCCCACCAGCAGTGACCAAGAGTACCCCTTTGGAGGCAGCCCTTCCAACAATGTGGCGAATAATTTGGGAGGAACTGTGCTAAGTTGGCTGGGGACCGATACCATCGCAGGTGTACTTTTTTCAGTTGCTCCAGATGATTTATACACTTGGAATATTTTTGGATATTTGCAGATGCCGAGTGCCAGTTTGAAGGAGAGGTAGAGACACTCAACTCCACGTCCCATTTATTCATATAAGGAGATTTTTGCTCTTCGGGGGGGTTATTGAGCCATTTGTATGTCGAGGAGATACCTTTGGATTTAATTATCATTTTAAATACCAAAGCCTTTGTTGTAGGTAACAGAGGCTTTGACTTTGGAGGACATTTAGAGGCCAGAAAATGACTAATTTGGATGTGTTGATAGAAACAGCCCTTTAAAGAGGGGTGTTCCCGTACTATTTCATTAAAGGGGTTAACACCCATATCAGAGTATAGATCCGCCAGCACTGTAATGCCCGATCCCTCCCACCTGGCCAGATTCAAAAAGGGGATTTGAGATTCCAACGACTTGAGGGAAATCTCTGAAAGAGGAATCTGAATCTTATGAATCAAGTCATTTCGCCAGACCTCCAGGGAGGCTGACATGGTGGGAACACACGGGGAGAACCGTGAACGGCTCAAATATTCTGCTTCCATCATTCTTCTGACCGAGCCCTGGCGGGACAGGAAATTTTCAATCTGAGCCCATCTATGTGAATTACCTGGACGCCACCATTCCTTTAGTGATTCAATTAGTAAGTGTTACGGGGAGCTGTCTGATAATAACCGAAAGGAGTATCAGACAGTCAGGGTCCACCGTGCAAAGACTTTGCTGCAGACTATGGCAGAGTGCAATACCTCTGTTAACTCACAGAAGGATATAATAAGTAAGTAAAGCAATTCCTCCCTTACTTAGAGGGTGTGTGGAATGATCTCTGTTAATAATCACAGAGACAAAGGCAATGTGTGCGAAATGGCACCTACCTAGGTCCGCTCTTCTAGTGGTGCAAAAGAGACGAACAGCAGCGTAAGCTGCACAAAGCTCCTACCTGCGTTCGCTCCACTAGTGTGCGAGGACACGAACCACTAGATATGGCACCTGCCTAGGTCCGCTCTTCTAGTGGTGCAAAAGAGACGAACAGCAGCGTAAGCCGCACAAAGCTCCTACCTCTGTTCGCTCCCCTAGTGTGCGAGGATACGAACAACTGCCAGACGCAGTGTAAGGAACGTTACCCTAGCGGCAACGTCCACCTACGAGTAGAATCACAAGGCCCAGCCAGACCATGTGCCTCAGGCACCTGCCTATGTCCGCTCCCCTAAGAGGTAAGGATACGGACAGCAGCCGAAGCTGTAAGGTATAAGAACGCTACCCTGCCGGTAGCGCTCACCTAGCATAGACAGAGGAATGCCTAGAGGAACGCGCACAGAGCGTCTACTCATATGCATGAACCAAGAGGACTGAGCACCATGCGGCGTGTGTCAGGGTCTTATATAGACTCTGTGCCTCATCCAAGATGGAGGACACCAGAGCCAATCCGCTTCCAGAACGACAGGAGTGACGTCATGCTGGCCTATCACCGAGCAAGACGTCACAAGCACATGACCAGCGACCAATCGGCATAGAAGGTGTCAGAGACATGTGACCTCGTGTCAGCGATGATGTCACCCGCACATGTGCAATGGCTCCAAGATTGGACTTAGTGTCCGGCGCTCGCACATGTGCAGTAGCAAGAAATCTGGACTTAGTCTCCAGCGCTCGCACATGTGCAGTAGCAAGAAATCTGGACTTAGTCTCCAGCGCTCGCACATGTGCAGTAGCAAGAAATCTGGACATAGTCTCCAGTGCTCGCAGCAACCGTAACAGTACCTCCCCCTCAAGGGCCCCCCTCCCGGCGACGCAGGTAATCGGCAACTAAGTCGGGAGCATGGACAGCCTCCTCAGGCTCCCAAGAGCGATGTTCCGGGCCATAGCCCTCCCAATCTATCAAGAAGAACCTGCGCCCTCTAACCATCTTAGAACCAACTATGGCTCGTACCTCATAGCTAGAGCGAGAGGAATCAGAGGCAGGAGAGTGCACTTCACGAGCGTGAGGTAAAATAGCCGGCTTTAGCAGTGAGACATGGAATTTGTCATGAATCCTAAGATGGACAGGTAACTTCAATTGATAGACTACAGGATTTACCTGTCGAAGAACCTCATAAGGACCCCGGAAGCGAGGAGCAAATTTGACAGAGCTCACTCTAAGTCTCACGTGTTTTGCAGAGAGCCACACAAAGTCCCCTGGAGAAAAGACAGGAGCCGGGCGACGAAACCGATCGGACACCGTCTTCATACGGTCCTTAGCTGCTTGGATCGACTCTTCAGTCCGATCCCAAACCTCTCTGGCATTAGTTGCCCAGTCGGCCACAAGAGGAGGAGGTGCAGCAGCGGGAAACGGTACCGGTACCCTAGGGTGTTGCCCATTATTGAGTACGAACGGTGTCTGCCCAGTGGCCTCAGCCAGCGAATTGTTAAGGGCAAATTCTGCCCAGCGTAGGAGGGAGGACCAGTTATCGTGGTTCTCAGCAACAAAGTGTCGAAGGTATATAATCATAGATTGATTGGTACGTTCAACCAAACCATTAGTCTCCGGATGGTATGCCGAAGAGAGATTCAACTCAATTTGCAGAAGGCTACAAAGATCTCGCCAGAAACGGGAAGTAAATTGCGGGCCTCTATCACAAATGATACGATCTGGCATCCCGTGAAGCCTAAAGACATGCTTGAGGAATAGTTTGGCTAGTACCCTGGAAGATGGGATTCTCGATAACGGTACGAGATGAACCATCCGGGAGAAATGGTCCGTAATGACCCACACAAATCTATGTCCCTGTGAACATGGAAGATCACCCACAAAGTCCATGCCTACCACCTCCCATGGTCTATCTGGCACTGGTAAAGGATGCAAGAGCCCAGCCGGTCTCTGCCGTAATGGACGGTTGCGAGCACACGAGTAGCAGGAACCGACATATCTCTTGACGTGGCTGGCTAAGTGTGGCCACCAATACCACCTCTCCAGTAACTCTCGTGTCCGCCTAATACCAAAATGCCCACCCACCTTTGAGGTGTGGGCCCATGACAGTATATCATTCTGTCGATCAGGCGGAACAAAGGTCTTGCCCGGTGGGATTTGGTCTAACGTCACAGGGGAGAGCGTATGAAAAACCCTGGAGGGAAGGATAAGACGAGGTTCGTCAATCTCTTCCTGGGTAGAAAGCATAGAGCGAGACAGGGCGTCTGCCTTGTTATTCTTACTCCCAGACAAATAGTTGATAGAGAAGTGAAAGCGGGAGAAAAACAAGGACCAGCGGGCTTGGCGAGGATTCAGACGCTGAGCGGTTTGTAAGTACGTCAGATTCTTATGGTCTGTATAGACCTGGAAAGGATGTTTCGCTCCTTCCAGCAAGTGACACCACTCCTCCAAGGCTAATCTCAAGGCGAGCAGTTCCCTATCCCCAATGGTATAGTTTCTCTCTGCCGGTGAAAAGGTTTTAGCAAAGAAGAAACACGGCCTTTTTCTACCTGCACCGTTCTTTTGATAAAAGACCGCACCAGCACCCACTGAAGAGGCATCAACCTCTAAGAGGAAGGGCTTACTCTCATCGGGTCTTTGAAGAACGGGAGCAGTTGAAAAGTGTCTTTTTACTGCCTCAAAAGCCTGAGATGTCTCAGTAGACCAGGCTTTGGGATTAGCACCTTTCTTAGTCAAGGCCACCAAAGGGGCCACCAAAGTAGAAAAATGGGGTATGAACTGCCTGTAATAATTTATGAATCCTAAGAAGCGTTGCACCGCCTTCAAGGAATGAGGTTCGGACCATTGCAGGACAGCAGAGAGCTTCGCAGGATCCATAGCCAGACCCTCTTGTGAGATAATGTAACCCAAAAAAGGCAATGAGGACTGCTCGAATACACATTTCTCGAGTTTAGCAAACAATGAGTGCTCCCTTAAACGGGAAAGGACACGAACGACATCCTGACGATGAGTCTCCAGATCAGGAGAAAAAATCAGGATGTCGTCCAGATACACCACTACTGAGGATAACAGTAAATCCCTGAACACATCGTTTACGAAGTCCTGAAATACTGCGGGTGCATTACATAACCCAAAAGGCATGACGAGGTATTCATAGTGACCGTCTCGGGTGTTAAAAGCGGTCTTCCATTCGTCACCCTTTCGAATTCGTACCAAGTTATACGCACCCCGCAGATCCAACTTCGTAAAAACTTGAGCTCCTCTCAGTCTCTCAAAGAGCTCCGAAATTAAAGGTAATGGGTATTTGTTCTTTATTGTGATTGCGTTGAGACCCCTGTAATCTATGCAGGGACGCAAATCACCCTCTTTCTTCCGAACAAAGAAAAACCCAGCTCCCGCGGGAGAGACAGACTTACGAATGAACCCCTTCTCTAAGCTCTCTCTTATATAGGTCGACATGGCCTCCGACTCAGGTATCGACAGGGGGTAAACCCTGCCTTTAGGTGGAACCGAACCTGGGATAAGGTCTATGGCACAGTCATACGGCCTATGGGGTGGAAGAACCTCAGCACCCTGTTTGGAGAACACGTCAGCGAAATCCAAATAGGGTGTAGGTATGGGAGAGAGATCAGTTGATGCAACCGCAACGACCTTAGGTGGTAAGGGAAGACATCGGGACTGACATTTCGAACCCCAACTAATAATGCTGTCAGACTCCCAGTCAATGTGAGGAGCATGAGTCCGAAGCCATGGAAGACCCAGAAGGACGTCGTCTATACCCTCAGGCAAAACAAGAAAAGAAATCTCCTCTATGTGACCCTGAGACAGGGAAAGGCGCAAGGGAACTGTCCTCAATGTAATGGAGTCAGACAACATAGTTCCATTAACAACACGGACAGGAATAGGCGCCTCTAACATGATAGAGGGAATATTGTGTCCCTTTACAAATCCTGAGGACACAAAAATCCCGTCAGCTCCGGAATCCACAAAAGCCATAATAGGCCATGTATTCTCAGATAACGAGAGCTGACCTGGGATACAACACTTAGAGGGTGCAGAAGACGTCTCTAGTAACCCCCCCTCTAATGGTTACTAGGCCTGGGAGTTTCCCTGACGACTAGGACACTTGTTGGCATAGTGCCCAGCCTGACGACATACGTAACATATAGGAGGACCAGACTTGCGTAGTCTGGAGAACGTATGACCTAACTCCATAGGAGTGGGAGATGTTTCAGATGCTGAGGAAGATGGTAGTGGACCCTCAACAACTGGAATAGCCCGATGCTTAGGGCGTGAGGAAGAGACCTCGAGTCTACGTTCCTTATGGCGTACATCGATCCTCGTTGCTACTGTGATCAAGTCCTCCAGAGAAGCAGGGACCTCACGAGTAGCAGGGGCATCCTTGACATAGCCTGCCAACCCTCTCCAGAAGATAGGAATCAACACCTTCTCTGGCCAATCTAGTTCTGCCACCAGAGTTCTAAAAGCAATGGCATAAGAACTAGTGGATAACGAACCCTGAGATAGATCTAACAGTCTCAGGGCTGCATCATGGGTAACCTGCGGACCCATGAATACCGCCTTAAGAGCATCAAGAAAGTCTTGATGTCTCAGAGTAACCACATCAGAGCGCTCCCATAGGGGAGTCGCCCATTCTAAGGCTTTGTCCTGAAGTAAGGAGATGATAAAGCCTACTCTGGACCTCTCCGTAGAGAAGCGAGAAGAGTTGACCTCTAGGTGTATCTGACACTGACTAATGAAACCACGACATGATCTGGCATCGCCAGAATATCTGTTTGGCAGAGCAAGTCGAGGATCATGTGCAGATGTCACCATGGTCTGAGGTTTATCCTCTATACTCTTGAGCCGTGACTCAAGTACTTGTATGTAACAGTGTAACTGCTGATATTCTGCCATAACTGCCAGACCCTTGGCTCAGTCCTAATGTTACGGGGAGCTGTCTGATAATAACCGAAAGGAGTATCAGACAGTCAGGGTCCACCGTGCAAAGACTTTGCTGCAGACTATGGCAGAGTGCAATACCTCTGTTAACTCACAGAAGAATATAATAAGTAAGTAAAGCAATTCCTCCCTTACTTGGAGGGTGTGTGGAATGATCTCTGTTAATAATCACAGAGACAAAGGCAATGTGTGCGAAATGGCACCTACCTAGGTCCGCTCTTCTAGTGGTGCAAAAGAGACGAACAGCAGCGTAAGCCGCACAAAGCTCCTACCTGCGTTCGCTCCACTAGTGTGCGAGGACACGAACCACTAGATATGGCACCTGCCTAGGTCCGCTCTTCTAGTGGTGCAAAAGAGACGAACAGCAGCGTAAGCCGCACAAAGCTCCTACCTCTGTTCGCTCCCCTAGTGTGCGAGGATACGAACAACTGCCAGACGCAGTGTAAGGAACGTTACCCTAGCGGCAACGTCCACCTACGAGTAGAATCACAAGGCCCAGCCAGACCATGTGCCTCAGGCACCTGCCTATGTCCGCTCCCCTAAGAGGTAAGGATACGGACAGCAGCCGAAGCTGTAAGGTATAAGAACGCTACCCTGCCGGTAGCGCTCACCTAGCATAGACAGAGGAATGCCTAGAGGAACGCGCACAGAGCGTCTACTCATATGCATGAACCAAGAGGACTGAGCACCATGCGGCGTGTGTCAGGGTCTTATATAGACTCTGTGCCTCATCCAAGATGGAGGACACCAGAGCCAATCCGCTGCCAGAACGACAGGAGTGACGTCATGCTGGCCTATCACCGAGCAAGACGTCACAAGCACATGACCAGCGACCAATCGGCATAGAAGGTGTCAGAGACATGTGACCTCGTGTCAGCGATGATGTCACCCGCACATGTGCAATGGCTCCAAGATTGGACTTAGTCTCCGGCGCTCGCACATGTGCAGTAGCAAGAAATCTGGACTTAGTCTCCAGCGCTCGCACATGTGCAGTAGCAAGAAATCTGGACTTAGTCTCCAGCGCTCGCACATGTGCAGTAGCAAGAAATCTGGACTTAGTCTCCAGCGCTCGCACATGTGCAGTAGCAAGAAATCTGGACATAGTCTCCAGTGCTCGCAGCAACCGTAACAGTAAGGCTTTGTAATATGCCGTTATGTTTGGGATGCCCAATCCCCCTAAGTCATATTGGGGGTATAACACTTTACCTGCGACCCTAGCCCTTTTATTACCCCAGAAAAATTTGTTAGTCAACGATTGAAGTTTCATCAGGGTTTTGTGAGAAATTTTGATGGGAAGGCATCTGAGCACATACAATATTTTGGGTAAGAAAACCATTTTAAAGGACTGTATCCTGGCCATCCAGGACAATGATATTTTTTCATACCTTCCCAATTCCTTTTCTAAATTTTGGATCAGAGGTTCCAAATTTTCTTTAATTAACATCTGCGATGGTGTCAGCTTAATACCCAAATAAGGTATCCCCCTGTCGCACCATTTGAATTCAAAAGGCCCCCTCCAGCGCACTCCTGGCCTCCACCGGTACATTAAACGGCAGTATCAAAGACTTTGCCGCATTAAGCTTATAATACGACACTTTAGAAAAGTTTGATAATGTGTTCACCACTGCTGGAATCGACACTGCAAGGTTAGAACAGGAAATTATCACATCGTCTGCGTATAAACCAAGTTTATGTTCAAATTCCCCAACTCTTATACCAGAAATGGCTATGTTTTTTTCGTGTAGCTTCCGCCAGAGGTTCTACCACTAAAGCAAAAATAGCGGGAGACAATGGACACCCCTGGCGGGTGCCATTACTTATTTGAAATTTAGATGACAGAAACCCCGATGCCAACACTGACGCATTTGGGTAAGAGTAGAGGGCTAGAATGGATGACTTGATTTTCCCCAAGAACCCGAATTTTGTTAGAACTCTCTCCAGGTATCCCCAGTGCACCCTGTCAAAGGCTTTTTCAGCATCAAGAGACAGGAATGCACTGGGTTCACCCGATATCTCCACCAGTCCAATCAAGTCAAGCATCCGTCTGGTGCCATCCTTAGATTGCCTCCCTGTCACAAACCCAACTTGGTCTGGAGCCACTAAGGTCGGGATCACTTTAAGAAGTCTATCTGCCACTAGTTTGGCATAAATTTTAACATCACAATTTAGGAGTGAAATGGGCCTAAAATTACCCGGGGTGTCTGCAGGTTTCCCTGGCTTTGGTAGCGTGATAATTATCGCTTCTAAGTTGTCTGGGGAAATTGACCCTTTATTTTGCCAAAAATTGAAGGTTTTTGACATAAAGGGGGACAGAGTGGATGTAAATTGTTTGTAATATTCGTATGGCAGCCCATCGGGGCCCGGGGCAGAGTTAGACTTAGTCATTTTGATGGCACCTAGGATTTCATGTGTAGTAAAGGGAAGATTAAGTTCCTCTAATTGCTCATCTGAGACCCGGGGAAGATCCAGGGTGTCTAGGAAACCCTGTATATCCACTTGAGTCGGCTGTGACGTATTGGAATCATATTTTAGATTATACAGGGCCTCATAGTATTTCGCAAATGCTTCTGCTATTTCAATGGGATGTCTAGTGATTGTTCCGTTCAGGTCCCTCAGGAATTCTATTTTAGATTGGATCTCACGTTTTTTCATCCTTCTTGCCAATAAGGACCCCGCTCTATCCCCCATAGCATAAAATGTCGATCTATTTTTTTTAAGATTATGTTCGTATTTTTGCAGGAGTAGGGATCTTAATTGGAATCTATGGGTTACAATTTCTTTAGTCAAGTTAGGGGATGCTTTGGCTTTATTCAGGGATTCAAGGTGATGAATACGGGTTAATATATATTTAATATCTGCGTCTTTTTTCCATTTTTGGATGGAGGCTATTTTTATGAGCTGCCCTCTGACTACGGCTTTATGAGCAGCCCACAGGGTCTCGTCAGAAATTTCCCCATTATTATTAAGTTTAAAATATTCTGTTAACACTGACTCTACTTCATCATGTACCTTCTGCCTACCAAGCAAGCTGGTATTCAGTCTCCACCTAGGGGAATTTTGAACATTAAAGCTACCCTGAACAGAGAAAGAGATCGGCGCATGATCTGTCCAAGTAATTAAACCAATATCAGCTGCCACACAATTACTTATAGATTTGCTGTCGACCAAAAAAAAATCAATTCTACTGTATGAGCGATGCCTGGAAGAGAAGAATGTATAGTCTCTTTCTGATGCTTGCAAATATCTCCAGATGTCATGAAAATGGAATTCATTGATGAGATGCTTAAGTTCTTTAGCATGTGGGATGTTGATGTTGGAGCAATCCATGGAGCGTATTACAGGTATATTAAAGTCTCCACAGATGATTTCCGCCCCTGTGGCAGTATCTTTGAATGCTTGGAAAAATTTCCTAGCAAAGGTCAATTGTGATGAATTTGGGGAGTAGACCGTTGCCAAGGTATAAGGGACGCTGTTGATATAACAAGACAAAATAATATATCTTCCATCCGCTCCATAACTGACATTTATCAATTTAAAGGCCACTGAGTTCTTTATTAAAATGGCCACTCCTCCTCTTTTTTTTGAGTCATTAGCAAAAAAGGTGTGTTGGAACCTTGGATGAAGTAGCCGTTTATTATCTGTGGAAAGAAGGTGGGTCTCCTGAATGCACGCTATATCACAGTTAGATGCCTTCACCTCTCTCCACATCATTGACCTTTTTGCTGGGGAGTTGAGTCCGTTCACATTAATAGACAATATCTTAATTCTCATATTGGAGCCGCAGGGGGGTTTGAATTCCTAGGAACGCCATCAGGGATGAGAGGGGCTAGACCAGCAAGGAATTGAGAGAAATTTCCAGAGAAAAATTAAGGAACATTTGTGAGAAGAGGAACAAAAACAAAAAAATTCCAACAACACCGGTTTGCCCCGAGTAGGGTGCCCGGTGTATAACCGCTCGCCATAGGCGAGAACATCAGGGGGACTGCGTGACATCCCGTGTCACAGGAGCAGGGGCAGCAGGTGCCATAAGCAGGAAGGAGTCCCAGCTAAGCTACTGACCATTCAGGGTTAATCCTGTCTGGAGGGCCTCTATGATTCTCCTGCCCACCAGGGTTTGGTGGGGGGGCTATTCCC
Source organism: Anomaloglossus baeobatrachus (assembly GCF_048569485.1). Taxonomy (NCBI): domain Eukaryota; kingdom Metazoa; phylum Chordata; class Amphibia; order Anura; family Aromobatidae; genus Anomaloglossus; species Anomaloglossus baeobatrachus. The sequence goes on along the minus strand of NC_134361.1, from coordinate 146,331,103 downwards.
CAATCATCCAGCAATTTGCCCAGCTGAGAAGGAGTATGACATATGTGAGTGCCTCCATCTTTGAAAATTATCATCTTCACCGGAAAACCCCACTTGTACTTGATGTCTTGATCTCTAAGGAGTTTAGAAAGGTGGGCAAATTCTCTTCTTTTATTAAGAGTTGCAGCAGAAAGATCTGGGAAGATTTTTAGTCCCATGAAAGTGTCTGGCAGGGCTGGATTTCCCCTCAGTGTGTGAAGCACAGCTTCTTTTGTTTTATAGAAATGAAGTCTAGCCAGGACATCTTTAGGCAGAGCTGGATGTATGCCTTTGGGTTTAGGGACTCTATGAATCCTGTCCACTATCAGGTCTCTGGTGTCTCATCCAGGGAGTATAAGCTGCAGAAACTTGTGGAAGTATTCCTGGAGGTCTTTATCTGCTACTGATGAGGGAATCCCTCTGATTTTTAGGTTATTTCTTCGGGATCTGTCCTCTATATCACTGATTTTAAGTTTTAGTGCCTCCACCTCCTTTTCCAAAGCTGTGTTAGCATCTATCAGATTGTTATGTGATGTTGCAAATTCAGCCATTTTAGTTTCTACATGCTCTGTGCGATCACCTAGAGACCTGATCTCTTTCTTCAGCTCTCTTACTATTTCTCTGAGATCAGCCTGCAAGGAAGCCCTCAGCATTTTCAGCAGAGATTGCATTGTTTCCTCTGTCAGAGGAATGCCTGTGCAGCCTCTCAAGCAGCCTGTATCTCCTTGTGAGGAGTGGGAAGAAGCTGAGTGGGAAGCCATCTTGCTTGGTGAGGAGAGATCCCTATCCAGGGGGTAGAAGTCTGTCAGTTTGGCTGGAGTGCCAGTTTTTTTAGGTCTTCCCTTAGGCATAGCTGGGGGCTGGGGTTACTCACACCTCCTGTAGCTGGTAATCCTGTTATCTGTGAGCTGATAAGAGCCGGTTTATCCTGCTGTCAGCACAGAGCTCTCCTTCAAGCAGACGTCGCCATCAGCGTGCAGGCCACGCCCCCCAATGATGGTATCTTAAGCGTAATAATTTTTTGTACATAACTACAGCATATCACCCACTTATAAGTCTGGACCATTCACAGCTACAGTCATCCACAAGTTTACACTTAGAACCTATGTCACACAAATGCCGCTGAACTCTCTCCCATGTAGAAACCAATTGGTCCTCCCCAGGTTCCTCTGAAGAATGCTCCTCCTGACACGTACAGAACTCGGGATGACAACCATAGACACAAAAAAGAGATATACCAGAAGATTCATGGCACGATTATTGATGGCAAATTCAGTGAGAGGAACGAACGAAGATCACTCTTCCTGGTAATCAGAAATAAAACAGCGCGAATACTGATTTGTGCATTCTGCCCATTAGACTGCGAATGGAATGCCAACAAATGAGATAGTTTTTAAATGAGATACATTTTTATTGCAGTTTAAAACTTTCATAAACATAACAACAAATTGTGAGGGTAGTCCTCACACATACCCCCTCCCCTCCCCCTCTCCCCACCCTCTTCCGGTTGACAGTCTCACCCCTCCACTCTCTACATCCCTCTTTATTCACATAATGACCTGCCCTCCTTATTTCTCAGCCACTGCGATCTTTCCTTTCCTACCTATAGTCTAAATATCCTATCTTTCAGTAGATCAAATGACGCTAATCCTGGAAAGTCCAGCCACTTGCTCCAGATCTTCTCATATTGAGTTTTCCTTCCCCTTTTAATATAAACATTTTTCTCCATATAAATAATATAATTCACTTTTTCAACAAATTCCTTACGTGTCGGTGCTTTTTCAGATAGCCAATACAAGGCAATTAGTTTCCTTGCTGCATACAACAATCGTGCCACTGCCAGTGTCTCTTGTTCATCCGCCCCCACTTCATCCACATAGCCCAGCACACACACCAGCGGGTTTCTGGGTAGGTCCACTTGCATCACTGATTGAATTAAATTTAACACTGTGATCCAGAACCCTTGTAAACACGGGCATTCCCACAACATGTGCATAATCCCTGCTTCTTCCACATTACATTTTGGACACTTGGAATCTGTTCTCACTCCCACTTTATTCATCCACACGGGGGTTCTATATACTCTGTATACAACATATAATTGCGATAGCCGTTTTGCCTCGCTAAGAGATATTTTGATGACATATTGCAAAATAGACTCCCATTTCTCCTCCTCAATTTCTCCCAAATCTTCCACCCACCTTGCATATGCCCCAATTTGTTGCCTCCCAACCGACATGGACAGAAGTCCCCCGTAGACCATCGATATACATCCTGCCGTCCCTCTCTGCGTCCCTAATATATTAATTACACTATCTGATTGTATAACAATTGGTGTTATTCTGTTCTGCGATTCAAATGCGTGACGTAGCTGCAGGTATTTATAAAACATACTATGTCCCAGTGGGAAGTCTTTTAGCAGTACTTCAAAAGTCTTAAATATGTTTCCATCCATCACTTGGGAGAGGTACCAGATACCAATTCTCCTCCATTGCCCAAATTCTTTAAGGGATAAAAATTCCGGAATGTTGGGGTTGTCCCACATTGGGGTATATCTAGTGAACCCGGTTACCTGTCTCATCTGTTTGATCTTACCCCATACTTTATCTATCAACTGTATAGTAGGATATAATGCAGAGTGTGGACGAAACTTTCCCGCCTCCAGACTTGCCAGCAGAGGACCTTTTCCGATCACATACTGTAATATTTTCCCCGCCGAGGTCTCCAAACCTGTCACACCCCACCCTACCATGTGTTGGCTCTGGACAGCTAAGTAATAGCACCAAGGATTAGGTAGAGCCAGTCCCCCTTCGTCTTTTGGTCTCTGTAAATATTCTAACCTCATCCGTGGGTGCTTCCTTCCCCAGATTAAGCCTCGGAAAATAGAATTTATTTTATAAAACCTGTTTTGTGGTAGCCATACCAGGGCGTTATGGAGCACATAGAGCAGTTGGGGCATTAGTATCATTTTAGCTAAGTTGACTCTCCCCACCTTTTGATGCTAGAGGCTAAGCCCCTAACATTCCAACTAATTAGCTTAATGCGTCCCGCCATATGATTAATTGACAAATTCTCGTTCTCCCAGAGCTCCTTAATAGGCCAAATGAGACTGTCGACTGGCCCACCCTCCCCCTACCCCCAATATAAACACCCCCCACAACAATAAACATAGTAACACATCGTTGCCACCAGTCCCCTTTGTATCAGGGACGGAGGGCATATGTTTGCCTTGGCAAGTCTGCCAGATACCGCGTCCATCTTTTGTCGTGTTTCCTCTTTTACGACGGACAGGGCCCTATCAACCATCAATAACATCACAACCAGGACCTCCAGAAGGAGGGGCGGACCCCGCCTTTTTGTCGTGCACGGTATCCGGCTGTCCAACTGATCAGTATTGCAGTCCTGTCATATTCTCGCAATGCCCCTTTTTTTTTTTAATATTAAGGGGGAAGAACGAAAGCAAGTTACGGGAAAGAAGGGAAAAAAAAAAGGGAGAAAGAAAGGGGGAGGGGAAGTGGGTAAAACAAAGAAGAGAAAGAGAAAAGTAGTATAAGAAGAAGACAGAGGGTGGAATAAGAGGAGCGAGAGGGGAGAAAAAGAAAAACAAAAAAAAGAGGGGGGGAGATTAAAAATTAATTCAGTATTTATGCATTACGAGTCCAGTATGAGTTGGAAAGTCCCTTTCCATAGCCAGGATTCCATTTCCTCCCATCCTCAGTGGTGTTTGCAGACCCCTTTCCTCTAGAGTCCATTAAATGTAGATTTAAATTTAGATTGCTGAGGTAAACAAAAAAAAAGAAATGTTTTTTTAAAATTTTCAAACAGGAACTCCTCCCCGGCAACCATAGCATAGTATTTTTCCTCTACACCACTGCATGTGATGAGAGGTAGGGTGTCCCCAAAAGTCAGTCTCAAGCTTCCCCTTCACGACACTCCCGCCGCAAGCGTTGTTCATTGCTATCCAGCCATCTTAGCGCTTCCTTAGTATCCAGGAAAAAGTGCACTATTCCTCCAGCTACCACTCTGAGTTTCGCCGGGTACATCATAGAGTATGCCAGATTCAGTTGTCTCAGCCTTCTCTTGATGTCAATGAACTTGGCTCTTTGCTTTTGCACTTCTATGGAGTAATCTGGAAAAATGGATATCTTGGAACCATTGATGATCAGGTCCGGGTGTCCTCTGGCATGCTTCAGGATATTATCCCTGTCTCTGTAGTGCAGTATTTTGGCCAGGACAGGTCGCGGTGGGTGTCCAGGAGGCAGGGGGCGGGTGGGAACCCTATGGGCTCTTTCCACCGCATATAGAGGGGTGAGATGCTCAGATCCAATTTTACTTTTCAGCCATTCCTCAAAAAATTCAGTTGGGGATGTACCTTCTACTTTCTCTGGAACGCCAATTATTCTCAGGTTGTTACGCCTTGATCTATTTTCAAGGTCATCCGTTTTTGCTAGGAGTGCTGCTATTTGCTGTGCTGCACACTGCTCGTCTCTGTCAGATCCTGCCATGCGGTCCTCCATGATACTGACTCTCTGCTCAACTTCTCCTGTTCTCTCTTTCACTTAATGAAGCTTGTGGCGCATGGATGCCATGTCTTCTCTCAGGCTCCTCAGCTGCAGGGTCACCTCAGTAATAGATGCTCTGCATAGCATTACTGCTGTGAGGATGTCTCTCAGTGTGGGCTCTTCAGGGATATTCTGTGTCAGCTCCCCTAGCTGTGCTGCCTGAGATCTGGGATTTGCAGGCCTGAGCTCCCTCGTTGCTCTCACCCCTCCCCCCTCCTTCACTCAGCACCATGCTGCCTGCAAGTCCCATATTCATCTGCAGCTCACCTCTCACTGTCTCTCTGTGATGGGCACCGCTCTCCTGCCTGGCAAAACGCTCCAGCCATGTTGCATCCTGTCTTCTGGTCTCCTCAGCGTCTGCACCATTATCTTTTCTCTGCTCCATGCTGCCCACGGCACCATCTTGATTCTGCTCCTCCACTTCTCCCACCTGCTTTTTCGGCCCCCTCCTTGTCATATCTGTGCCAGTAAGCAATGCAATCAGGTCAGGGGGGGTCAGAGGGTCGTCCAGCTGCAGCCTGTGACTTCTGAGAGTGTTTTTTTGGGTTTCTTCCCTAGGGATTTTCTAGATGCTTGGCAGGAGCTACAGGATCTGCTTCCACTCACATACCGAGCTAGGCCACACCCCCATGAATGAGATAGTTTAATCACTAACTGAGATTAGAAAGGTCTCCAAAAGTTCCTGTACCAGAGACAATATTAAAGGGGAATCTGTTGTGATTGTCATCCGAGTGGGTGCTGGTGTGGAGCTCCCTCTGGAGGCCAGGAATGGTAATGAAGCTGAGTTTGAATCTGTGATTCAGACAGGTGATGGAATTAATTGGGAATCCAGGAAATCCTATTGCAGATCTGCCTAGTTTATTTAGGTGACCATTTTGTGCCTGGTGGTCGCCGGTGATAAGTGTTCCTGCCTGCTTCTGAAGATGGCTGGGAGTTTTCCCTTCTGTTTTTCCCATTTATTTGGTGCCTGAATCTACTCCAGATAAGTTTAAAGTTTCTGTACTTAAATACTGGATTTGCACTTAAAAGTGTTTCTGCATATTCCATTTGGTTCTGTGTTTAGTTTCTTGTATGTGAGGATCTGTCTTTCTGATTTTGTGAGCAGTGCAGTTCATCCAGCAAGAAAGGGAGCTTGCTTCCTCCTCATTTTTGGATTATTTGCACTTGAATATTATTTGTTCTGTGATTTTGTTCCTTCCCATTATATCTGCAGTTCTGTTTAAAGTGTCTAGCACAAGAGTACCTGTTATAGTGGGGGAGAGTCCATGTAGTCTCAGTATTTTTTATTATCAGGAGATTGGTATTTTTTGCAGGGTTTTGTGCTGGCCGCAATCAGTTATCTGTCCTGTCCTGTTCTAGCTAGTAAGTCGGGCCTCACCTTTGCTGATCTATATTTTCTATCCATGTATTGTGTTTTCTTACATCACCGTTGTTGCATGTTGGGGGCTTGCTATTTCTTTGGGGACTGCTCCAAGGCAAGTTAAGATTCCTCATTTCTATCTTTGAGGTGTAGCAAGTTCCTCAGGCAGTGTCGAGGTGTCTAGGTGTGTTAGGAACATCCCACTGCTACTTCTAGTGTTGTCTGATAGATAGGGGACTGCGGTCAGCTCAGTTTGCAACTACTCTTGTGGTTTTGGTTTTTCATTATTAATGGGATTTTTCGTGATCGTTCACGGTTACCAGATCATAACAAGAATCCATGGAGTTTAACAATCTCACGTACAAATATCTGGTATAAGGTCTTGGCATTAGGAGGTAATGACAGTAAGGCATAAAATGTGTCATCTTATTAAATATATCCACCACCATCAAAATGACTATTACCAGCCGAGGAAGGTAAATCCTTAATAAAGTGCATGGAAATGTCTGTCCAAGTTGGCAAGGAACACTCCAAGGCTGCAAATATCCCGAAGGACGAGAGTGAGATGCCTTTGAGTGCAGAGGCTACACACATAAACACATAAGATACTACATCCCTCCAGATTCTGGGTCACCAAAAGCGACACATTACAAGACCCAGAGTACCTTTAACCCGAGAGTGACCAGCCAGGACAGAATTTTGATGCTCTCCCAGAACCTTAAGACAAAGATTCAGGGGAACAAACAACTTGTTCACCGAAACTCCATACCTTGAACCTTAGCAATCTCAGACTTTACATCAGTACTTAGCGCCAACACAACCACTTTCTTCTGAAGAATGAGGACAGGTTTCTCATAGTTTTTTCCCCATGGAAAACTCCTGGACAAAGCATCAGATTTAATGTTTTTAGAACCAAGACGATAGGTAACAAAAAATTAAGTCTATTAAAAAATAATGACCATCAATCTTGTCTCGGTGTAAGACGTTAAACCGACTAAAGGTAAAGAAGGTTCTTATGGTCGGTAATTACTGTAATAGGATTAATATCTCCCTCCTTCCTCAAATGCCAATATAATACCCAGTAATTCCCTCCTAACAATATCGTAATTACGTTTAGCTGAAGATAATTTCTTAGAAAGAAGGCACACAGACGCAGTTTACCTAGAGGTGGACCCTGAGACAATACAGCTCCTACCCCCACTTCTGATGCATCAACTGTAAAAGGTTGAGACACATCAGGCTGTATCAACATGGGTGCCGATGAGAAACATTTTTTAAAACAGTGAAAAGCATACAAAGCACCCTCAGTCCATTTAGAAAAGTCTGTAACCTTCTTAGGCATGTCAGTAAGTGGTCTTGCTGTAGCTGAGATATTCGTCACAAACGTCCGGTAATAATTCGCAAAATGTTAAAATCGTTGCAGGGCTTTGAGGCTCTCAGTACAGTCCCATTTCAAAATAATTTAGTGGGATCCATCCGTAAACCTGCAGCTGAAATTATGTAATCCAAAAACTGAAGTTCTTGAAAGGCAAACACACATTTTTCTAGCTTAGTGTACAATTTATTCACTCTGAGAATTTGTAACACTTGTCTGACATGTTCCAAATGAGACCCACAATCACTTGAATAAATGAGAATGTCATCAAGGTAGACTATTACAAATTTCCCTAACAGATGAGAAAACACATCAAAAGCAAAATGCTGGAATACTGCTGGTGCATTGGTAAGACTCAATGGTATTACCAGATTTTCGAAATGCCACTCCGGAGTATTAAATGCCGTTTTCCACTCATTTCCCTGTCTGACCAAGATCAGGTTATAGGCCCCGCTAAGGTCAAGTTTAGAGAACAATTTAGCACAAACAATCTGATTAAACAGGTCAGGAATGAGTCACAGGAAATATGGATCACAAACTGTTATCTGGTTGAGCTCACGAAAGTTCAGGCACAGCCGTAGTACACCATCCTTCTTTTTAACAAAGAAGAAACCAGCAGCTACCAGAAATGAGGATGGCCTAATGTGCCCTTTAGCCAAACTCTCCGTTATATACTCCTTAACACTAGAAGTCCCAGAGAGGGGTCGTTTAACATTTCTACCATTGGAACCCTATGGAGCTCGAAATTTCTGGGACTTCTAGTGTTAAGAGCTAATCTCTCAGGGCCCGACAAGTTAAACTGTCTGCACCTGGGAAATTTTCCTCACCTTATGGTGCAGTCATAAGGTCTATGTGGCGGTAACTCCTGACAGCCCTTCTCAAAAAACACATCATAAAAATCTGAGAGAGGATCCGGAAGACTACAGGTGTTGAGGAGAGCCATACGATGAAATACTTAATTAACCTCTGGATATAGAGCACTGTGAGAAGTGTGTTCAATGAAATCAATTCTCTATACATAAGACAGGCAGTCTTCAGAGAAACCCAGGATGGCCCCCGATGACATCACAGACCCTACCATCAGCATGGATCCACCAGATGACATCCCTCCCATCACTATCACCATGGATTCATCCACTGAAGTCAGACCCGCCCATCAACAGCAACACAGATCTCCTCATTGGCTAGCCCATGAACTGTCCCACTAAATGGGCATATCTGAACTTGTGTACTCTCCTAGCCTATATCAAGAGGACGCATGCTCTGTGCTCTCTGTTCGGTGCCATTTTTACTATGATCAAGAAGAGAATTCACATCCGACTGTGTCTGGTGTGAATTCTTTACGCATGCACTTTGTCCACACCAATTAGGCCAGGCAGTAGGCAACAAGTGATTTCTGGTTAAGAGTTCACCCTAACATTAATGGCGTTTAAGGTGGGGCCAATAGACGAAGTCACCTGAAATCCTGATGAACCGGCAACTGGAATGGCATGACGTGCTGAACGCCCCAGGAATTTGATCACCTCCTAACGAGAGCATGGTAAGTGTGCTGATTTTTCATAATCTGTAGTCTTCCCGCGTGGTCTCGGGGGGTGGGGGGGGTGGCACTGATTGCCTGACGATGTCCGCTTTTATTTTGGGGGGTATCTATTGACGGCAGATCAGGTCTCACGGCTATTGGCCATATTAATCTAGGAAGAACCGTCACATGTTCAGTTGCCTGCTGCCTGTTGAGTATTTGTGAATAGGGGAGATTGACTGGTAGTTAGGAGAGCAAGTGGTTTTGTGAGTGTCATCTGGAAACGTAAAGGATATTGTCTGTGGTATAGTACATGGTTGTCCCCTGTGGTACAGTTTACGGCTCTGAGGAAATATGTGGGACTGCTGGTACGTGGTAATCTTGGGGCCTATCGCAGTGTAGCGTGGAATGGCTGGTACGGATACCATTGGAACATAGCGTTTAAGTTGCGCGTTGTGGCTGGTACATGGTAGTCTTGGGGCCTAACGTTGGACGTGAACTGGCTGGTACGGATACCATTGGGGCTTAGCGCAAGCTTGGGTGATATAATTGGTATGAGGTGTCTTGGGGTCTAGAAAGAGTGTGGGACGTGAATTGGCTGGTACGGGCAACTTGTAGCCAGGGGTGAAACCATTGGTGTCTTTATGAATTATGGACCATATAGAAACTGGGCAGGGACACCGTGACGAGGCGCCTGCTGCAGACTTAGCAAAACTTTACTTAGTGTTTCAGTTGTGTGTCAGTTGTGAGTCATCTCCCCCTGTCTTTTTGCTTGTTTGGTGTTGTTTATCTTGAGAGAAAGATAGAGAAATTGATGAAGTTGTGTCTAGTTGTGGTCGGAAAAATCCGGATGAGAGTGGACTTTGTTGGGATGTGGGGACACTAGGCCGCAATCCTGTGATAAACCATGTGCTATTCATGGTGGCAGCCATTTTAGGTCAGATTTTAAAATGGTGGATGAAGCACATGGTGGCCGAGACATGCATGGTTTAAACAAAGAAAAGGAAGTGAGTCGGGGGATGTGGGAAAAAGATCATGTGCTCTCTAAATGTCTGAACAATGGATTTGATGGAGTTCTATATACTTGGACAGAAAAAAATGAGTCTCTGTTTTTAACTGTAGTTGGACCAGGACTGTGGATATCTGAATATGTGTGTATATAGTGTATATAAGATATATATAAATGTGTGTGTGTGTGTGTATAAAACACAGACTATAGAATATAGGGGGGAAATAGTTGAGCAAAAGAAAAAATCAGTTTACCCTCCCACATGCTTCCTTAGAAAAAAGAAAAGGAAATCATGTGCTGTGGTGGCCATCTTGTCACATCTAGAGAAAGTGACAAACTGCAGCCACTGAATAACATGAAGTGTTAGTAAGGGTAACTACACATATTGATAAGGTAATATTTGGTAGGTTTCTTGTGAAAAGAGCAGCCCAAGCATGGTCATGTTTCTTTTTTTTTTTTTTTTAAAAAAAAGGAGGGCTTTCTGCATTTAATTCATTGTAAATTGTATTGGAAAACATAATTGAAACTAGTTTTTTTTATTTTTACTAATTTTATCCCAAAGGAATAAAAATTAACTGTGGACATGTTTAGATTTATTGATAGATATTCAAGCATTTGAAGCATTTGAAGCATGGAGCCAGGGAAGGAGTCTTGCGAGGATAATTTGCATATTCCCAGTGCCTTCTGGGATAAGTGAAGAGTCACCGCGAGCTCAAGGAGAACCGGGTTTTGGCCGTTACAGCCGGAAGGAAGACTTCTGAAAGCCAGGGAAGGAGTCTTGCGAGGATAATTTGCATATTCCCAGTGCCTTCTGGGATAAGTGAAGAGTCACCGCGAGCTCAAGGAGAACCGGGTTTTGGCCGTTACAGCCGGAAGGAAGACTTCTGAAAACCGCGCGCCGGTTGTGAGCGTGAGTGAGCAAAGTGTGAGCAAAAGTAAGTGTGAGTAGAATTGTTTGTATTTAGTTGTTTAATTACTTAACATTTGTTTAGTGCTATCCCCATTAGAAAATGTGCTCCACTATTGCTAATGCGATCCAGTGTACATCTTGTCTCATGTATGCAGTCCTTGAAAAGCCGTTCGAGGGTGCATACTGTTGTTCGAGATGTGAGCAAGTTGCACATTTGGAAGCCCAGATACTGGATCTAAATGAGCAGCTGGCAACTCTGAGATGCATTAGCAATATGGAAAGGAGTGTGCTGCTCACTGAGCAGCAGCTTGCTGGGTCAGATGTGGGGGAGGATCGTAGTAGGGAGCGGCAGGACGGTGAGGAAGGTAGCTGGGTGACAGTTAGAAAGGGGGGTAAAGGGAAAAGTGCTAGGAAGGCTAGTCCTGAACTGACACACCCCAATAGGTTTGCAAACTTGGCAGATGAGGGGGATGTCATTACAGGGGTAGCATTGCTGCAGCAAGGCATGACCTCTGAACGCCAGAGGAGTGTCTGCTCCAGTAAGGGGAGGAATAGGAGTGCAGGGCAGGCAAGACAGGTACTGGTAGTGGGGGACTCAATTATTAGGGGGACAGATAGGGCAATCTGTCACAAAGACAGGGATCGCCGAACAGTGTGTTGTCTTCCTGGCGCTCGAGTTCGGCACATCGCTGATCGGGTTGACAGATTACTGGGAGGGGCTGGGGAGGACCCAGCGGTCATTGTACACATTGGCACAAATGACAAAGTTAGAGGTAGGTGGAAGGTCCTTAAAGATGATTTCAGGGAATTAGGTTGTAAGCTTAAAGCATGGACCTCAAAAGTGGTATTTTCGGAAATACTACCTGTGCCACGAGCCACACCAGAGAGGCAAAGAGAGATCAGGGAGGTTAACAGGTGGCTCAGGAATTGGTGTAGGAAAGAGGGTTTTGGGTTCCTGGAGAATTGGGCCGACTTTTCAGTTGGCTACAGATTCTATGCTAGGGATGGGCTGCATCTTAATGGGGAAGGTGCAGCTCTGCTGGGGCAGAAAATGGCTAGAAGGTTGGAGGAGTGTTTAAACTAGGAATGGGGGGCAAGGGTATTCACTTTATAGAAGGGGAATGTAGTGCAGATAGTGACCAGGGCACAAGTAATGAAATTGGGGGTGGTACGGGGGGAAGGGTTAGGACAGTTAATACAGTAAGCAGGAATACAGGTACAGAGTCATACGTAACGTGCATGTACACTAATGCCCGAAGCCTCACAAATAAGGTGGAGGAATTAGAATTAATATTGTTGGAAGAAAATTATGATATAGTGGGGATATCAGAGACATGGCTGGATGAGAGCTATGACTGGGCTGTTAATTTACAGGGTTATAGCCTATTCAGGAATGACCGTACAAATAAGCGAGGGGGAGGTGTGTGTCTATATGTAAAATCATCCTTAAAACCCATCCTGCATGACAACATATGTGAGGGTACTGAGAATGTAGAGTCCCTATGGGTGGAGATAAGGGGGGGGAGAATGAATAATAAAATACTGATAGGGGTGTGTTATAAGACGCCGAATATTATGGAAGAGGTAGAGAATCTCCTCATAAAGCAAATTGATAAAGCAGCGAGTCTCGGAGAGGTAATTATTATGGGGGACTTTAACTATCCTGATATAAATTGGGGAACAGAAACTTGCAGTTCCAGCAAAGGAAATAGATTTTTGATAACAATGAAAGATAATTACCTTTCACAAATGGTACAGGACCCCACAAGAGGGGGAGCACTACTAGACCTTGTACTAACCAATAGGCCAGACCGCATATCAAATATACAAGTTGGGGGTTACTTGGGGAATAGTGATCACAAAATAATAAGTTTTCATGTATTCTTTAGTAAGATGTCTAGTAGAGGGGCTACAAGGACACTAAACTTCAGGAAAGCAAATTTTAAACGGTTGAGAGATGATCTTAGTGCAATAAACTGGGATGATGTACTAAGTAATAAAAGTACACAAAGCAAATGGGAGACTTTTATGAGCATCCTGAATAGGGCTTGTGCAGAAAATATACCCTATGGGAACAAACATGCTAGAAATAGGAGGAAACCCCTATGGCTAAATAGAGCTGTAAGGGAAGCAATAAAAGAAAAAACAGAAAGCCTTAAAAGAATTAAAGAGGGTAGGTAGTGATGAGGCATTATATAATTATAGAAAATTAAATAAAATATGTAAGAAGCAAATTAAGTTAGCTAAGTTTGAGACAGAGAGACTCATTGCAAGAGAAAGTAAAAATAATCCTAAAATATTCTTTAACTACATAAACAGTAAAAAACTGAAAAGCGATAGTGTTGGCCCCCTTAAAAATAGTCTTGGTGAAATGGTGGAAGGAGATGAGGGTAAAGCCAATCTGCTGAATGACTTTTTTTCTACGGTTTTTATACAAGAAAATGCCATGGCAGATGACATGACCAGTGATACCATAAATTCACCCTTGAATATTACCTGCTTAACCCAGCAGGAAGTACGCCGCCGCCTCGAAATCACTAAGGTTGACAAATCTCCGGGCCCAGATGGCATACACCCCAGAGTACTACAGGAATTGAGTTCTGTGATAGATAGACCATTATTTTTAATCTTCTCAGATTCCTTAATAACAGGGTCGGTACCGCAGGACTGGCGCATAGCAAATGTGGTGCCAATATTCAAAAAGGGGACAAAAACTGAGCCGGGAAATTATAGGCCAGTAAGTTTAACCTCTACGGTTGGTAAAATCCTTGAGGGTTTCTTGAGAGATGCTATACTGGAGTATCTCAAGAAAAATAACCTTATGACAGAGTATCAACATGGGTTTATGAGGGATCGATCCTGTCAAACTAATTTGATCAGCTTCTATGAAGAGGTAAGTTCAAGTCTGGACCAGGGAAATGCAGTGGATGTTGTGTATATGGACTTTTCAAAAGCTTTTGATACGGTGCCACACAAAAGGTTGGTACATAAAATGAGAATAATGGGGATAGGGGAAATTATGTGTAACTGGGTTAAAAACTGGCTAAGTGATAGGAAACAAAGGGTGGTTATTAATGGTACGTACTCGGACTGGGTCTCAGCTCATAGTGGGGTACCACAGGGGTCAGTATTGGGCCCGCTTCTTTTCAACATATTTATAAATGACCTTGTTGGGGGCATGCGGAGTAGAATTTCAATATTTGCAGATGATACTAAACTCTGCAGGGTAATCAATACAGAGGAGGATAATTTTATATTACAGGGAGATTTATGTAAATTGGAGGATTGGGCTGAGAAGTGGCAATTGAAGTTTAATGTAGATAAATGTAAGGTCATGCACTTGGGTAGAGGAAATAACATTTATGATTATGTACTTAATTGTAGAACACTGGGTAAAACAGACACAGAAAAAGACTTGGGTGTATGGGTGGATGGTAAACTTCACTTTAGTGGACAGTGTCAGGCAGCTGCTGCCAGGGCTAATAAAATAATGGGATGTATTAAAAGAGGTATAAGTGTTCATGAAAAAAATATAGTTCTACCTCTGTACAAGTCACTAGTGCGACCGCACTTAGAATACTGTGTACAATTCTGGTCACCGATATATAAGAAGGACATAGCTGAACTGGAGAGGGTGCAGAGAAGAGCGACCAAGATTATTAGAGGAATGGGTGGGCTGCAATACGAAGACAGGTTATTAAACTTGGGGTTATTTAGTTTGGAAAAACGAAGGCTTAGGGGGGATCTAATCACAATGTATAAATATATGAGGGGACAGTACAGAGACCTTTCCAAAGATCTTTTTACACCTAGGCCTGCGACTGGAACACGGGGGCATCCGATACGTCTGGAGGAAAGAAGGTTTAATCATAATCACAGACGAGGATTCTTTACTGTACGAGCAGTGAGACTATGGAACTCTCTGCCGCATGATGTTGTAATGAGTGATTCACTACTAACATTTAAGCAGAGCCTGGATGCCTTTCTTGAAAAATTTAATATTACCAGTTATGTATATTAGATTTTATGACAGGGTATTGATCCAGGGAACTAGTCTGATTGCCGGATGTGGAGTCAGGAAGGAAATTTTTTCCCCATTGGAACTTGTTTGCCACATTGGGTTTTTTTTGCCTTCCTCTGGATCAACATGTTAGGCTACGGGTTGAACTAGATGGACTTAGAGTCTCCCTTCAACCTTAAAAACTATGATACTATGATACTATGATGAAGCATAGAAATATGTTAGTTATATAATTTTCTATGGCAAATCAGCATTTATGGTAATTTGTTTGGAAAATTAATTTTTATTTCATATCTGTTCCTACATGGCCAGTTTAGCCATTGAAAGGGTTTTCTATTATTAAGTTACAGATAAAAACAATTCTTATGGTGTTCCTGGTTATGTACAATCTACACAATGTGACTTTTATACCTAAATGTAGAGCTCCGGGACCACACACTTTTTGAATCTAATTATGCTTTGGATAATAGATTCAAAAAGGGGGGAAAGATGATGTGAAAAGTCACACCTATTTTTAAGTTTTTAATTTGTTCATCGATTGAGTTTTTCTATTAAGTCGTTTTAATATTTTTATCTGTAAGCAGGATACAGCAGACACACATATCTCATGATTGCTCTGATGTAACAAGAATTGTCAGGTTTTGAACATGTCTCAGATGAGCCCATTGCTAATGCAGATTTTGAGTTTTTCCGTAGATGGATCCAGATACCAAGACGCTGGTTGATTCTACATTGGATATGCTGAGGTTACGCAACATGAGGTAATAAAACTCAAACCACTCGCTCCTCTCCCATCGGAATAGGAGAACGAGATGAAGATTTGCGATCACTGTGGTTTGTAGAGCGGAAGGGGGTAAGATAGTCAAATGTGGATATAGGCAGCAGATCTTTTCTAGTGTGACGTGATAACCCTATAAAGACCATAGAGTGGGTGTGAGTCCTGGTGGAGGCTCTCCTGTTATCAAAGGAGCTGGTGACTGATGGAGCCAGAGGAGATGCTCGCACAGGTGCAGACAACAAAGAAGCAGTGAACGGGCCTAGAGTTGAGAGTCCTTTACCAATGCAGACCAGTACCATACCTCGGTGGCACTTGTCACGTCGTCTGTGACATCTGTCACGCCTCGTGTTCTTAAATCCTTACAAGAACAAACAGCAACGAACGGAGTCTGAGACGCAGGAAGCCAGCTGACTGAGGAAGGTCTGTGGCTAAAGGGCGGTAAGCTTTCTCTGCCATGAGCGCTCGATTCAATAATGGCCCAGGTAACCAATGAACACATGACAAAGAGTGTGGTGGTGGGCAGCACCACTGTTTCAGTACCCAGGTTGCCAGACACATCCAGTCTTTTAAGATGTGTGCCTATTAAGGTAGAAAAACTGTATTGAACTCGTAGAAACACCCCTTTCATCTGCTCTACTGCTTCGGTGATTGCAGATTAGTCATATACATCTACCATGAGTAGGTTTATATGAGTTTTGTGTGTGATGTGTGAATCTCTTTTCAGATCTGCTCTGCAACATATCCAGTATGGAAAACGTTACTGCTGAAAAACTCATGATGCTGGTGGTATGTAAAAATGGAGTTCCTAAAAGTGGTAAAAGTACATGTTCTATAGCAGAGGTCATTATAGAGATCTTACAGTATCTGGGGATTAGCTGCTGTTTTGGACAGGCTAGGAAACTGGCTACACTAACGGTCCTCACCTGGGGATGCCCCTGATGAACCTGTCTGCCATTGTGACGAGGGAAGAAACGCGTTGGGCTTCTTTCATGCTAAGTGTTTGACAAATATACATTTATTTTTATTAGCCTGAGTGTGAATTGGACAGTGGAGGGTCTGTGATTGGACAAGATCTCCTCATGACTTTACCTGGCCTTATTATTATATTTATACAGTGGGTAAATGTATAAATGTGAAATATTCAATTTGTTTTAGGGTTTGGTCCTTGAATTTGCTATATCATATTGACTTAAGCTACCAAACAGCTATGTGAAATACAGTTTGAATATTTAATCTTTGGGCATTAATTGGATATATATAATTGCATATTGACGCCTCTTTATCCCCTGTATCTCATAGTTTCTATATTCCCTCACTGACATTAGCAGCACATATTAGTTTAGCAGTATAGGGATAGGGAGGGTGAGCCGTCAGTGAGCGGGGGCGCCAATTCACCTTATAGGGTGCCGACCTCCACTGCAAGGTAGGGATAGTTTAGGGCTATTGCCCCAATCCCTGCCCCCTGCTTTATTGGAATATCTAATTGTGTCTATAGTTACATGGGTGTATGTTGTTTGGAATTTTAATGATTATAATAACATAAAAATGTAACGATCCACAAGATAATGGTGGACACTGGCAAATCACGAACCAAATATTCATTTTCCTTTTTCTTAATAATTAGATCTTTATATAAGATATTTTTGGTTTAGTACCTACAATGTGATTATATTTCTCATAGATACTTCAGATACAGTGTTATGTCCTGACCAGTGATGTACGAGCCTTATACAAGTCCCTATATAGTGTGTTAAACATGTGTATCCTCCAATTTCAGATCCTAAATCAGTGTTAGGAGCATGTGGTCTCAAGCCAGGAGACTGGGCGATACTAAAAAGACAAGTCAGAATGATCCCTGAGTCAGAATCAAATGGACCGACCCAGCTTTTCCCAACCACAGCAACTTCCATGAAGCTTGAGGGAAAACCCATCTGGAGAAAACAACCGCTGAAAAGAGTCCATCATACCAGCAGAATGAGGGTCACAACACACAGTGCTGGATTATCTCACATAGAACCTTAAGGCCCTGTCACACTAAGCAACATCGCTAGCAACATCGCTGCTAACGAACAACTTTTGTGATGTTGCTAGCGATGTTGCTGTGTGTGACATCCAGCAACAACCTGGCCCCTGCTGTGAGGTCGTTGGTTGTTGCTGAATGTCCTGGGCCATTTTTTAGTTGTTGCTGTCCTGCTGTGAAGCACAGATCGCTGTGTGTGACAGCGAGACAGCAACAACTAAATGTGCAGGCAGCAGGAGCCGGCTTCTGTAGAGGCTGGTAACGAATGTAAACATCGGGTAACCAAGAAGCCCTGTCCTTGGTTACCCGATATTTACCTTTGATACCAGCCTCCTCCGCTCTCACTGTCAGTGCCGGCTCCTGCTCTGTGCACATGTAGCTGCAGCACACATCGGGTTAATTAACCCCATGTGTGCTGTAACTAGGAGAGCAAGGAGCCAGCACTAAGCATTGTGCGCTGCTCCCTGCTCTGTGCACATTTAGCTGCAGCACACATCGGGTTAATTAACCCGATGTGTGCTGTAACTAGGAGAGCAAGGAGCCAGCGCTCCGTGTGCGCTGCTCCCTGCTCTCTGCACGTGCAGCTCCGTGCAGTGGTAACCAAGGTAAATATCGGGTTGGTTACCCGATATTTACCTTAGTTACCAAGCGCAGCATCTTCCACGCTGCGCTGGGGGCTTGTCACTGGTTGATGGTGAGCTCACCAGCAACTCGTGTAGCCACGCTCCAGCGATCCCTGCCAGGTCAGGTTGCTGGTGGGATCGCTGGAGCGTCGCTTAGTGTGACATCTCACCAGCAACCTCCTAGCAACTTACCAGCGATCCCTATCGTTGGTGGGATCGCTGGTAAGTTGCTTAGTGTGACGGTACCTTTATGGAGAATTTCTAGATTGGGGATGATACATGGGAAATAATCATGATAAGAGACCAATGGGTACAGGAACATTACACAAATAAGTACTGGTGGGAAAAACATTATCTGACCTGAACCAACCAATTATTTCAAGGGTTTAAGTGACTTTTTAAGAATAACATACACTTGTAGGTAACTAGTATTGTCTTATTTGTTGGTATTTGAAGCCGTAAAAGTGCTACTCTGTTTTACTGAAGGAAATCGGATCCATGCGTAAGGGAAATCTTGTTAAAGGCCTCCTGGTGGTAGATTATGGACCCGAGACAAGAAGAGATCCATTAGAGTTGTGATACAAATCAGGTGTATTCAGGTAGAAAAGTCTAGAAGACACAGACAGCACTCAGATGTTGACTGAGAATCAGTCTTTCAGAAACAGTAATACTAAAAGCTGCAGCATAACAGTAAGAAGCTTATTCTTACAATTGCCTTACTCTTTCTAATCAATTAATCTCAAAATCTGGGTGAGCTCTTCGGCATTAAATAGTCTGTTCTAAGGACTGGGATATTACCTATGCCTATGTGAACTGTGTGTGCGGGATGTGATCAACTCTGTGATCAACAGTCTGTACCAGTGGGGGCAAAGGCTTAGCATTTCTTGTATAGCGGATAGAAAAATGAAAAAAGTTGCAGTTAAAGCGTTAGAACTGATCTGATGTGTTAGAGGACCACGGTAGGGTCAGAAGGTTTAATAAAGTATTTAGGGGGGACTGTTGAGGAGAACCATAATATGAAATACTTAATTAACCTCTGGACATAGAGCCTTGTGAGAAGTGTGTTCAATGAAATCAATTCTCTATACATAAGCCAGTCAGTCTTCAGAGGAACCCAAGATGGCCCCCGATGACATCACAGACCCTACCATCAGCATGGATCCACCAGATGATGTCCCTCCCATCACCATCACTATGGAGTCATCCACTGAAGTCAGACCCACCCATCAACAGCAACACAGATCTCCCCATTGGCTAGCCCATGAACTGTCCCACTAAATGGGCATATCTGAACTTGTGTACGACCCTAGCCTATATCAAAAGGACGCATGCTCTGTACTCTCTGTTCAGTGCCATTTTTACTGTGATCAAGAAGAGAATTCACATCCGACTGTGTCTGGTGTGAATTCTTTACGCATGCACTTGGTCCACACCAATTAGGCCAGGCAGTAGGCAACAAGTGATCTCTGGTTAAGAGTTCACCCTAACACAGGTATACACCGAAATACAGGTCTCTGGCCAGTGTTCTTTACAATATGTGCTTCATTTAATTATGTCCTAGGTTTTCCAATCAACAGTGGGGTTACAGTGCCTTGCGAAAGTATTCGGCCCCCTTGAATTTGTCAACCTTTACCCACATTTCAGGCTTCAAACATAAAGAAAAAAAAAAAAATTAATGGTGAAGAGTCAACAACAAGTGGGACACAATTTTGAAGTTGAACAAAATGTATTGTTTATTTTAAACATTTTTAAAAACTAAAAAACTGAAAAGTGGGGTGTGCAATATTATTCGTCCCCTTTGAGGGAATACTTTGTAGTGCCGCCTTTTGCTGTGATTATAGCTGCAAGTCGCTTGGGGTATGTCTCTATCAATTTTGCACATTGAGACACTGAAATTCTTGCCCATTCTTCCTTTGAAAACAGCTCGAGCTCAGTGAGGTATTACTAGAGACTTGCCAAACTCTAGAGAAGTAAACGTTTCATATATTACCAATGCATCTTTTAACCTATCAGATACACCCTGAAAAAACTGAACTTTGAGCGCAGGGTCATTCCACTGAGTGTCCATGGACGAGTGTCAGCATTCGGTGCAATAATTCTCTGAAAGCCAATTCCCCTGTTGAAGTGAACAGATTTTAGACATGGCTAAAGATATTTTGTCTGATCATCATAGATGAGCCCGAGTGCAGAGAAAAGCCAGACCAGCGACAAAAAAAAGGTGACTCACAGGGCAAAGAAAAAGACCATGCTTCTGGTTCCCCACTTAAAAACAAGAACACAATTCTCACCCACTGTGCCTCATTACTAGAGGTGTGGGGGACGTAGACGGAAATACAAGTTACATGCTTCTCTAAGGGTAACAAACTGGCTGCACTCCCCAAAAACTCTTTTCAGGAAGGGAAGATTGAGTTTGG
The DNA here is from genome assembly GCF_048569485.1 of Anomaloglossus baeobatrachus. Taxonomy (NCBI): domain Eukaryota; kingdom Metazoa; phylum Chordata; class Amphibia; order Anura; family Aromobatidae; genus Anomaloglossus; species Anomaloglossus baeobatrachus. The sequence goes on along the minus strand of NC_134361.1, from coordinate 146,310,494 downwards.
GTGATCCAGCAACCAGAACAGGTGGGCTGCGCTTGTTGCTGTGCTGCCCCTTTTAAATCAGCCACTTAGAGAGACAAGGTCTGCAATTGATTCAATAGTGCAGCAACTGAGTCTATGCTGGAGTATAAAGTATGGCCAGCTATAATATCACAATGGTTCTGGGATAGCAGGGAACTGGAGATCCTAAGCTGTCCCTCAAGCTAGGGAACATAAGCTATCCCTATTCTCAGGGATAACCCTAATTGTGGGGATGCCTGAGTCTCCTTCCTGGTCCTGATCTGTTTCTCCCTACCCCCAGGGAAGGATTGGACAGGAGTGGAATGACAGGCACAGATATAAACAGACGAGGGAAAAAACAAAACTTTGTCACACAATAGGCACACACATAGGTAAAGACAATGAGAGATTCAGGAGGAAACCCAAGAGCTGGATGGAAGCTACAAAACATCAGGGGTAAACTTCTACAACTGTAACAAGCAAATAGCACAATTTACACCAGAGAATCTGGGACACCACACCTCATAGACCAACATAGAAACTATAACTGGTATGGATAGATGATTTCATCCAGCTTAAATAGAAGGGGAGCAGATGTGATTGGCTTCCCCACCACATGTTAAGAAAGGAACTTAAGGCCAGCTTCACACTTGCGATTAACTCGCACGAGTGCAATGCGAGAAATTCTCGCATTGCAGTCGGACCCATGTTAATCAATGAGGCAGCTCCCATCTGCTATTATTTTCTCAGTCCAAATTGGACTCAGAAAAAAATCGCAGCATGCTGCGTTTTGGTGAGTTTCTTGCACGAGTCTCTCCAATGCAACTCTATGAGAGCGGGTAAATAAACGGATGTCACACGGACGGCACACACACACCATCCTAGTGACATGCGTTTTTCTAAATACATTTATCGCATGTTTCAAAAAACACTGGAAATGAGTGAGGTCTGACAATGTCGGTCAATCTCTATCTCTGTCAGTCGGTCTCTCCCTCTCGGTCTCTATTCTCTCTCTGTCGGTCTGTCTGTCGGTCTCTCTTTCTGTCTCTATCTCTCTGTCCATGTCGGTCTCTCCCTCCCACCCCGTCTCTCATACTCACTGATCCACGATCACCGTTGCGGCGCTGCACGGCGTTCACACTTTGGCGGCTTCTCCTCTTTTGAAAATGCCGGCCGCTCATTTTTCCATCACGTAATCACTGCTTTCCCCGCCCACCAGCATCTATGATTGGTTGCAGTCAGACACACACCCACGTTGAGTGACAGCAGTCTCACTGCAACCAATCACAGCTGCCAGTGGGCGTGTCTATATCATGCAGTAAAATAAATAAATAATTTTAAAAAAACCGATGTGCGGTCCCCCCCAATTTTGATACCAGCCAGGGTAAAGCCATATGGCTGAAGGCTGGTATTGTCAGGATGGGGAGCCCCACCTTATGCGGAGCCCCCCACCCTAAAAATATCAGCCTGCAGCCGCCCGGAATTGCCGCATCCATTAGACTGTACCCGCCTCATCCCAAATTGCCCTGGTGTGGTGGCAATCAAGGTAATAAGGAGTTAATGGCAGCAGCCCATAGCTGCCACTAAGTCCTAGGTTATTCATGGCAGGCGTCTCACCAAGATACCTTCCATGATTAACCTATTAGTTAAAGAAAATAAACACACATCCAAAAAATCCTTTATTTATAATAAATGACAAAAAACAACAACCTCTTTCATCATTTTATTAAAGTCCCCAAATACCCCTCCAGGTCCGACGTAATCCACAGAGGTTCCACGATGCTATCAGCTCTGCTACATCATAAGCTGACAGAGAGCGGACACAGACCATGACCGCTCTCTGTGAGCTCCCCGCAGCAACTGAAGAGAGTCGCGCTATCAGCGATGACGTCACTCAGGTTACCCGCGGCCACAGATCTCAGCGGAAGGACTACAGCTGTGGCCGCGGGTAACCTCAGTGACGGCACCGCTGATAGCGCAGATCACTTAAGTCACTCAGGGGATTTGCGGTCACCAGTGAGACCTTCACCAGTGACCGAAAATCAGGCCATGACACACAGACAGAGCCGCGGGATGACAATGAAGTCGGGTGAAGTTCATCCGACTTCATTCTGATCGTACGGCTCTGTCTATGTCTGCTGTCATTGGCCATTCAGCTCTGCTACATGGCTCTGTCTGTGTCTGCTGTCAGCGGCCATGTAGCAGAGCTGAATGGCAGATGACATAGCTGCTGAGAATAAAAACGGATCCCATACGGATCACACACGCATTGCACATGGACTACAATCAATTGAAAAATCACAGAAACGCATTGCTGTTGCATTGCACACTGATCAACATTTGAACAGAGCTCATGCTACTTTCTAGCATGAGACTCGGTCCGATTTTACACGCACAAGTGTGATTCCAGCCTAAGGGCATTTTTTTTCCAAATCCCATCGCATGGAAAAACGGATTGCAATCTGTCTAATGATTTACTATGATGCTGTCTCCTTTTTCCCGTATTTTTACGACTCTACATGGGCTCAACTTGAAATCGCAGCATGCTGCGATTTGATGCGAATCTCGCCAATGTTATTCAATGGAGAGATAATTTTCTCGCAATCGCTTATCAGTTGTAAATAATACGTTAGGCAATCGCATTTGCGAGTCAACATGAACGCATCTGCTACATTTACAAATCGGTTTTCACATCTCATACACCTTTACTGTCTTGATTTTAATGCCACTGTGACTTATCGCTGTGATTGCAATTTATTACTAGCTGTCGCACATAGATTTAATCTCAGTGTGCAAACGACATTTGACCTTTGCATCCCTCCAAGGAATAAGTCAAAATGGCTCGTGCACTAAATGTTGAACTGATGATTGTGCTAAATCAGGAGCGTCCGGAATTGTGGGACACAAGGGACCCAGGCTATGCGGCCCGGGCTAAGAAGGATGCCTCCTGGATCACAGTCTGTCGCCGTATATACCCAAACTTTGATTCATGTAGTCCTGACCATCAGCAAAACGTAAGTAAGTTGTTTATGTTGCAAAATAGTTCATCCTAAAATTTTACATTTTTGTTTTTAGATATTATCGTATGATTGTTATTTTTTTTTTAAAAAAATCTATTTAAATTTATTTTTTCTTTAATTTGTGTAATATTTATATTTATAAATTAATCATGATAATATGTTGCATAAATTAATATAGCATTAAATTAATTTTTTGTTCTTAACTGAAATAAATGTTGCACTTTTTAAAATGTTATTTTTGAATATTAAAAGTGACTGATGTTACACGGCGATGGCGTAGCTGTAGAGATCAATATCGCTGCGAATTGCAGCCAACTGAGCGACGTGGGGCAGCAACCAGCAACAAAAGGCCTTATATTCATTTTAATAGGTTGCAGTTTCTTGCACCAGTCTTAGAATTGAGAGCGTAAGTATTTTTTTCCCTTAGAAATGTTTGTATTTAAAGTTTTTGGTTGTGTTTTTTAAACTTTAGGGTTTTTTTGGTTTTTTTTTAAAACATTTTGGATGCAGAACCTTGTTTTCACTATTAAAACTTTAAATATATAATAAATTATTAAATAAAACCGTTATTAACTTAATGTTTAAATTGTCTTAAAAAATATAGCACTACCAGCAACATTGTTGAAACAAAAGTAACATCCGAACCTGAGGCAGCAGATTTGGTTGAGGAAGAAACCATCCCACCAACAGAACAAGGCACCCAAAATCCTGAAGAAAACCTACCGGCCGGCAGTAGTGCTGCCCTGCCTCTGGACACATCACCACAGGCAATAACAATTGCACAGAGGGCACGGCGAAGGAGGGTGAGCTGTACCCACACGAGCAGGCACGAGGTTGACTCCAGAGTGATCGAATATCTCAGCCTGAGTATTAACGATGAGGGTGATGAGGCTTTTGGAAGAAGTTTGGCACAACATCTGAGATCTGTGCCAAACGAATTTAAATTGCGAATTAAAGCTGCAATACTCCTCATAATCGATTTAGCCACTCCCCCAAATAACCCGAGGGAGTACTGAATTCTATCCATGATTTCAGTAGACGGGATCCTACCCAGGCACCAACAGCACATGTAAGTTCCATATCTACATTTCATCATCCACCATCACCACCATCAGCATCTAGTCAATTAGCTACCACACATATACAAACACCAGTCATGGCAGTATGCCAGTCAGACAACATTTTGACAGTTTGGAAGATATCTCACCAAATACAGGTCCAGTATCCATCATCATGGGTCCGTCACATAGGTCACATCAAACAAGAGAGTCAAGTTCTATTTTTAATCCTACTGAAGAGGGTTTTCATAGCCCCTATCAAAATTCTACTTTACCTAATTCTCCCAAAAATAACACTTCATCCGTGCTCATGTCCCAAAATGACACAATTACACATAATCCTCTGATCTTTCTGTCTAATTCACCCTATAACTCCCCTCGCATTTCCGAGCATTTATAGGTGTGTAATGTGTCATGAAATAGGTGTATTGTGAAATTAACAATGGACCTTTTTTTTCCAAATATTTTTGTTTCTCAATTATAAGGATGTGATATCACCATTTATTTGAAAATTAAATTCCAAACAAATACATTTTTTTGTGTGTAATGAAAAATGCTTTGTCTTTACTTTATAAATGTGATGAAATTGTTTACTACACAATTTCAGCATAACAAATATAATTTGACAAAAACATGTTTATGCCAAATACAACATAATTATTATTAACGTTATAAATTGTCTCAAAACAAATTAAAAAAAACACAGAAAAACACGTGTCAAATTATAAAATTTAACATTTCCAACATTAATTTCTCACAAATCATTTGGCAGATACAATTGAAGAAGGCATCTTTCCCTCTGGTGTATTAAAATAATTTTCATACATTAACCTTACTCGAAGGCCAGAAGGTTCATGACGTCGCAAGCGCTGTGATAGGCCAGAAACAATTGACCTCTGGTCATCATTTGAAACCAGTAAAGAGACTGGAATGTAATGTATTCTTGTGAAATTATGCATTACACATATCTGTGTAACATAATTTATATTTTGTGGGCTCAGTTGGATAGCTGAGTTAATATGCCAAAAGAACACTCAACTAGTCTTCTTGCCTGACAGTCTAAAATTAAATTCCTTTCGCTCCTCAGTTATGTTGCGACATTAAAAAATTACTAAAAAAATGTTGCTTTAAATAAATATCTTATTAATTGTAATATGGAAAACAAGAATAGTTTAAAAAAGATTACTTATTAAACATTGCTAGACCAAAATCCATAAGTATAATGTATTTTTAGAACATAAAATTATTTACATAAAATTCGGTGTATGAAGTGAAATAAATAAAAAAAAAAAAATAAATAAAATAAAAAAATACCGTATTGTCAAAAGGAGTTGTTCCTCAGCCGAAATAGATTTTCTGAAGCCTGTCGTTTAATAGGAAATATTTGGACGAAGCTCAGCCAAAAGAATATCATAAGTGAATATGGACATCCTTGTATATTTGTAGAATTTATCGTGATGAAGCCGGAGATCAGCATACAGGCGTGAAAAATGACCTTTGGCATTTCTTTTTGAAATCAAGGGGTACACCCAAAATCTATGACATCTGGTTGGACTATAATCATTTGGATATGGTTCGCCAAAGCGACGAGATATTAGCCAGTTCAGTTTGACTAAGACCCGACATTAAAGATGCCTCCTGAGACATAGTGAATAAAGTGATATGAACAATTTCGGCATGCGAACACAAATAAACAGAGACCACAAAGCAGACAAGTGTTGCTCAGTTCACCTTTATATGTTAGTTAAAACGAAAGCAACAGATGGCAAACATTAACACTCTGGAAATATAATTGACACTCGCCTAGCAGACGCAATTAAGACGATTAAAGATATGTCTTAAATTCAGCACATCGCAGCTCACACGCAGAAGTAACGCATGGAACATGTATCATGAGACACGGACACAATGATCGGGGTTAATAAATTGGTGATGAGGGACTTTGTTAGTGTTTTTTATTTCTAATAAAGGATTTTTCGTGTGTGTGTGTTTTTTAACTGTAATTTACAGATTAATCATGAAAGGAATCTCGGGGAGACGCCTGACATGATTAATTTAGGATTTAGTGGCAGCTATGGGCTGTCATTAACTCCTTATTACCCCGATTTGCCAACGCACCAGGGTAAATCGGGAAGAGCCGGGTACAGTCCCAGAACTGTCGCATATAATGTATGCGGCAATTCTGGGCGGCTGCTGACTGATATTGTTAGACTGGGGGGGCTCCCCATAACGTGGAGCTCCCCATCCTGAGAATACCAGCCTTCAGCCGTATGGCTTTATCTGGCTGGTATTAAAATTGGGGGGCCGCACGCCGGTTTTTTTAATTATTTAATTATTTATTTCACTGCACAGTATAGACACACCTACCGGCTGCTGTGATTGGGTGCAGTGTGACACCTGTCACTCAGCGTGGGGGCGTGTCTCACTGCAACCAATCATAGGCGCCGAAAAGCAGGAAAGCAGGGAATACGAGATTGTTTAATGAGCGGCCGGCTTTTTCAAAAGAGGAAAAGCCATCGGAGTTTAGTGAACAGCTGTGCAGCGCCGCACCGGGGATCGGGGAACGGTAAGTAAGAGAGAGGGGGGAGACTGACCGACAGACTGTGAGAGGGGGACAGACAAGACAGAGAGAGACAGACAGAGCGAGACCGACCGACAGGAGATAGAATGGAAAAAAAAAATGACCGACATCGCTAGTAAAAAGCACAAAATATGCGTTTTGGACATCGGAGTGCCACACAATGTTTTACGTAAAATCTTTCATGTATTAATCTCAAAAAGTAACATACACCAGCTCTATCTCACTATTGGGTATGTGCCCTTAACATTTCCGCCATGAAAATTCATTTTGGTGTCATTTTGGAAGGTTTTCTGGTGAGTCCGTAAAAATGGCGTAAAACTCGGACAAAATTGTTCACAGCTGTGACTTTTGAGTGATAAATGCTTCAAGGGGTCTTCCCCATGCTGTTGCCATGTCATTTGAGCACTCTTCTGAGACTTTTGTGACATTTTTAGGGTTTCTACATGCTGCCGGGGGTCATTTCAGAAAAATACTCGGGTCTCCCATAGGATAACATTGGGCTCGGTGCTCGGGCCGAGTACACGAGTATCTTGGGATGCTCGGCCCGAGCCTTGAGCACCCGAGCTTTTTGGTACTCGCTCATCACTACCCGGAACCCCTTTAAAATAAAAAAAAGAAAAAGGTTTGAACCATGAGGAGGAGGTAGCAAACACTTTTTTTGTGAGGTTAAGTGTTTTTTGAACATAGTTTTGCAGTTTTGTTTGGGGTTTTATTTCTGAAAAAAAACTTACAGAAATGCTAGAATCCCCCCAAAACAATAAAAAAAATGGAACCAGGAGGAGGTCCAAATGAAGGATGACTTTGAGGTGGTCGAAAAGGTAGAGGACGAGGCAGCCAACCATTTTTTGGGGGAGGTTCAATTTTTTTTTTTTAGGGGTTACTGTATTGTTTTGTGGCCCCAACAAAATTGGGAATGGCAAATAGAGTTTACCAATGTTTGGTTTAGGGTGGTATAGTTGTCTAGTCAGCCAAAGGTACGGAGAAGTCCAGTGTAATCCATTTTAATGAAAGTGAGCTTGTCCATGTTAGCTGAAGACAGGCAGATGTGCCTGTTTGTGATGACCTCCCCCACCCCCCTGCCATGCTAAATGCAAGTTCAGATAGTACACTTGCAGTAGGGGAGGCCAGCAAGGTGTATTGTGCAAGCTCAGGGCATCAGGGCATATGTCAAATTTTGAAACCTAGAAATTGAATGGTGCAGACCCATAAGTAGATAAACACGATAGATTTACTCACTCATGCGTGTAAGGCTGCCCAGAGGCAACGACAAGCTATCCTCGATCGAAGGTATGTGGCTTTGGTCCTCTGTATGCATCCAACCATACTGCAGTGATGCCCCTGAGGAAATGTCCTTACCAACCTGCAAATGATTCCTCCTCCTCCAAAACTAACCTGGCTGGAAAGAATATCTGCCTTCGGGCCAGAAACCCAATTTAGGAGCCCTGTGTGGATGACAGGTATCAATGTTATCTGTTCCTCTGGTTCCTCTTCCTCCTGTTCCAACACTTCATCCATCATGGCCTCAAGCGTTTTTTAAAGCAGGCATAGAAGTGGTATAGTAACGCTGATGATGGCATCATCAGTGCTAGCCATGTGGTTGAGTATTCGAAGCAGCAAAACATGGCACACATGGAGGCCCACTCATAGGTAGTAAAGTGATGTTGTTCTGAATTGCTTATCTGCCGTTCAAGCTGTAGCTAAAAATCCACTATTGTGTGCTGTTGCTCGCACAGTCTCTCCAGCATATACAAGGTGGCGTTCCATCTTGTTGGTATATAGCAAGAAAAAAAGGAAAATTCAGCTCACCCCTCTGTATGCTAGAATCTGAACCTTCTGTAGCCGGACTTTTAGGTGTGGTTCCTCAGTGTTAGGCCGGCTTCTCACTAGCGATTATCTCGCACGAGTGCAATGCGAGAAATTCTCGCATTGCACTAGGACGCATGTTAAATAATGAGGCAGCTCCCATCTGCTATTTTTTTCTAAGTCCAAATCGTACTGAGAAAAAAAATCACAGCATGCTGCGTTTTGGTGAGTTTCTCGTGCGAGTCTCTCCAATGCAACTCTATGGGAGCGGGTAAATAAACGGATGTCACACGGACTGGCACACACCAGCCTAGTGACATTCGTTTTTCTAAATACATTTATCGCATGTTTCAGAAAACACTGGAAATGAGTGAGGTCTCACAATGTCGGTCAATCTCTATCTCTGTCAGTCGGTCTCTCCCTCTCGGTCACAATTCTCTCTCTGTCAATCGGTCTGTCGGTCGGTCTCTCTCTCTGTCTCTATCTCTCTCTCTGTCCATGTCAGTCTATCCCTCTCCCCTCCCTCTCATACTCACCGATCCCCTATCACCGGCGCGGCGCTGCACTGCGTTCACACTGCTCCGGCGGCTTCTCGTCTTTTGAAAAAGCCGGCCGCTCATTAATCCATCTCGTATTCCCTGCGTTCCCCGCCCACCGGCGCCTATGATTGGTTGCAGTCAGACACGCCCCCACGATGAGGGACAGCTGTCTCACTGCAACCAATCACAGCTGCCGGTGGGCGGGTCTATATCATGAAGTTAAATAAATAAATAAATAATTTAAAAAAACGGCGTGTCGTTCCCCCCAATTTTGATACTGGCCAGGGTAAAGCCAAACGGCTGAAGGCTGGTGTTCTCAGGATGGGGAGCTCCACATTATGGGGAGCCCCCCAGCCTAACAATATCAGCCAGCAGCCGCCCGGAATGGCAGCAACCATTAGATGCGACAGTCCCCGGACTGTACCCGGCTCATCCCGAATTGCCCTGGTACGTTGGCAATCGGGGTAATAAGGAGTTAATGGCAGCAGCCCATAGTTGCCACTAAGTCCAAGATTAATCATGGCAGATGTCTCCCCAAGATATCTTCCATGATTAACCTGTTAGTTAAAGAAAATAAACACACACATCCAAAAAATCCTTTATTTGTAATAAAAGACAAAAAACAGCAACCTCTTTCACCATTTTAATAAAGTCCCCAAATACCCCTCCAGGTCCGACGTAATCCACAGCGGTCCCACGACGCTTTCAGCTCTGCTACATTGGAAGCTGACAGAGAGCGGACACAGACCACGACCGCTCTCTGTGAGCTCCCCGCAGCAACTGAAGTGAGTCGCACTATCAGCGATGACGTCACTCAGGTTACCCGCGGCCACAGATCTCAGCGGAAGGACTGCAGCTGTGGCAGCGGGTAACCTCAGTGATGACACCGCTGATAGCACAGATCACTGCAGTCACTCAGGGGGATTTGCGGTCACCGGTGAGACCTTCACCGGTGACCGAAAATCAGGCCATGACACACAGACAGAGCCGCGGGATGACAATGAAGTCGGGTGAAGTTCATCCGACTTCATGCTGATCGCGCGGCTCTGTCTGTGTCTGCTGTCATTGGCCATTCAGCTCTGCTACATGGCTCTGTCTGTGTCTGCAGTCAGCGGCCATGTAGCAGAGCTGAATGGCAGATGACATAGTAAAAACGGATCCCATGCGCATCAAATGTGATGCCCTGGACCCCAGGGGTCACAGGTCACTACATTCATCACATACACCCCCAAACTAGAAAGGTACCATCAGTCAACCACAAAGACCTGATTGCCTCCCTCAGAGTCAGACAGGCAAACCAGGTGGGTGGAGTAAGGTGGAAAGACACGCCCCCCGAGGAGTCTGCTGGCCTGAGGCAGGAAAACAGAAAACAGTCCAGTTCAGTACAGTGGAGTGGAGAGTAGTAGAGTACAGTTCTGCTTGGGGCCTGGGCTGGAGCTTAGGACCCCAGATCAGTCAGGCAGGCAGACGGCAGTGGCCGCCTACAGGAGACCGGGAATATTACCTGTGGAACCGTAAAGCCCCATCACACACAAAGATAAATCTTTGGCAGATCTGTGGTTGCAGTGAAATCATGGACATATCGTTCCATTTGTACACAGCCACAAACCTGGCACTGATTGTCCACAATTTCACTGCAACCACAGATCTGCCAAAGATTTATCTCTGTGTGTGACAGGGCCTCTAGGGACCGGGACAGGGTAGTGGCCCGCCGGAACCGAACTGGGGAGCTAACAGGATACCGGAGCACCAGGCAGGGTACTCAGACCCCAAACTAGGCTATATGCCACCACCATAGTCAAATTAACTGATTGCGGTCTGGACCTCAGGGGTTCATTCCCACCAAAGTCCCGTTTTAAGGCAACAGCCCAACCCGTCCAGATAGTAGACACCGCCAGAGGCCAGAGATCCAAGGGCCAGCGCCTGCGGACAAAAGGGGCTCCTACGACACATACACGCCGGGGAGCGGACTAACAGTGCCCAGGCACAGTGGTCACACTACAAATACAGGTGCAGGAGAAAGGTGGACATTGCCATCCCGACTAGGAAGCTGCAGCCGGCTGCAGGCCATATCCATCCCTCCGTTTGGTTTACCAGTGACTCGGTGTGGTTTAATCGTGAGTACACCAGTGCCATCCGGCACCACACCGCGCCGCACCGCAACCCTGTGCCCTGCACCCCGGCCCTCGCACAATCGGGCCCCAGGACCAACATCCCCTACCCACGGAGGGGTCAACACCTAGTTGCGCCACTACACCGCTCCCCGGACTCCCCACACCTTCACCGCAGCGGTGGTGTCCACCATCACCACAACCCGTGGGTGGCGTCACGAACATTCATCCCAAAACCAAACACCCGCATTCCCCGCGCATAGCGCCAAACACCCTTCCAGAGCGACGTGACCCCCGGATCCGGAGGCGCTCGAGCCACCGACACACATGAGCCCGGACCAGAGCGGTTCGGCGGTCGCAGCCGAGGCCGCGGGGCGGTACACAAACATGCATTGCACACGGAATGCAATCATGAGAAAAATTACAGGATCGCATTGCAGTTGCATTGCACACTGATCTTAACGTGAACTAAAATCGTCCGACTTTTTATCATGCAACTCGGACCGATTTTACACGCATAAATGTGTTTCCAGCCTAAATGAACAAGAAAAAGACTTAGGTCCAGCGCAATGACCAGGAATCAGATAATAAAATTTCCAGGATTTATTCAACGCTTTGCGAATTCATAAAATCAGACACTTACAATACATATAAAAGTCAAGCTGTCACTTCAGGAAGTGGAAGTTCCCCGCTCACAGCGAGGTCGTTTGGAAGGTAAGTACGTGTGATGGGGGGTTACAACATTGTGCGGCACGGGCAACAAATTGCCCGTGCCGCACACACGATGGGGGCGGGTGCGATCGCAAATGCGATCGAACGAGAAATTGTAGCGTGTAAAGCAGCCTTTACTCTGACCAGATGAGGTGTTAGAGGAAGCGGAGTAAGGTGAAGGAGGCAACACTAACACTGAAGAATCCAGCGATTAGGTGGTAGGACATGCGCTCTAACGCCTTCCACCTCTGGCTTAGCAGCTACTACATTTACCCAGTGGGCAGTTAGGGACATATAACATCCCTGCTTACTGGTCCATGTATCTGTAGTTATGTAGACCTTTCCTCTGATGACATTGTGCAGTGCACAATGGATTTGGTCAGCAACATATGTGAGCAGGGTAGAGATGGAACGTTTAGAAAAGTAGTGGTGCCTGGGAACAACGTACTGCGGGACAGCTACTGACATGTAATTTTTAAAACACCTGTCTCCATTAAGCCCGCTTTACACGCTTCAATATATCTCACAATCCATCGTTGGGGTCAAGTTGTAAGTGACGCACATCCGGCATCGTTTGTGAGGTATCTGCGTGTGACACCTACGTGCGATCAGGATTGAACGCAAAACCGTTTTTTCGCAAACACATCGTATCTTTGTCTAGAATTGAACGTTTTGTTGCACGAACCTAGTCAATTGAAACGTGTGACATCCCTCATACGATTTTGATGTCTGAGGCTATGTGCGCAGGTGTGCGCTCTGCACCGCAGCTTAAAAAAGGTCCGCTTCAGAGTGCAGCTGAAAAGCTGCGTTCTGAAGCGCCTCACAATGTCTGTCATTCACTAATCTCTGAAAAATGTCATATAGGAAAAAACGGGTTTAATGCCGCGCTAAAGGATCACTGATATCAGTAAGATAAAAATCTCTTTTTTATTTTAGTCAATCCAACGCGTTTCAGAGACAAGGACCGTCTCCTTCTTCAGGGAAAAAATAAATCATACATGCAGCTTACAGCCTTTTTTTCTTCTTTTCCTCCTTTTTTTCATGATCTTTACAGCTCATTGCACGTGTCTATGAGTCACCGCTCTGATACCATGTGGTTGTTTGACGTCAGAGCTGCTAAAATGGCAGTATAGATTCTTCTATAAGTAACCAGGCTGTAAGCTGCATGTATGATTTCTTTTTTCCCTGAAGAAGGAGACGGTCCTTGTCTCTGAAACGCGTTGGATTGACTAAAATAAAAAAGAGATTTTTATCTTACTGATATCAGTGATCCTTTAGCGCGGCATTAAACCCGTTTTTTCCTATATGACATTTTTCTGCTGTTTCCTGAACGGGGCCACTGCTGGGACCACGCGGACACTCACATGCTGACTAAAGAGTTGTGACTGTCACAACCCGACCAGGTGAGTGTACCTATCCTTACCTCTTGTACGCTTTATACCGGGTAAGACCCTATTGCGCCTTCTGTTTCCCCATTTTAGTATTTATTCACTAATCTCTGTCAGTCGGTCACTAGCTCTGTCCCTCTCTCTCTGTCCATGTCAGTCTATCCCTGTTACCCCCTCTCTCATACTCACCGATCCCCGATCTCCGGTGCGGCGCTGCACGGCATTCACACTGCTCCGGCGGCTTTTACTATTTTGAAAAAGTCGGCCGCTGATTAAACAATCTCGTATTCCCTGCTTTCCACGCCCACCAGCGCCTATGATTGGTTGCAGTGAGACACGCCCCCACGCTGAGTGACAGGTGTCTCACTGCACCCAATCACAGCAGCCGGTGGGCGTGTCTATACTGGGCAGTGAAATAAATAATTAAATAATTTAAAAAAACGGCGTGCGGTCCCCCCCAATTTTAAAACCAGCCAGAAAAAGCCATATGGCTGAAGGCTGGTATTCTCAGGATGGGGAGCTCCACGTTATGGGGAGCCCCCCAGCCTAACAATATCAGCCAGCAGCCGCCCAGAATTGCCGCATACATTAGATGCGACAGTTCTGGGACTGTACCTGGCTCTTCCCGATTTGCCCTGGTGCATTGGCAATCGGAGTAATAAGGAGTTATTGGCAGCCCATAGCTGCCAATAACTCCTAGATTAATCATGCCAGGTGTCTCCCCGAGATACCTTCCATGATTAATCTGTAAGTGACAGTATATAAACACACACACACGAAAAAATCCTTTATTAGAAATAAAAAACACAAACATATACCCTCGTTCACCACTTTAATAAGCCCGAAAAAGTCCTCCATGTCCGGCGTAATCCAGGATGGTCCAGCGTCGCTTCCAGCTCTGCTGCATGAAGGTGACCGGAGCTGCAGAATACACCGCCGCTCCTGTCAGCTCCACGCAGCTAATGAAGGGAATAGCGCGATCAGCTGAGCTGTCACTGAGGTTACCCACTGTCACTGGATCCAGCGGTGGCCGCGGGTAACCTCAGTGACAGCTCAGCTGATCGCGCGGCTGTCTTCAGTTGCTGCATGAAGTTGACAGGAGCGGCTGTGTCTTCTGCAGCTCCGGTCACCTTCATGCAGCAGAGCTGGAAGCGACACTGGACCATCCTGGATTACGCCGGACATGGAGGGGTTTTTTGGGCTTATTAAAGTGGTGAACGAGGGTATATGTTTGTATTTTTTATTTCTAATAAAGGATTTTTTCGGGTGTGTGTGATTATTTACTGTCACTTACAGATTAATCATGGAAGGTATCTCGGGGAGACACCTGACATGATTAATCTAGGAGTTATTGGCAGCTATGGGCTGCCAATAACTCCTTATTACCCCGATTGCCAACGCACCAGGGCAAATCGGGAAGAGCCGGGTACAGTCCCAGAACTGTCGCATCTAATGTATGCGGCAATTCTGGGTGGCTGCTGGCTGATATTGTTAGGCTGGGGGGCTCCCCGTAACGTGGAGCTCCCCCTCCTGAGAATACCAGCTTTCAGCCGTATGGCTTTATCTGGCTGGTTTTAAAATTGGGGGGGCCGCACGCCTTTTTTTTAATTATTTAATTATTTATTTCACTGCACAGTATAGATACGCCCACCGGCTGCTGTGATTGGGTGCAGTGAGACACCTGTCACTCAGCGTGGGGGCGTGTCTCACTGCAACCAATCATAGGCGCCGGTGGGCGTGGAAAGCAGGGAATACGAGATTGTTTAATGAGCGGCCGGCTTTTTTAAAATAGTAAAAGCCGCCGTAGCAGTGTGAATGCCGTGCAGCGCCGCACCGGAGATCGGGGATTGGTGAGTATATGAGAGAGGGCTGATTCCACTAGTTTAGGGATGTACACCAGTAAACATAAACCCTATCTAAAACTTAACATTTAATTATATTAGATACTAAAAAATATATATATACCACATTTACGTGACTATGTGCACAGAAGAGAGAGGGAAATAGTCCCTACAATGTCCACTCCCTCCTGTGCTCTGCCTAGCCGCGGAGGTTGGCACCCTAAAATTGCGCAATGGCGCCCCCGCTCCTCGTCGGCTATCCCTGCTATAACCCTATGGGTCCCTGGCCAAAAAGATAAAGTGCAGTGCATATAATTAAAGTGCAGTGCAAAACCATAAAGTGATATTGTGCCAGTATACAACCCACAATCAACCTCTAAATCAGAGGCTGCAAGTCTTTTCTCACTGAATTCAACGTATAGCAGGGATGTAAAACTTAGCTTGTGTTGCCTCTTATGCTGCCTCAACGCGTTTCCCCATTTTCTGGTTCATCAGGAGGCCGATATCAATCTATTGTGGTAAGATAAACCCGTGGCAGTCAGAATGCTGCCAGATTCACATGATGCTGAAGGGGCCACCATGTGATTAATTCCCCTTATAACCCCTCAGGTGTCCTCCAGATCCGGGCGCTAGCCAATAGGCACCAGGTTACCAATTACCTTATCCGTTAACGCCATGTGTCCGGTTGGTATTCCTCCCCCATCCCCAATATAGTGCATACATCTACTTCCGCGTTCCACAGTGGAATGCACGCCAGCACCGCCCCTAAGCACGTGGGGCCGCGTCGCTGTGCCTCAGGGGGATAGTCCCAGGAAGCACACAGACGCGGCATCCCCACTCCCTCGTTCACTTCCGCGTTCCTCCCTGGGACGCACGTGCGTCCCGCCCCCATCACATGGAGCCGTGTCAAACGCACGCTCCAGGGGGCGGGTCCCAGGACATACAGGCACCGCGTCACCAACTCTCCCGAGATCTGGGAGGTGCCAGGATGCATACCACAGTAACCGGGCACTATGATAACCCGTCACTTCCGCGTTCCACAGTGGAACGCATGCTTCTGGCAGTTCTGTGTGTATCCGTGCCCTGATTATTCCAACCGGGTATAGCCATATAATCATATGAACCGCACATATATCAGTATCTCACCCTAGAACAGCAGGTGTTTTAATGGCTTGTCCCCTAGACTGTTTACAAGATAGAGGGATATCCCTGATAAACAAAGGGGAAGGGGGGGGGACAAGAGAGGGGGCGCAACTAGATCAAAGACTGGAGACTGGGTAGATTTATAATAGTGTAGTTATATTGAGGATATATCAACATGACATGATATCCTTTATTACACTCAGGATACTGGAGGCCATCTATTCAGATACATAAATAAACAAACAATTCATGCTATCCTATAAACAGGACATCTAAGGCCAAAAATCCCATCTTAGGGTCCCCATCAGTGTCACCCTGTTGTTACAAGAAACACGCATACGACAACTGTTCATTGATTCCCTTAGGGGTTAAGGAATCCAATCTGAAGGTCCATTCACTTTCTTTCTGAAGTGTGCACTTGTCAATATCACCCCCTCTGGGGTTGGGCTTAACAACCTCCATGACACAGAAGGATACCTGGTGTGAGTTTCCCCCATGTGTATCAATCACGTGTCTGGCCAAGGGGGTATCACGCTTATTGCGGATGTCGCCCAGATGCTCCCCCACCTGCCTCCGGAACTCTCTCCTAGTCTTCCCCACATAGTCCCGGGGGCGGGTGCAGGTAGCCACATAGACGACACCCGCAGTTTTGCAGTTAGCAAAATCCCTTATGAAGAACTCCCTGCCATTACTTGAACTCCTGACAGACTTAGATGGTCTCATATAGCCACAATAGGAGCAGTCCCCACAACGGAAAAATCCACAAACCCTTCTATCCAGCCAAGTCCCCGATGGCATGGGCTTCCTATAGAAGCTGTGTACAAGATGATCCCTGAGTGAGCGACCCCTCCTATAGGTTATACTTGGCTTTTGGGGGATAAACCTGCTAATGTCTGAATCCGCCAGCAATACCCCCAAATGCCTCTTCAGAATCTCAAAGATACGTCCATTTTGGCAGTCGAAAGTCCCTATCAGTCTAGTAAGGGAGTCCCCCTCCTCCTGTGATCCCTGGGGGTTCAAAAGACTCTCCCTGTTTTGCCTCTCTGCATATTCACGTGCTGGATAGAGCACCTCCCCAGGATAACCCCTATCCATAAACCTTCTGGTCATGTCATTTGCCTGATCTCTGAAATCCTCTAACCTGGAGCAGTTTCTACGTAGTCTGAGGTACTGGCCCCTTGGGATACCCTTCTTCAGAGGAGGGGGATGGTGGCTTTCCCAATTTAATAAATTATTTGTGGCTGTCGGTTTGCGAAATGTTTTTGTTTCAAGATTCCCATCAGTTCCCCGTGTGATCACAATGTCCAAAAATGGAAGACGTGTCCAGTCATGCTCTGATGTGAATCTAAGTCCCAGATCATCAATATTAAGGACCTTCACAAAATTCACAAATTCCTGCTCCGACCCCGACCATAGTACAAGCACATCGTCGATGTACTTGGACCATAATATGATCCGTGAGTGCCACCAAACCTCCTCATCACCAAAGGAAGTGGTTTCCTCCCACCAGCCCAGGAACAGGTTAGCGTACGAGGGAGCACAGGGGCTCCCCATCGCTGTGCCCCTGAGCTGGTGGAAGTACTTCCTGTTGAAAATAAAGAAGTTGTGTCGCAGGATGAAATTCATCAAATCTACCATGAAGCGGTTATGTCTCGTACATTCACTATTGCGGCTACCGAGATAATGCCTCATTGCTTCTATTCCTTTCTCATGTGGAATGCTACTGTATAGCGCCTCCACATCTATGGAAGCCAGCAGTACATTACTACCTACAGATACCCCATTCAACTTCGTCAACAGGTCCATAGTGTCTCTGGTGAATGATGGTAAGGCATCAACAAATGGGCGTAAGATGCGATCCACATATATCCCACAATTTTGGGTCAAGGATCCTATCCCAGATACAATCGGTCGCCCCTTAAGGGTATCCAGCCCCTTATGTACCTTAGGCAATGAATAAAACGTTGGTGTTATCGGGAAGGTAGGTTTGAGGAATTTAAACTCGTTAGACGACAGAATCCCCTCCTCCCTGGCTGTTTCAAGGATTTCTGACAGAGCCTCCAGATATTCTTGTGTGGGATCTCCCGGGATGATCTCATACGTGTCTTTATCATTCAAGATAAAATTACACATATCCATGTATCTCTTATGGTCCATTATTACAAGATTCCCCCCTTTATCCGAGGGTTTTATAATTAGGTTCTGGTCTCTTTCAAGTTTTTCCAGTGTCGCCCATTCTTTCTCTGATAGATTGGACCCCACTCCCCTGTTTTTGCTTGGGCTTTTATGAAGGTCCCTTTCCACAAGGGTCAGGAAAATATCAACACTAGTCGTGTCGCCTACTGGTGGCATTTTGGTACTACTGGCTCTCAGATCGGTAAAGGGCCCAAGACCACTATGGTGTATCCCTATCTGCTCCTGTGCCAATCCCATAAGAGTCTGATAACAGTCAAGATCCTCCTCTGTTAGCCCCAACTCTCTACATTTCTCTCTGTCATTCCTTAAGAAAAACTTCCTCCATTTTAATTTCCTACAAAAAAGGTTCACATCCTTAACCCAGTGAAAGCAATTGAACTTATTGGTGGGGATAAATGACTGTCCTTTCCTCAGAATACTGTAATCATGTGCATTAAATCGAGTGTTTGTCAGGTTGATGATTTGGCCCTTATTTAGAGAGATATTCTCCCCAAGTGCATATTCAGTTACTGGACTCTGCTCCTCAAATCGTACGGGACCCCCACCCTTCTCTCTAAAAAAGAAGAAGTGGGGGGAGCAGGGTAGGAGGATGAAGCACCCTGTATAGATCCACCAGGCTGCGAGGGCCCAGAGGGACCAAGTTGTCCCATCCCTGGATTCAGTGCCCTTCCGCTTTGGTTTCCGGGTCTCTGCCATCTTTTGTTCCTCCTGCCCTTCCTCTGACCCCTCCCCCTAAATGATGTTCCTTCTGTTCTCTCGGTGTCGGAGACCTCAAAATCAGACGATGATACGTCCGATTGTTTATGACTGGAAAAGTTGTATGCCTGATTGTTACTAAACTCCCTCAGATCCCTTTGGAACTGTAAATGTTTTCTTTCCTTTAGAAAACCTTGATATTTTTCCACAGATACCTGAAGGGAGATCTCCCTCCTATTAAAGTCTGCGTCCGATTTATACTTCAAAACCTCCTCAATACTTTTATTCAGTTTCAGGGTGGCCTGTTCCAGTAATGTTTTTTCCTCTATTAAGAGAAGGTTCATGAATCTGAAAGATGATTCCACCGACTCCTTAACCCAGGCCTCCAATAGACGAGGGTTAGAGGTACGAGGGGAAGGACACAGATTGATCCGTAAACCTTTAGGGACTATTTTATTTTTTAGGTAATTTTCTAATGTCTTAATCTCCCACCAGGATTTGCTATATTCTTTATAGAGGGAGTATAAGTCTCCAAAGCGTGTTCTCAGGGATGTAACGTTACTATCACCAGGTAACACTTCTGTACAGAACGCCTGATTGGCATCCTCTACCCATAAATCAGTGTTAATGGGTCCCGATAGGAAGCTGGCCATGTCAAAACAAATTCCACTAGTTTAGGGATGTACACCAGTAAACATAAACCCTATCTAAAACTTAACATTTAATTATATTAGATACTAAAAAATATATATATACCACATTTACGTGACTATGTGCACAGAAGAGAGAGGGAAATAGTCCCTACAATGTCCACTCCCTCCTGTGCTCTGCCTAGCCGCGGAGGTTGGCACCCTAAAATTGCGCAATGGCGCCCCCGCTCCTCGTCGGCTATCCCTGCTATAACCCTATGGGTCCCTGGCCAAAAAGATAAAGTGCAGTGCATATAATTAAAGTGCAGTGCAAAACCATAAAGTGATATTGTGCCAGTATACAACCCACAATCAACCTCTAAATCAAAGGCTGCAAGTCTTTTCTCACTGAATTCAACGTATAGCAGGGATGTAAAACTTAGCTTGTGTTGCCTCTTATGCTGCCTCAACGCGTTTCCCCATTTTCTGGTTCATCAGGAGGCCGATATCAATCTATTGTGGTAAGATAAACCCGTGGCAGTCAGAATGCTGCCAGATTCACATGATGCTGAAGGGGCCACCAGGTGATTAATTCCCCTTATAACCCCTCAGGTGTCCTCCAGATCCGGGCGCTAGCCAATAGGCACCAGGTTACCAATTACCTTATCCGTTAACGCCATGTGTCCGGTTGGTATTCCTTCCCCATCTCCAATATAGTGCATACATCTACTTCCGCGTTCCACAGTGGAACGCACGCCAGCACCGCCCCTAAGCACGTGGGGCCGCGTCGCTGTGCCTCAGGGGGATAGTCCCAGGAAGCACACAGACGCGGCATCCCCACTCCCTCGTTCACTTCCGCGTTCCTCCCTGGGACAAATTGCAACAAATTGCAACGTGTAAAGCAGGCTTTAGCCAGAATGGATATTTCAAAGGCAAGCAGTTTTGAAATGCTGTCATTCAGGGCCAGGGCTTGTGAGTGAGTACTGGGTATTTCCTCTTTCTATGAAGGGTTTGGGGATGGAGACCTGAAGAATTCCATGGGACGATGTGGAAATGGTAGGTGATGCTGGTGATGGTGTTGATGGCACATCATCTGTTTGTGGGGAGGCAGGTGGCTATGGTGATTTGAGCAGCAAAAAGAAGCTGACACCACAGCAGAAGAGGGACTAGGGGGAGGCAAAGTTCTTTTGTGATTTTTCTTTCAACTACTGGATTGCAACTCATGCTTGGAAGTCAGTGTCACTGAGGGGCATTGGATAACAGGGAACAGGGGCTCCTATCTGTCCCTGATACCAGAGATATGTCTGAAGGTGACGATGTGTGAGTTGCTTTCCTACCCCTGCTCCTGACTAGTCCTGATCTAGTACCTCCTCCCTACCTTGGTGATGAATGGGGGTGGGGGGGCAGGACGGGACAGGGGGTGTAAGTGTAACGAGGCGAGCAGCTCTGACTGTTTTGTGATTAAAATGGACATGGAGACTGACATTACACAGGATGGTGCTGCCACCTTGTGGACAAGTGCTGAAACTGCTCAAGAGGTGGACGCTGTAAAATCTGATCCCCTCCCTCAGGCACTTGTTGTACAGGAAGTAAAAGTGCGGGAAAAGGACATTGAGCTACTGGAGCTGGACATGAGCAGACCTGCCTCGGACTGCCCTCATCGCTGAAGTGTGAGGGATTGCCAGAACTGCTGCAGATGGGATACTGGACTCAAGGGATCTCCGGACCGTCTCCTTCCTCCGTACCAAGAGACTGTAAGCTAGTCCTCTGTTGAGAGGGCTGAAGATCTTCCCACTTCTCTCCCTTGGAGTCGCCGCCGTTTACCCGGAGTCCAGGCCTGCTACGTGGGAGCCCTCCCTCCTTGTGTTTTGGACTGGTAATATAACCTATAGGGCAAGTCAGGGACAGAATTCTTGTTTATCATTGCTGTTTTTTTTGTGTTCTGCGCCGCACGTCTGAAGTTAAAGACCCGGATAGCAAACCCTGGTTATGTGTGCTGCTAAGCCAGCGGCGTGTGTCATTGAGATGTTTACCAGTAAAGAAATGTACCGTTACATAAAATCCGAGCGTGGGGATTTTGTTGGCGCAGATTATGGGAACTCCGCCGCGGCCTTACCCAAGGTCACTTCATAAGCACCAACAGTGATAGAGAAACAGGGAAAATTAAAACTCTATCACACAGCATGCTCACACAGAGTAATCAGGCAACAAGTGATAAGGAAGAAAACTAAAGCAGGGAGGAAATAACCAGATGGCAGTCGGTATCTTCCACCTCTGTGGCAGATCCATGCGATTGGGACACAGGACTCCAATCAACAGAACTATCAAAAAACATAAGAGATTGCTACATGCACCAGAGGAAGGTGTTTCATTTCGTGCATAACAGGCACAGATCTACCACAATTTCGCCCTGTGGCAGCTCCACCACCAGTAGCACCACCACTGACACAACCCCCATTTGATGTTCACCTCATTCTTTGCCCTCCCCATCCAAAAAATGGCAGAATATTAGAAGGCCTATATACAGAGAGAGACTGCACAGCAGATTATTACACTGCCTGTGTACTGAGTGCCCCCACAGACCCTTTTCAAAGAGTACCTACACAGACCATTTTTTTCTGAATACCCACACAGAACCTAGTGCAGTGGAGTAACAGAGCTTTCTTGGTTTTAAGCCTACAGAAACTGGTGAACAGTGGCCAAATAGGGCTTGTTAATTTAGATTAGTCACACAGAGCCTGGTGCAATGCATGAAAAGCTTTTTCAGAGATTGAGCCCACAAAACCTAATGCACAGTTGCCACACAGAGCTTTTTGTAACAGTACACCCCACTGGAAGCCAACACTGTCCCTCACTTCAATGACGTCCTATCCCAGCGCTATTCACAGCAAAATGGCTGCGCAACCCGTGATCCGGCCTATTTACAGGCTTAGTCACGTGGTGCGCTGGTCTGTCACACCCATGCAAATACTTGGCATGGCTATGATGGCTCCGGAGGTACCCAGAGACTAAAAGCTTGGTGATTTGCTGCACTGCAGTCTTTCACCAAGCTTTATTCAGATAGCAAACCCGACAAAGAAGCTAGACATACAGTTAAAAGTGTTTGGGTCCGAGACCAGTATACCCAGTGTTCAGTACAAACCCCAAACTTTACAGTTCAGGATTGTGTAGAGCCCCTGAATCCCTCAGGGCACTACTAGGTACTGCATCCTGACAAAGATGTAGGGTCTACCCCCAGGGACCTAGAAGACCAGTGTGGGTACCACCACAACACATAACATCCCCAGTTCCTATGGGATTATTGACTAGTCCGGGACCCAATGGATGGCGGCCCAGAGGTGGAGCCAGTCCAGTCCACTAGACGGCAACCCGGTGGGAGGGGACAGACAGACGGACAGAACGACAGTGGAGTCCGATAGTGACAGTTGATGTGAACGGACGTGTCTCCAGACTGGGTCGTGTAGCAGTAGCCTAGGCTTCAGAGGGGAGTGGTTGCCGGGGAGGGTGCAGCCAAGTACCTTTGGAGACATGTCAATTGTTTTTGCCATTTGGGTTTTGCACTGCAAAGCTGAGTTTTTGACCAAAGTTCTGCCACAAAAAGGCTGCAGTTTGAACTGCATAGTGCGGTTTAGAAAACCAAATTCCCATAGACTTTGCTTGAAAACCAGAACACATCCATTTTGGTATGAAATGCTGCAGTTGAAAAAGCAGGTAAAAAGCAGGTAAAAAGCAAAGTGCGTTCTTACCCTAACACAGAAGTTGCATTGCATCCCCCTCGTGTGGTCTCCCTTCTTTCTGCGCCGGATCCCACCATTCACTCCCTGGGGCCCGGCCCTACCTGCGGAGGGCCTACCATCCAGGCTGCCATCACCTTCAGCTTGGATGGTAACAGACTGTGCAGCGAGCGGCGGTTCCATCACCATAACCGCAACATGTAAGAGGCATTGTGGCGCCCTGGACAAGCCAGGTCGTCACAGAACTACACCAATACACCCCACACCCCGATTAGGCACACCGAAGCCAAACACAAAATCCTTGTTGCCTTCCTCCAGGGGCTGATGTCCACACTAGGGGGTGGGCCAGGCTGTTGGTCCCACCCACCGAGGAGTTCACAGTCCTGGAGGCGGGAAAAGGAAGCAGATCAGATACAGTTTCAATTGGAAGTGAGAGGAGTAAAGTGGTAGAGGAGCAGTCTGAAGGCGGTCCGGGTGTGTGGCCCGGACGGTACAGCAAGGTTGGCAGACGGTGGGGATCGTCTGCAGGAGAGGCTAATTGGAGCGAATCGTACAGACCGTGGACGGGCGGTGGCCCGGCGGTACCGGGTCGGCGAGCAAAGAGAAGCCAGCACCATCCGTCAGGGCTTACGGACCCCGACAAGGCTAGGAGTCGCCGCTGAAATTGTCAAATCCGTTAGCGAAGGGAACCTCCGGGGTTTCCCAGCAGTCAAGACCCGATTGAAGGCGACAGCTCACACCGTAGAGGGAAACACAGTCAACGCCAAGGCTACAGTTCCCAGGGCCAGAGCCTGCGGGAAAAAGGGGCTCCCTCAGCCTCCAAGCTGGGGAGCGGGTTACCGGTGGGAAGCCATTGGAACCGTAACATAACACAGGTGCAGGGAAAGGCAGTCACCATCAACCTGCCAGGAGGAGAAACACCGCAGCCGTCTGTGGGACCCGTCCATCCAGCCGTTTGTTTTACCGGAGACTTTGCATTCGTCAGTGGCTGAGTGAGTACCACCGTGCCGTGCGGCACAGCACTGCCCCCATGACCCTGCACCTCACCAGGCCCCGTAACCCGCCTGCTATCCATCCCTACCTCCCTCACCAGGCCCCGGGACAACCAACCCCTTATCCACGAAGGGGAGAACCAACATACAAGCTGCTCCCCGTCATCGCTCCCGGGATCCCCGTCCAGAGCAGCGGTGGTGTCACCAATCTCACCACAACCGTGGGTGGCGTCACGGACAATATCCCTAAACCCAAACCACCCCCTTTCACTCACGGGCGAGGAACGCCGCTCGAGTCCCCGGGATCCGGCCCACCGCTCGAGCCACCACCGAGTAGCAGCAGCAGCCGGACCCAAGCAGTGGGTGAGCGCAGCGTCCACTCCTCCGTCCGCGACAACTTGGCGTCACGAACAGGATCTTACCGCTCTGCCGTCTGGTAGAGGTGCGCCTTGTGACCGCCGGAGGTGTCCGGCCGAAAATTTTGAGAAGCCGCCATTTTGGGCGCAAAAAGTCCCCGCCCGAGCGTCTCCTCGAGCAGTGGAGGCGCGAAGGCCAAAACCCCGCCCCGATAGAGGAGGAGCCGGAAAAAGACTAAGGGGGATGAAAACAAGATGTCTGCGCCCGACGGAGCCGCTGGAGGAGCGGTGGTCACAGCCACATGTAACTAGTGCTGCAGCGTGCAGGGACGCCAGGACTCTGCTGAAACACGTTCCTGGACCCAACAGCAAGATGTGCCAGGAGCTCCCGGCAAAAGTCCACTTCATGCTGGCGAAGTGGACGTCGGAGATGAAGGGCCTGGCCGCAACCGTTTGGGCATCCGAAGTGGAGGTGGTCTCAGAGGAGCGGGTAAGCGACCCACGCCCCTATGTCCCCGAGGGATCGGTCGATACGGCTGAGGGGCCCGGCCTGCTGCCGTCCACCACGCTACCTCCCTCACTGCCCATGCCCACGGCCAACGCCCCGACCGACCCGTTACCCCTGCCACCGGTAGCGGAGCCTGCAGCGTCTGTGGGAGAGGGCCCAGACCTGCAGCCCACGGGCCCTACCTTTACCACCACCCTGGCAGACGTCCCGGCTTCCATCCCAGCCGCGACGGAGGGGACGACGGTCCTGGCAGCCCGCCCGGCCGCAACGGAGGCGACCCTCGCCCAGAAGCCAGCACTGCAAGTCCCGCTGACCGCTCCCAGACACCCGGCGGGGATGCAGCTGCCAGGAGGCAGAGCAGGCCATGTCACAGCGGGGTCCCTCATTACCGAAGGTACCGGTTGTAGCCGGCACGGGGGGACTCTGAGGGAAGGAGTCTTGCGAGGATAATTTGCATATTCCCAGTGCCTTCTGGGATAAGTGAAGAGTCACCGCGAGCTCAAGGAGAACCGGGTTTTGGCCGTTACAGCCGGAAGGAAGACTTCTGAAAACCGCGCGCCGCTAGGCTAGAATTTTAGCCTGTCTTCTTCATTGTGAGCGTGAGTGAGCAAAGTGTGAGCAAAAGTAAGTGTGAGTAGAATTGTTTGTATTTAGTTGTTTAATTACTTAACATTTGTTTAGTGCTATCCCCATTAGAAAATGTGCTCCACTATTGCTAATGCGATCCAGTGTACATCTTGTCTCATGTATGCAGTCCTTGAAAAGCCGTTCGAGGGTGCATACTGTTGTTCGAGATGTGCGCAAGTTGCACATTTGGAAGCCCAGATACTGGATCTAAATGAGCAGCTGGCAACTCTGAGATGCATTAGCAATATGGAAAGGAGTGTGCTGCTCACTGAGCAGCAGCTTGCTGGGTCAGATGTGGGGGAGGATCGTAGTAGGGAGCGGCAGGACGGTGAGGTAGGTAGCTGGGTGACAGTTAGAAAGGGGGGTAAAGGGAAAAGTGCTAGGAAGGCTAGTCCTGAACTGACACACCCCAATAGGTTTGCAAACTTGGCAGATGAGGGGGATGTCATTACAGGGGTAGCATTGCTGCAGCAAGGCATGACCTCTGAACGCCAGAGGAGTGTCTGCTCCAGTAAGGGGGGGAATAGGAGTGCAGGGCAGGCAAGACAGGTACTGGTAGTGGGGGGACACAATTATTAGGGGGACAGATAGGGCAATCTGTCACAAAGACAGGGATCGCCGAACAGTGTGTTGTCTTCCTGGCGCTCGAGTTCGGCACATCGCTGATCGGGTTGACAGATTACTGGGAGGGGCTGGGGAGGACCCAGCGGTCATTGTACACATTGGCACAAATGACAAAGTTAGAGGTAGGTGGAAGCTCCTTAAAGATGATTTCAGGGAATTAGGTTGTAAGCTTAAAGCATGGACCTCAAAGGTGGTATTTTCGGAAATACTACCTGTGCCACGAGCCACACCAGAGAGGCAAAGAGAGATCAGGGAGGTTAACAGGTGGCTCAGGAATTGGTGTAGGAAAGAGGGTTTTGGGTTCCTGGAGAATTGGGCCGACTTTTCAGTTGGCTACAGATTCTATGCTAGGGATGGGCTGCATCTTAATGGGGAAGGTGCAGCTCTGCTGGGGCAGAAAATGGCTAGAAGGTTGGAGGAGTGTTTAAACTAGGAATGGGGGGTGAGGGTATTCACTTTATAGAAGGGGAATGTAGTGCAGATAGTGACCAGGGCACAAGTAATGAAATTGGGGGTGGTACGGGGGGAAGGGTTAGGACAGTTAATACAGTAAGCAGGAATACAGGTACAGAGTCATACGTAACGTGCATGTACACTAATGCCCGAAGCCTCACAAATAAGGTGGAAGAATTAGAATTAATATTGTTGGAAGAAAATTATGATATAGTGGGGATATCAGAGACATGGCTGGATGAGAGCTATGACTGGGCTGTTAATTTACAGGGTTATAGCCTATTCAGGAATGACCGTACAAATAAGCGAGGGGGAGGTGTGTGTCTATATGTAAAATCATCCTTAAAACCCATCCTGCGTGACAACATATGTGAGGATACTGAGAATGTAGAGTCCCTATGGGTGGAGATAAGGGGGGGGAGAATGAATAATAAAATACTGATAGGGGTGTGTTATAAGACGCCGAATATTATGGAAGAGGTAGAGAATCTCCTCATAAAGCAAATTGATAAAGCAGCGAGTCTCGGAGAGGTAATTATTATGGGGGACTTTAACTATCCTGATATAAATTGGGGAACAGAAACTTGCAGTTCCAGCAAAGGAAATAGATTTTTGATAACAATGAAAGATAATTACCTTTCACAAATGGTACAGGACCCCACAAGAGGGGGAGCACTACTAGACCTTGTACTAACCAATAGGCGAGACCGCATATCAAATATACAAGTTGGGGGTTACTTGGGGAATAGTGATCACAAAATAATAAGTTTTCATGTATTCTTTAGTAAGATATCTAGTAGAGGGGCTACAAGGACACTAAACTTCAGGAAAGCAAATTTTAAACGGTTGAGAGATGATCTTAGTGCAATAAACTGGGATGATTTACTAAGTAATAAAAGTACACAAAGCAAATGGGAGACTTTTATGAGCATCCTGAATAGGGCTTGTGCAGAAAATATACCCTATGGGAACAAACATGCTAGAAATAGGAGGAAACCCCTATGGCTAAATAGAGCTGTAAGGGAAGCAATAAAAGAAAAACAGAAAGCCTTAAAAGAATTAAAGAGGGTAGGTAGTGATGAGGCATTATATAATTATAGAACATTAAATAAAATATGTAAAAAGCAAATTAAGTTAGCTAAGTTTGAGACAGAGAGACTCATTGCGAGAGAAAGTAAAAATAATCCTAAAATATTCTTTAACTACATAAACAGTAAAAAACTGAAAAGCGATAGTGTTGGCCCCCTTAAAAATAGTCTTGGTGAAATGGTGGAAGGGGATGAGGGTAAAGCCAACCTGCTGAATGACTTTTTTTCTACGGTTTTTATACAAGAAAATGCCATGGCAGATGACATGACCAGTGATACCATAAATTCACCCTTGAATATTACCTGCTTAACCCAGCAGGAAGTACGCCGCCGCCTCGAAATCACTAAGGTTGACAAATCTCCGGGCCCGGATAGCATACACCCCAGAGTACTACAGGAATTGAGTTCTGTGATAGATAGACCATTATTTTTAATCTTCTCAGATTCCTTAACAACAGGGTCGGTACCGCAGGACTGGCGCATAGCAAATGTGGTGCCAATATTCAAAAAGGGGACAAAAACTGAGCCGGAATATTATAGGCCGGTAAGTTTAACCTCTACGGTTGGTAAAATCCTTGAGGGTTTCTTGAGAGATGCTATACTGGAGTATCTCAAGAAAAATAACCTTATGACAGAGTATCAACATGGGTTTATGAGGGATCGATCCTGTCAAACTAATTTGATCAGCTTCTATGAAGAGGTAAGTTCAAGCCTGGACCAGGGAAATGCAGTGGATGTTGTGTATATGGACTTTTCAAAAGCTTTTGATACGGTGCCACACAAAAGGTTGGTACATAAAATGAGAATAATGGGGATAGGGGAAAATATGTGTAACTGGGTTAAAAACTGGCTCAGTGATAGGAAACAAAGGGTGGTTATTAATGGTACGTACTCGGACTGGGTCTCAGTTCATAGTGGGGTACCACAGGGGTCAGTATTGGGCCCGCTTCTTTTCAACATATTTATAAATGACCTTGTTGGGGGCATGCGGAGTAGAATTTCAATATTTGCAGATGATACTAAACTCTGCAGGGTAATCAATACAGAGGAGGATAATTGTATATTACAGGGAGATTTATGTAAATTGGAGGATTGGGCTGAGAAGTGGCAATTGAAGTTTAATGTAGATAAATGTAAGGTCATGCACTTGGGTAGAGGAAATAACATTTATGATTATGTACTTAATTGTAGAACACTGGGTAAAACAGACACAGAAAAAGACTTGGGTGTATGGGTGGATGGTAAACTTCACTTTAGTGGACAGTGTCAGGCAGCTGCTGCCAGGGCTAATAAAATAATGGGATGTATTAAAAGAGGTATAAGTGTTCATGAAAAAAATATAGTTCTACCTCTGTACAAGTCACTAGTGCGACCGCACTTAGAATACTGTGTACAATTCTGGTCACCGATATATAAGAAGGACATAGCTGAACTGGAGAGGGTGCAGAGAAGAGCGACCAAGATTATTAGAGGAATGGGTGGGCTGCAATACCAAGACAGGTTATTAAACTTGGGGTTATTTAGTTTGGAAAAACGAAGGCTTAGGGGGGATCTAATCACAATGTATAAATATATGAGGGGACAGTACAGAGACCTTTCCAAAGATCTTTTTACACCTAGGCCTGCAACTGGAACACGGGGGCATCCGCTACGTCTTGAGGAAAGAAGGTTTAATCATAATCACAGACGAGGATTCTTTACTGTACGAGCAGTGAGACTATGGAACTCTCTGCCGCATGATGTTGTAATGAGTGATTCACTACTAACATTTAAGCAGAGCCTGGATGCCTTTCTTGAAAAATTTAATATTACCAGTTATGTATATTAGATTTTATGACAGGGTATTGATCCAGGGAGCTAGTCTGATTGCCGGATGTGGAGTCAGGAAGGAATTTTTTTCCCCATTGGAACTTGTTTGCCACATTGGGGTTTTTTTTGCCTTCCTCTGGATCAACATGTTAGGCTACGGGTTGAACTAGATGGACTTAGAGTCTCCCTTCAACCTTAAAAACTATGATACTATGATGATACTATGACTCAGGCTGGGCCCATCCACCACACCGCCTGAACCGGAGCAAGCAGAAAGTGCTCCGCACCGGGAGCGGCAGCAAAGGCAGCTGCGCCGCGGGATTGCTGATTAAGAAAGAAAAGTTAGAGCATGGTAGCGGTTCCCGGTTACCTTGTTGTCGATCCCCATTGGGACTCTGCTGACATTCCAGACGGCCCTCAAGGCTAAGGAGTCCGGTTGGAGGAGCAGTCGTACCCGCATCATCGGCAGCTGAAAATTGAGTCCTGTGGGACAGTGTCACCCCTGTGTGAGGGTGGCGGAGATAGTCTACCCTAGGAATGGATGGTCTCAATATACCCCTGGAAATAAAAATAGATATGGTGAGCACAGATATTTGCATTGCTTCTGTCTTTACCTACATGTGCACATTCTGTAGGCAGATTAGAATCATAAATGTATAGTTTGTTTGGCATTTATTAATGTGCCTGACTCATTTTGAGATACACTGGAGACTCACAACAGGAGAGTGTATTTATTTGGCCTTTTGAAGCATTCATTGCAGTTTTCTAGTAATGTCAGCATTGGTCTGGAAAGCATTTTATGCATGTACAAAAGGCATTTCAGGGTGGTTAAGCCACTATTAAACATGTTTTGGGTTTGTTTTGTTTGTTTGCATTTCTGTGCTTTTTCTATTGCTAATGTGCAGAGATTTCTCTATACATTTTGAGTTGTATTTCTATGTTTGGTTTATTATGCATGTTCCTTGGGGTCACCATGTCTGGAATGGTAACAGTAATGTGTATTGTATAATGGAAAATATATGTGGAACATATGGCACTTCATGGGTTAGTAGTCATTTTGTTGCTCATGGCTTACTGTAGGTTTATTTTTATTTTTTTTAAAAATTAAAAGGAGATGAATCATTATTCAGTGGTTTAAGATTTTTACTGGTGAACGTTTTTTTGTTTCCCATGGTTATTGTGTTATTATGTCACTATATGAGTGTTATGGGTTGTTGTTTTCATACACATGGATGTGTGTTCCTATTTTTTACAATTGCTGCAATACAAGACTGTCTAATTTTTTTGAATCTACAATTGTTAGAATTTGTGATCTTATTTTTTTTTTTTACAGTGGATCTTGTCAAACGGCGATGGTGCTCAGCCCGTGACCAGTTCAGAAGAGAGTATAACCCTGTGGCCACCACAGCTGCTGCTGCAAAAAAGAAAAAATACAGTTAGGTCCAGAAATATTTGGACAGTGACACAAGTTTTGTTATTTTAGCTGTTTACAAAAACATGTTCAGAAATACAATTATATATATAATATGGGCTGAAAGTTTTCACATCCAAATCGGAGAAAGGGTTTAGGAATCATAGCTCTGTAATGCATAGCCTCCTCTTTTTCAAGGGACCAAAAGTAATTGGACAAGGGACTCTAAGGGCTGCAATTAACTCTGAAGGCGTCTCCCTCGTTAACCTGTAATCAATGAAGTAGTTAAAAGGTCTGGGGTTGACTACAGGTGAGTGGTTTTGCATTTGGAAGCTGTTGCTGTGACCAGACAACATGCGGTCTAAGGAACTCTCAATTGAGGTGAAGCAGAACATCCTGAGGCTGAAAAAAAAGAAAAAATCCATCAGAGAGATAGCAGACATGCTTGGAGTAGCAAAATCAACAGTCGGGTACATTCTGAGAAAAAAGGAATTGACTGGTGAGCTTGGGAACTCAAAAAGGCATGGGCGTCCACGGATGACAATAGTGGTGGATGATCGCCGCATACCTTCTTTGGTGAAGAAGAACCCGTTCACAACATCAACTGAAGTCCAGAACACTCTCAGTGAAGTAGGTGTATCTGTCTCTAAGTCAACAGTAAAGAGAAAACTCCATGAAAGTAAATACAAAGGGTTCATATCTAGATGCAAACCATTCATCAATTCCAAAAATAGACAGGCCAGAGTTAAATTTGCTGAAAAACACCTCATGAAGCCAGCTCAGTTCTGGAAAAGTATTCTATGGACAGATGAGACAAAGATCAACCTGTACCAGAATTATTATTATTATTATTATTTATTTATAGAGCACCATTGATTCCATGGTGCTGTACATGAGAAGGGGGTTACATACAAAATACATGTACAAGTATGTACAGAATGATGGGAAGAAAAAAGTTTGGAGAAGAAAGGGAACGGCACATGATACAAGGCACACCACATCCTCTGTAAAACATGGTGGAGGCAGCGTGATGGCATGGGCATGCATGGCTTTCAATGGCACTGGGTCACTTGTGTTTATTGATGACATAACAGCAGACAAGAGTAGCCGGATGAATTCTGAAGTGTACCGGGATATACTTTCAGCCCAGATTCAGCCAAATGCCGCAAAGTTGATCGGACGGCGCTTCATAGTACAGATGGACAATGACCCCAAGCATACAGCCAAAGCTACCCAGGAGTTCATGAGTGCAAAAAAGTGGAACATTCTGCAATGGCCAAGTCAATCACCAGATCTTAACCCAATTGAGCATGCATTTCACGTGCTCAAATCCAGACTTAAGACGGAAAGACCCACAAACAAGCAAGACCTGAAGGCTGCGGCTGTAAAGGCCTGGAAAAGCATTAAGAAGGAGGAAACCCAGCGTTTGGTGATGTCCATGGGTTCCAGACTTAAGGCAGTGATTGCCTCCAAAGGATTCGCAACAAAATATTGAAAATAAAAATTTTTTTTTTGGGCTTGGTTTATTTGTCCAATTACTTTTGACCTCCTAAAATGTGGAGTGTTTGTAAAGAAATGTGTACAATTCCTACAATTTCTATCAGATATTTTTGTTCAAACCTTCAAATTAAACGTTACAATCTGCACTTGAATTCTGTTGTAGAGGTTTCATTTCAAATCCAATGTGGTGGCATGCAGAGCCCAACTCGCGAAAATTGTGTCACTGTCCAAATATTTCTGGACTTAACTATATGTCCATTATGAAAAACTGAACTTCCTTATGCCCATTATGGAAGTACCAAAGTAAGTTTCTACCATTACATCACATGGTGGTTTTATTTAAAAGGCACACACTAATTTTTTTTTTTTGTCATCAAAGTACAGAGGATAACCTAAGATAGTGAGGAAGCCCAGTCAGCAGTATTAACAGCGACCTCTGCTTCTGAGATGGAGCCAATCTCATATCAACCTCCACCAATCCCCAACACCAGCCAGCCAGACACAGAAGAAATGTCCTCTGATTTGGGTTTGGGCACAAGTCAATCCACTAAAGTAATTGCAGGCCAGTCTACAGGGCAACAAAGTGGCCCTTCACCAGTTCTTGCAGAGAGTAGTCCACAGCAACATGCAGGCACACAGCCAAGAATATCAACTAATACCATGCGCACAGTAGCCCAATCTATCCGTGGTCGCAGACATAGGCGTTATGAAGATTTACGTTCCCTGCAGATATCATTAATACCAGAATTATACACAAGATGAATTCACTGATACCAGAGAGTGATGGAGAGAGATTTTGCCGCTCCCTTTCTCCCTCTCTTGCATTGGTTGCACCTGATAGGCAGGACAGATTAAGGGCGTCCTTAATAACACTAATATCTGCTACCCAACGTGAGCCAGAACCCATTTATTGTTTTGAAGTGATAGAACAATGGAGAGCCAATCCACGTGGCCCACACACAAACACAACTCAACAAACTGTGGAAAGCCAAACAGATGAACATTTCTCTAATTTTCAACTAAATCCTGTAGTGCAACAAACACATATACAGTGTCCATCTTCTTCTATGGTAACTGATGTACAAATTAGGCCAACAGTTGTCCCACACCAAACAGGTACATTAATGACACAAATGCCATCTCAACAGGCAACATTTGTCCCACAAATACCCCAACAAACACCAATGCAAACCTCTTTTAACTATCCTAGTATTGGTAGTAATGTTCATAGACTACCTCAAATGATTCAACAACCAACAGCATACCATGTTCCTAATAATCCACAACAACAGTACTTTCAACAACAGACTTACCCAACTAACTTCACATACACATGACATTTCCAGGAGGGATTTTCCGGTCGTTGATTCCTATATTATTCCCAATTACCCTTACCCGGTATCAATAATACACGGACACTGCTTGCGACTTGGTAAAAAATGGCCACAGCAGCCCTTTATTGCCTATTGTTTACACACTAACACAAGGGGGCGCCGTCCAACGGGCGTCCCCAACATTTAACAATAGGTAATACCATAATAATAATAATACAGTACGTAATACAATACGTAACCCTGGGTAGGCCCGGTCCAGAAACCACCTTCCACCACCAAAACATGATCCCTGGCCGCAACACACACCGGGCCGGAGATGAGGTATGAATCACCTACGGATCAATACCCCCCACCTTGCAGGACCCATGCCTGCAAGATCCTTGTAACCGGAGCCACTATATCCTACAAGTGACTCTCCAATCAAATAACATTATCCGTTAAACCGCCTCTGGACCAGACCTACCCCCGCCACAGAACAGGCCACGTGACACCTTGCGTGGCCTGGACCCCCACACACCCAACGCTTGCTCCCCCAACTTGCAAGCCAAACCAACCATTAAAACCTTTCCATCTATCACTTAAACTCTGAGCATCCCATATATGCACCATCCAGCATACCCAGTCCACCTTACTGCACCGCACTCCCCTGATCCTTGGTGGCAGGAGCCACCGGGTCCCTCTGACGGCCACTCAGGCCCACCATGCCTCAAGCTCCCAAACTATACCGGAATCCATACCATGCCCCGCTGGCCTTATTATAACCAATTAAATGCAGTACCGACTGTACCATCGTCCTCCCCAGTACTGACCAAAGAACCACTGTACAGTCACCCTGTACAGTCAGTCCTCCTCCTGTCTCCAGCTGAATTAAACCACCACTGGGGTTGAGATACAACAACAGGATGACACTCACACTGCTTATGCTACTGGGTCACTTCGCACCCCAAACCTAGTTCTCCCAGGAAACCGCTAAAGTGAAACCCCGCTGTAAAACGACTGCAATCCGTAGCCTTGAAATGTCCCCTACAGCTGACCTTGCAGCTTCCCCAGAGCCAAATATCACTACTGGTCTCCCCTGACCGATTTATTCCGCCATCACACCCTCTGACAACAACAGAGGCTCGAGCTGTCTTCCCCAGAAAATCCCAAAATCTTCCCACATACTCAACTACCACACTAATGGACCTTCTTCATCCGAAATCAGGCCCACTTAATTTCAACGAGGCCCACACGGCCTAACGGAACCATGCTCCACCCCAAAATTAACACGGCCTCAAAAAACAAAACAACCGCAACCATCGCCCTGTACCCCTTACTGAGTCGAAGATATTGAAGCATTACCTTCGATCCCAAGGTCCCCAACAACACCTCCAACCATAATGCATAGTCCGCTTGCCTCTGCAAACTGGACCACGACAAGCTCCCTGTACTACAATGCCTACCGGAAAATTGCAGCCACACCACTGGCCCGATTGACTCCATATGCAACTATGGGCATCAGGAGACACAACTTTACCAAACACCATGTCCGGGCCTTTCGATCTCAAGGAAAACCTTGTGACACGCAACCCCCTTTGAGCTCTCATATTACACCCCAAGATAAATTAAAACCTTGGCCACACCATAGTATCCGCTCAAAGCCGACCACCGAGGGGCGTACCACCATTTTCCCGTAACGCACAACTGCACCTTCAAACCAAATACCTTCGTGCCGTGAGACCGGAGCACCACGACTCCCTAAGCAAACCCTTACCCAGATGCCCATACCTACCACCGGGCCAAGCATTCCTTTTTTTTTTTTTTTAAATTGTATATGAATATTAAATAGACTCCACCAGCCCACAGATGCCAGGAGTCCACCCATGCAAAACACCCAATAATACCAGATGGCCCTAAGCTATCCGACTTACACTCTATGCACCACAAGTACCCAATCCTCTAGTCCAAACCATAACTCGCATAGTCCCCACCTGTAATCACGGCTGTCCGAAGAA
The DNA here is from genome assembly GCF_048569485.1 of Anomaloglossus baeobatrachus. NCBI lineage: Eukaryota > Metazoa > Chordata > Amphibia > Anura > Aromobatidae > Anomaloglossus > Anomaloglossus baeobatrachus. Next base: position 146,274,351 of record NC_134361.1, on the reverse strand, counting down.
CTCCATTATTCCGTCCGCAGCCCACCATTGCTGATTAACCGAGTTCACCCACAGCAGCCCAAAGCTGCCCAGCACCTACATTAACACCAATTCAGTCACGCTGGACTCAACATTCCTCCCAGCACCAACCTCCACAATGGGATAACATGCTGACTAGCCACAAATTAACCCCATGTTACCATTGATGCGTTTGCAAACCTACAAACCCATTACAGCAACCAACACTTCACCTTCTCCTACATTTCCGCTCTCCTTTATTCACTTATCCACAGCAACCCTCGCGCCATACCGGGGCCCCGCACCTACACATCACTCATAAAAACCCCCTGAAAACTCCTCGAACACACCGTACCGCGGGACCCCTCCCCCCTTTACCTTACCCACCATAATTCATCCAATAAGAACCACCATGCATCAGAAGATTAATAATGAAACACCCCAGCAAACCTTCAATAACTGCGCCGTCTCACCCGCTCACATGTGCCGCAATCATCAGCCCCCTTAACCAAGTCTCACAAGACCTAAACTGCGGTAAACGCTGAACCTCGCCATCCCCAACCTGCAACTGTAACCACCGGACCTGACGCCACCTGCACCCTCACGGCCTCGCTGCCATGAGACCACCCCGTCCGTAACTCTGCCCCTGGCCTCCAGAACAACCAACCGACCTATGAACTAACCACATGCTCCAAACCCCCCCAGCTGCTATCCATATCTCCAGACACTACTCCACTACAGCGACTGTCCCCCCACCACTACAAAAAGGCTGAAACTTAAATTGATTACAGCGCCAGGCTGCCTCCAGAGGACGCCCTCAGATCAGCCGTCACCGTCCTTTTCGCCAGTCGTCCGTCGCTGATCCCGGGACAGTCCCTCAAGCTGCAGGCACCGAATACCCGCCGGGTTCGCCCCCTGACGCCAGGAGCACCGTGTCCACATGCCCTGTTTGGGCCGATTGTCGCCTCCACAATGCTGGGCACTCCCCTCCTGGGGGAAGCCGCTACTGATGAGAGCTGCACCCTTGTCCCAATGCCTGCTCCAGGATAGACAGCAGGCCTCCTGTCTCCTCCTCATTGCCACCTGTTGCGCCCAGTCCTCCGGTCCCGATGATCCAGCCACACAGGTGAGGTGACCCTGCAGGCGCCTCCTGTCTCCTCCTCGCCGCCGCCTACTGCGCCCAGTCCTCCGGTCCCGATAATCCAGTCACACACGTGAGGTGACCCTGCAGGCGCCTCCTGTCTCCTCCTCGCCGCCGCCTTCTGCGTCCAGTCCTCCGGTTCCAATAATCCAAGCCACACAGGTGAGGTGACCCTGTAGGCAGCCGTCCTCCGCCCCCCCGCGGAGGGATGGGGGGTGTTGTCCATCCACCGCCGCTGGGCGCGCTCCCTGCCGGGAGCGGCCGCATCGCTCAAAAAATCCAGCCTGAGGCCTCACACCGGAAGTAGGCCCCTGGGCTGGACACGCCCCCTTTTCGGCCGTCGCGGCCCTGCAGGAGATTCCTCCCGACAGCCAGAGCGGGCGCTGCAAGCTACCGCTGCCCACCCAGCTGCGGAGGGTCCCCACGGGAGTGGGGGCTCTCACGTTGTCATCCTCACCCCCACCTTCCCCAAAAGACCCCAGCGAGTCCTGAAACTGCCAGCACTACAGCAAAGAGGGGGGGGGGAGGGGAAGGTGCCGAGGAGACACCCAGGCAGCCTGGGTGTAGGACTGCACTACCTGGGCGCCCTGCACCGCCATGCTGACCAGATCCGAGGATTCCTCAGGACATCATGATGGAGGTTCCCCAGCCCGTCCAAGCTGCAGATCTGCGATGTCCGGATCCATCATGCTGGATGTCATGATGGAGGTTCCCCAGCCCGTCCAAGCTGTCATCCAGGAAATGCAAGAGGAGGTAATGGACTCCCATCTCCTATTATATACACCATAAAGCTCCCTCCTTTCCTTCCACCACACTCCACCCCCTAACCAATCACCTTCTTTTCCTCATTGTTAAACGAACCAACACTGTTTAACCCCATCAACTCCCTACCCTCCGGGCTGTCATGTCGCCCCTACACCCTATGGGTTCCATGGCTTTCTCATACTCAGCCTCTTCCAACACATCAATATGTACCACCTACACTTGGTCTTCCATCTGCTCAAACAACTGCCTCATTATTTGTTCCAAGTACAACAACTGTTACTAGTGGAAACACTGATCAGTCACTCACTACACCATCTACTGTTGTGCAGCAAACATATTCTGTAGATGTCAATGCAATGGAGCCTACACAGGAAAACATCACTAGCCTAGAGGATTTAGTTGAATCATAATGTGATATTGTATGTATTATATTACATTTTGGTATGTTTTCTAGGGTATTGCTGGTGGGGAAACATATCAAAATGTAACACATTACTTACTCTATATACATGTGGTCATATTTTTTGTTTTCATTTACAAAAATTCAATACAAATTACTCTTTCACTTCAAAAACAATACCTGCCTGTTAGAATGATGCCTTGCTCTGGACATGTTGTTTGGACCATCCATTAGAATAAACTGGGTTTAGGGAAAAAATGCACGCACATAAACTACTACACTAACATTCAGACACCTTATTATTAAAAATCCAGCCAGTATGCAGCATCTGCATATGGTCTGGTCCCATACTTGTATTCCAATAGTGTCAAACAAATTATTGCGTGACATTATTGCATAATAAAGTATGGTGTCCCTGACAAAATTGTATTTAAAAAAAAAAAATACAGGGTGTCTTGCAAAAGATAACATACATACATAGGTAAAATAATAAATCTGGACTAACTTTTTCAAATCAAAATTGCCATAATTTTATTAGTCATGTACATTCAGTAGTACTGTTTTTAGATTAACAAAAATTTCTGATGTTAAAACAATATAGTTATATCACAATAGCTTATGGGGACCATAAACACAACCAACCAACCAAAAAAACACAAATTATACCTATGTATGGTCATTTTCTCTTTTGTAATACATATGTGTTTGTGCTTATGTAACCAAGTGATAAAAAACTATAACAATGCCAAAATTATACATGACTATTGCGATTTAAACTAAAATAATCTTTAAACTGATTCCTCACTTGTAGACCAGAAGTGGACACAGTGGTTCTGACACTACCATTCTCTACAAATGGTGCATTTAAAGCAGGCAACTCCTCAATGTCTTCGTCATTGCTTTCATGTAATCTACAGTAATTATGTAACACTACTGACGATTTAATGACAGCCTTGACGGTGGTTGGTTGGAGTTGGATGCTGGTTTGATAAATGCGCCATCTTGAGGCCAAAATGCCAAAGGCACGTTCAACATAGCAACGTGCTCTTGCCAATTTGCTATTAAATAGGGCTTTTGATCTGTCCAGCCCCCTTCTGTGATATGGACGCATCAAATGCCTAGACAATGCAAACCCCTGATCTGCAACCATTACAGAAGGGACAATTGGGCCATTAGTACCAGGCAATGGTCTTGGTGCAGGCAAACTTAAACTATCAGACATTAATCATCTTGCTAAACGTGAACTTCTGAAAATGCGTGCATCTAAGGCACTGCCATAGGCCCCAATATCAGCAAATAAAAAGCAGTAGTTTGTATCTACCATGGCCAAAATAATTACAGAAAAAAACTTATGATAATTAAAATATCTTGATGCAGAGTTCGGTGGTTTCTTCACTCTAATGTGTTTTCCGTCAATGGCACCAATACAATTTGGGAAAGCTGTTTTCTCCAAAAATTCATCTGAAATATGCATCCATTCCTGTGTTGAAGGCAGCTACATGACATGATGCCTAAGGGTCTCCCAAAGCACAGTGCAGGTATGCAGGATAATCTTGCTAATTGTGGACCTTCCCAATAAGAATTCGAAATGTAGACTGCTGATGGATTGCCCAGTTGCTAGGTAACTGAAATAGAATAAAAACATGACATTACTTTGACTATTCATGTAAGTTGTATTTCACACCAAATATTTGTATCATCCAATGACTGGCGAGATACTGTGTATGTTTTTTTATAATTTATTTGGTTGGGAAAAGCATATGTGATCTTTACTTTCCATATTGGAAAAATATTTAATTTTGTGTTTAATAAACAAGCTTGTTTGAGTTAAGCCTCTTGTTTCTTCAATTTTGGTAGAGATACAGTTAGGTACAGAAATATTTGGACAGTGACACAATTTTCGCGAGTTGGGCTCTGCATGCCACCACATTGGATTTAAAATGAAACCTCTACAACAGAATTCAAGTGCAGATTGTAACGTTTAATTTGAAGGTTTGAACAAAAATATCTGATAGAAATTGTAGGAATTGTACACATTTCTTTACAAACACTCCACATTTTAGGAGGTCAAAAGTAATTGGACAAATAAACCAAACCCAAACAAAATATTTTTATTTTCAATATTTTGTTGCGAATCCTTTGGAGGCAATCACTGCCTTAAGTCTGGAACCCATGGACATCACCAAACGCTGGGTTTCCTCCTTCTTAATGCTTTGCCAGGCCTTTACAGCCGCAGCCTTCAGGTCTTGCTTGTTTGTGGGTCTTTCCGTCTTAAGTCTGGATTTGAGCAAGTGAAATGCATGCTCAATTGGGTTAAGATCTGGTGATTGACTTGGCCATTGCAGAATGTTCCACTTTTTTGCACTCATGAACTCCTGGGTAGCTTTGGCTGTATGCTTGGGGTCATTGTCCATCTGTACTATGAAGCGCCGTCCGATCAACTTTGCGGCATTTGGCTGAATCTGGGCTGAAAGTATATCCTGGTACACTTCAGAATTCATCCGGCTACTCTTTTCTGCTGTTATGTCATCAATAAACACAAGTGACCCAGTGCCATTGAAAGCCATGCATGCCCATGCCATCACGTTGCCTCCACCATGTTTTACAGAGGATGTGGTGTGCCTTGGATCATGTGCCGTTCCCCTTCTTCTCCAAACTTTTTTCTTCCCATCATTCTGGTACAGGTTGATCTTTGTCTCATCTGTCCATAGAATACTTTTCCAGAACTGAGCTGGCTTCATGAGGTGTTTTTCAGAAAATTTAACTCTGGCCTGTCTATTTTTGGAATTGATGAATGGTTTGCATCTAGATGTGAACCCTTTTTTTTTTACTTTCATGGAGTCTTCTCTTTACTTTTGACTTAGAGACAGATACACCTACTTCACTGAGAGTGTTCTGGACTTCAGTTGATGTTGTGAATGGGTTCTTCTTCACCAAAGAAAGTATGCGGCGATCATCCACCACTGTTGTCATCCGTGGACGCCCAGGCCTTTTTGAGTTCCCAAGCTCAACAGTCAATTCCTTTTTTCTCAGAATGTACCCGACTGTTGATTTTGCTACTCCAAGCATGTCGGCTATCTCTCTGATGGCTTTTTTCTTTTTTTTCAGCCTCAGGATGTTCTGCTTCACCTCAATTGAGAGTTCCTTAGACCGCATGTTGTCTGGTCACAGCAACAGCTTCCAAATGCAAAACCACACACCTGTAATCAACCCCAGACCTTTTAACTACTTCATTGATTACAGGTTAACGAGGGAGACGCCTTCAGAGTTAATTTCAGCCCTTAGAGTACCTTGTCCAATTACTTTTGGTCCCTTGAAAAAGAGGAGGCTATGCATTACAGAGCTATGATTCCTAAACCCTTTCTCCGATTTGGATGTGAAAACTCTCATATTGCAGCTGGGAGTTTGCACTTTCAGCCCATATTATATATATAATTGTATTTCTGAACATGTTTTTGTAAACAGCTAAAATAACAAAACTTGTGTCACTGTCCAAATATTTCTGGACCTAACTGTAGAATGGTAGATGTGACTTCTCAGATCTTAATTTTAAATTGCACTATGGTTAAGTGATCTACAAAATGATGCCTTAGCGACTTAACATGTATTTCTATATAACCGTTAAAGCATGAGTATACATGACAACACCTACCGTAAAGTCACCAACAGTCGTTCCTCAGGGGAGATGCTAAGGCGCATAGAGGTGTCCTGATGCTTCAAACGATGGTACACAAGGCCAAAGATGCTGTCAAATGAATTCATGGTGAGATGGAAGTAGGCTTGGAATTTAGGAGGAAATTTCCGCATTTCGCCATATAAAATATTAAAATGCCCATGTGTTTTCCTGAGCTTCACAAGGGGGTGAATCCACATCCTTCTCTCCAGTGGTGGCTCTTCTTCAATCATATGTCGCCTAACCCCAAATCTCCTAGATATCAACCAGAGAAAATACATGGTTGCTTCATTGGAGAGAGACATTTTGGAGTGTGTCTAATGTGAGAATGAGCTCTGAAGCCATGTTTTTTAAGGTTTTTTAAACAAACTAAACAAATTGGGTAGTTAATTGACCAATTTAACACACCAGAAGCACATTTAGAAGGGCTAACAAGGTTATTTGTGTGAAAATACGTATCTGAAAAAACGGACGGCATACGGACTGCACACGTACGTCTTTTGTGTCAATACGGACATTCCACACGTACACATGGCTCGCATACGCCATCACACGGATGCCATACGTACCGGAGAAACGCCCCAAAAATACGGAACACGGACCTGAAAAACGGACCGTGTCATACGGACGGTTTTTTTGGCGGAAGTGTGTTTTAGGCCTAATACAGAGTGTTGCAGTGTTTATGAGAGATCCACCGTCAGACTCTTCTGGCAGTGACCAATGCTGAACAGAAGGATTGGCTATTGAAATTCAGTGTTCATTCATCAGAGGAAAGTCAGGAGGCCACTCATCATATTATTGGCAGATCTCACCCATAATTGGCAGATCCAGCAATCCTTTATCTAATGTATATGGGGACTTTTATTCCTCAATTCTCCACTTCACGAAGAACGTACATTTCAACATTCCAGAGAAAAAAAATAAAGTTCCTAAAGTCTACTCCTAACGCAAAGAGGGCAAAAAGGCCAACTACCGTGTTTCCCCGAAAGTAAGACAGTGTCTTACTTTCTTTTTACCCCCAAAAGTGCCACTATGTCTTACTTTCGGGGTATGTCTTATATTGGAAAAAATCCAACAGCAATCGCAGCAAGTCTCCATGCAATGTACCGTATGGGGACTTGCCGCGATTACGCCCTAAGTGTACCGCAAGTTAAGGAAACTTAACCACCAGCGGCTGCACATGAGGGCACTGAGGCTGTGTGATTTTGTATGTTGTCCGTGGTTCTGATGGACCACGGACAACATTACTGCAACATCTCCGCCGGCATGTTAAGGCGCTCAGCTGAGCGCTTTGCCGGCGGCATGTCAGGGTGCTCAGGTGAGCGCTCGGCCGCCGGCATGTTAAGTCGCTCAGCTGAGCGCTTTGCCGGCGGCATGTCAGGGTGCTCAGGTGAGCGCTCGGCCGCCGGCATGTTAAGGCGCTCAGCTGAGCGCTTTGCCGGCGGCATGTCAGGGCGCTCAGCTGAGCGCTTTGCCGCCGGCATGTCAGGGCTCTCAGCTGAGAGCTGTCACATGCCGGCGGCATGTCAGGGCGCTCAGGTGAGCGCTCGGCCGCCGGCATGTTAAGGCGCTCAGCTGAGCGCTTTGCCGGCGGCATGTCAGGGTGCTCAGGTGAGCGCTCGGCCGCCGGCATGTTAAGGCGCTCAGCTGAGCGCTTTGCCGGGCGGCATGTCAGGGTGCTCAGGTGAGCGCTCGGCCGCCGGCATGTTAAGGCGCTCAGCTGAGCGCTTTGCCGGCGGCATGTTAGGGCGCTCAGCTGAGCGCTTTGCCGGCGGCATGTCAGGGTGCTCAGGTGAGCGCTCGGCCGCCGGCATGTTAAGGCGCTCAGCTGAGCGCTTTGCCGGCGGCATGTCAGGGTGCTCAGGTGAGCGCTCGGCCGCCGGCATGTTAAGGCGCTCAGCTGAGCGCTTTGCCGGCGGCATGTCAGGGCGCTCAGCTGAGCGCTCGCCGCTGTAACTGTACTGTAAAGAGGAAAATAAATAAATAAATACATTTTTACTACGTCTTACTTTCGGGGTACGTCTTACATTAGCCGACCCCCCCAAAACCCCCACTACGTCTTACTATCGGGGGTGTCTTACTATCGGGGAAACAGTAGTGTTAATTGTGAAAAAGCAGTATGAACTTTACACAGTCTGACCTTGGGAAGAATGGATTGTTGTTGGCACAGTAGTGTCTGCACAGTTTCCTTTTGTTCTGTTATCTTCCCAATTACACGAACACACTGAGGCTCCAGGTTGGATCTCATGTTATCACTAATATCCGTTTCCTGAATAGTCTGGAAGAAGTAATATGGATGAATGTTAGCATCAAGACATAACTAAAGCTGGGTTCACACATAGCGACAGCGACAACGACGTCGCTGTTACGTCACCATTTTCTGCGACGTAACAGCGACCTGGTAAGTCGCTGTTATGATTGCTGCTTAGCTGTCAAACCCAGCAGAAGCAGCAGCGATCATAACGACGCTGTGCTACATGTGCAGAGAGCAGGGAGCCGCGCTTAGCGCAGGCTCCCTGCACTCCTAGCTACAGTACACATCGGGTTTATTACCCGATATGTACTGCAGCTACATGTGCAGAGAGCAGGGAGCCGCGCACACTACTTAGCGCTGGCTCCCTGCTCTCCTAGCTACAGTACACATCGGGTTAATTACCTGATGTGTACTGCAGCTACATGTGCACAGAGCAGGAGCCGGCACTGGCAGCTAGGGCGGATGCTGGTAACGAAGGTAAATATCGGGTATCCAGGGAAAGGTCTTCCCTTGGTTACCCGATGATTACCCTGGTTACAGCTTACCGCAGCTGCCAGACACCGGCTCCTGCTCCCTGCTTGCTTCATTTCGTCGCTCTCTCGCTGTCACACACAGAGATGTGTGCGTCACATCGGGAGAGCGACGATCAAAAAATGAAGCTGGACATTCAGCAACGACCGGCAACCTCACAGCAGGGGCCAGGTCGTTGCTGGATGTCACACACAGCGACAGCGACGGGACGTCGCTGCAACGTCACAGAAAATGGTGACGTAGCAGCGACGTCGTTGTCGCTGTGTGTTACACCACCTTAAGTATATATACCACATATAGTAAAATTCTATGTAAAAGTAAGGAATATTGTGCACAACCAAGATAAGATATGTGGGATTTTCTATTATTACTTGTCACATACTGTATATCAAAAATTCAACAACTTTTTAAAAGATCAATTGTCCCTGTTGTCACCAATACACCAAACACAGTTCACCTTCATCATCTATACCTGGACTATACCTATATTTCTGTTTGTTTTTTTCCTTCTGACATTTGCCTGTCAGGCAGTTGACAAATTTGCATGGCCTCTGCTTACAGCCGTATAGGATTTGTCCAATACTTAGATAAGCTAGAATGTGTGAAAATTCACCAAATTCCTCACAGTTGCTCTACCTGATTGATACGTTTTCTGCATGTTTAGACAATTTTGTCTAGTTTTGCACCACATATTGCTTGGCTTATTTTGTTATACATTTTGGTGCAATTTGGCAGACATGATTACATTTACATCAAAACCAACCTCTACTGCTCCAAGCGCCACATTGTTAGATTCAATAAATTCAGCGAGACCCAATAAAACCTACAGCAGTATTATGATCTGGGAAATGTATAAAACATTGTCATTAAATGCCATTTACAGTGGCATGAAAAATTTTAGGCACCCATGGTCAAAATTACCGTTAATGTGAACAGTTAAGCATTTGAAGATTAAATGATCTCTAAAAGGCATAAAGTTAAAGATGATAAATTTCCTTTGTACTTTAGGCAAAAAAAAATTACGTTCATCTTTTACATTTTAAAATTAATAAAAAAGGAAGATGGATCGATGCAAAAGTTGGGCACCCTGCATGGTTAGTACGTAGAGCACCTTTGGCAAGTATCACAGCTTGTAAACCCTTTTTGTTGCCACCAAAGAGTCTTTCAATTATTGTTTGAGGGATTTTCATCCATTCTTCCTTGGACAAATCTTCCAGTTTTGTGAGATTCCTGGGATGTCTTGCATGCACTGCTCTTTTGAGATCTAGCTACATATTTTCAATGATGTTCAGATTAGTGGACTGTGAGGACATTGTAAAATCTTCAGCGTGCACCTTTTGAGGTATTCTATTATGGATTTTGACATGTTTAGGATCATTATCCATTTGTATCCTCTATACTTTCTTGTATCCTCTTGTATGTATCATGTATGTATACTCTTATACCATCCTCTTTTCAATGTCAGCTTTTTTTTTTTTTTCAGATTGTGTTATGTTTGCATGAAGAATTTGTTGAAATTTCATTGAATCCATTCTTCCTTCTACCTGTGAAATGTTTTCTGTGCCATTGGCTTCAACACAACTAGAGATGAGCGAACCGGTCCCGGTTCGGCTCGAGGTCGGTTTGCCGAACGGAGGTCCCGTTCGAGTTCGGTTCGTCGAACGTTCGACGAACCGAACTCGAACCGCATAGGAAACAATGGCAGGCATTCACAAACACATAAAAACACATAGAAAACACCCTCAAAGGTGTCCAAAAGGTGACAAACAACTCACAACACAACACAAACACATGAGAAAGTGAAAAGGACATATACTCATGTGAAAACAAAAGAGCAGGACAAGGAAAAAGAGGAGGAGACACAGATATAGGCATGGCACGCCCTTCTAAAATCATGTAAAACACCGCAAGGTGACTCTAAGCGGAGTCTACCTTTTTTCCAAAAATTGGGCCCCACACACACCCACCCCTTCAGTGGCAGCAGTTGTGCCCCAGTTGTACACTTCACAGCTAGATTTGCATCAAGCACATTCAAAAATACGCCATAATTAACCGTCCCCAGGATGACACCAGGGTAGGTAGCAAAGTCTTTCCTGATCCCAGCTCTGTTCATCTTGGCTCCTTTTAAAAAACACAGCAAGCAAGGGTTACTCCAAGCGGAGTCTCCCTTTTTTCCAAAAATTGGGCCCCACACACACTCACCCCTTCAGTGGCAGCATTTGTGCCCCAGTTGTACAATTCACAGCTAGGTTTGCATCAAGCACATTCAAAAATACGCCATAATTAACCGTCCCCAGGATGACACCAGGGTAGGTAGCAAAGTCTTTCCTGATTCCAGCTCTCTTCATCTTGGCTCCTTTTAAAAAACACAGCAAGCAGGGGTTACTCCAAGCGGAGTCTCCCTTTTTTCCAAAAATTGGGCCCCACACACACCCACCCCTTCAGTGGCAGCAGTAGTGCCCCAGTTGTTCACTTCACAGCTAGATTTGCATCAAGCACATTCAAAAATAAACCATAATTAACCGTCCCCAGGATGACACCAGGGTAGGTAGCAAAGTCTTTCCTGATCCCAGCTCTGTTCATCTTGGCTCCTTTTAAAAAACACAGCAAGCAAGGGTTACTCCAAGCGGAGTCTCCCTTTTTTCCAAAAATTGGGCCCCACACACACCCACCCCTTCAGTGGCAGCAGTTGTGCCCCAGTTGTACACTTCACAGCTAGATTTGCATCAAGCACATTCAAAAATACGCCATAATTAACCGTCCCCAGGATGACACCAGGGTAGGTAGCAAAGTCTTTCCTGATCCCAGCTCTGTTCATCTTGGCTCCTTTTACAAAACACAGCAAGCAAGGGTTACTCCAAGCGGAGTCTCCCTTTTTTCCAAAAATTGGGCCCCACACACACCCACCCCTTCAGTGGCAGCATTTGTGCCCCAGTTGTACACTTCACAGCTAGATGTGCATTAAGCACATTCAAAAATACGCCATAATTACCCGTCCCCAGGATGACACCAGGGTAGGTAGCAAAGTCTTTCCTGATCCCAGCTCTGTTCATCTTGGCTCCTTTTAAAAAACACAGCAAGCAAGGGTTACTCCAAGCGGAGTCTCCCTTTTTTCCAAAAATTGGGCCCCACACACAACCACCCCTTCAGTGGCAGCAGTTGTGCCCCAGTTGTACAATTCACAGCTAGATTTGCATCAAGCACATTCAAAAATACGCCATAATTAACCGTCCCCAGGATGACACCAGGGTAGGTAGCAAAGTCTTTCCTGATCCCAGCTCTGTTCATCTTGGCTCCTTTTAAAAAACACAGCAAGCAAGGGTTACTCCAAGCGGAGTCTCCCTTTTTTCCAAAAATTGGGCCCCACACACACCCACCCCTTCAGTGGCAGCAGTTGTGCCCCAGTTGTACAATTCACAGCTAGGTTTGCATCAAGCACATTCAAAAATACGCCATAATTAACCGTCCCCAGGACGACACCAGGGTAGGTAGCAAAGTCTTTCCTGATCCCAGCTCTGTTCATCTTGGCTCCTTTTAAAAAACACAGCAAGCAAGGGTTACTCCAAGCGCAGTCTCCCTTTTTTCCAAAAATTGGGCCCCACACACACCCACCCCTTCAGTGGCAGCAGTTGTGCCCCAGTTGTACACTTCACAGCTAGATTTGCATCAAGCACATTCAAAAATACGCCATAATTAACCGTCCCCAGGATGACACCAGGGTAGGTAGCAAAGTCTTTCCTGATCCCAGCTCTGTTCATCTTGGCTCCTTTTAAAAAACACAGCAAGCAAGGGTTACTCCAAGCGGAGTCTCCCTTTTTTCCAAAAATTGGGCCCCACACACACCCACCCCTTCAGTGGCAGCAGTTGTGCCCCAGTTGTACACTTCACAGCTAGATTTGCATCAAGCACATTCAAAAATACGCCATAATTAACCGTCCCCAGGATGACACCAGGGTAGGTAGCAAAGTCTTTCCTGATCCCAGCTCTGTTCATCTTGGCTCCTTTTAAAAAACACAGCAAGCAAGGGTTACTCCAAGCGGAGTCTCCCTTTTTTCCAAAAATGGGGCCCCACACACACACACCCCTTCAGTGGCAGCAGTTGTGCCCCAGTTGTACACTTCACAGCTAGATTTGCATCACGCACATTCAAAAATACGCCATAATTAACCGTCCCCAGGATGACACCAGGGTAGGTAGCAAAGTCTTTCCTGATCCCAGCTCTGTTCATCTTGGCTCCTTTTAAAAAACACAGCAAGCAAGGGTTACTCCAAGCGGAGTCTCCCTTTTTTCCAAAAATTGGGCCCCACACACACCCACCCCTTCAGTGGCATCATTTGTGCCCCAGTTGTACACTTCACAGCTAGATGTGCATTAAGCACATTCAAAAATACGCCATAATTACCCGTCCCCAGGATGACACCAGGGTAGGTAGCAAAGTCTTTCCTGATCCCAGCTCTGTTCATCTTGGCTCCTTTTAAAAAACACAGCAAGCAAGGGTTACTCCAAGCGGAGTCTCCCTTTTTTCCAAAAATTGGGCCCCACACACACCCACCCCTTCAGTGGCAGCAGTTGTGCCCCAGTTGTACACTTCACAGCTAGATTTGCATCAAGCACATTCAAAAATACGCCATAATTAACCGTCCCCAGGATGACACCAGGGTAGGTAGCAAAGTCTTTCCTGATCCCAGCTCTGTTCATCTTGGCTCCTTTTACAAAACACAGCAAGCAAGGGTTACTCCAAGCGGAGTCTCCCTTTTTTCCAAAAATTGGGCCCCACACACACCCACCCCTTCAGTGGCAGCATTTGTGCCCCAGTTGTACACTTCACAGCTAGATGTGCATTAAGCACATTCAAAAATACGCCATAATTACCCGTCCCCAGGATGACACCAGGGTAGGTAGCAAAGTCTTTCCTGATCCCAGCTCTGTTCATCTTGGCTCCTTTTAAAAAACACAGCAAGCAAGGGTTACTCCAAGCGGAGTCTCCCTTTTTTCCAAAAATTGGGCCCCACACACAACCACCCCTTCAGTGGCAGCAGTTGTGCCCCAGTTGTACAATTCACAGCTAGATTTGCATCAAGCACATTCAAAAATACGCCATAATTAACCGTCCCCAGGATGACACCAGGGTAGGTAGCAAAGTCTTTCCTGATCCCAGCTCTGTTCATTATTATTATTATTATTATTATTTATTTATAGAGCACCATTAATTCCATGGTGCTGTACATGAGAAGGGGGTTACATACAAAATACGTATACAAGTTACAGTAGACAGACTAGTACAGAGGGAAGAGGGCCCTACCCTTGCGGGCTTACATTCTATAGGATTATGGGGAGGAGACAATAGGTGGGGTGTAGGTCAGGCGGCAGCTCCGCACGGTGGTCGGGCGGCAGCTCCGCACGGTGGTCGGGCGGCAGCTCCGCACGGTGGTCGGGCGGCAGCCTTGGCTCCTTTTAAAAAACACAGCAAGCAAGGGTTACTCCAAGCGGAGTCTCCCTTTTTTCCAAAAATTGGGCCCCACACACACCCACCCCTTCAGTGGCAGCAGTTGTGCCCCAGTTGTACACTTCACAGCTAGATTTGCATCAAGCACATTCAAAAATACGCCATAATTAACCGTCCCCAGGATGACACCAGGGTAGGTAGCAAAGTCTTTCCTGATCCCAGCTCTGTTCATCTTGGCTCCTTTTAAAAAAACACAGCAAGCAAGGGTTACTCCAAGCGGAGTCTCCTTTTTTTCCAAAAATTGGGCCCCACACACACCCACCCCTTCAGTGGCAGCAGTTGTGCCCCAGTTGTACACTTCACAGCTAGATTTGCATCAAGCACATTCAAAAATACGCCATAATTAACCGTCCCCAGGATGACACCAGGGTAGGTAGCAAAGTCTTTCCTGATCCCAGCTCTGTTCATCTTGGCTCCTTTTAAAAAACACAGCAAGCAAGGGTTACTCCAAGCGGAGTCTCCCTTTTTTCCAAAAATGGGGCCCCACACACACACACCCCTTCAGTGGCAGCAGTTGTGCCCCAGTTGTACACTTCACAGCTAGATTTGCATCACGCACATTCAAAAATACGCCATAATTAACCGTCCCCAGGATGACACCAGGGTAGGTAGCAAAGTCTTTCCTGATCCCAGCTCTGTTCATCTTGGCTCCTTTTAAAAAACACAGCAAGCAAGGGTTACTCCAAGCGGAGTCTCCCTTTTTTCCAAAAATTGGGCCCACACACACCCACCCCTTCAGTGGCATCATTTGTGCCCCAGTTGTACACTTCACAGCTAGATGTGCATTAAGCACATTCAAAAATACGCCATAATTACCCGTCCCCAGGATGACACCAGGGTAGGTAGCAAAGTCTTTCCTGATCCCAGCTCTGTTCATCTTGGCTCCTTTTAAAAAACACAGCAAGCAAGGGTTACTCCAAGCGGAGTCTCCCTTTTTTCCAAAAATTGGGCCCCACACACAACCACCCCTTCAGTGGCAGCAGTTGTGCCCCAGTTGTACAATTCACAGCTAGGTTTGCATCAAGCACATTCAAAAATACGCCATAATTAACCGTCCCCAGGATGACACCAGGGTAGGTAGCAAAGTCTTTCCTGATCCCAGCTCTGTTCATCTTGGCTCCTTTTAAAAAACACAGCAAGCAAGGGTTACTCCAAGCGGAGTCTCCCTTTTTTCCAAAAATTGGGCCCCACACACACCCACCCCTTCAGTGGCAGCAGTTGTGCCCCAGTTGTACACTTCACAGCTAGATTTGCATCAAGCACATTCAAAAATACGCCATAATTAACCGTCCCCAGGATGACACCAGGGTAGGTAGCAAAGTCTTTCCTGATCCCAGCTCTGTTCATCTTGGCTCCTTTTAAAAAACACAGCAAGCAAGGGTTACTCCAAGCGGAGTCTCCCTTTTTTCCAAAAATTGGGGCCCACACACACCCACCCCTTCAGTGGCAGCAGTTGTGCCCCAGTTGTACACTTCACAGCTAGATTTGCATCAAGCACATTCAAAAATACGCCATAATTAACCGTCCCCAGGATGACACCAGGGTAGGTAGCAAAGTCTTTCCTGATCCCAGCTCTGTTCATCTTGGCTCCTTTTAAAAATCACAGCAAGCAAGGGTTACTCCAAGCGGAGTCTCCCTTTTTTCCAAAAATTGGGCCCCACACACACCCACCCCTTCAGTGGCAGCAGTTGTGCCCCAGTTGTACACTTCACAGCTAGATTTGCATAAGCACATTCAAAAATACGCCATAATTAACCATCCCCAGTATGACACCAGGGTAGGTAGCAAAGTCTTTCCTGATCCCAGCTCTGTTCATCTTGGCTCCTTTTAAAAAACACAGCAAGCAAGGGTTACTCCAAGCGGAGTCTCCCTTTTTTCCAAAAATTGGGCCCCACACACACCCACCCCTTCAGTGGCAGCAGTTGTGCCCCAGTTGTACAATTCACAGCTAGGTTTGCATCAAGCACATTCAAAAATACGCCATAATTAACCGTCCCCAGGATGACACCAGGGTAGGTAGCAAAGTCTTTCCTGATCCCAGCTCTGTTCATCTTGGCTCCTTTTAAAAAAACACAGCAAGCAAGGGTTACTCCAAGCGGAGTCTCCCTTTTTTCCAAAAATTGGGCCCCACACACACCCACCCCTTCAGTGGCAGCAGTTGTGCCCCAGTTGTACACTTCACAGCTAGATTTGCATCAAGCACATTCAAAAATACGCCATAATTAACCGTCCCCAGGATGACACCAGGGTAGGTAGCAAAGTCTTTCCTGATCCCAGCTCTGTTCATCTTGGCTCCTTTTACAAAACACAGCAAGCAAGGGTTACTCCAAGCGGAGTCTCCCTTTTTTCCAAAAATTGGGCCCCACACACACCCACCCCTTCAGTGGCAGCATTTGTGCCCCAGTTGTACACTTCACAGCTAGATGTGCATTAAGCACATTCAAAAATACGCCATAATTACCCGTCCCCAGGATGACACCAGGGTAGGTAGCAAAGTCTTTCCTGATCCCAGCTCTGTTCATCTTGGCTCCTTTTAAAAAACACAGCAAGCAAGGGTTACTCCAAGCGGAGTCTCCCTTTTTTCCAAAAATTGGGCCCCACACACAACCACCCCTTCAGTGGCAGCAGTTGTGCCCCAGTTGTACAATTCACAGCTAGATTTGCATCAAGCACATTCAAAAATACGCCATAATTAACCGTCCCCAGGATGACACCAGGGTAGGTAGCAAAGTCTTTCCTGATCCCAGCTCTGTTCATCTTGGCTCCTTTTAAAAAACACAGCAAGCAAGGGTTACTCCAAGCGGAGTCTCCCTTTTTTCCAAAAATTGGGCCCCACACACACCCACCCCTTCAGTGGCAGCAGTTGTGCCCCAGTTGTACAATTCACAGCTAGGTTTGCATCAAGCACATTCAAAAATACGCCATAATTAACCGTCCCCAGGACGACACCAGGGTAGGTAGCAAAGTCTTTCCTGATCCCAGCTCTGTTCATCTTGGCTCCTTTTAAAAAACACAGCAAGCAAGGGTTACTCCAAGCGCAGTCTCCCTTTTTTCCAAAAATTGGGCCCCACACACACCCACCCCTTCAGTGGCAGCAGTTGTGCCCCAGTTGTACACTTCACAGCTAGATTTGCATCAAGCACATTCAAAAATACGCCATAATTAACCGTCCCCAGGATGACACCAGGGTAGGTAGCAAAGTCTTTCCTGATCCCAGCTCTGTTCATCTTGGCTCCTTTTAAAAAAACACAGCAAGCAAGGGTTACTCCAAGCGGAGTCTCCCTTTTTTCCAAAAATTGGGCCCCACACACACCCACCCCTTCAGTGGCAGCAGTTGTGCCCCAGTTGTACACTTCACAGCTAGATTTGCATCAAGCACATTCAAAAATACGCCATAATTAACCGTCCCCAGGATGACACCAGGGTAGGTAGCAAAGTCTTTCCTGATCCCAGCTCTGTTCATCTTGGCTCCTTTTAAAAAACACAGCAAGCAAGGGTTACTCCAAGCGGAGTCTCCCTTTTTTCCAAAAATGGGGCCCCACACACACACACCCCTTCAGTGGCAGCAGTTGTGCCCCAGTTGTACACTTCACAGCTAGATTTGCATCACGCACATTCAAAAATACGCCATAATTAACCGTCCCCAGGATGACACCAGGGTAGGTAGCAAAGTCTTTCCTGATCCCAGCTCTGTTCATCTTGGCTCCTTTTAAAAAACACAGCAAGCAAGGGTTACTCCAAGCGGAGTCTCCCTTTTTTCCAAAAATTGGGCCCCACACACACCCACCCCTTCAGTGGCATCATTTGTGCCCCAGTTGTACACTTCACAGCTAGATGTGCATTAAGCACATTCAAAAATACGCCATAATTACCCGTCCCCAGGATGACACCAGGGTAGGTAGCAAAGTCTTTCCTGATCCCAGCTCTGTTCATCTTGGCTCCTTTTAAAAAACACAGCAAGCAAGGGTTACTCCAAGCGGAGTCTCCCTTTTTTCCAAAAATTGGGCCCCACACACAACCACCCCTTCAGTGGCAGCAGTTGTGCCCCAGTTGTACAATTCACAGCTAGGTTTGCATCAAGCACATTCAAAAATACGCCATAATTAACCGTCCCCAGGATGACACCAGGGTAGGTAGCAAAGTCTTTCCTGATCCCAGCTCTGTTCATCTTGGCTCCTTTTAAAAAACACAGCAAGCAAGGGTTACTCCAAGCGGAGTCTCCCTTTTTTCCAAAAATTGGGCCCCACACACACCCACCCCTTCAGTGGCAGCAGTTGTGCCCCAGTTGTACACTTCACAGCTAGATTTGCATCAAGCACATTCAAAAATACGCCATAATTAACCGTCCCCAGGATGACACCAGGGTAGGTAGCAAAGTCTTTCCTGATCCCAGCTCTGTTCATCTTGGCTCCTTTTAAAAAACACAGCAAGCAAGGGTTACTCCAAGCGGAGTCTCCCTTTTTTCCAAAAATTGGGGCCCACACACACCCACCCCTTCAGTGGCAGCAGTTGTGCCCCAGTTGTACACTTCACAGCTAGATTTGCATCAAGCACATTGAAAAATACGCCATAATTAACCGTCCCCAGGATGACACCAGGGTAGGTAGCAAAGTCTTTCCTGATCCCAGCTCTGTTCATCTTGGCTCCTTTTAAAAATCACAGCAAGCAAGGGTTACTCCAAGCGGAGTCTCCCTTTTTTCCAAAAATTGGGCCCCACACACACCCACCCCTTCAGTGGCAGCAGTTGTGCTTCAGTTGTACAATTCACAGCTAGGTTTGCATCAAGCACATTCAAAAATACGCCATAATTAACCGTCCCCAGGATGACACCAG
Organism: Anomaloglossus baeobatrachus; assembly: GCF_048569485.1. Taxonomy (NCBI): domain Eukaryota; kingdom Metazoa; phylum Chordata; class Amphibia; order Anura; family Aromobatidae; genus Anomaloglossus; species Anomaloglossus baeobatrachus. The sequence continues at coordinate 146,255,251 of NC_134361.1, read as the reverse complement.
GGTAGGTAGCAAAGTCTTTCCTGATCCCAGCTCTGTTCATCTTGGCTCCTTTTAAAAAACACAGCAAGCAAGGGTTACTCCAAGCGGAGTCTCCCTTTTTTCCAAAAATTGGGCCCCACACACACCCACCCCTTCAGTGGCAGCAGTTGTGCCCCAGTTGTACAGTTCACAGCTAGATTTGCATCAAGCACATTCAAAAATACGCCATAATTAACCGTCCCCAGGATGACACCAGGGTAGGTAGCAAAGTCTTTCCTGATCTCAGCTCTGTTCATCTTGGCTCCTTTTAAAAAACACAGCAAGCAAGGGTTACTCCAAGCGGAGTCTCCCTTTTTTCCAAAAATTGGGCCCCACACACACCCACCCCTTCAGTGGCAGCAGTTGTGCCCCAGTTGTACACTTCACAGCTAGATTTGCATCAAGCACATTCAAAAATACGCCATAATTAATCGTCCCCAGGATGACACCAGGGTAGGTAGCAAAGTCTTTCCTGATCCCAGCTCTGTTCATCTTGGCTCCTTTTAAAAAACACAGCAAGCAAGGGTTACTCCAAGCGGAGTCTCCCTTTTTTCCAAAAATTGGGCCCTACACACACCCACCCCTTCAGTGGCAGCAGTTGTGCCCCAGTTGTACACTTCACAGCTAGATTTGCATCAAGCACATTCAAAAATACGCCATAATTAACCGTCCCCAGGATGACACCAGGGTAGGTAGCAAAGTCTTTCCTGATCCCAGCTCTGTTCATCTTGGCTCCTTTTAAAAAACACAGCAAGCAAGGGTTACTCCAAGCGCAGTCTCCCTTTTTTCCAAAAATTGGGCCCCACACACACCCACCCCTTCAGTGGCAGCAGTTGTGCCCCAGTTGTACACTTCACAGCTAGATTTGCATCAAGCACATTCAAAAATACGCCATAATTAACCGTCCCCAGGATGACACCAGGGTAGGTAGCAAAGTCTTTCCTGATCCCAGCTCTGTTCATCTTGGCTCCTTTTAAAAAAACACAGCAAGCAAGGGTTACTCCAAGCGGAGTCTCCCTTTTTTCCAAAAATTGGGCCCCACACACACCCACCCCTTCAGTGGCAGCAGTTGTGCCCCAGTTGTACACTTCACAGCTAGATTTGCATCAAGCACATTCAAAAATACGCCATAATTAACCGTCCCCAGGATGACACCAGGGTAGGTAGCAAAGTCTTTCCTGATCCCAGCTCTGTTCATCTTGGCTCCTTTTAAAAAACACATCCACAAGCATTTACTCTCCCCAGGATGACACAGGGGTAGTAATTTCTTTCTGGATCCATGACTTGTTCATTTTGATGAACGTCAGTCTGTCCACATTGTCACTGGACAGACGCGTGCGCTTATCTGTCAGCACACACCCAGCAGCACTGAAGACACGTTCAGAGACAACGCTGGCAGCTGGACACGACAAAATCTCCAAGGCGTAACTGGAGAGCTCTGGCCATTTTTCTAGATTTGAAGCCCAAAAGGAGCAAGGCTCCATTTGCAAAGTCATGGCATCGATGTTCATTTGGAGATACTCCTGTATCATCCTCTCCAGCCGTTGACTATGTGTCAGACTTGTTGTCTCTGGTGGCCTTGCAAAAGAGGGTCTAAAAAAATTATGAAAAGATTCCATAAAATTGCTGTTACCAGCACCAGATACGGTCCTACTGGTACGGGTAGACTGTTGAAGATGACGAGACCGTCCCATGTTTGGCAAGTTACAACTGGGAGAATCACTCCCTGCACCTGCACGGTTGTTTGGTGGAAAAGCCGAGCTAAGATCGAGTAACAGCTTCTGCTGATACTCCTGCATACGTGCGTCCCTTTCTATGGCTGGAATTATGTCACAAAATTTGGACTTGTACCGGGGATCTAATAGTGTGGCAATCCAGTAGTCATCATCACTTCTAATTTTGACAATACGAGGGTCATGTTGGAGGTAGTGCAACAAGAAGGCACTCATGTGTCTTGCGCAGCCATTCGGACCAAGTCCACGTTGTGTTTGTGGCATAGAGGTGCTAACCGTTCTTTCTTCCTCTGACATCTCCCCCCAACCTCTTTCAACTGAAATTTGACCAAGGTCTCCCTCATCTGCTGAGTCTTCCATGTCCATGGACAGTTCGTCCTCCATGTTCTCCTGCACCTTCCTCAACATTTAGGGTGCTACTATGCGCCCTTGTTGATCCCTGTCCCCCATGGTCCCATGCCTGGCGCCTTGTTGATGATGAACGTTTGGACCTTGGTGATGTTGTTGTGTCTTGCGCATATGAATCCTCCTGTAGTTCATCTCCTTCCTGTTGTCCCACCCCTTGACTCCGAATAGTGTTTAGCGTGTGCTCCAGCATGTAAATGACTGGAATCGTCATGCTGATAATGGCATTGTCAGCGCTAAACATATTCGTCGCCATGTTGAAACTGTGCAGAAGGGTGCATAGGTCCTTGATCTGAGACCACTCCATCAGGGTGATCTGCCCCACCTCTGCATCACGTTGGCCCAGGCTATACGTCATGACGTATTGCACCAGGGCTCGGCGGTGCTGCCACAGTCGCTGTAACATGTGGAGAGTTGAATTCCAGCGTGTCGCCACATCGCATTTCAGGCGATGAACCGGCAGGCCGAAAGACTTCTGGAGCGATGCAAGTCGCTCAGCTGCGGTGCTTGAACGGCGGAAGTGAGCAGTTTTCGTGCCCTGTTCAGAAGGCCATCTAGGCCGGGATAGTGTGTTAAAAATTGCTGGACGACAAGGTTCAACACGTGAGCTATACAAGGTACGTGTGTCACCTTGCCCAGGCGAAGGGCCGCACCCAGGTTTGCAGCATTGTCGCACACGGCCGTACCAGGCTGCAGGTTGAGTGGAGACAACCATTTATTAAACTCGGACCGCAGAGCTGACCACAACTCCTCAGCTGTGTGACTCTTATTCCCAAGACATGTCAAGCTAAAGACCGCCTGATGCCGTTGCGCTCTGCTGCCAGCATAGTAATGAGGGGTGCGTGATTCCTTCTGCGCAGTGAGAACGCTGGTGGCCTGACCAGGCAGGCTTGGGGCGGAGGTGGAGGACCCAGATGAGGTGGAGGATGCAGAAGCAGTGGCGGAACTTGGACAGACAGAGGATTGACACACAAGTCGTGGGGACGGCAAGACTTGTGCAGCAGACCCTTCACCATCTATCACCATAGTTACCCAGTGCCCAATCAGCGACATGTCACGTCCCTGTCCATGCTTACTGGTCCAAGTATCGGTGGTGAAATGCACCCGTTCACACACAGAGTTTCTCAAGGAAGCGGTGATGTTGTGTGCGACATGCTGGTGTAGCGCGGGCACACCTTTCTTAGAGAAGTAGTGGCGACTAGGCATCTGGCACTGGGGCACAGCGACAGACATAAGGTCTCTAAAATCCTGTGTGTCCACTAGGCGGAAAGGCAGCATTTCGGTAGCCAACAGCTTACAGAGGGATAGAGTCAACCTCTTAGCTTTGTCATGGGTCGCAGGAAGTGGCCTTTTATTTGACCACATCTGAGGGACAGAGATCTGGCTGCTGTGTGTAGACGGTGTTGAGTAGGGTGTCCCTGGAAAAATGCAGGTTTGTGAGGAAAGTGCAGGCGGAGACATGATGTTGCCTTCATCCAACGTTGGTGCTATCGATGTCTGATAGAGCTGTACACACTCACTTGTTTCCCCTTCCAAACCAACTGACGACCTACCAAGCAAACTGCCTGTTGCGGTTACAGTGGTGGAAGTTGTGGGTGGAAAAACAGGTGTGACAGCTGTCCCCACAGTCCTAGAAGATGACGAGCGCGCGGATGCACTGGAAGGGGCAGGCGGTGGATGGTTCGCTCCGCTAGGCCGCATTGCAGCACGGTGAGCTTCCCACCGGGACATATGATATTTATTCATGTGACGATTCATGGAAGAAGTTGTCAAACTGCTGAGGTTTTGACCTCTACTAAGAGAACCATGACAAATTTTACAGATCACATAATTTGGGCGATCTTTTTCTATGTCAAAAAAGGACCAGGCTAGGCAAGGCTTAGAGGCCATGCGACCTGTTGATCCACCCCGAATAATGCTCAGAGGCAGAGTGGTGGCTGAGGATGCAGTTGTAGACGTGCTACCAGTACTCCGACTGTGTCCAGGAAGGCGCAAGGTAACTTCGTCATCAGTTGCATCCTCCTCCACCACCTCTGTTGACCTCCTCGAGTGCCTGACTGTGGGTTGACAGTAGGTGGGATCTAGAACTTCATCATCAATTGTTGTGTTTGCACTCCCCTCCCCCTCAGACCGAGCCTCTTCTTGCCCTGACCGAATATTTAAGTTGTCATCCCAATCGGGTATCTGCGTCTCATCTTCATCAGTATGTTCCTCATTGTCTATAACCACAGGTGTTACAGTTTGTGACAAAGGGTCAACATTATGCTCAGAAACTTGGTCCTCACGGCCTGAATCAGAGTCACAAAGGTTCTGGGCATCACTGCAGACCATTTCCTGTTCTGTACTCACTGTAGCTTGGGAGCAGACCTCTGATTCCCAGGCTATAGTGTGACTGAACAGCTCTGCAGACTCAACCATCTCAGTTCCACCATACTGTGCAGGGCTGATGGAGACTTCAGAGCTGGGAGAAAGCAAGTTTGATTGGGATGACAACTCAGAGGACTGGTGTTTTTTGGATGCAGTACTTGAAGTGGCTGAGAGGGCACTTGTTGGACCACTTGAGATTCATTCAAGCATTTTCCTTTTTTGGCCATCATCTACCTTTGTTCCTGTTGTTCGTGTCCGTAAAAAAGGGACCACATCGGATTGTCCACGGTAAGTAGTAGACATCTTACTTTTGCTGGTAGATGGTCTATCTTCAGCAGATGATAATGGAGCTTTGCCACCTTCCCCACTGACAAACCCTTTTTTTCCTTTTCCACCACGCCTCCTCCCCTTTCCACCAGCATCTGTCATTTTGCCACTCATGTTGATTGCGACAAGATTGTGCACTGAAAATGTGGTAGTAAAAATTGAGAGGTGCTGTAGATTGCAGCGGTGGTCTAGCTTTATTAACAGCAGAATAATAAAGAATAAATATCCCTGACAATGCAACTACGGCCCTTAAACTGGCAGCATCAATTGCTAGTATAATGGCTTAGTTATAATGAGTTGGAGTGTGCAATGCAGGCAGAGGTGCTGCAAATGTCTTTGCACTAGTGTGACTAGACAAAAGTCCAATAGCCACGTTTAGGATGCCACTAGGTACACTGAGTGTTTGCTAGTATAATGGCTTAGTTATAATGAGTTGGAGTGTGAAATGCAGGCAGAGGTGCTGCAAATGTCTTTGCACTAGTGTGACTAGACAAAAGTCCAATAGCCACGTTTAGGATGCCACTAGGTACACTGAGTGTTTGCTAGTATAATGGCTTAGTTATAATGAGTTGGAGTGTGCAATGCAGGCAGAGGTGCTGCAAATGTCTTTGCACTATTGTGACTAGACAAAAGTCCAATAGCCACGTTTAGGATGCTGTTAGGGCCAGGTGGACGGGCAGACCCAGGAGGTGGATCCACTGGGCCGAACTCCTTGATGAAGGTAAGGGGTCCGGTAGCTGAAGCACTACGGGTAGCAGGACAGTCCGTGCACAAGAGTAGAATGGAGAAGTCCCTGGGACCACGGAGTCACTGATGGTAGTCCGGGTGACGGAGCTCAGGTTCGGAAGCCGAGATGTTGTCAGGCGGAGTCCGCAACCGATGGAGCAAGAGGACGGGTCACCGCAGGGATCAGAGATGGAACGGACTTTCAGGAAGGCAGATAGTCAGTGTTCGGGGTTCGGGATTCGGCAGGACCGGATGGCGAGGCAGGATCGGCTCTAGAAGAGAGAGAGGTGAGTATCTCACAGGAACACAAGGAGACCTGACTCCTAGCTTGGGAAACACGAAGAACAGGCCCCGCCCCCTTGGACACTTAACCCCTTTATACCCTGTACCTGTGTGCTCAATTTCCTGTCAGTGGACGCTAGCCCTTTAAGAAAGGGTCAATGACCGCGTGCGCCCTAATGTGCATGCGCGAGGCCCGGGTGCCAGAAGCCAGGGCAGGGAGCGGTGAGGAGGAAGCAGCAGAGCCGGGCTGGGGCTGAGTAGCCGACGGGCGCCGGGAGCGGGGACCAGGACGCCTGGGAACCGCAGGCAATGGAGACTGGAGACCGGGGAGCGGCGGAGACTGGACAGAAGAACCGGGGAGCGACGCAGGGAAGCCGGGGAGCGTGGCAGGTGAGCCGGGCAGCAGAGAAGGGGACCCGGGGAGCGACGCAGGGAAGCCGGGGAGCGTGGCAGGTGAGCCGGGCAGCAGAGAAGGGGACCCGGGGAGCGTGACAGTACCCCCCCCACGCCCTTTTCCCCGCAACCGGGACAGGAAGGCACGGATCAGAGGAGTACCCACATTCTCCCGGGGTTCCCAGGACCTATCCTCAGGACCATACCCCGCCCAGTCCACCAGGAAGAACTGTCGGCCCCGTACGGTTTTCAAGGCCACGATATCCCTTACCGCATAGATGTCGTCATCGGCAATAGGAGGAGGAGCCGAACTGGCAGCAGCGGAGAAGGGACCAAGGACAACCGGCTTGAGCAGGGAGACGTGGAAGGAGTTGGGTATCCTCATCGTGGTCGGGAGCTGCAGCTTGTAGGAGACCTCATTGATCTTGCTGAGGACTTTAAACGGCCCGATGTAGCGAGGTCCCAGCTTGTAGGATGGTAGCTTCAATCAGACGTACTTGGAAGCAAGCCAGACGAGATCTCCTGGAGAAAAACACGGAGGGTCCAGACGCCTCTTGTCTGCGTGTCTCTTCATCCGCAGGGAAGCACGTCCAAGGGACGCCTTAACAGAGTCCCAAATGGTTGCAAAGTCACGGGCTACAGCATCAGCAGCAGGGACATCCGAGGAAGAGGAAACAGGCAATGGGACGGAAGGCTGAAGTCCGTAAACGACATGGAAGGGAGAGCTGGAGGAGGACTCACTGACGTGGTGGTTATGGGAGAATTCAGCCCAAGGAAGAAGCGTGGACCAGTCGTCATGATGGGCGTTGACGTAGTGACGTAAGAAGGAGGTCAAGATCTGATTGACCCGTTCCACTTGGCCGTTCGACTGAGGATGGTAGGCTGAAGAAAAGTCCAGAGTCACTCCCAGATGTTTGCAGAGAGCCCTCCAGAAGCGGGAGGTAAACTGAGTTCCTCTGTCGGACACAATGTGTGATGGAAAGCCATGCAAGCGGAAGATGTGTTGTATATAGGCGTCAGCGAGTTCCTGGGCAGAGGGCAGTCCAGCCATAGGGACGAAATGAGCCATTTTAGAGAACCGATCCACCACGACCCATATGACTGTGTGTCCGGAGGACAATGGCAAGTCCATAATAAAGTCCATCGCAATGTGTTGCCACGGAACTGAGGGTATAGGCAGAGGCAGAAGACGGCCATATGGCAGGTGTTTGGGCGTCTTGTTCCTGGCACAAGAGGAGCAGGCTGAGACAAAAGAAGCGACGTCCGTGCGAAGGGATGGCCACCAGTAATGACGTACAATCGTACTCCATGTTCTCTTCTGACCAGCATGACCGGCTATTTTCGAGGCATGGCCCCAGTGTAACACTTTTTGCCTGTCAGTCTCAGAGACATAGGTCTTCCCGGGCGGTATCTGGGTCAGGGTGACAGGGGCCACCGGAATGATCTTACTAGGACAGATGATGGGCTGGGATGTCTCCTCCTCCTGCTCCATGGGCATGAAAGACCTGGACAAGGCATCTGCGCGTACATTCTTGTCCGCGGGTCGGAAATGGAGCTGGAAATCGAATCTGGCAAAGAACAAGGACCACCTGGCTTGCCGTGGGTTCAGTCGCTGGGCAGACCGCAGGTATTCCAGGTTCTTGTGGTCCGTGTAAATAATAACGGGGTACACTGCTCCTTCCAGAAGGTAGCGCCATTCCTCCAGAGCCAGTTTGACTGCCAATAGCTCTCGGTCACCGATGGTGTAGTTGCGTTCAGGCGCTGAGAAGCTCTTGGAGAAGAAACCGCAAGTCACCATCTTCCCGGAGGAGGACTTCTGCATGAGCACTGCTCCGGCTCCCGAGGAGGAGGCATCCACCTCCAAGGTGAACTGTCGGTTTAACTCCGGACGGTGGAGCACAGGAGAGGAGGCAAATGCCCGCTTCAGAGAGCCAAACGCGGCGTCGGCCGCAGGTGACCAGTCCTTTGGATTAGCCCCCTTCTTGGTCAAGGCGGAGAGAGGAGCAGTCAGAGCAGAGAAGTGAGGGATGAACTGGCGGTAATAGTTGGCGAATCCCAGAAAGTGTTGGATTGCCTTCAGTCCAGAAGGAGGAGGCCAGTTGAGAATGGAAGAGACCTTCTTCGGATCCATCTGCAGTCCGGTATCGGAGATGACGTAACCCAGGAAGGGAAGAGAAGACTGCTCGAAGACACACTTCTCGTACTTGGCGTACAGACGATTCTCCCTCAGTCGTCGTAGTACCAGCTGCACGTTCTCTCTGTGGGTCTGGAGGTCCGGAGAAAAGACCAGGATGTCATCAAGATACACCACCACACAGATGTAGAGAAGGTCCCGGAACACTTCGTTCACCAATTCCTGAAAGACTGCTGGTGCGTTACACAGGCCGAAGGGCATCACACAGTATTCATAGTGCCCATCGCGAGTATTGAACGCGGTCTTCCATTCGTCCCCAGAGCGGATGCGGACCAGGTTGTAGGCACCCCGAAGATCCAACTTGGTGAACACACGAGCTCCTCTAAGCCGATCAAACAATTCGGGGATGAGCGGCAGGGGGTACTTGTTTTTCACGGTGATTTGGTTCAATCCCCGGTAGTCTATGCATGGGTGTAGGTCACCTTCTTTCTTCTTAACGAAGAAGAAGCCTGCTCCAGCAGGAGAGGAGGATCTCCGAATGAACCCCCTTGCCAGGCTCTCTGTGATGTAAGTAGACATGGCCCTTGTTTCGGCTGGAGACAGCGGATATATCCGTCCTCGAGGTGGTGTAGTTCCCGGGAGCAGGTCGATGGCACAATCGTAAGGACGATGTGGCGGAAGTACCTCTGATTCCTTTTTGTCAAAGACGTCCGCGAAGGACCAATAGGCCGAGGGCAGTCCCGGTAGGGACTCTGGAACCGGAGGTCGTCGGATGGGTTGTATGGTCTTCAGACAGTTCTCATGGCAAGAAGAGCCCCATCGGGTGATTTCACCAGTGCCCCAGCTGACTGACGGTTCGTGTGTCCGTAACCAGGGAAGTCCCAGCAGGATTTGATGGGACATGTGTGGGAGGACGTAGAGAGCGATGTTCTCGGTGTGCAGGGCACCGATACGCAGTTCGACCGGCCTGGTGATCCAGGAGATGGTGTCAGAGAGGGGTCTCCCATCCACAGAGGCAATCACGAGGGGTTTGTCGAGTGGAGTAACAGGCACCTGGTACTTGTCCACCGTGGCCTGCTGGCTGAAATTGCCTGCTGCCCCAGAATCGAGGTACGCCTCAGCCGTGAACCGCGTCTCTCCCGTTGTCACTTGAACAGTCCACGTAACCGGGTCTGAGAGAGTCCCAGCACTTAGGGTGGCCTCTCCTACCAACCCTAGGCTTTGGAGTTTCCCGGCCTCTCTGGACAGGAGCGTAGCAGGTGTGTGCCCTCTCCGCAGTAGAAGCAGAGGCCCTTGGCGAGCCGCTCTGCTCGGCGTTGCTCAGACTGCCGCACACGGTCGATCTGCATGGGCTCGTGGACGGAGACACCAGATGCCGTTGACTGAAGTACGGCGGGCTTCTGCGGAGGAGAGGAATGCCGTACCGGACGTCTCTCACCGGACGCCTCTTTGGATCGCTCCTGAAAGCGAATGTCCACTCGAGTCGCTAGAGTAATCAGGGCATCCAGGGTGGACGGTACGTCACGACCAGCCAGCTCATCTTTAATTCGACCCGAGAGTCCTTCCCAGAAGGCGGCGGTTAGAGCCTCGTTATTCCACCCGAGTTCCGAAGCCAAGGTGCGAAAACGGATGGCATATTGACCCACCGTCAGAGTCCCCTGACGTAACCGGAGAAGAGATGAGGCAGACGCGGAGGCGCGTCCGGGCTCGTCAAAGGTGCCACGAAATGCCTGCAGGAACTCCTGGATGTTCGTGGTCACAGGATCCTCCTTTTCCCACAAGGGGTTCATCCACGCCAGTGCCTCACCCTCTAGATGGGACATGATGAACGCGACCATGGCTTGGTCGGAGGCAAACAAATGCGGCAGCTGCGTGAAATGGAGGGAGCATTGGTTTATGAATCCCCTGCAGGTCTTGGAATCTCCGGCGTACCGGGGTGGTGAGGCCAAACGAAGTCTGGAAGCATCCGAAGAGACTGCCACGGGAGCTGGAGCCGTGGATTGTCTAGTGGAAGCCCGAGATGCTGAAGATGTAACTGACGCTTGTAGCGTGTTAGGCGGGCGTCCACAGAAGACATGAATTGTAGCATGCGGGTCTGAGTCTCACGCTGGCGTGTGAGTTCCTCCTGCAAGGCTGCTAGTGCTTCGGCGGGATCCATGGCCTGTTCTTACTGTTAGGGCCAGGTGGACGGGCAGACCCAGGAGGTGGATCCACTGGGCCGAACTCCTTGATGAAGGTAAGGGATCCGGTAGCTGAAGCACTACGGGTAGCAGGACAGTCCGTGCACAAGAGTAGAATGGAGAAGTCCCTGGGACCACGGAGTCACTGATGGTAGTCCGGGTGACGGAGCTCAGGTTCGGAAGCCGAGATGTTGTCAGGCGGAGTCCGAAACCGATGGAGCAAGAGGACGGGTCACCGCAGGGATCAGAGATGGAACGGACTGTCAGGATGGCAGATAGTCAGCGTTCGGGGTTCGGGATTTGGCAGGACCGGATGGCGAGGCAGGATCGGCTCTAGAAGAGAGAGAGGTGAATATCTCACAGGAACACAAGGAGACCTGACTCCTAGCTTGGGAAACACGAAGAACAGGCCCCGCCCCCTTGGACACTTAACCCCTTTATACCCTGTACCTGTGTGCTCAATTTCCTGTCAGTGGACGCTGGCCCTTTAAGAAAGGGTCAATGACCGCGCGCCCTAATGCGCATGCGCGAGGCCCGGGTGCCAGAAGCCAGGGCAGGGAGCGGTGAGGAGGAAGCAGCAGAGCCGGGCTGGGGCTGAGTAGCCGACGGGCGCCGGGAGCGGGGACCAGGACGCCTGGGAACCGCAGGCAATGGAGGCTGGAGACCGGGGAGCGGCGGAGACTGGACAGAAGAACCGGGGAGCGACGCAGGGAAGCCGGGGAGCGTGGCAGGTGAGCCGGGCAGCAGAGCAGGGGACCCGGGGAGCGTGACAGATGCCACTAGGTACACTGAGTGTTTGCTAGTATAATGGCTTAGTTATAATGAGTTGGAGTGTGCAATGCAGGCAGAGGTGCTGCAAATGTCTTTGCACTAGTGTGACTAGACAAAAGTCCAATAGCCACGTTTAGGATGCCACTAGGTACACTGAGTGTTTGCTAGTATAATGGCTTAGTTATAATGAGTTGGAGTGTGCAATGCAGGCAGAGGTGCTGCAAATGTCTTTGCACTAGTGTGACTAGACAAAAGTCCAATAGCCACGTTTAGGATGCCACTAGGTACACTGAGTGTTTGCTAGTAAAATGGCTTAGTTATAATGAGTTGGAGTGTGCAATGCAGGTAGAGGTGCTGCAAATGTCTTTGCACTAGTGTGACTAGACAAAAGTCCAATAGCCACGTTTAGGATGCCACTAGGTACACTGAGTGTTTGCTAGTATAATGGCTTAGTTATAATGAGTTGGAGTGTGCAATGCAGGTAGAGGTGCTGCAAATGTCTTTGCACTAGTGTGACTAGACAAAAGTCCAATAGCCACGTTTAGGATGCCACTAGGTACACTGAGTGTTTGCTAGTATAATGGCTTAGTTATAATGAGATGGAGTGTGCAATGCAGGCAGAGGTGCTGCAAATGTCTTTGCACTAGTGTGACTAGACAAAAGTCCAATAGCCACGTTTAGGATGCCACTAGGTACACTGAGTGTTTGCTAGTATAATGGCTTAGTTATAATGAGTTGGAGTGTGCAATGCAGGCAGAGGTGCTGCAAATGTCTTTGCACTAGTGTGACTAGACAAAAGTCCAATAGCCACGTTTAGGATGCCACTAGGTACACTGAGTGTTTGCTAGTATAATGGCTTAGTTATAATGAGTTGGAGTGTGCAATGCAGGCAGAGGTGCTGCAAATGTCTTTGCACTATTGTGACTAGACAAAAGTCCAATAGCCACGTTTAGGATGCCACTAGGTACACTGAGTGTTTGCTAGTATAATGGCTTAGTTATAATGAGTTGGAGTGTGCAATGCAGGCAGAGGTGCTGCAAATGTCTTTGCACTATTGTGACTAGACAAAAGTCCAATAGCCACGTTTAGGATGCCACTAGGTACACTGAGTGTTTGCTAGTATAATGGCTTAGTTATAATGAGTTGGAGTGTGCAATGCAGGTAGAGGTGCTGCAAATGTCTTTGCACTAGTGTGACTAGACAAAAGTCCACTAGCCACGTTTAGGATGCCACTAGGTACACTGAGTGTTTGCTAGTATAATGGCTTAGTTATAATGAGATGGAGTGTGCAATGCAGGCAGAGGTGCTGCAAATGTCTTTGCACTAGTGTGACTAGACAAAAGTCCAATAGCCACGTTTAGGATGCCACTAGGTACACTGAGTGTTTGCTAGTATAATGGCTTAGTTATAATGAGTTGGAGTGTGCAATGCAGGCAGAGGTGCTGCAAATGTCTTTGCACTAGTGTGACTAGACAAATGTCCAATAGCCACGTTTAGGATGCCACTAGGTACACTGAGTGTTTGCTAGTATAATGGCTTAGTTATAATGAGTTGGAGTGTGCAATGCAGGCAGAGGTGCTGCAAATGTCTTTGCACTATTGTGACTAGACAAAAGTCCAATAGCCACGTTTAGGATGCCACTAGGTACACTGAGTGTTTGCTAGTATAATGGCTTAGTTATAATGAGTTGGAGTGTGCAATGCAGGCAGAGGTGCTGCAAATGTCTTTGCACTATTGTGACTAGACAAAAGTCCAATAGCCACGTTTAGGATGCCACTAGGTACACTGAGTGTTTGCTAGTATAATGGCTTAGTTATAATGAGTTGGAGTGTGCAATGCAGGCAGAGGTGCTGCAAATGTCTTTGCACTATTGTGACTAGACAAAAGTCCAATAGCCACGTTTAGGATGCCACTAGGTACACTGAGTGTTTGCTAGTATAATGGGTTAGTTATAATGAGTTGGAGTGTGCAATGCAGGTAGAGGTGCTGCAAATGTCTTTGCACTAGTGTGACTAGACAAAAGTCCAATAGCCACGTTTAGGATGCTACTAGGTACACTGAGTGTTTGCTAGTATAATGGCTTAGTTATAATGAGTTGGAGTGTGCAATGCAGGTAGAGGTGCTGCAAATGTCTTTGCACTAGTGTGACTAGACAAAATTCCAATAGCCACGTTTAGGATGCCACTAGGTATACTGAGTGTTTGCTAGTATAATGGCTTAGTTATAATGAGTTGGAGTGTGCAATGCAGGCAGAGGTGCTGCAAATGTCTTTGCACTAGTGTGACTAGACAAAAGTCCAATAGCCACGTTTAGGATGCCACTAGGTACACTGAGTGTTTGCTAGTATAATGGCTTAGTTATAATGAGTTGGAGTGTGCAATGCAGGCAGAGGTGCTGCAAATGTCTTTGCACTATTGTGACTAGACAAAAGTCCAATAGCCACGTTTAGGATGCCACTAGGTACACTGAGTGTTTGCTAGTATAATGGCTTAGTTATAATGAGTTGGAGTGTGCAATGCAGGTAGAGGTGCTGCAAATGTCTTTGCACTAGTGTGACTAGACAAAAGTCCAATAGCCACGTTTAGGATTCCACTAGGTACACTGATTGTTTGCTAGTATAATGGCTTTGTTATAATGAGTTGGAGTGTGCAATGCAAGCAGAGGTGCTGCAAATGTCTTTGCACTATTGTGACTAGACAAAAGTCCAATAGCCACGTTTAGGATGCCACTAGGTACACTGAGTGTTTGCTAGTATAATGGCTTAGTTATAATGAGTTGGAGTGTGCAATGCAGGCAGAGGTGCTGCAAATGTCTTTGCACTATTGTGACTAGACAAAAGTCCAATAGCCACGTTTAGGATGCCACTAGGTACACTGAGTGTTTGCTAGTATAATGGCTTAGTTATAATGAGTTGGAGTGTGCAATGCAGGCAGAGGTGCTGCAAATGTCTTTGCACTATTGTGACTAGACAAAAGTCCAATAGCCACGTTTAGGATGCCACTAGGTACACTGAGTGTTTGCTAGTATAATGGGTTAGTTATAATGAGTTGGAGTGTGCAATGCAGGTAGAGGTGCTGCAAATGTCTTTGCACTAGTGTGACTAGACAAAAGTCCAATAGCCACGTTTAGGATGCTACTAGGTACACTGAGTGTTTGCTAGTATAATGGCTTAGTTATAATGAGTTGGAGTGTGCAATGCAGGTAGAGGTGCTGCAAATGTCTTTGCACTAGTGTGACTAGACAAAATTCCAATAGCCACGTTTAGGAGGCCACTAGGTATACTGAGTGTTTGCTAGTATAATGGCTTAGTTATAATGAGTTGGAGTGTGCAATGCAGGCAGAGGTGCTGCAAATGTCTTTGCACTAGTGTGACTAGACAAAAGTCCAATAGCCACGTTTAGGATGCCACTAGGTACACTGAGTGTTTGCTAGTATAATGGCTTAGTTATAATGAGTTGGAGTGTGCAATGCAGGCAGAGGTGCTGCAAATGTCTTTGCACTATTGTGACTAGACAAAAGTCCAATAGCCACGTTTAGGATGCCACTAGGTACACTGAGTGTTTGCTAGTATAATGGCTTAGTTATAATGAGTTGGAGTGTGCAATGCAGGTAGAGGTGCTGCAAATGTCTTTGCACTAGTGTGACTAGACAAAAGTCCAATAGCCACGTTTAGGATTCCACTAGGTACACTGATTGTTTGCTAGTATAATGGCTTTGTTATAATGAGTTGGAGTGTGCAATGCAAGCAGAGGTGCTGCAAATGTCTTTGCACTATTGTGACTAGGCAAAAGTCCAATAGCCACGTTTAGGATGCCACTAGGTACACTGAGTGTTTGCTAGTATAATGGCTTAGTTATAATGAGTTGGAGTGTGCAATGCAGGTAGAGGTGCTGCAAATGTCTTTGCACTAGTGTGACTAGACAAAAGTCCAATAGCCACGTTTAGGATGCCACTAGGTACACTGAGTGTTTGCTAGTATAATGGCTTAGTTATAATGAGTTGGAGTGTGCAATGCAGGCAGAGGTGCTGCAAATGTCTTTGCACTATTGTGACTAGACAAAAGTCCAATAGCCACGTTTAGGATGCCACTAGGTACACTGAGTGTTTGCTAGTATAATGGCTTAGTTATAATGAGTTGGAGCGTGCAATGCAGGCAGAGGTGCTGCAAATGTCTTTGCACTAGTGTGACTAGACAAAAGTCCAATAGCCACGTTTAGGATGCCACTAGGTACACTGAGTGTTTGCTAGTATAATGGCTTAGTTATAATGAGTTGGAGTGTGCAATGCAGGCAGAGGTGCTGCAAATGTCTTTGCACTATTGTGACTAGACAAACGTCCAATAGCCACGTTTAGGATGCCACTAGGTACACTGAGTGTTTGCTAGTATAATGACTTAGTTATAATGAGTTGGAGTGTGCAATGCAGGTAGAGGTGCTGAAAATGTCTTTGCACTAGTGTGACTAGACAAAAGTCCAATAGCCACGTTTAGGATGCCACTAGGTACACTGAGTGTTTGCTAGTATAATGGCTTAGTTATAATGAGTTGGAGTGTGCAGAGGACAGGAGGGTACAGTGCCAGGATTGTGGTGCTCTGGGTAGAGGAATGGAAGCCTGCCTTTCTATTCCCTCCTAATGGGGAAATGCAACGACGAAATCCCTGACCTTTGCTACCCAGACGCTGTCTCTGTTTTCAGGACCTGTCGCCTATGGCTCTGACCCTGCCGGTACGAGCCCTTAAAAGGACTGATGGAAAGTGCTATCCCTATGCTGTCCAGCGCTGTGTATGGAGCGCATACAGCTGTATCGGCGATAGGACTCAGGACGGAGCTGCGCCAGTGATGTCTGACACCAAGGACGCAGAAGGCAGATAATGGCGTCCTGGAGGAAAATGTCGCCATTATACAAACAGAAGTGATCTGAAGGCGCTGTTCACGCACACTATACACTGACATGTCATAATAGTGTGAGCCACAGAGTGACTTACACTATTACAGCGGAAAGCCAGCTAGGAATTAGCTGTTTTTTTTGCTGCTAGAACCGTTCTCGAACGTTTCTAGAACTATCGAGCTTTTGCAAAAAGCTCGAGTTCTAGTTCGATCTAGAACAGGCCCCAAAATCACTCGAGTCTAGAACTGGAGAACCTCGAACCTCGAACCGCGCTCAACTCTAAACACAACCCCACAGCATGATTAATGCACCCCCATATCTAATGGTTGGTGATATATTCTTATCCTGAAATTCTGTGCCCTTTCTACCCCACACATACCTTTGATTATTGTGGCTACTGAGTTCTATTTTAACCTCATCGAGCCACAGGACGAGTTTCCAAAATGCATCAGACTTGTTTAGATATTCTTTTGCATACTTCAGATGCTGAATTTTATGGTGAGGACCCTATATAAATATAACACTGCACTCTCAATGGGCAAGAATGAATAAAGATATAACTCTTTTTCTCAATGCTAATAGATTTTTAATACAGAAGGCAAGATAGCAACAATTGAAAGACATGTGACACTTGCGACAATTTTGCGACAATAACGTTTTCGGTCCTCCAGGACCTTGATCACATTAGTCGCGCCTGTATAGAAGTGCAGGAAGATCCTTAAAGTGATGAATGCATGTGTCTTATGAGTGGGCTCATAAAATGAGTTTGTGCTCCTAGACCCTCCGGGGTTAATGCTGTATTTGTCTTTGTATACACGTTAAAGCTGAATTGCAGAGTCTGTGTCCCCAGGAGCTGTGGCCATGTGCGAAACGTTATTGTCGCAAATTTGTCGCAAGTGTCACATGTCTTTCAATTGTTGCTATCTTGCCTTCTATAATAAAAATCTATTAGCATTGAGAAAAAGAGTTATATCTTTATTCATTCTTGCCCATTGAGAGTGCAGTGTTATATTTATATATGATTTTTCAGGGATTTTTTCCTCTTACACTAGCACCTCCCCCATACTTCTAATTCTAAGTGTGTGCACACTATTTTCTTATTTTTGATTTTATGGTGAGGACACAGGAAAGATTTTCTTCTGATGACTCTTCCATGAAGGCCATATTTGTGCAGGTGTCTCTAAACAGTAGAACAATGTACCACAGCTTCAGAGAACTGTTAGGCTGTGTGCACACGTTGCGTTTTTTACCGCGGAAACGCTGCATTTAGAACCGCAGCGTTTCAGTGGCAAATTGCATGCTTTCAGCTTTCCCAGCAAAGTGTATGAGAAAGCCGAAAAATCAGTGCACACGCTGCGTTTCTAAACGTAGTGTTTTGGATGCCAAAAATCGGTGCGGAAAGAAAAGCAGCATGTCACTTCTTTTGTGCGTTGTGACTGCGTTCTCTCCCCCATTGAATCAATGATGTGGGGTCAGAACGCAGCTACACCGCAGTGAGCTGCTTTTTTGTTGCGGTCCGCGGCCTTTGTCGGCACGCCAGAACGCAGGCATTTACCTGGAAGTGAGGTCAAGAGGTTTCCTGTTGACCTCACTTCCTGGCAAAGTCCAGGAAAGCCCCCGGTGTCGCCAAAGTGCCCGCCCCGACCCCTGACCCCCCGACCCCCCTCCCGAAAATCGAACATGGCCGCGCGCACAGTAGCGCACCAACCGCCCTGCTCCTATGATTTCTGTCGCATGTGCCTTGAGACATGCGACAGAAAAATGCCCCCCAGCCCCTGCCCGGTCACCCCCTATTCCCCCGGTATTCCCCCTTACCTGTCCGGTCGCAGCGCTGATCCCCCGCGGCCCCCTCCTCCTTCACAGTGCACGCTGGCCGGTCACATGAGCAGAGCAGCTGACAGCCAGCACTGTGTTCAGAGAGCTGTACTGGCTGCTCGGCACTCTGCAGCTGTGACCCGGGGAGAGTGGGTGCAGATTCTTTGCACCCACTCTCCTCAAATGGAGGGTCTGCCCTCCTAGAAAATGGGGGATACGTTCCCTGAACGTGCCCCCATATTCTAGAAGGTCCAGAGGCGACGTGGGACGTCCATATGGATTTCTGCGGACCCATTTTTTTCAAATTTTTTGATTAAATTGGAGAACAAGGGAATGATTTGGGGAGTGTTTTTTCTAATAAAAAAATTTTTGTCATTTTTTTTGCTTTTGTTTACTGTCAATTAGTTATGTCTGGTATCTGATAGACGCCGTGACATCACTAATTGCTGGGCTTGATGCCAGGTGACATTACACATCTGGTATCAACCCCATTTATTACCCCGTTTGCCAACGCACCAGGGCGCGGGATGAGTTGGGGCGAAGCGCCAGGATTGGCGCATCTAATGGATGCGCCACTTCTGGGGCGGCTGCGGCCTGCTATTTTTAGGCTGGGAAGAGTCCAATAACCATGGCTCTTCCCACCCTGAGAATACCAGACCCCAGCTGTCAGCTTCACCTTGGCTGGTGATCTAATTTGGGGGGACCCAACGTTATTTTTTTTTTAATTCTTTATTTATAAATAAAAAAAAAAGCCTGGGGAGCCCTCCAAATTGAGCACCAGCCAAGATGAAGCTGCCAGCTGTGGTTTGCAGGCTACAGCTGTCTGCTTTACCCTGACTGGCTATCAAAAATAGGGGGGACCCCACGCCATTTTTTTCTTTTTTTTTTTTTTTTTATTGGATAAATACTAAGCTAGGCACTAGTGATGAGCGAGTATGCTTGTTACTACTCGGTACTCGCACGAGTATCACTGTACTCGGGCTACTCGGCGGAGAGAGTAATCTCGCGATACTCGTGCTGTACTCGTGGTCTTCATTTCTGCATGTTGGCGCTCTTTTGAGAGCCAGCCCTCATGCAGGGATTGGCTGGCAGACCACTGCAATGCCACAGCCCTGTTAGTTGTGGAATTGCAGTGATTGGCCGGCCCGCACAGCGTGACCGAGCCTTTATACCGGCCAGCGCGCTGTGCTCTGCTCACAGCCATCCAGACAGTCAGTGCAGGGAGAGTGTCGCTGCTTCAGGGAAAGGTTTGCGGCCCTTTATAGCTATTTCCGTAGCAGGGCTGCAAACAGTGTGACCAAAAGTCCTTCTCAGGACTATTCTAGTTGTATACAGGCAGGCAGGGTATAGCCAGGTCGGAGTACAGTAGCAGAGTCCTTCTCAGGACTATTGTTGCTGTATACAGGCAGGGTATAGCCAGGTCGGAATACAGGCTAGTGACCAGAAGAGTCCTTGTCAGGACTATTGTAGCAGTATACAGGCAGGCAGGCAGGCAGACAGGGTATATAGCCATTCCTAGTGGTGACCGTATACCAGCCTTCATCATATCTGGGGCTGGTGTACACAGTCTAAAACAGTCCAGATAGTGTCAGAGTTCTCATTAATTTTTGCTCCTAAAACCTGTTAGGTTCTTAGTGCGTCCGTGCTTGCATTTAAAAACCGCACGTGTGTGCCTGTCGGTGGCAGCGTACAGGTGCACTTGTGTGCGTTTTTACCAAACTATTATATAACGCACAAGTGTAGTGTATAATACACGTCAGTCAGCAGTGGCTGATAGTGTCAGAGTTCTCATTAATTTTTGCTCCTAAAACCTGTTAGGTTCTTAGTGCGTCCGTGCTTGCATTTAAAAACCGCACGTGTGTGCCTGTCGGTGGCAGCGTACAGGTGCACTAGTGTGCGTTTTTACCAAACTATTATATAACGCACAAGTGTAGTGTATAATACACGTCAGTCAGCAGTGGCTGATAGTGTCAGAGTTCTCATTCATTTTTGCTCCTAAAACCTGTTAGGTTCTTAGTGCGTCCGTGCTTGCATTTAAAAACCGCACGTGTGTGCCTGTCGGTGGCAGCGTACAGGTGCACTTGTGTGCGTTTTTACCAAACTATTATATAACGCACAAGTGTAGTGTATAATACACGTCAGTCAGCAGTGGCTGATTGTGTCAGAGTTCTCATTAATTTTTGCTCCTAAAACCTGTTAGGTTCTTAGTGCGTCCGTGCTTGCATTTAAAAACCGCACGTGTGTGCCTGTAGCGTACAGGTGCACGATTTGCACAAACTTGGATATAACGCCCAAGTCTAGTGAATACACGTCAGCACAGCATTGCAAAATGCGCAAGGGCGTTGGCAAGGAACAAGGAAGTGGACGTGATGGTGGTGCAGGCAGAGGCCGAGGTCGTGGGCAAGCTCTAATTTCGCCACAACAAAGGGCCACATCTAGTCGCTCGCACGTCCTGTCCCAAATTCTTGGGGACCGCAGCAGTACACCGCTCTTGAACCAAGACCAGTGTCAACAGGTTGTTAGTTGGATAGCGGATAATGCTTCCAGTCAGATTGGCACCACCACAAACACTCTGTCTTCCACACGGTCAAGTGTCAGTAGCCGTGATACTGCACCGCACATTTCAGAACCTGATCCTCCTTCCTACCACAAGGCTGAGTACACGTCCTCGGCCATTAATGATCCCACACTTGGACACTCGGAAGAGCTGTTCACGTTTCCATTCGCACATTCTGGCCTCTCGCCAGCTAATGTTGAAGTGGGTCATGAGGAGATCGTATGTACAGATGGCCAAATATTTGAGCAGCCACGTTCTCACGAAGTTGGCAACGTGTCTCAACAAGGGGTGGACGATGATGAGACACAATTGTCAGGAAGTCAGGAGGAGGAGCAGGGTGTGGAAGAGGAAGACGACGTGGTGGATGATCCAGTAACTGACCCAACCTGGCAGGAGGATATGCAGAGCGAGGACAGCAGTGCACAGGGGGAGGGAGGCGTAGCATCACAACAGGCAGTAAGAAGCAGGGTGGTGGCTCCAGGCAGAAGTCAGGCAACCGTTCCCCGGAACAACAACACGACACAAGGTGCCTGTACAAATGTTAGGTCTTCCCGAGTCTGGCAGTTTTTTAAGTTGGCTCCAGATGATTCTAAAAAGGCCATTTGCAACACCTGCCGTGCCAGCATCAGCAGGGGTACCAAAACTAGCAGCCTGACCACCACCAGCATGATCAGGCACATGTCAGCCAAGCACCCGACTTTGTGGGAAGTACAACAGAGTCGAGGAGCAGTGCTTGCTGATGTCACTGCTACGTCTTCGCTGGTTGTGCATGCGAGCCAATCCCCTGTCCATGCTGCCTGCGAACAAGCCTCCTCCGGTCCTGCACCTGCAGTTGCCTACGCAGAAATAACACCATCATCAAGCACGTCCTTGTCCCAGCGCAGCGTTCAGTTATCCATTCAGCAAACCTTTGAACGCAGGCGCAAATACACTGCCAACACCCCACATGCCACAGTTCTAAATGCTAACATTTCGCGACTGCTTGCGCTGGAAATGTTGCCTTTTAGGCTGGTGGAGACAGAAGCATTCCGCGACCTGATGGCGGCAGCTGTCCCACGTTACTCGGTCCCCAGCCGCCACTATTTCTCCCGGTGTGCCGTCCCCGCGTTGCATAACCACGTGTCACAAAACATCACACGTGCCCTGAACAACGCTGTTTCACCCAAAGTCCACCTAACCACAGACACGTGGACAAGTGCTTGTGGGCAAGGCCGCTACATCTCGTTGACGGCACACTGGGTTAATATTGTGGAAGCTGGGACCCAGTCTGAGCGAGGGACGGAACACGTCCTTCCCACACCAAGGTTTGCAGGCCTTACCTCAGTCAGTGTTTCACCCACACTCTACAGCTCCGGAATGTCATGCTCTTCAGCCTCCTCCTCCTCCTGCGCATCCTCATCCACTGTACCCTCCACACCAGTCCCAAGCTGGAAGCACTGCAGCACTGCCTCGGCGAAGCGGCAACAGGCTGTGCTGAAGCTAATCTGCATAGGTGACAAACCCCACAATGCAGAAGAGGTGTGGACAGCTCTGAAACAGCAGGCAGATCACTGGCTCACACCTCTGAACCTAAAGCCAGGAAAGGTCGTGTGTGACAATGGCCGGAACCTGGTGGCGGCTTTGAGGCGAGGCCAGCTGACACATGTTCCATGCGTGGCCCATGTGCTCAACCTCGTGGTTCAGCGGTTTCTAAAGTCATACCCAGAGCTGTCTGATCTGCTGGTAAAAGTTCGCCGCCTGTCTGCACATTTTCGAAAGTCACCTACTGCTTCAGCCGGCCTTGCCGGCTTTCAGCGCCGTTTGCATCTTCCGGCTCACAGACTGGTGTGTGATGTCCCCACGCGTTGGAATTCAACTCTGCACATGTTGGTCAGGATATGTGAGCAGAAGAGGGCAGTTGTTGAGTACCTGCATCACCTAAGACGTCGGGAAATGGGTCAAACTCCACACATAACACCTGAGGAGTGGAGATGGATGTCCGACCTATGTACCATCCTCCAAAACTTTGAGGACTCCACCAAGATGGTGAGTGGTGATGACACCATTATTAGCGTCACCATACCGCTACTCTGCCTTCTAAAACGGTCTCTGCTCAAAACCAAACATGATGCATTGCAGGCGGAGCGCGATGAGTTGCAGCAAGAAACAGTAGTGGGTGTGGGTGATAACACACAGCCCAGCCTCGTCTCATCACAACGTGCAGTGGAGGACTATGACGAGGAGGAGGATGAAGACATGGAGCAAATCTCCGGCCAAATTGAGGATATGACATGCACACCAGTCATATCCTCGGTTCAGCGTGGCTGGCCAGAGGACAGGGTAGATGAGGAGGAGGAGGAGGAGGACAGCATGTTCAGTCATCGTGTTGGTCAGACTACTGAAGTCCTGGCTGTTAAGAGTCTGGCGCACATGGCTGACTTTATGGTAAGCTGCCTGTCTCGTGACCCTCGCGTTAAGAACATCTTGGCCGACAATCATTACTGGTTGGTAACACTGTTAGACCCACGCTACAAGGAGAACTTTATGTCTCTTATTCCCGAGGCGGAGAGGTCAACCAAAATGCAGCAGTTCCGGAAGGCCATAGTCACGGAAGTAGGCAAAGCATTCCCCTCACAAAACGCTAGCGGCATAGGTCAGGAATCAGTGGACAACCAAGGCGTACAGCCGAGAGAGGCACAAGTTCAATCCGCCAGAGGTAGGGGAACAGTCTTTAAGATGTGGGACAGTTTTCTCAGCCCCTCACGTACCACAGCCCCTGAGGTGCGGGGTAGTGCCACAAGAAATCCTAAGTTTGCCCAGATGCTCAAGGAGTACCTTGCAGATCGAACAACTGTACTCCGACATTCTTCTGTGCCTTACAATTATTGGGTATCCAAGGTGGACACGTGGCATGAATTGGCTCTCTACGCCTTGGAAGTCCTGGCCTGCCCTGCCGCTAGCGTTTTGTCAGAGCGTGTTTTTAGTGCCGCAGGTGGAATCATTACAGATAAACGCACCCACCTGTCAACTGAAAATGCTGATAGGCTGACTCTGATCAAGATGAACAAGGGTTGGATTGGGCCAGACTTCACCACACCACCAGCAAATGAGAGCGGAATTTAAAGTTTGTAACGGGAATTTGCCATGTACCTCCAGTCACCCATGGGTACACACTTCTGGACTTTGGATAATCGCTGGACTGCTCCTCCTTCTCCTCATGCGCCACCATGATGACCGTTACAAGACTTAGGCCTTTGTTTCAGGCCCTCATGCACGTCTCTATCCAGGGACAACGTGGAGCCTCCCAATTTTTGGCTGCGCTGCCAAAGGGCTATACTATAATACACCCACTTCCTGACAATGGACACTTAATGTTTTGAGGCCCTCATGCACGTCTCTATCCAGGGACAACGTGGAGCCTCCCAATTTTTGGCTGCCCTGCCTAAGGGCTATACTACAATAGACCCACTTCCTTCCAATGGGCACTTCAGGTTTACAGGCCCTCATGCACGTCTCTATCCAGGGACAACGTGGAGCCTCCCAATTTTTGGCTGCCCTGCCTAAGGGCTATACTACAATAGACCCACTTCCTTCCAATGGGCACTTCAGGTTTACAGGCCCTCATGCACGTCTCTATCCAGGGACAACGTGGAGCCTCCCAATTTTTGGCTGCCCTGCCTAAGGGCTATACTACAATAGACCCACTTCCTTCCAATGGGCACTTCAGGTTTACAGGCCCTCATGCACGTCTCTATCCAGGGACAACGTGGAGCCTCCCAATTTTTGGCTGCCCTGCCTAAGGGCTATATTACAATAGACCCACTTTCTTCCAATGTGCACTTCATGTTTACAGGCCCTCATGCACGTCTCTATCCAGGGACAACGTGGAGCCTCCCAATTTTTGGCTGCCCTGCCAAAGGGCTATACTACAATAGACCCACTTCCTTCCAATAGGCACTTCAGGTTTACAGGCCCTCATGCACGTCTGTATGCAGGGTCATTGGTGAACCTCACAATTTTGGACTGCCCTGGCAAAGGAAAATACTACAAAGACTCAGTTCCTCAAAATGGGCACATTAGACTCAGAGGCCTTTATGTACGTCTCTTCTCAGGGACATCGGAGTGCCACACAATGTTTTACGTAAAATCTTTCATGTATTGATCTCAAAAAGTAACATACATTAGCTCTATCTAGCTATTGGGTATGTGCCCTTAACATTTCCGCCATGAAAATTCATTTTGGTGTCATTTTGGAAGGTTTTCTGGTGAGTCCGTAAAAATGGCGTAAAACGCGGACAAAATTGTTCACAGCTGTGACTTTTGAGTGATAAATGCTTCAAGGGGTCTTCCCCATGCTGTTGCCATGTCATTTGAGCACTCTTCTGAGACTTTTGTGCCATTTTTAGGGTTTCTACATGCTGCCGGTGGTCATTTCACAAAAATACTCGGGTCTCCCATAGGATAACATTGGGCTCGGTGCTCGGGCCGAGTACACGAGTATCTTGGGATGCTCGGCCCGAGCCTCGAGCACCCGAGCTTTTTAGTACTCGCTCATCACTACTAGGCACCCTTTAGTGCCATATGAAAGGTACTAAAGGTGCCAGCTTAGAATATGCAGGCGGGGGTGGGACGTTATATATATTTGACATCCATTCATCCATTGACGCTTTTTAGGTTGTGTGCCCACAATCAGGGTTTGCAGCGTTATGGGCGCTGAGTGTTTTCCCTGCGTCCATAACGCTGCGTTGTGCAGTAGAAGCACAGTGGAAGAATTTTTGGAGATCCCATGCCCACTGTGCTTCTTTTCTCCGCAGCATAAACTGACCGGTGGCGCAGCTTCCCGAGCCTCAGCATGTCAATTTATGCTGTGGAGACGAGAGTGTTCTCTGCAGGTAGAGCTAAAGTCCACAGCAGCCTGAACCCAAATCGTGGGCATGGGCAGCTGCGTTCTCCCGTGGACAACACTCACATCTCTGCAGGAAGGCTGACACTGTGTACTAGACGCCGTGTCGCTGGATCATGGCCACATAGCCTTAGGCCTCTTTCACACGTCAGTGATTCTGGTACATTTGTGCTTTTTTTTAAACGTACCAGGATCACTGACATACGCAGACCCATTGTAATGAATGGGTCTGCTCACACGTCAGTGATTTTTCACTGCACGTGTCTCCGTGCGGCGTACCCGCGTGTGCGTGATTGCCGCACGGAGACATGTCCATTTTTTTCTGGCATCACTGATGTTCCACGGACCACGCAGTGGTGTGGTCCGTGAAACACGTGCCAGAAAAAAACGTGCTTTTAAAATAAAAATCATTTTAACTCACCCGGCGTCCAGCGATGTCCTCTGCAGCCCGTGCAGCTTGCTGCTTCTGAGCCGGCTCATTATTGTCGCGCATATTCATGATGTGCGACACAGCCGACCCAGAAGCAGCTGCTGCAGGGATCACCGCCACCTGGATGCTGCACCGCGGGAGCGATCAGCACCATGGAGAGCGGGAGCGGGCACAGGTGAGTTAATCTCTAAGTGCAATCACGGGCCACGGAGAACGGAGCCCGGATTGCACTTAGACAACCCACATGTGCCGTGATTCACGGCACACGGAGGGACATGTGCGTGTTTTACACGCCAGTGAAAAACGTCAGTGTTTTTCACTGACGTGTGAAACGGGCCTAAAAGTGAGAGTATTGTTGCTACAGCAACATTTTGGGTGAAGTAGCTGTGGATTCAAAATGCTTAATATACTCCTGAATAAAATCCTTGAGGGGTGCAGATTCCAAAATGGGGTCACTTGTGGGGGTTTTCTGACGTATAGGTACCCAAGGGGCTCGGTGCGAAGTTTATTTCAACTTTTCCAAAATTCAAATGGTGCTCCTTCCATTCCAAGCCCTCCCATTTATCCAAACAGAATGTGGAGAAGGAAATGACATCACAGGTTTTTTTTTCCAAAGGTCTGTGTTCAACCAACTTTATTAACACTGACAAGTCTTAAAAAACGCACCTAAAAAAACTCATGAAAAACGCATGAAAACCGCATGCGTTTTCGATGCCTTTTTCACAAAAAGCATTGTTTACAATTCTCCCCTCTGCCAGAGGGTGCGTTTTTTTCCGCGCTGAAAAAAAAGCAACGTGTGCACATAGCCTCAAATCTTCCTGAAGGTCTTCTGCAGTCAAGTGGGGGTTTTGATTTGCCTCTCTGGTAATCCTACGAGTAGATCTTACTTAAATTTTGCTTGGTCTTCCAAACCTTATCTTGACCACCACTGTTCCTGTTAACTGACATTTCTTAATTACATTTTGAACTAGGAAAGGGTAACTTGAAAATGCTTTGCTATCTTCTTACAGCCTTCTCCTTCTTTGTGGGACTCCACCATTTTCAGAGTGCAAGACAGCTGCATGGATGGAAGAATCCATGGCTGCTGTTTTTCGGCACAAGGTTGGAGGAGGTAGGGTTTTTATAAAGCTGTGAAATTTGCATCCCCTGGTCTAATCTAATGATAATAATGAAGAAGACATAACAATAACAGGCTAATTAAAGTCTGAGACTTTGGTCAAAGTTATCTGAGCACAGAAATCTCCAAGGGTGTACATACTTTTACATTGGCCCATTTTCCTTTTTGTAATTTTTAAAATGTAAAAGATTAAAGTAATATTTTTTGCCTAAAATACAAAGGAAATATGTCAGCTTTAACGTTATGCCTTTAAGAGATCATTTCATTTTCAACTTGCTTAAGTGTTCACAATAACAGTAATTTTAACTGGGGTGCCCAAACTTTTGTATGTCAGTCATATACAAGTTATAAGACTTGCAGCTAACACAAAAATAGTCACCTTTGAGCCTCATTGCATTCTAGAAAGGAAAAGACCATGCTGCTCCTTGTACTATACTTAATGTCAGTAGCTAAAATGTGTTTCACGTCTCCCATAAAACTAGACTGAAGAGAGCCTCATTCATGTATAGTCACCTCTCCACAACATCTAGTGCTGCACAAGGGTCAGGAGACCCCCATTCTGCCAACATTTGGGTATTCCAGGAAGATTCACATGCTGAACTACAGGCCCTTATCTATCTTTGAAAAACCTATATAATAATGAAAAACTACATAAAAACAACCTCTACTCAAAATAGTATGTATTGCAAAGTGTGCACAGTACCAACAGTCCAAGCTGTACTATTGAAAAATGAGATTTTTGGCAAAAAATTGCAATTTTTCGAGCTACCCCGCCACGTCACAGCAAATCTCTTGGGGCAGTCCTACAGTAAAATATTTTTATTTAAAGTGTGCCATGCGGCCTCACATATGCAAAAATAGGACTGCACAGCATGTACCTGGTGCTTTTCAGTTCCGTCTCCATGACTGATTCATGGTTGTGGGCAGGACAGGCCCAAGCACATGCTGCTTGGAATAAATAGCCAGTGGACAGGGCTGGATGGCAATATGTGAACACCCACCAACCGCCAAAAATCAGGACAGATGGAAAAATAAAAATGAGGTGCACTGCAAGATGGAGACCAACCAAAAACCTATATAATAATGAAAAACAACATAAAAACAACCTCTACTCAAAATAGTATGTATTGCAAAGTGTGCACAGTACCAACATTCCAAGCTGTACTATTGAAAAATGAGATTTTTGGCAAAACATTGCAGTCCTATTTTTGCATATGTGAGGCCGCATGGCACACTTTAACTAAAAATATTTTAGTGTAGGACTGCCCCAAGAGATTTGCTGTGACGTGGCGGGGTAGCTCGAAAAATTGCAATTTTTTGCCAAAAATCTCATTTTTCAATATTACAGCTTGGAATGTTGGTACTTTAACCTTATCTATCTTTGCTCTGCACTATGCCACTACGCACTCTTGTCTCTGGCAAGGAATATACGTGCATGTTAGAAGCCCATAGACAATCCTGTCTATGGCCAGCTGGCGAGAAGCCACCTACACAGACTAGCACCATGGGAGGCATGTGGCACTCAGGCTCCAGAGTTTGCACTTCAAGTTTAAGCCATGCCTATTTTTCTCTTGGTCACACTTCCAGTTGATTTAAAGCCATGAAGTCATGTCTAATGAAGCACAAAGTTATCTAAAACATACAATAAATAAGTCTAAAACTTGATCATGAGACATATTTTGCCCTATGTATTGACAGAGGTTGCAGGCACATTAGTGTGTCTGTCCCAATATGTTTCCATTTTTCCTTACTATTTTCTTCATTATGCTACCAAACTTACTTCAGTCTCAGGTCAGTCTGTCTTGCTCAGTATTAAGTTCACATGTCGAGAGAATGATGCAGCCGATCAGGTACAGCACAGCGCTTATTATGAATGCTCTACCCAAAGACTTAAGGAAGCAGTCCGGGAGGTCTGCCACTGTTGACCTTACGGACTGCATAAGACGCACATACATTTAAGGCTGGTTTCACACTACGTCTTTTTAACATCCGTTGAAAACGTTATTTTAACGGAAGTACGGATCCTGTGCAAATCCGTTTTCACTTCAATGCATTTTCAATGGACTCGCGTCCACCTGCGTTCGCATGCGTTTGCGTCCGTTAGACGCAGGATCCGTCCTTTTGCGTTATTTTAACATGTTTCAAAAACGCAACATGTAGCGTTTTTTTGCTTTGTCAAAATAACGCATCTCACAGGATCCTTCACATTGCGTCGCGAGCTGCAATGCATTTCAATGAGTGCTGGATCCTGCCTAGCAGAATGCGTTCAGTTGCGTTGTAACAGGATCCTGCTTTTGTACTGAGCATGCCCAGAAAGTACTGAGCATGCCCAGAACCAGTCTCCAGTGATCTGTCTATCTCTCTACTCCCTCCCTCACCCCCTCTCTCTCTATCTCTGTCTTTCCCCCTTCCTCTCTCTCCCACCTGAGAGCTGCGGACACTCGTAACCAAGGTAAATATCGCGTAACCACTTCTCTTAGTTACCCGATGTTTACGTGGTTACGCGTGCAGGCAGCCCTGCTCCTAGCAGCTGCAGACACTCGTAACCAAGATAAATATCGGGTATCCAAGGCCGATGTTTACCTTGGTTACCAGCGTCTGCAGCTGTCAGAAGCCTCCTCCCAGTCTAGCTCCCCTCACTCCCGATCACATGACTCCAATGCCCGCCCCTAAACATCCAGTGCAGGATCCTGCAAAATAACATATGCGTTTGCATACGTTATTTGCTGTAAAAGCAGGATCCGTACTTCCGCTAAAAAAACGTTTTCAGCGGATGTTAAAAAGACGTAGTGTGAAACTAGCCTTAGCAAGCGGTTATCTTACTAAAAAGTGTGTCTTATAGTCAGAGAAATCCGGTACATACCTGCAGGTCCACCTTGTATTGGTTTAGGCTTGTACTCTCAGTCACACCACTGTTTGAAGAATTTAGCGTTAATTCATAACACTCTTGTATATCTGGAAAAAAGTAAGAGGTCACTTACAAGTAATCTGAAAATCCCCCATAACAAAAGGTAAGATGTCACGGTCAAGTAATTTGAACAACCATTGTAACGTAATGTTGTACGGGCATTTGTCTTCACTACTGTTTATTGTTATTGTTACATTGGAAACTGGATTTTCAATTGACAATTGTATTTTCTATATTCTTTTTCCCCTACCTCCCTACAAAAATGGAGAATATAAATCTATAACAATTATATTAGAGGATTTCAGGTGGATGAAGGACACCATCTCTATAGGAGGACGAGCTGAGCACCACTTGGGGGACGAATGAAACCACAGTTAATGTTTGCCCTGTTATTTTGTTGAATTTCAACCAAAAAAATTAGTTACAGGAAAAACCTAACTTACCCTGTAACTGTCACCATTTTACTTAATTTTAATTACTAATTAGGTAATGTTTATTATTTGCAGCTATCCTACAAAAATGTCTTACAATATCGCAAAGTAATTTCACTATTATGCCTCCCTTGTTTTTCTAATCCCTAACACCCCCTTCCTGGGAAAATAACTCTGAATTCTTCAACCATGGCCTGATTTACAGGACATTAACCCTTATCCACCTGTTATGCAAAGACACACCACAAACCTTTACAACATTACTATATCATGTTATTAAAGATTTGCAGAACAGGTTTGCTAAGCTTAAATAGTACATGGGAAAAAAAATAAAAGTCATCAGACAAATCTGCGTCTTCCTCTTCCAGGACAGAACTTTCACTGTGTAAACTCCGTAATCAGTGTAAAATCTGTACTCAGTGAATACAGACATTCCCACTGCTGACATAGGAGATTGCAGTTGGTATTTATAATTCTATGGAGAAGGGAGGGAGGATCTAGGGGCAAACAACAGTTCTGAAGCAACGGTTATGATTTGAACTTTCAATGTTAAAATGTAACTGTCATTTCAGAAGAACTTGCGGAAAAATATCTATCTGCCTCTAGCTCGCCCCTGCTAATTCCTCTTTCCTCTGCCTCTCTCTGTAAAATTTCATGAGCACCAACTGTCATCTCCTATCTGAGTAACAAGAAAATCTGTATTCACTGTAGACACATTTTACAGATTTTACTTGGGAATTGAAAGTAAAGATCAGTCGAAGGGGAGGAAAAAAACAAAATAAAAAATATCTTTGTACTTATTTTCATTACAAAAATAGCAAAGTGAACCAAAATAAAAAACGCCTAAAATATAGCCTTTAATCTTAGTAATAATAAAACAATCCAAGTAGGACCTACAATAATAACAAACAGACCACTTATAAAAAATAGCCAATATACTCAGTATCCTATAGAGGACCAATTGGCTAATCAGGAGTTAAAACTGATGTGGATAATGTCATTCATGTAAACAATTAATGTAACATACCGCAATGAGCAGCAGCAGCATTAATCATATAGTGAACGATATAAATCATGAAACCACATAATCACCTGCCACAATGCAGATGGCGGTGAGCAAATAGTAGAAAAGGAACGGTCTTACCCCATCTGCCGTATAACCCTTTCCCTGCTTAATTGAAGCACTAAATGCTGGATAGTCTCGGCAACCAAGAAAGATGAGATAACCTGGTCCTTATCTGAATGACTCAGGATCTCCACAGGTTCCAAACATATGTCCAGCGGTGTGCATGGTTCTCCCAACGCGTTTCTTATATCATCAGGGGAGGATAAGAATCCAAAATCCTGGTCACAAATGACCCATACAGATTGGCATAAATTACTGTGGAAAAATATGTACACAAACCACATCAAACAAGGTCCAAGTCAGTAACATAAGCAGACGGTCAGGACAAAGCGGCGGGTGCAACTTACTTCCATCAATACCAGGAGATTCCTGGGCAGAGCGCATCTGTCATACCTCGCCGTCAGGTTTAAATGAACCGCTCGCTTAGAGTGGCGTCTGACGTCACATCCGCACGCAGCGGTGAGCTCACTTCCGGGTCACATGATCGCGGCCGCGATGTGCACGTCACGGAGGGGCGTATAGATTAGCCATGTAAACCATAGCGTTAGCAGGTAAATGACTACAGAAAAATGGCCGCGGTTAGCATCGCAAAACCAGCGATAACGATAAGGCCATTAATTTAACAGTGGCCCATCAGCATCAAAAATGGGCCATACGAGCAACTGTAAAACATATTACAGGCACCCAGATAGAGCAGGAAGGCTCAGAAAACAGCAACAAGCAAGGGGAAGAAGCAAGGACCGGGACAGACCAACAGGAGAGATTATTCCAAGAGGGAAATAAAAACAGAAAAAACGTAACATACATCACATCAGATCAATGTTATGATTAATGGAGGGAAAGGGGGGGGACAATACAACAAGGATCAGGAGAGGCCAGTACGGGCCAGGAGGAAAAGGTAAAAATATCGAATGATACAATGGAAAAATATGACAGAAAATATGAATGGCAGAAAAATACCATAGTTAAATTAGGCAAGGATGGAAGAAAAACCACCACCATACTACACAATTCTAGGGGCCCTACAGTTAAACCTGACCCTACCTATTTGTGGAGGTCGGCACCCTAGGACAGATCGGTGGTTGGTGCCCCCACTCGGACGGCGACTATCCCTCCTAACATGTATCTAATCTAGTCTACCACAAAGGGTGCGAAGGAGAGAGCTTCATTAAGGCCCAATGGTTTGCTAGTTTTCAGCCAAAAAATCCACTTGGTTTCTTGTTTAAGAATTTTGTTGTCCCAATTGCCACCTCTAAGGGGGGGAGCCACCACATCAATACCCTGGAAACTGATTGATTCAATGTCCCCTGCATGGTGTTCTGTAATGTGACGGGCCACGGGAGTGTCATTGCCCAGGCGGATATCCCGGATATGTTCCCCTATTCTCCTCCTAAATTCCCTTTTGGTCTTGCCCACGTATTCTTTGTGACAGATACAGGTGGCTTTGTAGATAACGCCCTTTGTTCTGCAGTTAATGAAGGAGCGGATATCATAACGTTTTCCCAATACATGGGAAAAGAAAATTTTTTTCCTGGGTTAAGATAACCACATGCAATGCAACCACATGCAATGCAACCGCTGCACTTATAACAGCCTTTGACCGGACTGGTCAGCCATGTCCTATTATGACATGAGAAATGGCTATGGACCAGTCTCTCCTTAATGGAGCGGGCCTTCCTGTAAGTCACTGAAGGGGCATTGGGAAGAAATTTTCCAATATCATCATCCATTTTGAGAATGGACCAATGTCTCTCAAGAATCCTTCTCACCTCCCCTGATCCATTGTTGAAGGTGGTAATAAACCAGATAAGATCCTCATCAGATGTTGGTCTCCCCGGTCCATGTAAAAGATCGTTCCTAGTTTTTTGCTGGGTCTCAAAAAAGGCCTTCTTAATTACATGGTCCGGATAGCCTCTATGGTGAAACCTGAGGCTTAAGTCACGAGCCTGTTGACGAAAACCCTGCTCATCCGAGCAGTTCCGTTTTAATCTGTGAAATTGACCCTTTGGAATACCCTTTTTCAGACTGTTCGGATGGCTACTCTCCCATCATAGGAGCGAATTGGTAGCAGGCGGTTTTCTATAAGTACTAGTGTGAATATTACCCACAGAATCCCTCTCAACAAGCACATCCAAAAAGGGCAACTTCCATCTGTCAAATTCACAAGTAAAAAAAAGGCCCAAGGAATTGTTGTTGAGCACAGCGACCGTTCTTACAATCTCGTCCTCAGTGCCCCTCCACAGGACAAACACGTCGTCTATGTAACGACACCATAGGACAATGCTGTCCTGGGGAACAGGGGAAATGTTGACATTGTAAGAACGGTCGCTGCGCTCAACAATAATTCCTTGGGCCTTTTTTTTACTTGTGAATTTGACAGATGTAAGTTGCCCTTTTTGGATGTGCTTGTTGAGAGGGATTCTGTGGGTAATATTCACACTAGTACCTATAGAAAACCGACTGCTACCAATTCGCTCCTACGATGGGAGAGTAGCCATCCGAACAGTCTGAAAAAGGGTATTCCAAAGGGTCAATTTCACAGATTAAAACGGAACTGCTCGGATGAGCAGGGTTTTCGTCAACAGGCTCGTGACTTAAGCCTCAGGTTTCACCATAGAGGCTATCCGGACCATGTAATTAAGAAGGCCTTTTTTTAAGACCCAGCAAAAAACTAGGAACGATCTTTTACATGGACCGGGGAGACCAACATCTGATGAGGATCTTTTCCGGTTCATTACCACCTTCAACAATGGATCAGGGGAGGTGAGAAGGATTCTTGAGAGACATTGGTCCATTCTCAAAATGGATGATGATATTGGAAAATTTCTTCCCAATGCCCCTTCAGTGACTTACAGGAAGGCCCGCTCCATTAAGGAGAGACTGGTCCATAGGCATTTCTCATGTCATAATAGGACATGGCTGACCAGTCCGGTCAAAGGCTGTTATAAGTGCAGCGGTTGCATTGCATGTGGTTATCTTAACCCAGGAAAAAAATTTTCTTTTCCCATGTATTGGGAAAACGTTATGATATCCGCTCCTTCATTAACTGCAGAACAAAGGGCGTTATCTACAAAGCCACCTGTATCTGTCACAAAGAATACGTGGGCAAGACCAAAAGGGAATTTAGGAGGAGAATAGGGGAACATATCCGGGATATCCGCCTGGGCAACGACACTCCCGTGGCCCGTCACATTACGGAACACCATGCAGGGGACATTAAATCAATCAGTTTCCAGGGTATTGATGTAGTGGCTCCCCCCCTTAGAGGTGGCAATTGGGACAACAAAATTCTTAAACAAGAAACCAAGTGGATTTTTTGGCTGAAAACTAGCAAACCATTGGGCCTTAATGAAGCTCTCTCCTTCGCACCCTTTGTGGTAGACTAGATTAGATACATGTTAGGAGGGATAGTCGCCGTCCGAGTGGGGGCACCAACCACCGATCTGTCCTAGGGTGCCGACCTCCACAAATAGGTAGGGTCAGGTTTAACTGTAGGGCCCCTAGAATTGTGTAGTATGGTGGTGGTTTTTCTTCCATCCATGCCTAATTTAACTATGGTATTTTTCTGCCATTCATATTTTCTGTCATATTTTTCCATTGTATCATTCGATATTTTTACCTTTTCCTCCTGGCCCGTACTGGCCTCTCCTGATCCTTGTTGTATTGTCCCCCCCCCCCCCCCTTTCCCTCCATTAATCATAACATTGATCTGATGTGATGTATGTTACGTTTTTTCTGTTTTTATTTCCCTCTTGGAATAATCTCTCCTGTTGGTCTGTCCCGGTCCTTGCTTCTTCCCCTTGCTTGTTGCTGTTTTCTGAGCCTTCCTGCTCTATCTGGGTGCCTGTAATATGTTTTACAGTTGCTCGTATGGCCCATTTTTGATGCTGATGGGCCACTGTTAAATTAATGGCCTTATCGTTATCGCTGGTTTTGCGATGCTAACCGCGGCCATTTTTCTGTAGTCATTTACCTGCTAACGCTATGGTTTACATGGCTAATCTATACGCCCCTCCATGACGTGCACATCGCGGCCGCGATCATGTGACCCGGAAGTGAGCTCACCGCTGCGTGCGGATGTGACGTCAGACGCCACTCTAAGCGAGCGGTTCATTTAAACCTGACGGCGAGGTATGACAGATGCGCTCTGCCCAGGAATCTCCTGGTATTGATGGAAGTAAGTTGCACCCGCCGCTTTGTCCTGACCGTCTGCTTATGTTACTGACATGGACCTTGTTTGATGTGGTTTGTGTACATATTTTTCCACAGTAATTTATGCCAATCTGTATGGGTCACTTGTGACCAGGATTTTGGATTCTTATCCTCCCCTGATGATATAAGAAACGCGTTGGGAGAACCATGCACACCGCTGGAAATATGTTTGGAACCTGTGGAGATCCTGAGTCATTCAGATAAGGACCAGGTTATCTCATCTTTCTTGGTTGCCGAGACTATCCAGCATTTAGTGCTTCAATTAAGCAGGGAAAGGGGTATACGGCAGATGGGGTAAGACCGTTCCTTTTCTACTATTTGCTCACCGCCATCTGCATTGTGGCAGGTGATTATGTGGTTTCATGATTTATATCGTTCACTATATGATTAATGCTGCTGCTGCTCATTGCGGTATGTTACAGTAATTGTTTACATGAATGACATTATCCACATCAGTTTTAACTCCTGATTAGCCAATTGGTCCTCTATAGGATACTGAGTATATTGGCTATTTTTTATAAGTGGTCTGTTTGTTATTATTGTAGGTCCTACTTGGATTGTTTTATTATTACTAAGATTAAAGGCTATATTTTAGGCGTTTTTTATTTTGGTTCACTTTGCTATTTTTGTCTATTTACCAGTGAATTGATACCCAGTAGCTATCCCATACTTATTTTCATTACTTTCATTTGTACTATTGATTTATCAAATAAAAATTAAATTGATGTTTACTCTTAAAATGAGGCTTTAGTGTTCATCTTTGAGATTGCAGACTATGAATCGAAAACAATATATCGTCCTCCATGTCTACTACCTTACCGAATGTGCCTTTATTATTAATTAAACGGAATACATTTACATACATCTTTGTACATAACTTTTTGAATGTATTTTGCATTTACTTTGTTGTATATTAAGGATATAGTAAGTGGTGACACTTGAAGCTTGTGAGCCCCAATGCAAAATCTCCACCAGGGCCCACAACTGTCATGATTCTTTAATAGTAATAGTCTTTTCATGTTTGCCAAAGGAACCTTTACGGCCCTCTAGACTCCAGGGCCCGGGTGTGATTGCTAGTGCAGCTACTATAGTTACACTCCTGGATACACAGTAGTATTTACACATGAGCCGTAATAATAAGAGTAATTATTCTCATGAATCATTGTTAAGAAGGGTGGTAAAAGTTTCTTACCCAAAAGAGCCTGGAAGAGGTCACTTTTCAGCAGTGGCGTAACTAGAGTTTGATGGTCCCCGGTGCAAAGTCCAGACCTGGGCCCCCCCTCCACATACATTGACACTTAGGGTACGGGATAATGACACTGACACTCGGGGTACAGGATAATGATGCTGACACTTGGCTCTTACCCACAGCACCCAGCTTTCCTATGTTCTGATATCCATCTTGTCCTCGGCACACTGCTTCCCCATGCTCTGCTATACATCATTCCCTCAGCGCCCAGCTTTCCCATATCAGAGCATGGGAAAGCTGGGTGCTGAGAGATGTATAGCAGAGCATGGGAAAGCTGGGTGCTGAGAGATGTATAGCAGAGCATGGGAAAGCTGGGTGCTGAGGGAAAAGAGCCTTTTTCCCTCAGCACAAAACGTTTCCATCCCCTGCTTGTATCTTTGTCCCCCCTTGTATATAGTTCTCCAAATACAATAATGGCCCCCACATAGCCTTTCATATAATATAAAGGGTTCCACATAACCCTTCATATATTAGAATACACTTCCATAGTCCTGCATGTATTATAATGCATATCCCATAGTTCTCCATGCATTATAATTCACCCCATAGTACTCAATATATAATACTGCACCACATAGTCCTCCATATATTATAATGCACCCCCATAATCCTCCATGTATAAAGTAGCCCTCCAATTATTATAATGAATTTCTCATAGTTCTCCATATATTATAATTCACCCCATAGTTCTCCATATATTATACTGCACCACATAGTCCCCAATGTTTTATAATGCACCCCCATAGTCCATGTATAAGGTAGTCTACATAGTCCTCCATAGTCCTATATGTATTATAACGCAACCCAATAAAACTTCATATTGCATTACGCAGCCCCATACTCCTCCATGCATAATGCACCCCTATATTCCATGTATAAGGTGTCCTTCATTTTGTATTATGCAGCCCCCCAGACCTCCATATATAATAATGCAGCCAGCCTCTCTAGGCCTCCATGTATAATAATGCAGCCAGCCTCGTCAGGTCTCCATGTATAATGTAGCAGCCAGCCTCTCCAGGCCTCCATGTATAACAATGCACCCAGCCTCCTCAGGCCTCCATGTATAATGCAGTATCTCCAGGCCTCCATGTATAATGCAGTATCTCCAGGCCTCCATGTATAATGCAGTATGTCCAGGCCTCCATGTATAATGCAGTCTCTCCAGGCCTCCCTGTATAATGCAGCCTCTCCAGGCCTCCATGTATAATAATGCAGCCTCCCCAGACCTCCATGTATAATAATGCAG
The DNA here is from genome assembly GCF_048569485.1 of Anomaloglossus baeobatrachus. Lineage (NCBI taxonomy): Eukaryota > Metazoa > Chordata > Amphibia > Anura > Aromobatidae > Anomaloglossus > Anomaloglossus baeobatrachus. Next base: position 146,217,055 of record NC_134361.1, on the reverse strand, counting down.
CCTCCCCAGACCTCCATGTATAATAATGCAGCCTCCCCAGACCTCCATGTATAATAATGCAGCCTCCCCAGACCTCCATGTATAATAATGCAGCCTCCCCAGACCTCCATGTGTAATGCAGCCTCTCCAGGCCTCCATATATAATAATGCAGCTTCCCCAGACCTCCATGTATAAAGCAGCCTCTCCAAGCCTCTATGTATAATAATGCAGCCTCCCCAGAGCTCCATATATAATGCAGCCTCCCCAGACCTCCATGTATGAAGCAGCCTCTTCAGGCCTCTATGTATAAAGAAGCCTCTCCAGGCCTCCATGTATAAAGCAGCCTCTCCAGGCCTCCATGTATAATAATGCAGCTTCTCCAGACCTCCATGTAAAAAGCAACCTCCTCAGACCTCCATGTATAAAGCAGCCTCTCCAGGCCTCCATATATAATGCAGCCTCCTCAGACCTCCATGTATAAAGCAGCCTATCCAGGTCTCCATGTATAATAATGCAGCTTCCCCAGACCTCCATATATATTGCAGCCTCCTTAGACCCCCATGTATAAAGCAGCCTCTCCAGGATTCCATGTATAATAATGCAGCTTCCCCAGAACTGCCTTCCCAAGCCTCTGGTCACCGTTTACTCACTTATATTAAAAAAAACAAACAAAAAAAACAACAAGTACTCACCTTCTCTCTTCCTTCCACCACTGCTGTCCTCCCCGCTGCTCGTTCTCCCGGTGCTGCGGTCGGCGTCCTCCCGTCCTGCACTCTGTGCACTCAGCACAGCAGTCGCTCGGGAGTGACGTCACCGCACAGGGGGAGAATGGTGATGCATAGTGCGGCACCGGCCGCGCTATGCTTCATCATTACTGTGCGCAGTGACAGGGGAGACGCCGCAGCCGCTGACACCAGGTAGGTGGCCCCGGTACCGCCGCTGACACCAGGCAGGGGGGCCCGGTGTCGGCGGCGGCAGTGGGTCAAATAGAGGCCGCGTGGTCTGTGACAGATCAGCGCGGCTCCTCTCACACTGACAGGAGCTGGCTGCTGATCTGCCTGGCGGCCGCCGGGCCCCTCACCTCCCGGGCCTGGTCGCGATCGCGACCGCTGCGACCGCGGTAGTTACGCCACTGCTTCTCAGCATACTCATCACCTCCTGGAGGGAATCTCTGAGCATCTTCTGTCCAGAAGCAGAGAGTTTGGCTTGGTAAGAAGAGTAAAAAAATAATATTGACAAAGGGACGTGTTACAAAACCAAAAATATACCCTTTAAAAATCAGCCTTTATTAAATTTACGTTAAAAAATCACCCAATGTAAATCACAAAAATATATATACAACAATAGAAGAAAAAGGGAGGAGGGTATAGTGTTCACCCTAAAAATTTCCCCTCCCTCCTGTCCTCTACCTACCGCGGAGGTCGGCACCCTAGGCCTAATACGAGTATGGCGCCCCCACTCAACGGCGGCTGTCCCTAAGGAAGCCCTATACGGCCCTTCCGAAAGTAATGATATTAAAGGACAGATAGGTAGGGTATGCTTAATGTAGTGGACAGGATAAAAAGACACTCAAATACCCCTCAACTTATACTGATATTGATTGTTGGACAGGAGCGAGTCCACAGTAGAACACAATTGGGACCTTGTAACGTTCTCCAAACCAACAAGGGGTCAGACCATATAGATAAAGTGTCCGATACCCCAACAAGACTACCTCTGGTTGCTACCCCTCTATCTTTAATATTGATAGATATAGACAAGAGAGCTACCACAATATTGGCAATAAATGGAAAAAAGTGCAAAGTGCATATGATTCAGGAACTGGAGTGCTACTATAGTTAAATGCACATGACCCCATTCACAGTGCACACGGTCAGGTACAGCTGTCCTCTAAGATGTAAATGTCCATCACATAAGGTGCTAATGCATAGAAGTGCAGCAAAGTTAAAAGCAGCCTAGTTGTTAACCTCTATTCTCTGTGTTGATAAGCACAAGCAAAAATTAGTAATCAATGGATAGAAGTGTAAAGTGCATATGATTAAAGAGCCAACATGCTACTACAATCTAATGCACATAGTCCCATTCACAATTCATGTACTGAGGTACAGCTATCCTTTAGGCCTGAAACACACATGCGTGAAACACGTGCGTGTTTGGTCCGTTTCCGTGTATACTGGAGACACGGCCAAACGTGCACCAATGTTACTATATCTCAGCGGTTACAATTGCGTTTTTGGTTATGTCCGTGAGTCCGTCTCCGTGATGCGATTTTTGGTCCGTGTCTCACGCCAGCATGTCCGTTTTCTGCACGCAACACGCAGCACGGACCCAATGAAAGTCAATGGGTCTGTGCGCACGTCCGAGTGACACAGACGCATCTCTGTTTGCTCCCTGTACGTTTTGTGCTTTTTTCATGTGATGTCGGTCTTTTTTCTTTTTCTGTTTCGTTCTCTCCCTCAGCCCGTCGGTCGGTCTCTATGTCTGTCGGTCGGTCTCTCTGTCTTATCTGTCCCTCTAGCTGTCTGTCGGTCAGTTCCCCCCCCTCTCTCATACTTACCGTTCCCCGATCTCCGGTGCGGCGCTGCACTGCTGTTATAATAACTCCGGCTGCTTTTACTATTTTGAAAAAGCCGGCCGCCCATTAATCAATCTCGTATTCCCTGCTTTCCCCGCCCACCAGCGCCTGTGATTGGTTGCAGTCACACACGCCCACCACGCTGAGTGACAGCTGTCTCACTGCACCCAATCACAGCAGCCGGTGGGCGTGTCTATACTGTGCAGTGAAATAAATAAATAAATAATTTAAAAAAACGGCGTGCGGTCCCCCCCAATTTTAATACCAGCCAGATAAAGCCATACGGCTGAAGGCTGGTATTCTCAGGATGGGGAGCTCCACGTTATGGGGAGCCCCCCACCCTAACAATATCAGTCAGCAGCCGCCCAGAATTGCCGCATACATTATATGCGACAGTTCTGGGGCTGTACCCGGCTCTTCCCGATTTGCCCTGGTGCGTTGGCAAATCGGGGTAATAAGGAGTTATTGGCAGCCCATAGCTGCCAATAAGTCCTAGATTAATCATGTCAGGCGTCCCTGAGACACCTTCCATGATTAATCTGTAAGTGACAGTAAAAAAACACACACCCCCGAAAAATCCTTTATTAGAAATAAAAAACACAAACAAATTCCCTCATTACCAATTTATTAACCCCGACAAACCCTCCATGTCCGGCGTAATCCACGGACTCCAGCGTCACTTCCAGCTCTGCTGCATGGAAGTGACAGGAGCAGCAGAAGACACCGCCGCTCCGGTCACCTCCACGCAGCTAATGAGATGAGTAGCGCGATCAGCTGAGCTGTCAGTCAGGTTACCCGCGGCCACCGCTGGATACAGCGGTGGCCGCGGGTAACCTCAGTGACAGCAGCTGATCGCGCTACTCTGGCTGGTATTAAAATTGGGGGGGGACCGCACGCCGTTTTTTTTAATTATTTATTTATTTATTTCACTGCACAGTATAGACACGCCCACCGGCTGCTGTGATTGGGTGCAGTGAGACAGCTGTCACTCAGCGTGGTGGGCGTGTGTGACTGCAACCAATCACAGGCGCCGGTGGGCGGGGAAAGCAGGGAATACGAGATTGTTTAATGAGCGGCCGGCTTTTTCAAATTAGAAAAAGCCGCCGGAACAGTGTGAATGCCGTGTAGCGCCGGTGATCGGGGAACGGTGAGTATGAGAGAGGGGGGGACACTTCAGTCACTCGGGGGATTAGCGATCACCGGTGAATCCTTCACAGGTGACCGCTAATCAGTACACGGCACAAAGACAGAGCCGCGGCATGAGAATGAAGTCGGGTGAAGTTCACCCGAGTTCATTCTCATCCCGCTACTCTGTCTTCCGACATGTAGTAACGACATTTTGCATCACACACGTACATTTCACACGGACTACACAAACACGTCAGTTATTTCACTCACGCACACATGGACATTCCACACGCACATACGGCAAGCATACGGGATACACACGCAGGCCACACATACCATAAAAACGGACCTAAAAAACGGAAAACGGACCCGAAAAACGGCCCGTTTTACACGGACGCGGTTTTCACGGATGTGTGGCGGAGCCCTTAAAGTGCAAATGCTTATTAAATAGTGTGCCAATACATAAGATGCAGTGGAGCTGATAGCAGCCAAACAAAAAGAGGTAGTCAATATCACTTATCGTATTGAGGTCACATGTGCGTCTCAGTGATGCCTCAAATTTGCCTCAACGCGTTTCTCCGTCAGTGGTTCATCAGGAGGCTTGATACTAAATCATGCGACAACAGGATGCCATAATGTCATGATGAGGAGGAGGGTAAGAAGAGAGCAGGTGCAGAGCCCTCTGAGTATCTGTAGATGACATGAATCAGTATATGATGGTACCCATGAGTGTTACACCTCGTGGCTCTCCTGTGGCAAGGAATGAGACAGTCTCCTTGCCTGCCACGAGCGCTCCTGCTCAGCAGCCGAAGGTCTGCCAGACTGCGCAGAGTGCAGGAGAAACCTCCTCAGAGAGCCAGCACGAGGGTGACACCTAGTGGTACTCCTGTTGCAAGAAATGAGGCGGTCTCCCATTCCTTGCCTGCTGCAGCTCCTCCTGCTCAGCAGCCTCGAAGGTCTGTGAGGTTGCGCAATGTGCAGAGGTTTGCTGTTCAGGGAAGCAGTGAGACTCCCGTTATCTCTACACATTGTGAGACCGAGGATCCCGCCTCTATTTCCCAGAGGCAGGAGGGTGAGCATGTGCTATGCTTGGTGGATCCTGATTCGCCCACTGACGTCACACGGCTTGATGACAAGGCTGGTGACGTGGTGAATCCTGACTGGCCAGGCTGGGATGTCGTGGATCCTGATTGGGTCAAGTCCGTCATCTCCGCCTCGCACCCGCCCTTGGCTGGAGCTACACCTCCTTAAAAGCTCCTCCTGCCATCATGGCGGCGCGCGACCGTCCTTCTATGTTTGGATGTCTGGCAGCGTGCTGCCACGCCACTGCTCAGGCATTATCGTCTTCTGTGGGCTTTGCCCTTGCTGCTTAGGCAGTACCTGGTTTGCAGGCCGTGTCCCTGCCTTGCTGCTCCGGCAGTAGCTCCTTCAACAGGCCGTGTTCCTGTCCCAGGTGAGCTCCTCGAGTCTCCACCGGACTCACCTGGTTATTGAAAGCACACATGCGTGGGCACCTCTGTGCTACCCTCGTGCCATATTCTCGTGACTTCCACTGGCACACGGGTTAGGGCAGACCGGTGTACATAGATCGTCTGTGACATTCCAGACGATCGCTAGCAGCAACCCGCTCACTCTTCACCCATCATAGCAGCGGTCCCTTACACCGCACAGTGGACCTTGACCGGCGGAAGCTGTCCATTCCCCATCTTGGCACGCTTCCCTGGGTCCCCCTCGTAACATTACGGTCGCGCCAAAGGTCTGGCTATGGCTGAAGAGCAGCAGCAGTTGCTGCGTTATGTGCAGCAGTTGGAATCACGTTTGGCAGCAGTGGAGCAGTCTTCCTCCAACAAGACTACTCTGACGACAGTCGCCACCCAGGCGGCTACCCAGGCTGTGCTATTGGGCGGAAGGTCTCCTCGCCTTGCGCTTCCAGAGCGCTTTAGCGGGGACAGCTCCGAGTGCCGTGGGTTTATAAACCAGGTCACCACCTACTTAGAGCTGTCCGCGACTCTTTACGCTACCGAGAAGGCGAAGGTAGCCTTCGTCCAGTCCCTGCTCACAGGGAGAGCGCTGAAGTGGTCCACGCCGTTGTGGGAGCGTGGAGATCGTGTGGTGAATAACTTAGCATCTTATCTTGGGGCCATGAGAATGGTGTTCCTCGGGCCTCAAGTCACCCACGACTCCGCGCTGCGCCTCCTACGACTTCGGCAAGGGTCCGCTTCAGTCGGGGACTTTGCCGTACACTTTAGGACACTTGCCGCAGAGCTGGACTGGCCCGATAAGGTCCTTGTCCCTGTGTTCTGGGAGGGCCTGGCAGGGTTCGTCAAAGACGCACTGGCCACGCGTGAGGTGCCTGCTACTTTAGAGTCCTTGATTGAGGTTGCCTCTCGCATAGACATCCGCCAGGCGGAGCGGAGGCTCGAGGTCTCTTCAGCACCCACGTCCTCACGGCCTAAAAAGCGTCTGGCTCCCGTCTTCCACCAGACAGGTCTCCCAGCCAGCTCTGTAGGCGACTCCGTGGAGTCAATGGAGGTGTCCAAAGCGGTCTCCTCTACCCCAGGTTCTCGGTCTGGTGTCATCTGCTTTTTTTGTGGGCAGAGGGGACACATAGCTACCCGATGTCCCAAACCGTCGGGAAAAGACAGCGTCTAGTTTCCATCAGAGGGGGGTTCCTAGACGCTGCTTCTCCCTCTAGGTTGACTATCAGCGCCCAGTTGCAGTTTGGCACTACTCTCTTCTCTGCTCTGGCCTGCCTGGACTCAGGCGCTGATGGCAATTTCATTTCGACCTCCCTGGCAACCCGATACTCAGTTCCCCTGGTTCTCTTGCCCAAGCCACTCAGGGTTCGGGTAGTCAACGGGTCCCTACTAGTCGATCCCATCACCCAGATCACCATCCCTCTCAGGATGGAGGTACCACCAGGACACCATGAGCAGGTGTCCTTCCTGGTGCTTCCAGAGGGGACGGATGAGATCCTACTGGGTCTCCCCTGGTTGAGACAGCATGCTCCTATACTCAACTGGGCAACAGGGGAGATCTCATCATGGGCAGGATCCTGTAGGGAGCACCTCGTGACTACCGAACCACCCGCTACCATTAGGTCGGTTGGGTCCTCAGGGAATACAGGGGAGCCAGGTTTACCGACACCTTATGAGGCCTACAGGGACGTCTTCTCCAAGAGGGCCGCAGATACCCTTCCTCCCCACCGGCCATACGATTGCCGAATAGACCTGAAGCCAGGCTCCGAGCCCCCTAGGGGCAGAGTGTATCCCCTCTCTGCTCCAGAGACGGAGGCTATGTCCAAATATATTCAGGACAGCCTGGCAAAAGGGTTCATTCGCAAGTCTATTTCACCGGCCGGTGCGGGGTTCTTCTTCGTGCAAAAGAAGGAAGGGGATCTACGCCCCTGTATCGATTACAGGGGATTAAATGCAATCACGATCAAAAACAAATACCCTTTGCCCCTCATTACGGAGTTATTTGATCGATTCCGCGGGGCAAAGATCTTCACGAAGCTGGATCTACGCGGGGCGTATAATCTAGTGCGAGTCCGAGAGGGCGATGAGTGGAAGACCGCCTTCAACACCAGGGACGGTCACTACGAGTATCTCGTAATGCCCTTCGGACTCTGCAATGCCCCCGCCGTATTTCAAGACTTTGTGAATGATGTTTTCCGGGATTTGTATCTTTCCGTGGTTGCATACCTGGATGATATCCTTATCTTCTCCCCCGATCTTGCCACCCATCGGAGGGATCTCATCCGAGTACTTAAGAAGCTGCGCACTCATTCGTTATCTGCTAAGCTAGAAAAGTGCGTTTTTGAACGTGAATCCTTGCCGTTTCTGGGGTATATCGTGTCCAGTCAGGGGTTAGCAATGGATCCGGGGAAGTTGGAGACAGTAGTGAAATGGCCTGAGCCCCGCTCGCTGAAAGCGATCCAGCGTTTCTTGGGGTTTATCAATTATTATCGCCAGTTCATTCCCAACTTCTCGACGGTGGCAGCACCCATCATTGCCCTTACCCGCAAGGGCGCTAATCCCAAAGCATGGACACGGGAAACGGTAGAGGCATTTCACACTCTCAAAACTTACTTCTCCAGAGCTCCCATCCTTCATCGTCCAGACATCTCCAAACCCTTCCTACTAGAGGTAGACGCCTCTTCGGTCGGTGCTGGTGCAGTCCTGTACCAGAAAGACGAAGGAAGCATCCATGTTTCTTTTTCTCCAAAACCTTTTCTCCGGCCGAGAGGAACTACTCCATAGGGGATAGGGAGTTACTGGCGATGAAACTAGCATTCCAGGAATGGCGGCATCTCCTGGAGGGTGCGAAGCATCCATTTGAAGTATTTTCCGATCATAAAAATCTCACATACCTCCAGACAGCACAACGCCTGAACCCAAGGCAGGCCCGTTGGTCCTTGTTCTTCTCCCGATTCCGCTTTATTATCCGCCACCTGGCCGGTGAGAAGAACGTACGGGCCGATGCCTTGTCACGTTGTATGGTTGTGTTGGAGGAGGACGAGGAGGAGCCTCGTCTTATACTACCCCCGGACAGCTTGAGGATGGTCACTCCCACTTCTTTGGACCAGGTGCCACCTGGCAAGACCCTCGTTCCCCCTGAACTACGGAATGAGGTGCTATCGTGGGCCCATGCCTCCAAGGTCGGGGGTCACTTTGGGGTCAAAAGGACCAGAGACCTTGTGACTAGGCACTATTGGTGGCCGAGACTACCCCAGGACATACAGGAGTATGTGGGAGCCTGTATGTCGTGTGCACGGAATAAGCCGTCCCGGCAGAGACCGGCAGGTCTTCTTCACCCACTGCCTGTGCCGGATCGTTCCTGGGAAGTGGTGGGAATGGACTTCCTGGGAGATCTGCCCAAGTCAGCAGGTCACAAGGTCGTATGGGTCATCACGGATCACTTCTCTAAAATGGTCCACTTGGTGCCTCTCCCACGACTCCCGACGTCACGTGCTCTCGCCACCTTATTCATTAGGCATGTATTTAGGCTGCATGGCATGCCTGACAAGGTGGTGAGCGACCGGGGTCCCCAGTTCGCGTCTCTCTTCTGGAGAGAGCTCTGTAAGCTCCTGCAGATAGAGCTGAACATCTCCTCCGCATACCATCCCGAAACCAATGGACTGGTAGAGAGGACCAATCAGACCTTGGTAACGTACCTCCGCCATTTTATCTCCGCACACCACGACAACTGGGCTAACCTCCTTCCTTGGGCCGAATTTGCCATTAATAATTCGGTCCATGATTCCTCTGGTCAGACTCCGTTCCTGCTCAATAACGGACAACATCCCCGAATCCCGGTTCCGATGCCCATTACGTCACCCGATCCTAGGGTGGAGGATTGGGCGACCGAGGCCCGGGAGATCTGGGATAACACCCAAGAGGCCCTTAAGAGGGCTAAAGACTGGATGGTGACAACGGCTGATGAGCGCCGCCGCCCTGCACCATCCTTCACCCCTGGTGACCTAGTCTGGCTATCCTCTAAGAATGTTAACCTATGGGTACAGGCAGCCAAGTTCGCCCCTAGGTACCTGGGTCCGTTTAAAGTACTAGAGCAGGTGAACCCGGTGGCATACCGACTCCAGCTCCCTCCACGCTGGGCTATAGCCAACACCTTTCACGTGTCCCTTCTGAAACCCGTACGACTTAATAAGTTCTCGGGGTCCCTGACGCCTCAAACTGACTCCCCGCCCGACGACTCTGAGGTGGTGAAGCTTGTGGAGACAAAAGTCATACGGGGCAGGAGGTACTACCTCGTGGAGTGGGTCGGCCGTGGACCGCAGCATAGATCCTGGGAATTGGAGGATCATATCCACGCCCCGGGTTTGATAGCGGCCTTCGAGCACGGGCGGGGGGGCCTAGACGGGGGGGAAATGTTACACCTCGTGGCTCTCCTGTGGCAAGGAATGAGACAGTCTCCTTGCCTGCCACGAGCGCTCCTGCTCAGCAGCGCCGAAGGTCTGCCAGACTGCAGGAGAAACCTCCTCAGAGAGCCAGCACGAGGGTGACACCTAGTGGTACTCCTGTTGCAAGAAATGAGGCGGTCTCCCATTCCTTGCCTGCCACAGCTCCTCCTGCTCAGCAGCCTCGAAGGTCTGTGAGGTTGCGCAATGTGCAGAGGTTTGCTGTTCAGGGAAGCAGTGAGACTCCCGTTATCTCTACACATTGTGAGACCGAGGATCCCGCCTCTATTTCCCAGAGGCAGGAGGGTGAGCATGTGCTATGCTTGGTGGATCCTGATTCGCCCACTGACGTCACACGGCTTGATGACAAGGCTGGTGACGTGGTGAATCCTGACTGGCCAGGCTGGGATGTCGTGGATCCTGATTGGGTCAAGTCCGTCATCTCCGCCTCGCACCCGCCCTTGGCTGGAGCTACACCTCCTTAAAAGCTCCTCCTGCCATCATGGCGGCGTGCGACCGTCCTTCTATGTTTGGATGTCTGGCAGCGTGCTGCCACGCCACTGCTCAGGCATTATCTTCTTCTGTGGGCTTGGCCCTTGCTGCTTAGGCAGTACCTGGTTTGCAGGCCGTGTCCCTGCCTTGCTGCTCCGGCAGTAGCTCCTTCAACAGGCCGTGTTCCTGTCCCAGGTGAGCTCCTTGAGTCTCCACCGGACTCACCTGGTTATTGAAAGCACACATGCGTGGGCACCTCTGTGCTACCCTCGTGCCATATTCTCGTGACTTCCACTGGCACACGTGCGTGGGCACCTCTGTGCTTCCCCGTGCAACAGGTACACTGAGCCGTGTGATCCCTGCCATACAACCCACACGGGTTAGGGCAGACCGGTGTACATAGATCGTCTGTGACATTCCAGACGATCGCTAGCAGCAACCCGCTCACTCTTCACCCACCATAGCAGCGGTCCCTTACACCGCACAGTGGACCTTGACCGGCGGAAGCTGTCCATTCCCCATCTTGGCATGCTTCCCCGGGTCCCCCTTGTAACACATGAGTATATATGTCGCGGGCGGGGAGGAGGCCACCACCGCTTGCGCTCTCGCTCGCGCTCGGGTCCGGCGCTGCTGCTGCTTGCTGCTCGGTGGCTCGAGCGGTGGGCTGGATCCGGGGACTCGAGCGGCGCTGCTCGCCCGTGAGTGAAAAGGGGTGGTTTGAGTTGGGGATGTGGTCTGTGATGCCACCCACGGGTTGTGGTGAGGTTGGGACACCACCGCTGCTCTGGATGGAGATCCCGGGAGCGATGACAGGGAGCAGCTGAGATGTTTCTCTCCCCTCCGTGGGTAGGGGGTTTTGGTGGTCCCGGGGCCCGGTGATGGTGACTGGGAGGTGGATTGCGGGGCTTGGCGAGGTGCAGGGTCGCGGGGGCAGCACGGTGCCAGACGGCATGGTAGTACTCACTCAGCCAGTAATGTACACGGAGTCTCTGGTAAAACAAACGGCTGGATGGACGGGTCCCACAGGCGGCTGCGGTGGTCACTCCCGGTAGGTTGGCGGTGACTGTCTCTCCCTGCACCTATGATGTGTTTTCGGCCCTGATGGCTTCCCACCGGTAGCCCGCTCCCCAGCGGTGTATTTGCCAGAGGAGCCCCTTTTGCCCGAAAGCTCTGGCCCTGGGAACTCTAGCTGTGGCGGTAGCTGTATTTCCATTCACGGTTGAGCGGTTGCCTTCAGTGGGGTGTTTCTTGCTGGGAAACCCCAGAGGTTCTCGTCGCTGATGAATTTGACCAGTTTTACGGCGACTCCAAGCCTGGTCGGGGTCCGTAGGCCCTGCCGGATGGTGCTGGCTTCTCTTCGCTTCCCGGTCCGGTACCAGCGGGCCACCGCCCGACCCCGGTCCTTACGGTTATACGTCAATCGGCCTCTTCTGCAGACGGTCACCACCATCTGCCAACCTTGCTCTCAGGTGCCCGGGCCACGCACCCGGACACGGTCAGTTTGCTCTAGCTACCACTACCACTTCACTCTCTTCACTTCACTCTCCCTAACTTCACTGACTTCCTTTTCCCGCCTCCAGGACTGTGAACTCCTCAGTGGGTGGGGACAACCGCCTGGCTCCACCCCACCTGGTGTGGACATCAGCCCCTGGAGGGAAGCAACAAGGATTTATGTGTGTGACTGATGTGCCTAACTGGGGTGTGGGGTGTGTTGTTGCAGTACCTGTGACGTCCTGGCTTGTCCAGGGCGCCACCTTCCCCCTTGGTTAAATGCAGACCGTCCGCGGGCTGCCCGTCCATCACCGGTTTTATTTTCACAAATCTGTAAAAACGGTAGAAAAACACATAAAAACATCAACATAAGAATTTTATAAAACTTCCCTTACGGGAGGCACTTTCTTAAACGTACTAACGGTTCATTTTTATTAAAACATCATACGGCTTCCACTCTCCCCCCGCACAAACAACCTGGCCCTGATGCTGCCCCTAAGAAGTGGGCAGCACCCCTTGCCCCAGTCCAGAACCAAGTTGCCCGAGCGGGTACGGTCTCTCTCAGGGGACCCACGTCCATGGGGGACCCCTGACCCCCGGAGGATCGCCACCGGTTACGGTAGTGGCGGGCCTGGGCCATCTCTTTCCTCCCGGCCCATCCTCCAAATCAGCCTCTCCGGAGGCGGTCACGGTATAAAGCCAACAATTATTTACATGCCACAAGTTTGTGGTTGCCCTGCAAGTTCTCGGGCTTGTCCGTAAGTAGTTCCTTACGCATACAGTGCAGAAGGTCCCTACGGGGACTAGTTGCCGGCAACGGCTGGTTCAATCACGGTTGCAAATCAGGTTAACTACTCGGTTGATTACTTTTCTTATCATTCGGTTACATATTCACACAACGGTGTTGGTGGTCCCAACGGGGATAACTTGCAGCGGAGGGACTGCTGACTCAATTCAGGTCCACGGTATCGGCCGGAGGAGGGGGCTGGGCTTGCACTTGGGCCTCTCGACTGCCCCTCAGCTTAGCGTCCAGGGCAAACCAGCCCCTCTCCCCGCAATGTCGAGTGTACTGGACCAAATCCCCTGGCATCAAGTTGCAGCCCGGGTGGTCCTCCGGTAAGTGGGCATTAACGTCCCATCGGGCTATGAAGATTTCGGCCTCCAGGCCCGGCTCATATACGAACCCATATCCCCAACGAACATCAATTTCCTCACTTGCCCCTCATGGATCGGGCCCCGTACACGGAAGCTCTGCGGAGGCTTTCTTTCTCTTGAATGGTGCGGGCTACCAGCTCCGCCTTCCTCTTCTCCCTCTCCGCGATCTCTCGGCCCAGCGGGGTCAGTGCCCTGTCCCAGTAAAGGGCTGCTGCGGGCCCCTGCGCACGGGTCGGCCCCCGTGAGACTTCCTTTACACTGCCCCTTACTGGCGTTCTGGGTGGAAGGTCCCGCGGTGTCATGGCCTGGGGTGCTGCCTCACAGCAACAACCCGGCGCAGCCTCAGCCGAGGCGTGGGGGATGGGTACAGGGGTCCTCTCCTGCTTGACCTTCGTCTCCTCCTGCACGGAATGGGCTGCCGGAGTCAGTATGGGACCAGGCACGGTCACTACATGTGCCTTCAGTACATCTCCGCTGACGGGCTCGGTCTTCGGCAGCTTCCAGGGAAGCGGTTCGGGACGGTTATGGGCTTCTGCTGCAGGTCGGTCCGCTTGGGCGGACGGGCAGGGTACCGCTACCGATTGGGCGGGTAGCGTGCCTAGTGGCGGGGTGGTAGCGACCAACGTGGGTAGCGGGGGAGGCAGCAGGGTGAGCGGGTGCAGGCCGGGCCCCTCAGCCGCAGCAGCCGATCCCTTGGGAACACAGGGGCGTGGGTCTCTTACCCGCTCCTCCAGATCTTCCTCCACCTCGTGTCTCCGTATAGCCACCACCACGTCCGCCATGTCGGCCTCTCACTCCTCCAGGAGGAGCTGCACACGGACCTGCAGACGGCTGCTTAGCTGGGCGGTCCGGACTTCCACCCATGCCGCGGTACCATGCGCGGGCCCGGGGATGACGGTGTTGCTGGACGGATTCAGCATCTTAGCAGCGGCCTCTTCCAGGAACCAAAGATGGCCGCAGAGTCCTGGCGTCCCTGCTTTATAGCCGCGGTCTACATGCGGCCAGACGCCATCCGTGCCCCCTTGGTTTTCTTCCGGCACCTCCTCTTCAGGGGCGGAGCTTCGGCTTTCGCGCCTCCACTGCTCAGGAAGACGCTCGGGCGGGGAACTTTTCGCGGCCAAGATGGCGGCTTCTGAAAATTTCGTCCGGACACCTCCAGCAGGACACAAGGCGCACTTCTACCAGGCGGTAGAACGGTAAAATCCTGTTCGTGACGCCAAGTTATGTCACGGGCGGGGAGGAGGCCGCCACCGCTTGCGCTCCCGCTCGTGCTCGGATCTGGCGCTGCTGCTGCTTGCTGCTCGGTGGCTCGAGCGGTGGGCCGGATCCGGGGACTCGAGCGGCGCTGCTCGCCCGTGAGTGAAAAGGGGTGGTTTGAGTTGGGGATGTGGTCCGTGATGCCACCCACGGGTTGTGGGGAGGTTGGGACACCCCCGCTGCTCTGGACGGGGATCCCGGGAGCGATGACAGGGAGCAGCTGAGATGTTTCTCTCCCCTCCGTGGGTAGGGGGTTTTGGTGGTCCCGGAGCCCGGTGATGGTGACTGGGAGGTGGATTGCGGGGCTTGGCGAGGTGCAGGGTCGCGGGGGCAGCACGGTGCCAGACGGCATGGTAGTACTCACTCAGCCAGTAACATACACGGAGTCTCTGGTAAAACAAACGGCTGGATGGACGGGTCCCACAGGCGGCTGCGGTGGTCACTCCCGGTAGGTTGGCGGTGACTGTCTCTCCCTGCACCTGTGATGTGTTTTCAGCCCCGATGGCTTCCCACCGGTAGCCCGCTCCCCAGCGGTGTATTTGCCAGAGGAGCCCCTTTTGCCCGCAGTCTCTGGCCCTGGGAACTCTAGCTGTGGCGGTAGCTGTATTTCCCTTCACGGTTGAGCGGTTGCCTTCAGTCGGGTCTTTGTTGCTGGGAAACCCCAGAGGTTCCCGTCGCTGACGGATTTGACCGGTTTTACGGCGACTCCAAGCCTGGTCGGGGTCCGTAGGCCCTGCCGGATGGTGCTGGCTTCTCTTCGCTCCCCGGTCCGGTACCGGCGGGCCACAGCCCGACCCCGGTCCTTACGGTTATACGTCAATCGGCCTCTCCTGCACACGGTCACCACCGTCTGCCAACCTTGCTCTCGGATGCCCGGGCCACGCACCCGGACATGGTCAGTTTGCTCTAGCTCCTCCACTACCACTTCACTCTCTTCACTTCACTCTCCCTAACTTCACTGACTTCCTTTTCCCGCCTCCAGGACTGTGAACTCCTCAGTGGGTGGGGCACACCGCCTGGCTCCACCCCACCTGGTATGGACATCAGCCCCTGGAGGGAGGCAACAAGGATTTATGTGTGTGACTGATGTGCCTAACCAGGGTGTGGGGTGTGTTGCTGCAGTACCTGTGACGTCCTGGCTTGTCCAGGGCGCCACATATATAGGTACAGTGCAAATATGCAGACGCTATCGTATTTGACTGACAGTATTAGCAATTGGATGAGGTACAGAACACTGAGAATAGATCTTACCTCTTTTAGGAGACATGTAGGCATTGTTCATGAGTCAGCTGCTGCTATGATGTTTAGGTCTTTTCCTCCACCAGTGCCGAAGCTGCTTCCTTGTCAGCTGCGTATCAGCTTCTGGAAAGTTTGTTTAGAGAAAGTAGGACCAAGTGCAATAGGGATCTGCAATTACTAGTCAGCGACAGCCCTGAACACACACGTACAGTCAAGACCTGGCCAGTTATGATCACCAACCGCTGTAACCACTGTAGTGTCCCGCCTACACTAGGGTCATATTATCACAGGAGTAAGGGCTGGTCACCACTGTGAGGACTGATACATTTATATGGTATTTCAGGGAGCGCAGACTGCACTGCTTATAAAACCAATGTATGGATGGATGTGCTGACTATTTAGACATAATCAAATAATCATTTTTTTAAAGAGAACCTGTCACCTTCAGAAACATTATTTACCAGCAGAAATACTGGTAATGTTCAGATAAATAGCATTTAATTCACGTCTCTCAGGCTTAATAAATCAGCATCTGTAGGGAGAAAGTAAAGTTGTATTGTCTATGAAGTTGCTCTCTTCCAGTCATTAGAGCGGAGCAGGGAGCTCACTGTGTGAACACTCCCCAGCACATTGGTTATCAACCTGCTCTGTAGCATTTGTGTGTGTGTGTGTGTGTGTGTGTGTGCAGAGCAGTCTGTCAATCAAAGTGCAGGGGAGGGATTACCGCGCACTCACTATATAGTGAGTGATAACTCTAAGTGTGCCACCCCCGTGGGAGCAGCCAAGCTGCTTGGATCCGGGTTCACTATGGCTCGAGGGTCTCCGGGCCCGGGGTCGTGTGACCACTCAAATGAAAGTGGGTATTTATAGGGGAGTTGATGTATAGTTTGTGAAACCACCCGTGGTGTATGTTAATTTAGGAGTACCGCCGCTGCCGTTGGGAGTACTCGGGGTGATGGAGTGGGGCAGCAAGGTGTCGTAGCCCTTTACGGGTACGGGGGATACCCTGGGACTCGGTGTGAGGGGGGTGCCATGGGATGCAGGGTTCACTCTCATACTCACTCAGTTCATAAGCAGATGCTGACAACCGGGTAAACCAATTCTCTGAGTACCGCTGCCGCTGAGGGGAGCTTGTCCGGGTCCCGTCTTCTATGGTGTTGCCTGGTGATCTGTGACCTGCCTCCTGGCACTAAGTTTAACTTCAACTTGATGGCCCGGTAGTATGGAACTTGCCGGGCCCCGCTCCCCACTGTGGCTAAGTGTGGGAGCTTGCTCTCAGGGCTCACACTTGGGATTTTCTGGACCGTTTTGGGTTGGAAAGTCCTAACCCCCTCATTGCGCTAGTGCTCCGATTCTGGAGCGGGTGGAAACAGATCATAAAGGCTCCTTTCTCCTCAGGTGAATTGTCGGGTTGCCTGAAGCTACTCCCCGACCTAGGGTCCGTGTACTCCGTTGTGCCTTTGGTCCCGGACCGGTGACAGTGCTAGGCTGCCGGCTGTCCTCCTCGACAGGTCCAGATACCTTGCCACAATCCCCTGCGACTGGGGGTCCGACTCTTCTAGGCCCAGACCACCGTCTGCAACCTAGATAACTTCTCCAGGAGCCACCTCTCCCGACTTCCTCTCTCTCCTCTACTCCTCTACTCTGCTACTCACTACACTCCTCACCTCCCTTCCCTGTCCCCCCCAGGTGGGCGACTCTATTCCACTCAAGCCGTCCACTGGTGTGCCTGGTGGGTGTGGTTCAGGGTGTATCTTGGATTTGATTTGCTGTTGGAGGCAACACCACTAAAGGGACCCAGAACCAAGAGGGAGGTGGAATACCGCACGGAAGGGCAGCTTGTGCAGTACCCTGTGATGACCTGATAGTCCAGGGGCGTCACATAAGGCTACTTGTGCACTCTGCAGTTTTGCTGTCACATCAAGACTGCACCAAAAACTACACCAAAAACTACTGTGTTTTTGGGGCGTTTTTGACAATTTTGTTTTGAAGTGTTTTTTATTTTTTTGAAAAATAGTGATTGGCAGACCGGACTGTTAAGTCCAACCCCCTGCAAGTTCAAAGGCACACGAGTGTTGGGTCTGGGCAGGAATTCTTCAGGAGTTCCGGGCACTGATCCAGATCGGGCAAAAAAGTAAAAATAACCCAAAAAAATAATAAAGCAAGTGCGCTATACTTACCAAGTCTCCAGCGCAGCTGTATCTGCTCCAGCGGCTGCTCATTCTTCTTCCGTGGCTGGTTATTAGACTCAATCATATTCACTGCTTCCCTGGTGTCTGTGATTGGCTGCAGTCAAACAGGACCCCCAGCCTGTCTGACAGCCTGCCTGACGCTTCCAATCACAGACCCAGTGGGCGGGTTTATAGCGTACAGTAAAAATAAATAAATAAATAAATTGGTGTAGGGAACCCCATATTATGATACCCAGCACAGATAATGCATACAGTTACAGGCTGCAGCCCCCAGTCGTGCACTTATCTTGGCTGTGTATCAAAATAGAAGCATGCGGCTTATTTTTTTTTTAATTATTTTAATAAATAATGAAAAAAAACAGCTTGTGGTCCCCCAAATTTTGAAAGCCATCCAAGGTAAAGCATGACATCTTGGGGCTGGTATTCTCAGGTTGAGAAAACCCATGCTTATTGGGGCCCCCAGGCTAAAAATAGCAGCCTGCAGACGCTCAGGGTTGCCGCATCCATTAGATGTGACAACCCCAGCACTTTACCCAGCTCTTTCTGATTGCCCTGGTGCGTTGGCAATCGGGGTAATAAGGGGTTAATGTCAGCTCACAGCTGCCATTAAGCCCTGGATTAGTAAGGGGAGGCCATACCTGGCCCTCTTACTAGTCAGGTGTTACTGGAATTTCAGTTTCCCCTTAAAAATATTACGGACTCCTCCACACAGATTTCCTTTTGAGGAATGTACAGTACACTTCAGCAAATTTGCTGCTGTAGTAAGCTATGGAAAAAAGGAGTTTGAACCAAGCACTGATGAAATGAACTTCTTGCTTTATTCCATTACGTTAAAAACACAATAGTGAAAAAGATTAAGGCATCTCCAGATTAAAAGGTGGCCAAATGACGCGTTTCGAACAACTATATGTTCTTGATCACATTGAACATTATTATTATTATTATTATTATTATTATTATTAACATTTATCTCCTTCAACATAATGTTCAATGTTTAACGTAATGGAATAAAGCAAGAAGTTTATTTTATCAGTGCTGGATTCAAACTCCTTTTTTCCTGTGCTTCTACGTGGATACCGGCCACATGATCTGTGCATTGTTTCTACATAATCCCGTTGGCTACTGTGAGGAGAAGTCTATGTGGTGAGTAGAGTTGAGCGCGGTTCGAGGTTCTCCAGTTCTAGGCTCGAGTGATTTTTGGGGCCTGTTCTAGATCGAACTAGAACTCGAGCTTTTTGCAAAAGCTCGATAGTTCTAGAAACGTTCGAGAACGGTTCTAGCAGCAAAAAAACAGCTAATTTCTAGCTGGCTTTCCGCTGTAATAGTGTAAGTCACTCTGTGACTCACACTATTATGAAATTTCAGTGTATAGTGTGCGTGAACAGCGCCTTCAGATCACTCCTGTTTGTATAATGGCCATTTGTATGATCCATTTGTATGATGTTTGAATGTATGATCGCCATTTTTTTTTTTTTTCCTTGTCTTCCTTCCCTAAGCGCGCGCGTCTAGTGGGGAGGGCCATTATGTCAGCCAATCCCAGACACACACACAGCTAAGTGGACTTTTAGCCAGAGAAGCAACGGCATGTGTGATAGGATGTCCATGTCACATGTCCCTGCATTATAAAACCGGACATTTTCCTCCAGGACGTCATTACCTGCCTTCTGCGTCCTTGGTGTCAGACATCACTGGTGCAGCTCCGTCCTGAGTCCTATCGCTGATACAGCTGTATGCGCTCCATACACAGCGCTGGACAGCTTAGGGATAGCACTTTCCATCAGTCCTTTTAAGGGCTCGTACCGGCAGGGTCAGAGCCATAGGTGACAGGTCCTGAAAACAGAGACAGCGTCTGTGTAGCAAAGGTCAGGGATTTCGTCGCTGCATTTCCCCATTAGGAGGGAATAGAAAGGCAGGCTTCCATTCCTCTACCCAGAGCCCCACAATCCTGGCACTGTACCCTCCTGTCCTCTGCACACTCCAACTCATTATAACTAAGCCATTATACTAGCAAACACTCAGTGTACCTAGTGGCATCCTAAACGGGGCTATTGGACTTTTGTCTAGTCACACTAGTGCAAAGACATTTGCAGCACCTCTGCCTGCATTGCACACTCCAACTCATTATAACTAAGCCATTATACTAGCAAACACTCAGTGTACCTAGTGGCATCCTAAACGTGGCTTTTGGACTTTTGTCTAGTCACACTAGTGCAAAGACATTTGCAGCACCTCTGCCTGCATTGCACACTCCAACTCATTATAACTAAGCCATTATACTAGCAAACACTCAGTGTACCTAGTGGCATCCTAAACGTGGCTATTGGACTTTTGTCTAGTCACACTAGTGCAGACATTTGCAGCACCTCTGCCTGCATTGCACACTCCAATTCATTATAACTAAGCCATTATACTAGCAAACACTCAGTGTACCCAGTGGCATCCTAAACGTGGCTATTGGACTTTTGTCTAGTCACACTAGTGCAAAGACATTTGAAGCACCTCTGCCTGCATTGCACACTCCAACTCATTATAACTAAGCCATTATACTAGCAAACACTCAGTGTACCTAGTGGCATCCTAAACGTGGCTATTGGACTTTTGTCTAGTCACACTAGTGCAAAGACATTTGCAGCACCTCTGCCTGCATTGCACACTCCAACTCATTATAACTAAGCCATTATACTAGCAATTGATGCTGCCAGTTTAACCCTTTAGTGATGGAGCTAATTTTCACCTTAATGACCAGACCAAATTTTGCAATTCTGACCAGTGTCATTCCATGAGGTTATAACTCTAGAACGCTTCAACGGATCCCGGTGATTCTGAGATTGTTTTTTCGTCACATATTGGACTTCATGTTAGTACCAAATTTAGGACAATATTTTTTGTGTTTATTTATGAAAAAAATTGAATATTGGCAAAAATTTTGAAAATTTAGCAATTTTCAACTTTTGAATTTTTATACCGTTAAACCAGAGATTTCTGTGACACAAAATAGTTAATAAATAACATTTCCCACATGTCTACTTTACATCAGCACAATTTTGGAAACAAAATTTTTTTTTGTTAGGAAGTTAGAGGGGTTCAAAGTTTATCAGCAATTTCTCATTTTTACATCAAAATTTACAAAACCAGTTTTTTAGGGACCACATCACATTTGAAGTGACTTCAATAGGCCTAGATGACAGAAAATACCCAAAAGTGACACCATTCTAAAAACTGCACCCCCCAAAGTACTCAAAACCACATTCAAGAAGTTTATTAACCCTTCAGGTGCTTCACATGAACAAAAGCAATGTGGAATGAAAAAAAGCAAAAATTAAATTTTACCTAAAAATGTTGCTCTAACCCAAATTTATTCACTTTTAGAAGAAATAACACAACAAAATGGACCCCAAAACTTGTTCCCCACTTTCTTATGAGCGCGCCGATACCCCACATGTGGTCAGAAACCTCTGTTTGGACAAATGGGAGGGCTCGGAACAGAAGGAGCAATATTTGAATTTTGGAAAGCAAATTTGGCTGAAATAGATTGCGGGCACCATGTTGCATTTACAGGTCCGCTAAGGTACCTAAACAGAAGAAACCCCTCACAAGTGACACCATTTTAGAAACTAGACCCCTCAAGGCTTCTATCTAGGGGTATAGGGAGCATTTTAGATCCACAGGTACTTCACAGATTTTGTTAACGTTACGTTGTCATATTGAAAATTTTAATAATTTTCTCAAAAATGTTGCTTTAGCATCAATTTTCTCACTTTTTCAAGAGGTAATTCCAAAAATTTGACCTCAAGGTTTGTTAACCACTTTTTTATGAGCGTGGTGGTACCTCACATGTGGTCTGAAACCTTTGTTTGGACAAATGGGAGGGCTTGGAACGAAAGGAGCAATATTTGAATTTTAGAAAGGAAATTTGCCTGAAAAAGATTGCGGGCACCATGTTGCATTTGGAGGTCCCCTAAGGTACCTAAACAGCAGAAACCCCGCACAAGTGACCCCATTTTGGAAACTAGGCACCTCAAGGAATTTATCTAGATGTTTGGTGAGTACCCTGAACCCTCAGGTGCTTCACAGAATTTTATAACGTTGAGCCATGAAAAAAAAAAAATAAAATTTTACCACAAAATTGTTATTTCAACCAGGTAGCTTTTTTTTTTTACAAGAGTAAAAGGAAAAAATTCAGCATAACATTTATTGTGCAATTTCTCCTGAGTTTGGCGATACCTTATATGTGGTGGAAATCAACTGTTTGGGCGCATGGCAGGGCTCAGAAGGGAAGGAGTGCCATTTGACTGCAAAATTGGCTGGAATCAATAGCGGACGCTAGGTTGCATTTGGAGAGCCCCTGAGGTGCCTAAACAGTGGCGGTCCCCCACAAGTGACTTCATTCTGGAAACAAGACACCTCAAGGCTTTTATCTAGGTGTATAGTGAGCAGTTTGAATCCACGAGTACTTCACAGAATTTGATAAGCTTAGGTTGCCATATTGAAAATTTTCATTTTTTTCACAAAACTGTTGCTTTAGCATCAAATTTCTCACTTTTTCAAGAGACAACAACAAACCGTGGACCCCACAGGTTGTTATCCAATGTCTTATGAGCACAGGGATACCCCACATGTGGCCAAAAACCTCTGTTTGGATAAATGGGAGGGCTTGGAATGGAAGGAGTACCATTTGAATTCTGGAAAAGTTGAAATAAATTGCGCGCACCATGTCACATTAGCAGGGCCCCTTTGGTACCTATACGTCAGAAAACCCCCACAAGTGACCCCATTTTGGAAACTGGATTTTATTCAGGAGTATAGTAAGCATTTTGAATCCACAGGTACTTCACAAAAATGTTGCTGTAGCAACAAATGTCTCACTTTTAGGCTATGTGGCCATGATCCAGCGACACGGCGTCCAGTACACAGTGTCAGCCTCCTGCAGAGATGTGAGTGTTGTCCACGGGAGAACGCAGCTGCCCATGCCCACGATTTGGGTTCAGGCCGCTGTGGAGCTCTATGCTACCTGCAGAGAACACTCATCTCCGCAGCATAAATTGACATGCTGAGGCTCGGGAAGCTGCGCCACAGGTCGGTTTATGCTGCGGAGAAAAGAAGCACAGTGGGCATGAGATTTCTAAAAATCCTTCCACTGTGCTTCTACAGCACAACGCAGCGTCATGGACACAGGGAAAACACTCTGCGCCCAAAACGCTGCAAACCCTGATTGTGGGCACACAGCGTAAAATGCTACAATGGATGAATGGATAGATGTCAAACATATATAACGTCCCACCCCCTGCATATTCTAAGCTGGCGCCCTTTAGTGCCTTTCATGTGGCACTAAAGGGTGCCTAGCCTTGTATTTAGCCCCCCAAAAAATTAATAATTAAAATAAACGACGTGGGGTCCCCCCTATTTTTGATAGCCAGCTAGGGTAAAGCAGACAGCTGTAGCCTGCAAACCACAGCTGACAGCTTCACCTTGTCTGGTGATCAATTTGGAGGGCTCCCCAGGCGTTTTTTTAAAAAAAAAAAAACGTGGGGTCCCCCCCAAATTAGATCACCAGCCAAGGTGAAGCGGACAGCTGGGGTCTGGTATTCTCAGGGTGGGAAGAGCCATGGTTATTGGACTCTTCCCAGCCTAAAAATAGCAGGCCGCAGCCGCCCCAGAAGTGTCGCATCCATTAGATGCGCCAATCCTGGCGCTTCGCCCCAGCTCATCCCGCGCCCTGGTGCGGTGGCAGACGGGGTAATATATGGGGTTGATACCAGCTGTAATGTCACCTGGCATCAAGCCCTGGGGTTAGTGATGTCACGGCATCTGAACAGATACCCGACATCACTAACCCAGTCAGTAATAGAATAAAAAAAGACCAAAAAAAAATTTATTTGAAAAAACACTCCCCGAAACATTCCTCTTTTACCAATTTATTGAAAATAAAGAAATTCCGGTCGCTGTAATCCATTTTGGAGGAGGTCCCACGCCGACTCTGGATCTTCTAGAATATGGGGGGCACGTTCAGGGAACGTATCCCCCATTTTCTGGAAGAGCAAGCTCTCCATGAGCAGTGTGGGTGCAGTAATCTGAGAATACTGCACTCACACTGCCCCGGTCCAACCTAGGGCAGAGTGACCTGCAGTAACCTCATTCCAGAATATGAGGGGCACGCTCACAGAACGTACCCCCCATTTTCTGGAACAGCAGTCTCTCCATGTGAGGAGTGTGACTGCAGATTACCGCACTCACCCTCCCCCGGTCCACAATGGAGTAGCCTGTGCAGTTGCGACGTCAGCAGGATCCCTGCTTGCAGGGATCCAGCTGACAGCCGCTGTCTGCGCATGCGCCGCCAGCATTGAAGAAGAAGGAGGCGGCGTGATCGCGGGACGGAGCGGCAGACAGGTAACGTATAACCGGGGGCTTGGGGGGGGAGGTGACGGGAAGTGACCTAGCGGGACCTGGGGACACCTTTCTGTCGCATGTGACGTGTCACATGCGGCAGAAAGAGCAGAATGAATGCGGCCGCGCGCTGTGCGCCGCCATCTTCCGGAGGGGGGAGGGGGGTGGTGGCTCTGGAGAACCGGAGGGGGCTCCGGTGACCAGAGGGCTCCGGTGGACCGGAGGAGGGGTCAGGGGGAGGACATTTCCCTCCGATCTGAAATGTTTGATCATTTCAGATCGGAGGGAAATGACTGCAGAGCCGGCGGCGGCGGCAGTTTTCTGTGCGCTTCGGCGCCATTTTGGATGTCCGGTGGGGGTAGGGGTGGGGGTGGGGGGACTCTCCGGTACCGGGGGCTTTGGGGGCACTAGGGGGTTAGATTTCTTTCTCATCTGACATGTTTGATCATGTCAGATGAAAAAGAAATCAGTTTTACCGGCCATTTCTTTTTTTTTCATGTGTTCGTCGGTATACAGTGTATACCGCCGATCACATGATCGGGGTCCAAAAAAAACACCCCGATTCATAATCTGGGGGGTCTCAGCTACCCCCGGTAGCTGAAACCCCCGAGATTTTCGGTCGCTGGGGGGCGCTACAGGGTTTTTTCGGGCCGCCGCTTTAAAGCGGCGGAACAGAATAAGTACCCTGTTTTTCCGCCGCTTTAAGTCGTACGGCCGTCGTTATGAGGTTAAGGGCCGTAGTTGCATTGTCAGGGATAATTATTCTTTATTATTCTGCTGTTAATAAAGCTAGACCACCGCTGCAATCTACACCACCTCTCAATTTTTACTACCACATTTTCAGTGCACAATCTTGTCGCAATCAACATGAGTGGCAAAATGACAGATGCTGGTGGAAAGGGGAAGAGGCGTGGTGGAAAAGGAAAAAAAGGGTTTGTCAGTGGGGAAGGTGGCAAAGCTCCATTATCATCTGCTGAAGATAGACCATCTACCAGCAAAAGTAAGATGTCTACTACTTACCGTGGACAATCCGATGTGCTCCCTTTTTTACGGACACGAACAACAGGAACAAAGGTAGATGATGGCCAAAAAAGGAAAATGCTTGAATGGATCTCAAGTGGTCCAACAAGTGCCCTCTCAGCCACTTCAAGTACTGCATCCAAAAAACACCAGTCCTCTGAGTTGTCATCCCAATCAAACTTGCTTTCTCCCAGCTCTGAAGTCTCCATCAGCCCTGCACAGTATGGTGGAACTGAGATGGCTGAGTCTGCAGAGCTGTTCAGTCACACTATAGCCTGGGAATCAGAGGTCTGCTCCCAAGCTACAGTGAGTACAGAACAGGAAATGGTGTGCAGTGATGCCCAGAACCTTTGTGACTCTGATTCAGGCCGTGAGGACCAAGTTTCTGAGCATAATGTTGACCCTTTGTCACAAACTGTAACACCTGTGGTTATAGACAATGCGGAACATACTGATGAAGATGAGACGCAGATACCCGATTAGGATGACAACTTAAATATTCGGTCAGGGCAAGAAGAGGCTCGGTCTGAGGGGGAGGGGAGTGCAAACACAACAATTGATGATGAAGTTCTAGAACCCACCTACTGTCAACCCACAGTCAGGCACTCGAGGAGGTCAACAGAGGTGGTGGTGGAGGATGCAACTGATGACGAAGTTACCTTGCGCCTTCCTGGACACAGTCGGAGTACTGGTAGCACGTCTACAACTGCATCCTCAGCCACCACTCTGCCTCTGAGCATTATTCGGGGTGGATCAACAGGTCGCATGGCCTCTAAGCCTTGCCTAGCCTGGTCCTTTTTTGACATAGAAAAAGATCGCCCAAATTATGTGATCTGTAAAATTTGTCATGGTTCTCTTAGTAGAGGTCAAAACCTCAGCAGTTTGACAACTTCTTCCAGGAATCGTCACATGAATAGATATCATATGTCCCGGTGGGAAGCTCACCGTGCTGCAATGCGGCCTAGTGGAGCGAACCATCCACCGCCTGCCCCTTCCAGTGCATCCGCGTGCTCGTCATCTTCTAGGACTGTGGGGACAGCTGTCACACCTGTTTTTCCACCCACAACTTCCACCACTGTAACCGCAACAGGCAGTTTGCTTGGTAGGTCGTCAGTTGGTTTGGAAGGGGAAACAAGTGAGTGTGTACAGCTCTCTGAGACATCGATAGCACCAACTTTGGATGAAGGCAACATCATGTCTCCGCCTGCACTTTCCTCACAAACCTGCATTTTTCCAGGGACACCCTACTCAACACCGTCTACACACAGCAGCCAGATCTCTGTCCCTCAGATGTGGTCAAATAAAAGGCCACTTCCTGCGACCCATGACAAAGCTAAGAGGTTGACTCTATCCCTCTGTAAGCTGTTGGCTACCGAAATGCTGCCTTTCCGCCTAGTGGACACACAGGATTTTAGAGACCTTATGTCTGTCGCTGTGCCCCAGTACCAGATGCCTAGTCGCCACTACTTCTCTAAGAAAGGTGTGCCCGCGCTACACCAGCATGTCGCACACAACATCACCGCTTCCTTGAGAAACTCTGTGTGTGAACGGGTGCATTTCACCACCGATACTTGGACCAGTAAGCATGGACAGGGACGTTACATGTCGCTGACTGGGCACTGGGTAACTATGGTGATAGATGGTGAAGGGTCTGCTGCACAAGTCTTGCCGTCCCCACGACTTGTGTGTCAATCCTCTGTCTGTCCAAGTTCCGCCACTGCTTCTGCATCCTCCACCTCATCTGGGTCCTCCACCTCCGCCCCAAGCCTGCCTGGTCAGGCCACCAGCGTTCTCACTGCGCAGAAGGAATCACGCACCCCTCATTACTATGCTGGCAGCAGAGCGCAACAGCATCAGGCGGTCTTTAGCTTGACATGTCTTGGGAATAAGAGTCACACAGCTGAGGAGTTGTGGTCAGGTCTGCGGTCCGAGTTTAATAAATGGTTGTCTCCACTCAACCTGCAGCCTGGTAAGGCCGTGTGCGACAATGCTGCAAACCTGGGTGCGGCCCTTCGCCTGGGCAAGGTGACACACGTACCTTGTATGGCTCACGTGTTGAACCTTGTCGTCCAGCAATTTTTAACACACTATCCCGGCCTAGATGGCCTTCTGAACAGGGCACGAAAACTGTCTGCTCACTTCCGCCATTCAAGCACCGCAGCTGAGCGACTTGCATCGCTCCAGAAGTCTTTCGGCCTGCCGGTTCATCGCTTGAAATACGATGTGGCGACACGCTGGAATTCAACTCTCCACATGTTACAGCGACTGTGGCAGCACCACCGAGCCCTGGTGCAATACGTCATGACGTATAGCCTGGGCCAACGTGATGCAGAGGTGGGGCAGATCACCCTGATGGAGTGGTCTCAGATCAAGGACCTATGCACCCTTCTGCACAGTTTCGACATGGCGACGAATATGTTTAGCGCTGACAATGCCATTATCAGCATGACGATTCCAGTCATTTACATGCTTGAGCACACGCTAAACACTATTCGGAGTCAGGGGGTGGGACAACAGGAAGGGGATGAACTACAGGAGGATTCATATGCGCAAGACACAACAACATCACCAAGGTCCAGACGTTCATCAACAAGGCGCCAGGCATGGGACCATGGGGGACAGGGATCAACAAGGGCGCATAGTAGCAGGCTAAATGTTGAGGAAGGTGCAGGAGAACATGAAGAAATGAAGGACGAACTGTCCATGGACATGGAAGACTCAGCAGATGAGGGAGACCTTGGTCAAATTTCAGTTGAAAGAGGTTGGGGGGAGATGTCAGAGGAAGAAAGAACGGTTAGCACCTCTATGCCACAAACACAGCGTGGACTTGGTCCGCATGGCTGCG
Source organism: Anomaloglossus baeobatrachus (assembly GCF_048569485.1). Classification (NCBI taxonomy): domain Eukaryota; kingdom Metazoa; phylum Chordata; class Amphibia; order Anura; family Aromobatidae; genus Anomaloglossus; species Anomaloglossus baeobatrachus. The sequence continues at coordinate 146,189,377 of NC_134361.1, read as the reverse complement.
CAAGACACATGAGTGCCTTCTTGTTGCACTACCTCCAACATGACCCTCGTATTGTCAAAATTAGAAGTGATGATGACTACTGGATTGCCACACTATTAGATCCCCGGTACAAGTCCAAATTTTGTGACATAATTCCAGCCATAGAAAGGGACGTACATATGCAGGAGTATCAGCAGAAGCTGTTACTCGATCTTAGCTCGGCTTTTCCACCAAACAACCGTGCAGGTGCAGGGAGTAATTCTCCCAGTTGTAACTTGCAAAACATGGGACGGTCTCGTCATCTTCAACAGTCTACCCGTACCAGTAGGACCGAATCTGGTGCTGGTAACAGGAATTTTATGGAATCTTTTCATAATTTTTTTAGACCCTCTTTTGCAAGGCCAACAGAGACAACAAGTCTGACACATAGTGAACGGCTGGAGAGGATGATACAGGAGTATCTCCAAATGAACATCGATGCCATGACTTTGCAAATGGAGCCTTGCTCCTTTTGGGCTTCAAATCTAGAAAAATGGCCAGAGCTCTCCAGTTACGCCTTGGAGATTTTGTCGTGTCCAGCTGCCAGCGTTGTCTCTGAACGTGTCTTCAGTGCTGCTGGGTGTGTGCTGACAGATAAGCGCACGCGTCTGTCCAGTGACAATGTGGACAGACTGACGTTCATCAAAATGAACAAGTCATGGATCCAGAAGGAATTTACTACCCCTGTGTCATCCTGGGGAGAGTAAATGCTTGTGGATTTGGAATGTGCTTGATGCAAATCAAAACATCCTGTTTGCAACTAGGGCACAACTGCTGCCACTGAAGGGGTGGGTGTGTGTGGGCCCAATTTTTGGAAAAAAGGGAGACTCCGCTTGGAGTAACTCTTGCTTGCTGTGTTTTTTAAAAGGAGCCAAGATGAACAGAGCTGGGATCAGGAAAGACTTTGCTACCTACCCTGGTGTCATCCTGGGGACGGTTAATTATGGCGTATTTTTGAATGTGCTTGATGCAAACCTAGCTGTGAAGTGTACAACTGGGGCACAACTGCTGCCACTGAAGGGGTGGGTGTGTGTGGGGCCCAATTTTTGGAAAAAAGGGAGACTCCGCTTGGAGTAACCCTTGCTTGTGTCGCGGGCGGGGAGGAGGGTGTCAGCACACCGCGCTCACCCCTTCTGCTCGGGTCCGGCAGTTGCTCCTGGTGGCTCGAGCTGCGGGCCGGATCCCGGGGTGTCTCGAGCGGCACTCCTCGCCCGTGAGTGAAAGGGGGGTTGTTTGTTGGGGTTATAGTTCGTGACGCCACCCACGGTTGTGGTGATTGCACCACCGCTGCTCGGTGTGGGGGTCCCGGGGATGGTGATGGGAGCAGCCAGGTGTTGTGTTGCCCCTCCGTGGGTAGGGGTTGGTGATCCCGGGGCCCGGTGGAGAGATGTAACGTGTAGGGCCTGGAGGGCGCAGGGACGCGGGGGCAGCGCTGTGCCTTGCGGCACTATGGTACTCACTCAGCCTGACACGGACACAGTTTGTACGGTAAACCAACGGCTGGTAGGACGGTCCCACAGACGGCTGCACCTGCACTCCCGGTAGGTGACGGTGACGTCTCTCTTCCTTGCACCTGTTTGACTGATGGTATCGGTGGATTCCCTCCGGTTACCCGCTCCCCGACTGCAATCTGGGCCGGAGGAGCTCTACACTTTGCCCGCAGGCGCTGGCCCTGGGGAAACTGGTGCCTTGGCGGTGGCGGTGTCTCCCCGTTAATGGTCGGACTGTTGCCGTCAATCGGGACTTTGTTGTTGGGGGATCTGCGTCCCCGTCACTGACGGATTTGGCAAATTGGGCGACTCCTAGCCTTGCCGGGGTCCGAGAGGCCCCTGCCCTGGTGCTGACTGTCCTTCGGAACACTGCTCCAGACCACCGGGCACACAGCCAACGGGGTCCTTCCAGGAACTTCCGAACTGTCCCACTCCGGACAGTCACCGCCGTCGCTGACCTTGCTGTTCTAGCCCTACACACAGCTGGGCTCTCAGGCTTTGCACACTCTCTGCGCTGTCTCCACTTCTTGCTTTCCTCCTTTTTCACTTTCCTTTCCTTCGCTTTCACTTCTTGTTGTTTACTCTAGCCCCTGCCTGGGCTACTCCTCACTCCTTCATGTCCCTGACTGGACTCCTCTCTCAAGCTCTCCCCTGAGCTATCTGCCTGGTTTACTTCCTGCCTCCAGAGTTGTGAGCTCCTTGGTGGGCGGAGCCAACCGCCTGGCCCACCCCCTGGTGTGCATCACCAACCTCTGGAGGAAGGCAACAAGGATTTTTGGTTAGCAGGTGTGCCTACCTGGAGTGTGGGGTGTAGTGGTGTTGTTATCTGTGTCCCCTGGCTTGCCCAGGGCGACACATTCCCCCTTAGCAAAATGCAGACCGTCCGCGGGCTGCCGTCCTACACCGGTTTTATTTTTCTGTAAAAAGGGGATAACAGGGTTAAACATAACATAAGCATAACATTTTTAATCAACTCTTCCCAAGACGGGAGGCACATTTTACTTTTAACGTTTCAACGGTGTACGGTCACGGTTTCCGCTCTCTCCCACCCAAGCAACCTGGCCCTGATGCTGCCCCTAAAACCCAGGCAGCACCCCTTGACCCACAGTCCAGCACAAGTCACCCGAGCGGGATCTGTCCTTCCCCTCCAGAGGGTGGCCACCGGTTCCTTTGGTGGCTGGGCCCTAGCCTGCTCTGCTCAGGGCCCTCCCTCCAACCTGCCTCTCCGGAGGCGGCATTGCGGAAACGGTAACGGTACCCAACATATTTACATGCCACTAACGTTTGTGGTTGCCCTGCAGAGTTCACGGGCTTGTCCATGGCTAGTTCCCATGCATTTTAAACGGTCCCCACGGGGACAACGGTGCCGGCTCCGGCCGATTCAATCAAGCAGACAATCAGGTGACAAACTTCGGTAAATCATTCTTCATTTTTCAAAACTTTCAAACATACAAATAATACAGTGGTGGTCCCAACGGGGACTGCTGCTACGGGCACCCGCTGCCCTACTCGTGCTTTTCTGCTGAGGCGGACCCATCCCCTACCACCGGCACATCAAACATGCACTGACATGCCTGCGGTGACAGGGGCACCCGATACCCATTTCCACCGGCACACGGGGTATGGACAACCACGGGGCCCCACACATAGCGGGAACGCTCACTTGCCTCTTCAAACTCAGCAGCAGACCCGGGACTAGGGCCGGAGTCGTCATCTCGTGCTTCTGCGTCAGGCGGGTTGCCGCCAGCTGTCGCAGTCTCCTGGCCTCCCACATCCAGCACTTCAGCCCCTTCTGCGGTAGCATGGAGCAGCAGATTAGGCGAGCTGACATTAAGGCGCCTCATAAGTAACGGCAAGGGCGATGCATAGGCCGAAACTAGGCCGGGCCCCTCAGCCGCAGCGGCCGGTCCTGGTAGGACATAGGGACGTGGGTCACCAGTCGGTTCTGCTACATCCATTCCCCCTCCGTACCTCGGGGCAGTTGTAAGCAGCTCCTCCACCTCGTTGGTCCACTGCTCCAGCATCCGGAAGATCTGATCCTGCTGACGCTGGTGGAATTGTATCACCCGGGCCTTCATCCAGGCCACGGTCCCGGGCTCAGGGTCTGGCACAGTCTCTAGTGGGACGTCTGGCACCACGCTGTTAAGGGGCCGCGGTTCTAGCGGTTCCCCTTGGGGCACTTCAGGGCCGTCCTGGACGTCTGCAGCCGGCTGATCCGCCGGGGCGGCTGGGCAGGGTATCGCTACCGATTGGGCAGGTAGCGGGCCTAATGGCGGGGCGGCAGCCACCATCGCGGGTAGCGGGGAGAGAGGCAGGGTGAGCGGGAGCCGGCCGGGCCCCTCAGCCGCAGCGGCCGATCCTTCAGGAATACAGGGGCGTGGGTCACTTACCCGCTCCTCCAAATCCTTTTCTGCCTCGCGTCTCCACATAGCAGCCACCACGTCCGCCATGTCGGTCTCCCACTCCTCCAGGAGGAGTTGCATCTGGGCCTGCAGACGGTTACTCAGCGGGACGGTCCGGTCCCTCAACCACGTCGCCGCGCCGGGCGCGGGGGCTTCCTCGTTGCGGGTAGGATCTTGCATCTTGGTAACGAGGTTTTTCCAGGAACCCAATCAGTCTGCAGAGTCCTGGCGTCCCTGCTTGTATAGCCGCAGCGACATGCGGCCGGCCGCCATCGCGTCCCCCTTAGCTCTTTCCGGCCCCTCCTCTCTCGGGGCGGGGTTTTGGCCTTCGCGCTTCTACTGCTCGAGAAGACGCTCGAGCGGGAACTTTTCGCGCCAAAGATGGCGGCTTCTGAAATTTTTCTGCCGGATGCCTCCGGCGGTAACAAGGCGCACCTCTACCTGACGGCAGAGCGGTAAGATCCTGTTCGTGACGCCAAGTTGTCGCGGGCGGGGAGGAGGGTGTCAGCACACCGCGCTCACCCCTTCTGCTCGGGTCCGGCAGTTGCTCCTGGTGGCTCGAGCTGCGGGCCGGATCCCGGGGTGTCTCGAGCGGCACTCCTCGCCCGTGAGTGAAAGGGGGGTTGTTTGTTGGGGTTATAGTTCGTGACGCCACCCACGGTTGTGGTGATTGCACCACCGCTGCTCGGTGTGGGGGTCCCGGGGATGGTGATGGGAGCAGCCAGGTGTTGTGTTGCCCCTCCGTGGGTAGGGGTTGGTGATCCCGGGGCCCGGTGGAGAGATGTAACGTGTAGGGCCTGGAGGGCGCAGGGACGCGGGGGCAGCGCTGTGCCTTGCGGCACTATGGTACTCACTCAGCCTGACACGGACACAGTTTGTACGGTAAACCAACGGCTGGTAGGACGGTCCCACAGACGGCTGCACCTGCACTCCCGGTAGGTGACGGTGACGTCTCTCTTCCTTGCACCTGTTTGACTGATGGTATCGGTGGATTCCCTCCGGTTACCCGCTCCCCGACTGCAATCTGGGCCGGAGGAGCTCTACACTTTGCCCGCAGGCGCTGGCCCTGGGGAAACTGGTGCCTTGGCGGTGGCGGTGTCTCCCCGTTAATGGTCGGGCTGTTGCCGTCAATCGGGACTTTGTTGTTGGGGGATCTGCGTCCCCGTCACTGACGGATTCGGCAAATTGGGCGACTCCTAGCCTTGCCGGGGTCCGAGAGGCCCTTGCCCTGGTGCTGACTGTCCTTCGGAACACTGCTCCAGACCACCGGGCACACAGCCAACGGGGTCCTTCCAGGAACTTCCGAACTGTCCCACTCCGGACAGTCACCGCCGTCGCTGACCTTGCTGTTCTAGCCCTACACACAGCTGGGCTCTCAGGCTTTGCACACTCTCTGCGCTGTCTCCACTTCTTGCTTTCCTCCTTTTTCACTTTCCTTTCCTTCGCTTTAACTTCTTGTTGTTTACTCTAGCCCCTGCCTGGGCTACTCCTCACTCCTTCATGTCCCTGACTGGACTCCTCTCTCAAGCTCTCCCCTGAGCTATCTGCCTGGTTTACTTCCTGCCTCCAGAGTTGTGAGCTCCTTGGTGGGCGGAGCCAACCGCCTGGCCCACCCCCTGGTGTGCATCACCAACCTCTGGAGGAAGGCAACAAGGATTTTTGGTTAGCAGGTGTGCCTACCTGGAGTGTGGGGTGTAGTGGTGTTGTTATCTGTGTCCCCTGGCTTGCCCAGGGCGACACACTTGCTGTATTTTTTAAAAGGAGCCAAGATGAACGGAGCTGGGATCAGGAAAGACTTTGCTACCTACCCTGGTGTCATCCTGGGGACGGTTAATTATGGCGTATTTTTGAATGTGCTTGATGCAAACCTAGCTGTGAATTGTACAACTGGGCACAACTGCTGCCACTGAAGGGGTGGGTGTGTGTGGGGCCCAATTTTTGGAAAAAAGGGAGACTCCGCTTGGAGTAACCCTTGCTTGCTGTGTTTTTTAAAAGGAGCCAAGATGAACAGAGCTGGGATCAGGAAAGACTTTGCTACCTACCCTGGTGTCATCCTGGGGACGGTTAATTATGGCGTATTTTTGAATGTGCTTGATGCAAACCTAGCTGTGAATTGTACAACTGGGCACAACTGCTGCCACTGAAGGGGTGGGTGTGTGTGGGGCCCAATTTTTGGAAAAAAGGGAGACTCCGCTTGGAGTAACCCTTGCTTGCTGTGTTTTTTAAAAGGAGCCAAGATGAACAGAGCTGGGATCAGGAAAGACTTTGCTACCTACCCTGGTGTCATCCTGGGGACGGTTAATTATGGCGTATTTTTGAATGTGCTTGATGCAAACCTAGCTGTGAATTGTACAACTGGGGCACAACTGCTGCCACTGAAGGGGTGGGTGTGTGTGGGGCCCAATTTTTGGAAAAAAGGGAGACTCCGCTTGGAGTAACCCTTGCTTGCTGTGTTTTTTAAAAGGAGCCAAGATGAACAGAGCTGGGATCAGGAAAGACTTTGCTACCTACCCTGGTGTCATCCTGGGGACGGTTAATTATGGCGTATTTTTGAATGTGCTTGATGCAAACCTAGCTGTGAAGTGTACAACTGGGGCACAACTGCTGCCACTGAAGGGGTGGGTGTGTGTGGGGCCCAATTTTTGGAAAAAAGGGAGACTCCGCTTGGAGTAACCCTTGCTTGCTGTGTTTTTTAAAAGGAGCCAAGATGAACAGAGCTGGGATCAGGAAAGACTTTGCTACCTACCCTGGTGTCATCCTGGGGTCGGTTAATTATGGCGTATTTTTGAATGTGCTTGATGCAAACCTAGCTGTGAATTGTACAACTGGGGCACAACTGCTGCCACTGAAGGGGTGGGTGTGTGTGGGGCCCAATTTTTGGAAAAAAGGGAGACTCCGCTTGGAGTAACCCTTGCTTGCTGTGTTTTTTAAAAGGGGCCAAGATGAACAGAGCTGGGATCAGGAAAGACTTTGCTACCTACCCTGGTGTCATCCTGGGGACGGTTAATTATGGCGTATTTTTGAATGTGCTTGATGCAAACCTAGCTGTGAATTGTACAACTGGGGCACAACTGCTGCCACTGAAGGGGTGGGTGTGTGTGGGGCCCAATTTTTGAAAAAAAGGGAGACTCCGCTTGGAGTCACCTTGCGGTGTTTTACATGATTTTAGAAGGGCGTGCCATGCCTATATCTGTGTCTCCTCCTCTTTTTCCTTGTCCTTCTCTTTTGTTTTCACATGAGTATATGTCCTTTTTACTTTCTCATGTGTTTGTGTTGTGTTGTGAGTTGTTTTTCACCTTTTGGACACCTTTGAGGGTGTTTTCTATGTGTTTTTATGTGTTTGTGAATGCCTGCCATTGTTTCCTATGCGGTTCGAGTTCGGTTCGTCGAACGTTCGACGAACCGAACTCGAACGGGAGCTCCGTTCGGCGAACCGACCTCGAGCCGAACCGGGACCGGTTCGCTCATCTCTAGTGGTGAGCTGATATTTTATCTTTTTTCCTTTGTAATAAGCTATGTCTGCCCACATTTTGGAAAGTGTGTTAAAATTGGGGTAATCTTGTGCATTATTATTGAAATGTAAAAATTTGTGAATGGCCTTAAAATGTTTACGGGTCATAGTTATGCGGAACATTGGAGTTATATAAAACATCAATTCTCGAATATTGTCGAAGTTCTAATTTTTTCACTATGTTTGTATGAAGAATAGGGCCCTAAAATGTTATCATTTCTACTACACCAATGGTAGTGCAGTTAGAAAATTTTGGGCATAAAATTTTGCCACCATGAAATTTATGAATATCTCAGAGAAAAAAACTTTGAAAGAGTTCATTTTCGTGAAGTCGTCAATGTCAAATTGCATTCTTGATTGGGCCACAAAATCAGGAATCTATCATCTCCAGGTGGTGAGGTCCATAGGGGGTCACTAGTCGTGGGTTCGGGGTGACTAACAGTGGATGGTGGCTCAGCTGGTGTCCTGGGGTATCTGCATGGAGTATCACTGGAAGAAGAAAAGGAAAAATAAAGGAAGCTAATATCCTCTCCGCACTATCAAGGTCGGAGGCAAGGACAGTATATGCCTCCACGACTGAATAAAGTCTTTGGGATGAGCGGAACATTTTATTTTTTGGGTGTTTGCTGTGTGTGTAAAATAACCACATTTTATTCAGGTGTGTGTGTAATTTGCCGCACCGCCTTGTGAGAAGCCGGGCCTACTACCTCAGAGGATGTTCAGGTCACGGTTTCTCCGATGGCTCCAGCAAATCCCTAGGTTAGGTGGCAAATTATAAAGAGAAAAATAACAGAGATAGGAGACTGAGTTGTGGTGATATCTGCCAGGTATAAGGCCGCTGAAGGAAGACAGACACCAAGGATTCTGTGAAAACGTAAATGAGGAACTTTACTTAAATCTTGTAATCAATCTTTAGTCAATCAAAGTTGTTTTTCCATTTCCAATAGACAGTCATTTCATAGCAATAAATAAAGAGATCTCTTACACAGTGGACTAGTTCAAGCGTTTTTCCTATCCCGGCCTTAGGAGGATGGATGTCACTATCAATTGGATTAACTGCGTTTTTCAGTACTCTGTTGTTGCAGAAACGGGGCGCTCTGAATAGGGTGATAATTACACTCCCCGCATATCTCAATGGAGGTCTCTTTTTTTTTCCTGCTGCATCACAGCAACTCAACCGCATCTAACCGGTTTTTCTTTTTAACTGCCTCCTCAAGCTCCGCCCCCAACAGCCACTTCCTTGCTTTCAAATCAATTGCAATACCAAAGCAAGGCAGTAGAGGGCAGCGCAACGCTAAATAATTTACCTCCTCCCAAGGTGGGGAATAGGTGTCACAAATGTAATCACATAGATACAGAACACACATTAGTAGTGGCTTTTCTGGTCACTACATGTGTGTGTGTGTGTGTGTGTGCTTGGTGTAGATTTTTTTCAGTATAATGGAAAGAAAGAAGAGAAAAAAAAGAATAGAAGAAAATAATCTAGAAAGAAAAAGATGAAAATAAAATAAAAACTAGAATATAAAAATTTGGTAAAATAAAACAGAAACTTTCTAAATGAATGTCAGTAAGGCTGCGCGCAGATGATCAGGGTTCACAACGTTTTGGTCGCAGCATGTTTCAGCTGTGTCCAAAACGCTGTGATGTACAGTACAAGCACAGTGGATGTGATTTATAGAAATCCCATGCCCACTGTGTGTGTACTGCCCGCAGCGCAAACGGACCTGCGGTGTGGCTTGTTTACTGCGGAGATGCAAGCGTTCTCAGCAGGAAGAACAGAGAGAGAGAGACGGCAACTGTCAGAGCCTGGATCGTGGGCACAGGCAGTTGTGGTCTTCTGAGGAGGAGACTTACAGCCCCGCAAGTCAGGACCCGCAGAAGCTCCTGATCGTGTGCACATACTCTAAGAAAAAAAGTGCAGAGCGCCCTCTACTGACAATAACCTTGACTATATTCAGTAAAAAAAATACTGTATCGTGAACAGTTAGTACAGTATATTTTTACTGTCCTTAATCTAGACCTGTAAACCCTAAAATACTGTAGTAGACATCAGGAACTACAGAATATTTTTATGGTCCCTGATCTAGGCGTATCAACTAATGTAAATTATTTTCTGACACTTACCCTGACTTTATTCAGTAAAAGATACTGTAGCAGACAACAATTACTAGAGGATATTTGTACTGTCCCTAATCTAGCCCTATCAACTAACCTAAATTTTTATTTGATTCTTATTTACTGGGGTTGGAAAAAAACAACAACTGGATGCCGATTAGTGATGTGTGTCACTGATCAGCATTCAACAGCTGCAGAAAGCACGCATGGATGTGGTGCAAAACGAAGGAAAAAAACACAGAAAAAAAAGTCCTGTGAAAAAACTGAGCACGGATGCTGATTAGTGATGTGCCTTGGTGATTCAGTGGCTGCAGGACACACTCAGGGTGTTTGTGTGTTTGTGTTTACTAACTTTCACTTACAGATTAGGAATGGGGGAGTCTCATAGACACTCCCCATTACTACTCTAGGTCTTAGTGGCAGCTGTGGGCTGTTATTAACCCCTTATTACCCCAATTTCCACTGCACCAATGCAATAAGAAAAAGCCGGGTAAAGTGCTGGGATTGTCACATCTAATGGATGTGACAATTCTGGGTGCCTGCAGACTGCTATTTGTAGTCTAAGGGTGGCCCAATAAGCATGGGTCTCCCCAGCCTGAGAATACTAGCCCCTAATACTATGGCTGGGTATCAAAACTGGGGGGCAACACACGCCAGTTTTTAAAATTATTTATTTAAATAAATAATTAAAATTAAAAAAAGCAGCATGTGATTCCTTTTATTTTGATACACAGCCAAGATAAGCGCACAGCTGGGGGCTACAGCCGGTAGCCGTATACTTTACCTGTACTGAGTATCATAATATGGGAGGACCCAATGCCAAATATTTTATCTAATTTACAGTACGCTATAGACCTGCAGACAACGCCTGTGATTCGAAGCGTCGGGCATGCTGTCACACAGGCTGGGGTCGCATCTGACTGCAACCAATCACAGATGCTAGTGGGCGGGGAAAGCAGTGCATATGCAATGAAGGTCAACTCGCAGCCCCGGAAGGGAATGGGTGGCCTGTAAGCAATGTATGTGGGAATCGGCATCCGGCCCGGATATAGATTTCAAAATCCAGTTAACAGGGACTTCTCTTATCTGCAAATCTGCCCATCATTAGTAACAATATTTTGAACTTTTGACTTTCAAGAGCCATGTCTCATATCTCACCATACACAAGAGCTTCGATCTTGAGACTACCTTCATTTTATAGTGCACTTTCAAGATTTGAAATATGTCAGCTCCCAGCGGTTTCCCAGCCTGAGCACTTCTAAGGACGGGCTGCATAAAGACATCTGCTGGAGAAAGACATCGAGTAAGGGCAGCATCCTGTCAAGTATCATGAATGTGCATTCCTCTGCTCACCAAACGTAAGATGACAATTATACTGAACAGTGAATGGTCTTTAAAACAAAATAAATAGAATATTGACATGCTGTGTTTTGGATCTTTTTTCCTCTCAATAAGTTAACCCTAGCATGTGCAACCATAGAAATCTACCATAGAAAACAAGTAACCTAGCAGGCCTGCGAGGCCCCAGGTATGCGTTCTAAAGCGGGCTTTATGCGCTTCAATAGATCGAACAATGTGTCGGCGGGGTCACGTCGTAAGTGACACACATCCGGCATCGTTAGTGACGTAGTTGCATGTGACACCTAAATGCGATCAAGATTGAACGCAAAAATGTTGATCACATACACGTCGTTCATTTCCTAAATATTGTAAGTTTTGTTGTATGAAACGAGTCTATTGTAACGTGTGGCACCCTTCTAACGATCTGTCAAATCGAAATTATCTACGTCATATGCTATGGGGGTGTGTCGTGACACAACATGCTTCACGCCCCCCCCCAAAGCTAATTGCTCGCACAAGCGTTATGGCTTGTTCTGTATTTAAAAGGCTTTCGCTACTTCGGTCAAATACTGCATTCATGTATGTATCTGGTACTGGTGGAGACTCTGTTGCGTGCACTTCTGTGTGCTTTGTGCGTTTTTTTGGTGTTTCACACATTGTGATTTCATTTTGCTATACTTTTGACGGTAAGTTTAAAATGTGTTATATGTGTCTTTTGGATTGTGGTTTGTTTGGGCTTAAGTTTGTTTCACTTGTTTTGTATTTTATCAATATTTTGTTTGATTTTTTCATTTTTTCATTTTATTTTTTCCCAACAACAAATTTTTACAAAAAAAAAAGGGTGTAACCAAGAGGAAACAAAACGTCTCTTCCATTCCGGAAAAAAGGGGTGGGCTATGCTGACGTCAGAGTGCACATTATCTAAAAAATCGTACAACATATTGATCAATTTTGCATAGATTCCATAACACACGTGTGACGGCAAATACACGATCTATGTACGATCTCGGCAGATGGTATATGCGACCTGGGCGTGGCACATCGCATACGAGATCGCACATCTAATTGTAAGGTGTAAAGCAGGCTTAAGGTTAAAGGGGTGGTCCGATATTGAAAAATGTATTTTTTAAACATCTAACTTTCTCCCTAACCACTTTTGTCATTTTATTTATTACACAATACCCTACACTTTTCCCTATCCAGCTAAATCCTAATGGTGTTTTTTCTTGCTTTACTTCTTGTGACATTTTCTTTGAGAGGAGTCTCAAGCGTGACATCACAGGAGGCTGGGGCTGCACTCACTCCTCGTCGCAGCATCCATTGCCCCTCCTAGAATAGGTCGTCACCAAGAGGTAGAACTGCAGTTACTTACTAGCTTCTTGCATCGCCGCCCTCTGATCACAGCCTGGATGATGACCCTGTGGGCAAGGTGCTCCTATCTCCACTGCCATAGCTTCAAACTGAAAGAAGTCATTGTCAGGGGGAGAGAGATAAAAGCAGAGAGTGACACAAGTTTCACCCCACAGATCCTAGTACCACCCTCATAGAAATTGTCATTAGGGGGTGGTGCTAGTGGCATTCATTGCCTCTAGCACTGCCAAATGTAAACAATTATTTCAGTGTGACTGCTAGAAGCAGTACCAGCGCCACTCCCTGATTATTTGTTTGCGGATGGGGCTAGTAACTGTGGCACCCCCTGCCGACATCTTTCACATTGAGAAGCTACCGCAGTAGAGATAGAACCAGTGAGCTGGCGCTGCACTCACCTCTCCCACAGCATACATCACCCAGGATACAAGATATCTTTAGAGGCGGCAGAAATGAAAGAAACTAGTAAGAAATTGTTGTAATGTCCTGCTCCAGGAGTGGGGATGGTTGCTGCAAGTGTGGCGCTCCTGAGGCTTCAGGTGCCACAGGGTACTGCATCTGTCTTAAGATGTGGTACTTATCCCGGGTAAGAAGAGATTAACCACTGGTGTTTGGAGCTTACACAACATCCTGTGCTCATAGCTTACACAAACCAGCCAGGTAGCAGTTACACAGTACAGGTGGTCACCATAGCAATGAGAATTTCCCGGACAGAGTGAGTCATCAGGAAGGTTGGAGCTGACTGGAGAAGTTTGAGAGTATACAGGAAATCTAGTCAGATCAGTCTGGGACGCAGGAAAAGGAGCAGGTCACTGAGGGGTGTGCTAACAAGCTTCCCTCAGAAAGACCACCTAGGATGTGTGCTTCAGAGCTATCCCGGGGAAGGAGAGAGAGATAGTGCCAGGATATCATGAACTCGTAGGACCACGGCGGCGGAGGGTGTGCTTCATAGCTCCCTCTGTTAGGACCGGGCAGACTGGAAAGGACCGGGTTAAACTGGGAGACACCAGAGACGACTGGGTGGAGCTGGTTTGACAGAAGAGTGGCACAGTAGCTGGAGGGTGAGCCCCAACAGCCCCTTCAGGACTGGCGCCACACAGTGTGCAGAAGCCCTAAGGTAGAACATACTTCACGTTGGACTACCAGAATCTGCAGGGAAGGGGGATTTCACATCCCATCACCCACCACCAAAGGTCCTGGGGCACCAGCGGCATATAGAGACAGGACCCATGGCCATGACCGGGTCCATAGGTTTAGTGCTGCCTGCGTATGAGACGTCAACTAAAGCCAAAGACACTGGGGTCCCCAAGTACACTGGGGTCCCCAAGTAGCTTCATGCCACAGAGATCCACACCACAAGGTGCAAGGAGGAAGGTCTAACAAGCTCCACAACACCGGTGGTGACCTCTGATTCATCTGAAATCAGCTGGGGTCCAGCACGGTGGAGACCAGTACCCTGAGGGCAGCATCCTAAGAACTGTGAGTAAAAAGACCGCTCCCTCAGCCTCTTATAACCGTCATTGTCTCCCCTCACTTTGGCGCCAACGGCTCTCCCCTCTGTCGCCACCGTCCTCCCTGGGACTCGCTCCACCTGTGAGGAGCTGGACTATCTGAGCTGCGTCATCATCAGCCCCAGAGGAGAGCAATATCTCGCAACGGCAGCTAATTCCTGTCCGCACACCACATGTGATGCTGCAAAGCAAGCCCCCATCCCCCTTGCACCCAGTGGTGTACCGTCAATAGAGGCAGACCACGCCACTGCTACGGGGCCCGTGACCTATAGGGGCCCGTGGCGGATGCCCGCGGTGTCTGCGTTTTCACGTTCATGCATCATGGCCCCGGGCCGTCACCAAGCAGCTGATTAACGCCGCCGCAACACTGTGCTGAAGAGGAGGGAGTGGCCAGGCAGCTTGTTGCTCCAATCAGAGGGCTGTCAGAGATGCCAGGAGGAGAACAGCCAATCAGGAGAGGGGCGGAGCTTGTTCAGTACAGTGCGGGAGAATGAAATGAAGAGGAAAACACAGTCCTGGAGTGGAGCAGGGGTAGAGACCATAGAAAAGAGAGTAAAGCAAACACAGAGCAGAAAAACAGTGAATGAGCAGTGGAGAACAGAAGGAATAGAAAAAATTAGCAGAGGAGAGGAGGATCAGCCAGAAGGACTGACAGGAAGTGCATACAACAGGAAGGCCGAAACCACTATCATCATCTCTCACAGCACAGGAGCAGGTGAGTATTATAATGTACAAATGTCTGCCTGCAACACTACAGAAAAACTGCCCTGTGCTGTGACATCACTGTGTGTGTGTGTCCGTCTGTCTGTGTCTGTTGCCCCTGTGCTGTGCCATCACTGTGTGTGTCACCCCTGTGCTCTGCCATCCCTGCGTGTGTGTGTGTCTGTTGCCCCTGTGCTGTGCCATCACTCTGTGTGTATGTCGCCCCTGTGCTGTGCTATCACTGTGTGTATGTCTTTGTTGCCCCCATACTGTGCCATCACTCTGTGTGTGTGTTGCCCCATGTGCTGTGTCATCACTCTGTGTGTGTCTGTTGCCCCTGTGCTGTGTCATCACTCTGTGTGTGTATCGCCCCTATGCTGTGCCATCATTCTGTGTGTGTCGCTCTTGTGCTGTGTCATCACTCTATGTCTGTGTGTGTGTGTGTGTGTCTGTTGCCCCTGTGCTGTGCCATCACTCTCTGTCTGTGTCGCCCCTGTGCTGTGCCATCACACTGTGTGTGTCTCTGTTGCCCCTATGCTGTGCCATCACTCTGTGTGTGTGTGTGTCACACTTGTGCTGTGCCATAACTGTGTGTGTGTCTGTTACCCCATCATTGTGTGTGTGTGTGTGTCTGTTGCCCTTGTGCTGTGCGATCACTCTGTGTGCGTGTTGCCCATGTGCTGTGCCATCAGTGTGTGTGTGTTGCCCATGTGCTGTGTCATCAGTGTGTGTTGCCCATGTGCTGTGCCATCACTGTGTGTGTTGCCCATGTGCTGCGCCATCAGTATGTGTGTGTATATTTTTGCCCATGTTCTGTGCTATCTGTGTCTGTTTTACTCATGTGCTGTGCCGTCAGTGTTTGTGTGTGTGTTTGTGTGTGTCTGTTGCCCCTGTGCTGTGCCATCACTGTGTGTGTGTATTGCCCATGTGCTGTGTCATCTGTGTGTGTGTGTGTGTGTGTCTGGTGCCCCTGTGCTGTACCATCACTGTGTGTGAGTTTTGCCCATTTGCTGTGCCATCACTGTGTGTGTGTGTGTGTGTCTGTTGCCCATGTGCTGTGCCATCACTGTGTGTGTGTTTTGTCCATGTACTGTGCCATCACTGTGTGTGTTTTATCAGTGTGTGTGTGTGTTTTGCCCATGTGCTGTGCCATCAATCTGTGTGTGTCGCCCCTGTGCTGTGCCATCACTATGTGTCTGTGTGTGTATGTCTATTGCTCCTGTGCCATCACTGTGTGTGTTGCCCCAGTGCTGCGCCATCACTCTGTGTGTGTATCTGTTGCTCATGTGCCATCAGTTCGTTTGTGTGTGTTTTGTCCATGTGCTGTGCCATCAGTGTGTGTGTGTGTGTGTGTGTGTGTTTTGTCCATGTGCTGTGCTATCAGAGTGTGTGTGTGTGTGTGTGTATATGTGTTTTGTTCATGTGCTGTGCCATCAGTGTGTGTGTGTGTTTTGTCCATGTGCTGTGCCATCAGTGTGCGTGTGTCTGTTGCCCCTGTGCTGTGCCATCAGTGTGTATGTATTGCCAATGTGCTGTGCCATCACTGTGTGTGTATTGCCCATGTGCTATGCCATCAGTGTGTGTGTATTGCCCATGTGCTGTGCTATGTCTCTGTGTGTGTGTTTTGCCCATGTGCTGTGCCATCAGTATGTGTCTTTTTCCCATGTGCTGTTGTGCCGCACCCATGTTAGCAGCCGGGCTGCTCGGATCCGGATCTGCGGTGGCTCGAGGGACTCTGGGGTCGTACGGCCACTCAAATGAAGGGGGTATTTACAGAGGATTGTATATCTAGAATTTCTGATGCCACCCATGGTGTGTGGTAATATGGAGTACCACCGCTGCATTTGGGAGTACCCAGGGACGATGGAGTGGGGCAGCTAGGTGTTGGAACCCTCCACGGGTAGGGGGGATGCCCCGGGTCTCGGTGATGGTGTTTGGGGAGTACCGTTGGGAGTGAAGCGGTCACTTGCGTACTCACTCAGTCCATAAAGTTTACACCGACAACTGAATAAACCAAAGTTCTGGACACCGCTACCGCTGAGGGGAGCTAGTTTGGGTCCCGTCCCCACTGATGTTGCCTGGTGATCCGTTACCTTCCTCCTGGCACTAAGTTCACTTGTCAGTTGGTCCCGGTAGTGTAGAACTAGTCGGGTCTCGGTCCCCAGTGTGGCTAACTATGGGAGCTTGCTCTCAGGGTTCACGCTTTGGATTTTCTGGACCATTTTTGTGGAAAGTCCTATCCCCCTCGTTGCGCTAGTACCCCGATTTTGGAGTGGGTGGAGAGCGGATCTTGAAGGATCCGGTCTCATCGGGTAAATTGTCAGGTTGCCTGAAGCTACTCCTTGACCATGGGTCCATGTACCCCGTCGTGCCCTAGTTCCAGCCCGGTAATGGTACAAGGCCGCCGGATGTCCTCCTCGACAGCTCGTGCCCCTTGTCATGATTCCCTGCGACTGGGGGTCCAGCTCTTACTAGGCCCAGACCACCGTCTGCTACCTAGTTGCTTCCAAGGAGCCCGGCTCCTGACCTCCTCTCTTCACTCTCTCTTTCTCACACACTGACTGACTCCTGACACTACTGACCTCCCCTTGCCAACCCCCCAAGTGGGCGACCCTATTCCACCCTGGCCGTCCACTGGTGTGTCTGATGGGTGTGCTGCAGAGTGTACCTAGGACTTTACTAGCTGTTGTAGGCAACACCATATAGCTGGGGACCCATAACCAAGGAGAAGGTGGATATTGCACAGAAGGGCAGATTGCACAATACCCTGTGATGACCTGATAGTCCAGGGTGTCACACTATGCCATCAGTGTGTGTGTGTGTTTGTGTGAGTGTGTGTGTGTGTGTGTGTGTGTGTGTGTTTGTGTATTATCCCTGTACTTTACAGAGTTTTGCTATAGATCCTAATGCTATGAAGAAATTCATAATTGTTACTATTATGTGCGGGAGACAGATGTGAAAATGTATATTGTATGCGGTGAGGGGCACGAAGGAGGACACCACTACTTTAGGCCAAGTTCACATATTGCAGATTTTTTGGGGATTTGCAGTGTGCACCCACTGGTCATGGTGCAGTGGACTTTGCTCAGTAACAGAACGGTGGTTATATTCAGACTCTATGTGGTGATATTGAGTGGCGGCATTATTTTGTAATGTATTATTGGCCTTGGTATAGTGGGTGTTCAGTAACACTATGTAGTGGTATGTGTTATTTCTGACTATAAGCCGCCCCCCAGTAATATATATGATGATTATTATGTTAATATATTATTGTAATTTTTTTTTTATTGGAGGACGGGGTGCCCTATTCAGACTTTTGCTATGGGGCCCCATGATTTCTATGTACGCCCCTGCTTGCACCTTCTTTTCATGTACTTGATGGGGCCACAGGGCCGGGTTTAATGCCTGCCTGGATCCACAGACTCAGACGGGCTGTAATGTACAGGCTAGAGGGAATCCACTCACCAAGCAGGACCCCTAGAACCCTGAAACCCTTTAACCCCTATACAGGGATTTGGTATTACACAGGGCCTAAGGTGATCACTACCTGTGCAAGGCTGCAGTCCGAGAGAGTAGTCATCAGGCAGAGTCAAACCAGGAATTGCAGAACAGGGACAGAATCGGCAGGCAAGGACGTAATCAGCAAACGAAGCAGAGGTCAAATCCGGATTGGGCAGCGAGGTACATAAACGACAGGCAGAAGGGTAGTGAGAACACAAGCAAGGTCAGCACACAGGAATCAAAATACAAACCGCACAGGAACCAGGAATACAGACTATCTCTGGCAGTGGTCAGATGACAAGAGGGGGAATAAGAAGGGTGTGGTGTCTTCCCATTGGCTGCAGGTGAATGATGGCAACTTCAGCTGGAAGACACACGCCACCTACAGTCAGCGAGTGGTACTGCAGGTTCCAGGGAAACCCAGCCTAGTGGATGAGCGGAGCCTGTGCTCAGCAGAGCCACGGGCATCGACTCCTCTCCCATCACCAGCACTATCCATGGCAGGAACATGGCATCACCTGGCGATCGGAGCAGAATTCGCAGGAGCGGACTCCGGTGGGGACATGACACTGGGTCAGGTCATTCGCAGCAACCCAAAATACTACTGGTCTGGTGACGAGTAGCCCAGCAGGCCCCGTGGGGCGCTACACAAGAAGTGAGTGTTGCCCTAGCATCACCTGTGAGACATCTCTCAAACAAAACATCACAGGAAATACAGTAAAAAAATAAAGGGATTAGTGAGATAGGGAGAAGTGTAGGGTATTATGCAATAAAGAAAATTACAAATGTGGTTAGGGGTAAGGATGGATATTTAGAAAATACATTTTAAGTGTTTGATGACCCCTTTAATAAAAAGTCATCAAAAAAGTTACAAAATGGCACCAATGGAAATTACAACTTGTCACACAAAAAATATGTCTTCATACAGCTTCACTGATAGAAACTTGAGTGACCCAAAAGTAAATAATTTTTTCAAAGACTGAATTTATTATAGAAATGTAAAAACACATAACTAAAACCTAACTTAGTTTTTTCCATGTTTTTACTTACCCATAGAATCAAGTGAACACTTTATTAGAGCAGCAAATAGAATAGCATCACATTTAAACAAAAAAAATGGCAGAAGAATTACTGTTTTTATTATATTTCTTCACAAATAGTGCTAAGAAAAGCTTGTTAATAAATAACTAAGTAATTTGTTCTCTAAAATGATATATAGGACAAACATCCAGAAAAAGAAGCCCTTTTATTGCTGTCACCAAAAGCGTAAAAATGTTATGGCTTCCGGAACATGCCAATAGAAAACTGAAAAATAAAATATGTTCGGCATAAAAGCCAAAGTTGGCTGTGATGCCAAAGAGTTGAATAAAATGTAAATGCAATGAGGTACAATAGACTCAGAGAGGGGAAATTTCACAATAGCTGCAAGACACTCCCACCAATGAGCCCCTACACCAATTCTATACAAAAGGCAATAAATGTAAAGAATACTGAACAAAGAACCATTTGGCACTACCTAGATGAGGCCATGTATGGTAAAATGAGCTGCACTGTGCCCGTGGGTATATATTGTGGCTGTGCTTGTACAAGTCGTTGATAATGCACAAAAATAGAAAATTGCGCAGCACTCACCATCCTTAAAATGCCCATTTATTCAATTCACTAAAAACATGTTGGGTTGTGTGAGCGGGATGTGTGTAAAGGCTACTTTACACACTGCGATATCGGGCGCGATCTCGTCGTATGTGCGGCACGCCCTGTTCGTTAGTGCGATGTGTGTTCATCGCTGTGTGTCCATGTTTTAGTCGTGTGCTTACGGTCACATGTCGCAATCTCTTTTATATTCACCTTCAAAGCTATCTCGTTTCCCGATGTAATGAGGAACATAATCATCGTTGTGTAGCGGTCTCACCGCATGGATTTCCAATTGTCATGGCGATATGGGCGTTGGTTCCCCACAAAAAGTGCATCTTGATGTAGTAGAATTGTAAACTCGCAACGCCCCTTCTTGCCTCGACTAATTTGTTTAATCAGCGCTATTGATTTTCATTGGATGTTGGTAGTATAAATGTGCGCAGATGCGTGTTCATTCTTCCAGCTTTTGTCTACCCATTAGCGTTTGTCCTCGCACAAGTGAATTTTGAAAAAAACTGTCATCTGGACTTGCGAATCTTTGCTGCAAGGTATGTGTTATAGTATTTACTCTTTTTTTTTTTTTTTTTTAAATTATTCTTAATAAGTTTTACAAAAATTTTTTAAAATCAGTGTTTGTACTGATTTATCTCCAATTTAATGTTTTCCAGATGTGTACTAATAAGGAGGAATTCCTACGTGAACTCATAGAGGTGTACCAGACGCAAACACCCTTATGGAAAATAAAATCCCCCGAGTACAGCAATAGGCAACTTAAAAAGGATGCGTACCTTAAAATGATAGTAATATATGACAAATACCATCCTAATCAAAAAGGGACCGAGGATCTCGTGAAAAAAAAAATACAGGCAATACGCACAGTTTATAAGAAAGAACTGAACAAAATAGAGGATTCCAAACGTTCTGGTGCTGGCACTGGTGATGTCTACGTCCCAACGCTCTGGTATTTTGATTTATTGAATTTCACAAGGGACCAGGAGCTTCACAGGCCATCAACCAGTAGCCTCAATATTGGTGGTGATATTCCCCCAGATGCTAACAATGAAGTGATTATATCTGAGGTATAATTTTTATTATTGTCATAATTTGTCATAAACAATTTGTGTTGTTTTTAATTATGATGAAATGAAAATTTGTATACTTTTCAATATATGTAAAAGTATTCAAATGTTTTACGAAAAAATTATTTTAAAATGCCAATTTTATTTAATTATGTTATTTTTGTATTGCAGGAGCCAACAACAAGTCAACAATCATCATCTGAACACCTAATGGAAACTCCTGCTAGCCAATTAACCAATGTTGATTTGCTTGAGGCAGGCCCATCAAATGTGTTATACACACAAAGTTGGCAAAGGAAAAAAAAAAACATCCCTGCAAACACTACTACAGCTGTAACCAAACTGATGGGAGTGGCACAAAACATCCTAGACCAGCACAACACACCACCCCTTTCTGGTCTTGCTATTTTCGTGGATGATGAACTGCGTGAACTTACCCCAGACCAGAAATACATTGCCCAATGTTTAATCCAGGATGTCTTACGTTTGGCAAGAGCTAAAAAACTAACAGAGTCATCCTATGTTGCCATTGGCGAGGTTTCTCATCCTGTTGATCCTGTTGATCCTGTTGATCCTGTTGATCCTGTTGATCCTGTTGATGCCCCTGAAAATCCTCAAGCTGCAGCAGAGCCATCAATACAACCACTTCCAAAGGGTGGTGTGCGTGGCCGTAGGTCACGCATGAGTTTGCTTAACAAACGCAAAAAGAAGTAGTTTCTAATGTTAAAAAAACTATATTTTTTGTGTTTTTTTTTCTTTTTTTTTTTTTATTGTATTCCTTCTGTTGCATGATATTTAGTGCATATTTGTGACAATAAACAAATTTGTTACTATACCAATTTCCCTAGAGAATAAACCTGGCATATGAAATAATGTGTGGTTTGAATCAATTACGCAAACATTTTTTTTTTTTTTTTTTTAATTTTTTTTATTTTTATTTACAATCTTTTCTTAACTTGTATAAAATGTTGGTTTGTTATATATTTTTGGGTTAACTATTAATTTAAAAACCTTTCTACATACATGTTAAACATAGAAACATCACCAAAAAACATGATTTATTTATGACGTTGATTAATATATTTCTGGATTAGGGCATCATGGGCCGCAGAGGCTTCTTTCAGTCGGTTCGCAGACACATAAATATCATATAGTGTTATTATTTCTGAAAAGAATCAAAAACAAAATTAATTATTGTTTCAATATTTTAGCGTTTGGTTTTTAAAAAAAAATCAAAAAAATAAATTTTTTTAAATAAAATTAAAAAAAAAAACTTAAACTGATCATTCAATTTTTAAATTGACCATAATGTTGTAAAATCATTAAACTTACCATTACTGACAACTTCTTCTTCAAGTTCATCTCTGAATGATGAGCTCATGTCCCAACCTGATCCTTTCCCACCTAATTTTAACATAAGTTAATATTATTAGAGTTTAATCCATTTAGAAAAAGATTTACAACTGTACTAACTTTGCCAAACAACATCAGTACCATTGTCCTCCATATTCTCTTCAGACATTACATCTGCATCAGCATGTCCTGATGATGGTGAAATTACATCAGAATCAAGGCTGTCTGCTTCCTCATTTAAAATGGGTAGGCTATTTTCACGGTTGGAATCCATGCTTGGAGACAGCTGCTGGACAACATTATCTTCATTATTGTTTGTGGGCTGGCTTGACTCATTAGTCAATGAATTTACATCTGTTAACATAAAATAAAAACAAATTAAATTAAACAAAAAATAAATCCTATGATGTGATTATTTAATATAAAAAATAACACCAGACCTTAAATTAAATTAAAAACAACACCTCTAATGTTTTGATATTATAATTCAAAAAAATAAATTATGTAAGTATGAAAAATATCTTACCAGCTATCACTACCAGGTTACTTCGAATTTCTTCTATTCTCTCCTTATCCCTGTACTTTAAATCAGCCCATTTTTTCAGTACCTGCGTTGATGTGCGTCTGATATCAAATTTACGGTACAGGCCCCTGCATATTTTTTTTACAACTCTTCTTTTATGTCCCATAGGACGTGGATATGTCTTTGCACATATATAGTCCAGTGCATCCATCCTTTTCACCAAGTATTGGACCTCCCCTTGGCCCCAGACCTTTGCACGTTTGTTTGGTGACATTTTCGCTTTCAGTTTCGCTTTAGATCAGCAGGTATACAGTGTGGCGTGTCACATGGTTCTTTAGACGTTTGGACGTCATGACGTTTCTTTATTTACATGTTAACAAACTGAACAGTGTATTACGCCGTAGTGTACATTAATAATACTTATGTGCGCATTTTTGTATGAGCAAATGCGTTGTTTTTTAACCCTTTTTTGTTTAATTTAGAAAAAACATTTTTATGTGATTTATATTTTAGTAAAGGAAATGTGGCGTATATTTATGAAAACATAATGGTTTATGTCATGTAAAAATAAAACATATTAATAACTTTAAATTATCATACGAGATAAATGATTGACAGAATGCTTGTAATGCTTAATTATATTTTTATTTTATTATTTTCCTTTTTAAATTAATATGTTTTCCCGAAGAAAGATTTAGTTTACAATCATACATAAATTTCTCATGATTACAAATTTTTTTAAAATAAAAAAATTACAATATTCCCAATTTTGTATTAAGTAAAAAAAAAAAGTATAACATTTATACCACAATAAACATTTTTCCCTTCAAAATCAGATACTTTACACCCTTAAGGCAATTTCTTTTAAACTAATAACATTTTCAAAAATTATACAGACATTATTTTAACACAAACATGCAATCTCATGTTTAATGATAACCTAAACTCATTAATTAATTAGAAACATGCTGCCATGACACAGCCCCTGGGCCATTAAAAAAATTGCAATAATTGGTTCTGTTTTCCATTGCATCCATCATACTACGTGACAGGGGTGGCTGTGGCAAAAGATTATCCAGTGGGTTAACTTGCTGACGCCATGCCCCAAGCTCAACAACACCATTACTTTGATTTTCTACATCAACAAAGCCAGGTGGAACATATTCAAGGCCATCTCTTTTTCTGAGAAAATTATGCAAATAACAGCATGCAAGCACAACATTGTCAATGGATTCAAGTTTTAAGTTGATTGGCATGGAAAAGATACGAAATCTACTGCTTAACATGCCAAAAGCATTCTCGACAACTCTTCTAGCTCTGCATAGACGATAATTAAAAATGCGTCTTTCTAAATTCAAGCCTGTAAGTGGATATGGCCGTAACAAATGACGTTGTAATGGAAAGGCCTCGTCCGCCAAAAAAACAAAATTTAAATTTCCAATGGTATTTTGGTTTGTGGGTAATTGTAATTGATTTTGTTTTAGCCGTAATGCAAACTCCGTATGTTCAAATACCCCACCATCAGAAACTCGCCCATTCATGCCGATATCAATGTAAAGAAAATCATAAGTGGCGTTGACAACCGCCATAAGGATAATGCTGTGGTAGCCCTTGTAGTTGTAATAATATGAGCCAGAATTATGTGGCTGCATTATCCTTATGTGTTTCCCGTCAATTGCGCCACCACAATTAGGGAATTGCCATAATAGGTTGAATGTATTTGAAATTTTTTCCCAATCACTTGGACTATTTGGCAAATGCATGTAGTCATGTAAAGCATGTGCTATTGACAAACATGTCTCTGGAATTAATGAGCTAAGTAGAGAGCGTGACACTGCTGATGAATACTGAAGGTCAGTCAAACTGCGTCCTGTAGCCAAGAATCGAAGAGTCACCCCCAAACGCTCGTCTACAGGTACTGCCTGACGCATTACTGTATTATTGCGCATGATATAAGGGCGGACTTTCTCTAAAAGGTATGAGAAAGAGCTTTCAGACATGCGTAAGTAGTTTCGAAAGTCATGTGGGTTATGCTCTTGTAGGTCTCTTACAAGGTGCATGTGTGTATAGCGTTGTCTCTCTAGTAGCCATTTGCGTGCCCAAATTCGTCTTTTTCTTGTTCTGGATCGCATGTTATGATCCTCGGCAAGGGCAAGGGCTTCTCCGGCTACAAGCATGGCAGCTATGACGGCATTTTCATGCTCACTACGCATATTTAGCCTGTATAACAGAGAATAATATTGTAATTTTTTTGTTTTTTCAATTATTATTGGTTTTTTTTGGTAAAAAAAACTTTTTTTTTTTGGTCAGACAATAAATAACTTTTACAAATATGATTCTTATTCTTATTGGTCACACTAATGTTTGACGGCTTTTAAAATTAAAAATTTGGATGGCTGCAATCTTGATTAACATACAATAATGGTTCCTATAATATATATAACTGTAATGTATTAAAAAAACACGAATACATTCATAATATAGGCTATTTACAAACTAATAATAAACCCTATTCAAAACTAGAAACATATTTAAATTTTAGAATACAAAGGAAAACAAAAACACAAATAAATGAAGAAAAAAAAAAAAATTATTGTAAAAAAAAAAAAACACTCACATGCGAAGTTTATCTCACGGACGAATGACGAATATACGCCGGACACGGAGGCAGCAGGACACGTCCAAAACCTAGGAAATGAACCTAGGAAATGAACCCACCAAATGGAACAGCGCTAAAAGGATGTTTGCGTATTACATATATTAAGGTCCAATCATGGAGCAGATGCGTTAGCAAATAGGAAACAAGTAGGCGTATTGAACATTTAAACCACCATACACGCCCGTATCGATGATGACGCAAGAGGCAACAATTTTTTAAGTCGCTTTAGTAGTGTCACACGTAACGAAAAGTATGTTGAAAGGAACGAGCAACGATAGTTACAAAGAAAAAACAACGATTTTTGGGAATAAGGACCCGTGTCGCCGATTAGCGATAAATCACGCTTTTGCGATGATTTAACATCGCTGAACGCTGTTACACAAAACAATCTCGCTAACGATTGCGGAAGTGCGTCACCAAAACCGTGACCCCAACGACAACGCTCGGGCGATATCGCAGTGTGTAAAGCCTGCTTAAGACGATGGCCGTTTTGTGTCCTACTACTACTACTACTTCTTCCTTTAAATAGTTACCAAGTCAGTGCACAATAGAGTTGAAGCAGGGTCTCACAATTGGCTTAATAAAATGACCCCCTCAGGTACTTTGCGATGTGGTAATTATTCTTTTTGTAAGTTTTATAAAATTGACAATCCATTACGGTTAGGTTACACAGAGGTGTATCTAGGCTTTCCAGCACCCGGGGCAAGAATTCAGTTTGGCGCCCCCCATGTGACGAATTATTCATATGTGATTTGCACACTTACAGTCACATGATGACGAGCTGCTCTTAATAATTCACTCGATGTTCAAAGAGAAACGTAGGAAGAAAAGCTAATTGTCACATGTAGGTATGAAACTCATATATGAGTGGAGGGGCCATATGATGACTACTAGAACCAGAAGCTGAGCTGAATCCTGACAGGGAGTATATTACATGCTGCTAGGATTGGGTTAAACTGTTTAATTTTTTTTTAAGTAAAGGGCTTCTCCAGGTATGATATAAAAATCTGTAGTCACTCTGTGTCACTCGGTGACTGCAGACTTCTGAATTCTCACACTGCATACTGTCAGGATTCTCTGGTGCCGGCAGTGAGAGGTCACGAAACCGCAAGTATGCGATTTACATACTTATGGTCACGTGCTAATAAAAATGAATTGAGTAAGGCCGGACACGTGAAATCATAATGTGGCCAGAAATATAAGAATCTCATACTTGCGCTCACATGACCATCCACTCCCGCCACTGGCACCGGAGAATACTAAAAATGTGCAAGCGCTGTGAGAATTCAGAAGCCTGCAGTCACCTAGAGAGATTAGAAACTTTCATCTCAAACCTGGACAAGACTTTACTTATAAAATTAAGCAGTATAGCCGAATTCTAAGTAAAGGGGTGGTCCAATCTCACAATGTATGTATTGCTACTTGTGTACAGGATCAGAACTAGTAACAGCATCAGAACCACCAGAGGTACAGAAATACATAATTAGAACCCTCATCAATACAGAAACACAGCATCACAACCACCATAAGTACAGAAATTCATCACAACCACCAGCAGTACAGAAATACATCAATATAACCGCACCAGTTCTGAAACAGCATCAAAACCTTCTTCAGTAGAGAAATACATCATCAGAACCACAAGCATGGTACATCAATTGTAATGTCAGGTCAGACACATAGACATTTCTATTGCAGGAATCTACAACTTCTAGTACATCCTTAAAGGCAATCGGTCACTAGGATATTAACATCTTATCTGAGAGCAGCATAATGTAGGGGTAGAGATCCTGATTCTAGCAGTGTGTCACCTACTGTGCTGCTTAGTGTAGTTTTGATAAAAATCACTGTTTAATCAGCAGTAGATTATCACTACAGGACTGCTTGGCATGCTGCCAGGTAGACCAGCATATTCATCAGCTCTGTATAACTGCTAGATCTGCAGCAGAGAAAACATTGATTTTATCAATATGACAGCAAACAGCTCAGTAAGTGACACATCGCTGGAATCAGGGTCTCTGTCTCTACATTATGCTGCTCTCAGATGGGGGCACAAAAACCTGGTGACAGATTCCTTTTAACAATGGTAAGTAAATACTTGGAAGTTAACAGTCATCATCAGACTGCGGACTATACAGGAACTACAGTAAGGTCTCAGTTCCACTTGTGTTTTGCACGGACATGTGCAATCTGATAAAATATCCATGTCCATCTGCAATTGATTTTGCATGATATATTGGCATGAGAAAAGAATTGCAGCATGCTGCAAGTGTCAGAGATTCTCAGCTCACACACCCATACAAGTCTACGGGAGCGTGTGAATATCGCACTGCACTTGGATGTAATCAGAGTGCAGTACAATGTACGCAGAGAGGCTGTGGAGAAGGGGGAAATTACTTCCTCGCTTCGTCTTGTCCGCAGCTGTGATCTGATCGCAGGATCGGATCACAGTCGCATGACACTCGGCTCACGCTCACAGCAGAGCCTGAGCCGAGAGTCATTAGCATATTGCATCTGATGATCTTGCATGGGAAGCAATGCGCAAGTGGAACTGAGGCCTAATGATGAGAATTAGTCACACTGTCCTCTACACAATGGCCCCTTATACTGCCCAGTCTTTACACTGTGTCCCTCATCACACTCCTCCTCCTTGCTATGGCTTCACACTATCCTCTCATGCTATCGCCTTTCCTTGACAGCCGGACTCAGAATAACCGGCTCTCACTACGGGGGTGGCAAAATGCAGCTGCAGGCAGGGCCAGCTCCAGGTTTTTGTGGGCCCTGGGTGAGTCTCAATGGGCCCCATCCTCACATAGACACGCACATACACAAATATGTACACATACAAGCATACATACATATACATATTTAAAGACAAGTTCACAAAAATACATATAAATCTATACAGTCATATACACTGACATATACACAGTCACACATCATACATGCACACAGACACATTACAGATATTATTAATATGGGGAAGCCGGCAGCAGCCTCACTCACCTCCCCCGCTTGCCTCCATCCAGCTCCACCTGGGCATGTTGCTGTGCCGCGCTGATTGGTAGCCATGACTAAAAGACATAGCCGCACACTGACACTGCTGTATATACATCGCAGGGGAGGCTGGGGACATACAGCAATGGGGGGGGGAACATACCGCTCCAGAAGGGACATACAGTTCTAGAAGGGGGCAGATCTGAGAAGATATATAGCTCTGGGGGGTATACAGCACTGGAGTGGGGGAACAAACAACTCTGGGGGTATACAGCACTGGGTTCGAGAGAGATACAGCTCTGGGGGTATACAGCTCTTGGGTGGTATACTTCACTGAAGTGGGCAACATACTGCACTGGAGTGGGCGACATACTGCACTGGTGTGGGAGACAAATAGCTCTGGGAGGTTTACAGCACTGGGGTGGGGGACAAACAGCTCTGGGGTATACAGCACTGGGATGGGGGCAACAGACAGTTCTGGGGTGCTATTCAGCACTGGGGTCAGGGAACAGACAGTTCTGGGGGGTATACAGCACTGGGATGGGGGGAACAGACAGTTCTGGGGTGCTATTCAGCACTGGGGTCAGGGAACAGACAGTTCTAGGGGGTATACAGCACTGGGGTCAGGGGACAGACAGTTCTGGGGGTATACAGGCCTGGGGTTGGGGGATAGACAGATCTGGGGGTATACAGCACTGGTGGGTTTTAGACCGTTCTGGGTGTATTTAGCACTGCGGTGGGGGGGATATTATAGGCAGTTCTGCCGGTATTCAGCACTGGGGGGTTATAGACAGTTCTGGGGGTATATAGCACTGCAATGTAGGGGGATATTATAGGTAGTTCTGCGGGGTATTCAGCACTGGGGGGTTATAGAAAGTTCTAGGGGTATATAGCACTGTGGTGGGGGGATATTATAGGCAGTTCTGTGGGGTATACATCACTGGGGGTTATAGACAGTTCTGGGGGTATATAGCACTGTTGTGGGGGATATTATAGGCAGTTCTGTGGGATATACATCACTGGGGGGTTATAGACAGTTCTGAGGGTATATAGCACTGCTGTGGGGGATATTATAGGCAGTTCTCCGGGGTATACATCACTGGGGGGTTATAAACAGTTCTGGGGGTATATAGCACTGTTGTGGGGGATATTATAGGCAGTTCTGCTGGGTATTCAGCACTGGGGGGGTTATAGACAGTTCTGGGGGTATATAGCACTGAGGTGGGGGGATATTATAGGTAGTTCTGCAGGGTATACAGCACTGGAAGGTTATAGCACTGAGGTGGGAGGGATATTATAGGTAGTTCTGCAGGGTATACAGCACTGTGGGTGACAGGACATACAGCTCGGCGGCTCATGTCTTACTCTGTGCGTTGAGCCTAGAATGTATGGGCTCCTTCCAGGTAATGGGCGTGACCAGCTTCATGACAAATTAAGTCATACCTGGACGGAGCCCATACATTCTATCATCTACCATCATCTGTGGGACGGCAGGGCAGGGCAGTGCACGGTGCGTGCTAGCTCCCCCCACAGACAAACTTAACACCTGCACAGCGGTGCAGGCTGCATTCAGGTGTGGATCTAAGAGTCTGCAGCTGTTGGCATGAGCGCTGCCTGCGGGCCCCGGAACTCGGCCGCAGCATACATCACCATCCTTGCTGAAAGGTGCACTCGGTTCCCGACAGAGCCCCCCCCCGACACTGCGCCCGGGGCACATGCACCTCCAGCCCCCCCTAGTTACGCCCCTGGGTTACATACCTTTATCGAACCGAACTTCAAACCTTTATTAAACTTTTCCACACCCCTTTGAATTCAATGGGAGGTCAAACATAAGGCAGAATAAACACCTTTAGGAGGGTTGAAAAGCTTCCAAAACAGCAATACGTTTTACAGTGCAGCACCACTGTTTTGGCATAGCCATTAGCTTCCTAGGCTATTGACAGAAGAAATGTGGTGCCCTGGAATAGCCAGGTAGCCACAGACAGAACACTCACACACCCCCACCCCCAGACAGTTACATTAGTCAGACACAAAACCCTTGTTGCCTCCCTCCAGGGTCTGATGTCCACACCAGGTGGGGCGGAGCCAGGCGGTTGGCCCCACCCACCGAGGAGTTCACAGGCCTAGAGGTGGGAAAAGTGAGAGTTTTAGTTCAGGAGGTTGAAGTGAGAGGAGTAAAGTGGAGAGTGTCTGGGTTTGTGGCCCAGGTACTGACAGCAAGGTTGGCAGATGGTGGTGGCCATCTGCAGGAGTGGTGGATCAACGCAGAACCGTAGGACCGGGGTCGGGCGGTGGCCCGCCGGTACCGACCGGGGAGTGAAGTGAAGCTAGCACATACAGGCAGGGCCATCGGACCCGGACCAGGCTTGGAGCCGCCGACAAAAGTCAAATCCGAGTGTGACCGGAACCCCAGGGGTTTCCTAACAACCAAGGACCCGTTAGAAGGCAACCATCCGCACCGTGAGGGTATACAGCCACCGCCACAGGCTAGAGACCCAAGGGACAGCGCCTGCGGGCAAAACGGGCTCCTCCGGCATCCATACACCGGGGAGCGGACTACCGTTGGGAACCCATCTTAGTCAAGACAGTACACAAAGGTGCAGGGAAAGACAGCCGCCATCACCTGTCCGGGGAGAGACACTGCAGCCGGCTGCGGGGCCCGTCCATCGAGCCGTTTGGTTTACCGGAGACTTTGTGCATCTCTTGCTGAGTGAGTACACCCGTGCCATCCGGCACCGCGCCGCGCTGACCCTGCAACCCTGCACCTCACCGACCCTGCCTCCCCGTCACACCACCGGGCCCCGGGACCACCAACCCCTACCCACGGAGGGGGAAAACAACATCCCAGCTGCTCCCTACCATCGCTTCCGGGATCCCCGTCACCAGCAGCGGTGGTGCCCATCTTCACCACAACCCGTGGGTGACGTCACGGACTAAATCCCCAAACAAACCACCCCCTTTTTACTCATGGGCGAGGAGCGCTGCTCGAGTCCCTGGATCCGGCCCACCGCTCGAGCCACCAAGCAGCAGCAGCCGCGCCGGACTCGAGCATTAGCGAGCGCAGCGCCCCGCCGCCCGTGACAGAAATATAGAGGTGAATGAGAGACAGGTGTAGTGCTGGTACTCCCATACCCCTGCAAGTACAGACAAGAGACAACTTGGAGTCCCATCTTGGAGTCTATAGATTTTAAAAATAAAATTACAGTGGCATCAATTGCCTCACCCTCCCCCATTTCCCCATAGTGTCTTTGCACAGCAGGAAAGTATGGTCCATACAAGACATAGGATGTGGCCTGGCATTACCATTTTAAAAAGTGAACACACAGCAACTGTGCCTTCTGCATCATTGCATTCAGGCAGGAATAGTGCCCTAGAAATTTCTGTACAACCAGGTTGAGCAGGTGAGCCATGCAATACACATGTGATGTCGCCCAAGCATAGTGTCAGCACCAGGTTTGCATCATTATCGCACACGGCCTTCTCTGGCTCCAGGTTCAGTGGCGACAGCTATTGATCAAACTGGGCTTGTATAGTGGTCCACAACTTTGCAACTGTGTGACTGCATTCTCCAATGCATATTAATTTAAGCACTGCCTGATAGTGTTGACTTACCCACAGGATGTAGCCTGGCACTTTCATTTTAAAAATAAAGAGATGCATGAATTGCTTGAGTGACAGGTGTAGGGCTGGTGCTCCCATACCCCTAGCACTACAGACAAAAGCCAACTTGGAGACCCTACTTGAAGTCTCCACATTTCCAAAAATTAAGGTCAAGTAACAGGAAAAGTGGCCACAATTGGCACACACTACAAATAGGCCAACTAAGCAACATGGCAGCCTGGGACCGGCCCTGAACAAGGCCTGAGCCAGCATCTCTACCTTCACCAGAGACAGCAAGATAAAAGACAGGCACTGGCCTTTTGCTCCTGTGACGCCCTGGGCAAGCCAGGGGTCACAGGTCATAACACCACCACACCCTACACCCCAGTTAGGAACACCAAGGCTACCAAAATCCTTGTTGCCTTCCTCCAGGGGCTGATGTTCACACCAGGGGGTGGGCCAGGTGGTTGGCTCCGCCCACCGAGGAGTACACAGCCCTGGAGGCGGGAAGAACCAGTGAGATGAGTCGAGGAGGAGGAAGTAGAAGGAGTAAACAGTGGAGTTGTAGTGAGAGAAAAGTGACAGTAAGAAAGCCTGAAGTGAGTCCGGCTGTGTGCCCGGACAGTGTCAGCAAGGTCAGCAGACGGCGGTGATAGTCTGCAGGGGAGACTGCTCGGAGGTTGCTGGAAGGACCGCGGATGGGTAGTGGCCCGGCGGTCTGGAGCAGTATACGAAGAACAGTCAGCACCAGGGCAGGGGCCTTTCGGCTCCCAGCAAGGCTAGGAGTCGCAATAATTTGCCAAATCCGTCAGTGAAGGGGACGTCTGTCTCCAAACAACCAAGTCCCGATTGAAGGCAACAGTCCACCCATTGAGGAGAGACACCGCCACCGCCAGGGCACCAGTTTCTCAGGGCCACCGTCTGCGGGCAAAGTAGGGCTCCTCCGGCCCATATCCAAGCCGGGGAGCGGGTTATCGGTGGGAGCCCATCGCAACCATTATCAACATAGGTGCAGGACAGAGGGACCGTCACCGTCACCTACTGGGGAAAGCAAGTGCAGCCGTCCGTGGGAACCGTCTTTCCAGCCGTGTGTTTTACCGAGAACTGTGTCATCGTCTCAGGCTGAGTGAGTACCACAGTGCCGCAAGGCACAGTGCTGCCCCCGTTTCCCTGCGCCCACCAAGCCCTGCATCTCCCACCTCATCACTGGGTCCCGGGATCACCAACCCCTACCCACGGAGGGGCAACACAACAACTGGCTGCTCCATACCATCCTTCCCGGGATCCCCATACAGAGCAGCGGTGGTGCCACCAAATCACCACAACCGTAGGTGGCGTCACAGACAATAAACAATCCCCACACCCAAACAACCCCTTTCACTCACGGGCGAGGAGCGCCGCTCGAGTCCCCGGGATCCGGCCCATCGCTCGAGCCACCGAGCAGCGGCAGGCCGCAGCAGCCGCGGCGGCAGCCGGACCCGAGCAGTGGGGGAGAGCGCGGCGTCCCCTCCTCCGCCCGCGACACTCCCAGGACATAATACTGCCGTAGAAATTGCTGTACAACCATGTTGATCCATGCAGTGCATATGTGATGTCGCCCTGGCGTACTGCCGCCCAGCCATAGTACAGCCCCTAGGTTTGCACCATAATCGCACATTTTCTTCCCTAGCTCCAGGTTCAGTGGAGACACCCATTTATCAAACTTGGCCTGGATAATGTTCCACAACTTTGCAGCTGTGTCATTGCATTCTCTGATGCATATTAATGTAAGCACTGCCTAATTGCGTTGACTTACAAACAGGATGTTGCCTGGCATTTACATTTTAAAACTCAACAGAAATATTTAAAACTTTTCAGGCAGACAGCAGTACAGTAGCATCAATGCCCCCTCCTCTTAGGGCTTTCAAAGAGCAGGGAGGTACGGTCCATGCAACATACTGGCTATGGCCTGGCATTAGAATTTGAAAAATGAAGACCTGCTACAGTGACCGGTGTAGGCTTCTTGCTCCCATAAGACTGGCATTACCTACAAGATACAACTTTTACACCTATCTTGTAGTCTTGACATTTAAAAACCTTTCAGGCAGACATCAGTACAGTAGCATCAATTGCCCGCCTCCCATAGAGCTTTAAAAGAGCAGGCAGGTACGGTCCATGCAACACACACTCTGTGGCCCGGCATTTCTATTTTTAAAATGAAGACATGCTTCAGTGACCGGTGTAGGTCTCTTGCTCAGAGAAGACTGGCACTACAGACAAAAATATCTTTAGGTGTGAGGTGGAAAGAAAGGGCATCTTTTCATGTAGATTGTAACGACATCATCAGACTGTTACGTCACCGCCGGAGTCTGCTCCAGCGACTTCCGCTCCGATCGCCAGGCAACGCAGTGTTCCTGCCATGGATGGTGCTGGTGATGGGAGAGGAGTCGATGCCAGCAGCACCGGTGGGCGCAGGCTCCGATCATCCACTGGGCTGGGTTATCTTGGGATCTGCAGTACCGCTGGCTGACTGTAGGTGGCGGGTGTCTCCCAGCTGGGGTACCATCATTCAGCTACAGCTAATGGGAAGACACCACACCCTTCTTATTCCCCCTCCTGTCTGCTGGCCTCTGCCAGAGATAGTTCTGATTCTGGCTCATGTGCTGTTTGTTTTGTGATTCCTGTGCGCTGACTTGCTTGTTGTTGACTACCCTTCTGCCTGCTGTTTTGTACCTCGCTGCCCGCCCCGGATCTGACCACTGCTACGTTTTCTGTTTACGCCTTTGCCTGCCGATTCTGTCCCTGTTCTGCTGTTCCTGGTTTGACCCTGCCTGACGACTACTGTCATCAGACTGCAGCCTTCCACGGGTTGAGATCTCCAGTTCCCTGTGTAATTCCAAATCCCTGTATAGGGGTTAAAGGGTTTCAGGGTTCTGGGGTCCTGCTTGGTGAGGGGCTTCCCTCTAGTCTGTCCATTACATCCTACCTGAGTCTGTTTATCCAGGCAGGTGTTACACAGACTTGGAGTTACTCATATTCAATGGCAATGTTCCTGCACTTGCAAACACAGATGAATGAAGACTCCATTTGGAAAGGCTGCAGCTCAGCAATAAAGAGCTGATTCAGCACATGCAGCTATTTCTTCAAATATGATGAAGAAAAGGACTACTCATAACATCAAAGCAATATTTGACCAAGTAAACCAATTTCTCAATCAAGAAGAAATATTGTAGACTGCAGGATACAACATGGAGGAAATAGGGCAGTTGTCCAATAACTCAATGGAAAGGAACTGTTTTGTATGAAGTACCAGTCAACCCTTCTCTTTATCTTATAAAATATGATGGATTTGATTGTGTATTGTAAAAACCTTAAAATTAATACATCTAGTTATCAAATATTTTATAGTAATACATATACGTTCACAGTTCTGTTTATGTTGGAGGGCATAGTTTATTAATTAAGTTTTTAAGGAATAAGTATTAAAATATCTATATTGAGTATACTTGAGTACTGACGTGGAAGGATATATATAAATCCTTCCCGAAGCTTCCAGAAGATTATGTCATATGGAACTATACAACTAGAACACCCTATATGGACTGAACAGCTGGTATATAATACACGATGGAGGGGGCCACTGCTCGCTCCTCCACATTGCCTGCGGTCAGACGACTCCAGTGCTGCAAGATGAGACACGCTGTCCGGCCTAAGAGATGACACCCCCTGCTTTGCCATTCAGGACTCAAGGAGAGATGGGTAAAGATTTCCCATTGATCAGTATGGACTAAATGAACTCTTTTTACCTAAGCTAACAAAGTATATTATTTTTCCTTTCTGTAACTGAACCCTGGCAACCATTTTTAAATAGATAAAATACATTTATCTTTTACATTAATTTGAAGTTCTTTCTTTCATGTGCTTTTACTTATTTGAAGAAAAATATATTTAAGAGTATATTTTTTAACATTTGGTGAGCCACCCATTCGTAATTTTTTTTACATTTTTTTGTTGTTCCTTCACTTTGCATAAGGGGGGTCGAAGTAATAAGTATCTCATAAGTATCTCAAGTATCTCCTGCAAAGGATCAGGAATCGACAATTTATAAAAAATCACGCAGAACCTAGGAAATACGTATAAGTCAAGTTGCATGAATGTTTTTTTTTTTTTTTTGAATGAACTTTAAAGACTGTATAAAGCCACAGAAGTTAACTTTTGACGTATTTTTGAGCAAGAAAGATAAAGTCAGTCCATAAGAAGTATTGGACGTGCTGAGCAAGGTGAATCAAGTCTTACAGGATCATCCATCAGATCATCTGATCATTTCAGGTAAGAAAATGGATTTTATCTCTTCATATGTTAAGCAAAGTAAACTTCAGTTCACTTATTCAGATATTTCTAATGTGGAAGATATTTGGTTACGCTTTTATGAGGAGTGTGAACTTGAGAATTCACGTATAGAATGTGTAAGGTATTTTAATAGAGAGAAACAGAAAATCAGAAATGTCTGTCATTTAGTCTATGATTTTCACAAGTTAATCGTAGAAAAATGTAAAAATGGTGGAAATAGACAACCTGAATTGTCAGGAGAGTCAGTGATAGAGAAATCCAAAGACTGCTTAGAACCTGGAATGTCAGTCAGTGATATTGTGAATTCTGACTGTAATGTTGGCTGTAATTTTGCAAATCAGAATCTTGATAATGGCGGCAGACATGTGCTACGTAATCAAGGTGCCTTTCAAGATACTGAGAAAGAAGCAGGAAATGACGTAGTGAAGCCAGAAGGGGGAGGAGCCAGAGTGGGACACGTGCAGAAAGGACACGTGCAGAGAGAAAATGGCGACGATCAGTTTCTAAAAATAGAACAGACAAATTTAGGAATTAAACTTAGAAAGAGTCTATTGGACATATGCAAATTAATTCCCGCATATAATCCTAAAATACATGTTTGCAGAAATTCAGAGATATTTGAAAGTTCCATTGAGAAGTTAAATTTAACCAATAGTGAGACGAATCAGTTATTCCGTATGTGGTTACCTCAGCATTTCTTTAGACAATTGGCATTAAAAAAGTCTTCTGACAATGAGACATTTGATTGTTCAAATGATAACGATATCATAAGGCTGAAAAATCTCATCTTCTGTGCAAGGAATGAATCTGATCCAAATTATGAGATGTTGAAGGAATTACAAATTGAACAGAATGAGAGTACGTTCTCATTTATGTCCGTTTTTGAACGTTTGTATAGGGCGGTCATTCCAAATGTCAGATTGGATGGAATGATACGTTTATTCATTAAGAAATTTCATTTCCTTGACAATGCAGCCTGTGCGGTGGCATTAAATAAAAAGTCCCTGTTCGAATGTACGACATTTATCGATTTTGTTAGAAGTCGCCAAAGTCAATCAAAACAGAAATTAATTAATTCTGAAAAACCAATACAAAAAGGGAGAGTTTTTGTGAAAAACCAACAGTGTCTCCCAGATCCAGATATTTCTGTGACAGGGTGTATGAAGTTCGAAGGAAGATGCATACGTGTTACAAACCATACAATCCACCCCAATTTTTGTCGTCTAAAAGTCTTTTTCCACAGGAAAAACCCTTGTCACCAGTGACGGGATCGGTCACTGGGATTGAGGATTCCAGACAAATGATGAGTAAAAGCTTTGAAAGACAGAAACAGGTGTCTTGTGGAGATCCTCTCCCTGGGTTAGGATCTGATAGTCCGCGACAGCTGGGTGGTCTTTCAGAGAGAGACATTCTCTCTCATTTAACAGAAAACCTTGAATTACATAAGTTCCGAGATTCCTATAAGTTCAAAGTGAATTTAATAAAGCGAATCTTTGAAGAAAAAATTAGGTATGGTCTTCAGTTAAATAAAGTGGATTTCTGGGTAAATTAATTTTATTGTTTGATAAATATGTGTATTCATATACAGTGAATCTATGCATATATATATATATATATATATATATATATATATATATTAAAGGTAGTGACAGTAAATTAAGGTCATATTTTCATTTAGTAAAATGATTGTTTAATGTTATAATTAATAATTTGATCTCTGTATATGAATAATAATATTTAAAATAAAATAATAAGAGAAAGTAACAGATTTTAAGTGTTTCATTTTTATCATAAATATGATAATAATTTTATTCTTTTATTTCCCTCAGAATTTATCAGTAAAGCAGATTGATGAAGTATTAACTTTTTATTTATACATTTGCTCTTGTCCTCAATCAGGTAACATATATTTTATTGGGTAAGGTTAATCGCGAAAGCACGATTAATAATTTTATTTTCTCAGGTACCAATTGCCAGAGAACTATTACTTTAACGTTTCTTTTATGAATATGCATACATCTTCTTTAGAGTTATTAGAAATGTAATCTGAGCTTTGGAGTGTAGTAAAACTGCTTGCTGTTTTGGAATGGTGTTCCTTGCACGTACCAGAGCATGTGACTTGAGTTACTAAAGCTAATAATAAATGTTTGTTCCATGGTCATATGTACAGTATGTAATACATTGGAATTTGAATTTTTTCGAGAAGTACTTCAAATTAGTAACATAATTTTTGAAATGCGCATAGAATACTTGGAAAAAAGGGATATGTGTTTGTCAGTTTCTATGTAGAAGTATATGTTAAAGAACCATGGCAGTCTTGTGTGCATAGATGTGTCTATGAATGATTGATTGTTTGAACAGCTGCTAAAGTCAAAGTACTTGGATCCAGAGAAAAAAAAAAAGGGGAATTTTTGTTTTAACTTCGAGGTTATAATATATGTATATATACTATTAGAATAAATAGGTTATAGTACATAAGTATAAATGAAGGAATTTATACCGGATATATATATATATTATTCTTAGACATATTTCTTTAATATAGAGATGTTAGGATCTTTTGTGTTAGTCACTTCTTTTACTGATACATAAATTGGTAATCATTTTTCTTTTCAAATATGGAAGTGATATTTATAATATGGTCTTGAAGATATACCACACAAATTTTAATTTAATTTAATCTAAACATATTAATTTTTATAATATCATATTTCATGATATTGAAAGGGAGAGGTTTGGTCTCAATCACACACATTTATATTTGATAATATATGTGTTTACAGGATACTTTAATAATTAATATTTCAAGTACAAAGGAAGAATTGGGAATAAAAAATATATTTGAAGTATATCATAATGCATTTATATACTAAGAGAAGTGTATTATTTGCAAGGTTACATGACTTAATTATTTTTATTGGTTACTGATAGGTATGGAAATCCTATAAGATACTGGTAACATTAAGGTTATGTATTATTAAAGACATAGGTGTTATATACATAGAAGGCCTTATTTTTATTTCAATTTTTATTTTTATTCCAATTTTCATTTTTCCTTTTATTCCTATTTTTGATACTAATTATTATTTAATATTCACATTTTTAATCAAAATCTTAAATTCTACAATTTTTATTTTTTTCTTCAGATTTTAAATATCTCAATTGAGAAAACACTTTAATATTTAGTTCAGTAATATCTAATATAAGAATATTACTTTATTAAATATGAATCATATTAAAAGGGAAAAGTTCCATCTTTTTTGGAAGAAAAGATACTTCCTTCATCAATATATACAATTGTTTACTTTCTGGTAATACATTATTTTTATATTAGTATGTTAACACAATAAGGATGAAATATTACTTATAGTTACACATTTCCTTATAGTAGGTTATTTAATAAATAATAGACAAATCAAATAAATTAAATTAGAGTAATAAAGATGGAAGATCAAGGTACATCTAGGTTTACCTTCCTATATTTACAAATAATATATATTATATTTTTAATCAATAATAATTTATAATGGGTATTATTGTGTTTTGATGAAATCATCCAGTCTTTTCCAAAAGGTTATTTGCTTTGGTTTATAATTTTACAAATGATCTAACTAAAAAGCCACATTGTTGCCTTTCATATTTATAATATGATACATGTTATAGGTACACATTATATTGTTTCATATTTTATATTATATTTTGGTTACATTCAACACATTGCCACCTATGGGTTTGTAAGGGTAATACACCAATGACAAAAAAGGTCATTACAAGAAAATACTATTGTCTATACCATTATGCAGTATTTTATCATTCTGAGTATCAATTATATTAATACTTCTACGATAATAATAATGACATGGTATTATAGTATTAGAGTTATGATACGCTGTGACATTTATTAGTGATAGTTATTGCCATATTTGGTATTTAGATTAGGGAATGAAGTCTTCAATCAAGATTATAGAAGATAAAAAGACTTTATAATTATCCTAAAGTTAAAAGGGATTCTGCAAAAAGGTCCAAAAGGTAACGTCTCAAATAAGACTGTGAAACATACAAAATACACTTACCGTGTTTGCATCTCAGAAACATAGTGGTCCTGTGATTCCAGGATGGACAATGACACATGGTCTGTGCATTAAGACCTCCCTAAAGTTACTAAGAAGAGCAATGACGTGTTAAAGTTAACCCCTGTCGTGCTGACCAAGAACGTCTTAACATCTGTTCCAGGATTTGACAACAGGCAGCATGAAGGAAATTACACTGCACAGACATCAAAGACTTTTGCTATTCTTCTACACTCATGAACTGTGGTTTATCAACATTGGCTATGGACTTTGTAATAAAGAATAAAGTTTATGGACTTTGATCTAACGATGATAAACGCAATATGGGACTGTATTAAATTGGTAACCATTCATTTTTATCAAAGGATTTATTTCTAAGAGACTGTGTTTATGCCGGATTACATCGGAGATAAGAAGACATCAACTCAGAGGACATCATATGGTGACCGGATTTGTTTTTTGCATTTCTTTTTAGGTCTAGCGAAGTATAGATATATATTTTTATATGATTGATCAGTCATGGCCTATCATAACATGAATCCACATTATTATATTATTGAACTTACAACATGAATAATGCAAATTAATTATTATTCATCATTATTATTGATATTAATCTATTATCACCAAATAAGGAAATAAGATTTGTTATTTTAATGATGTATTAATTAATTTTCGGGGTTACTCCACCCGCTTCAAGGGGGAATTGTAAAAACCTTAAAATTAATACATCTAGTTATCAAATATTTTATAGTAATACATATACGTTCACAGTTCTGTTTATGTTGGAGGGCATAGTTTATTAATTAAGTTTTTAAGGAATAAGTATTAAAATATCTATATTGAGTATACTTGAGTACTGACGTGGAAGGATATATATAAATCCTTCCCGAAGCTTCCAGAAGATTATGTCATATGGAACTATACAACTAGAACACCCTATATGGACTGAACAGCTGGTATATAATACACGATGGAGGGAGCCACTGCTAGCTCCTCCACATTGCCTGCGGTCAGACGACTCCAGTGCTGCAAGATGAGACACGCTGTCCGGCCTAAGAGATGACACCCCCTGCTTTGCCATTCAGGACTCAAGGAGAGATGGGTAAAGATTTCCCATTGATCAGTATGGACTAAATTAACTCTTTTTACCTAAGCTAACAAAGTATATTATTTTTCCTTTCTGTAACTGAACCCTGGCAACCATCTTTAAATAGATAAAATACATTTATTTTTTACATTAATTTGAAGTTCTTTCTTTCATGTGCTTTTATGTATTTGAAGAAAAATATATTTAAGAGTATATTTTTTAACATGTATGAACTTGAGCTTCACAAAGATGAAAGGGTGTCTACTCTCGAAGTTTTACCAGATAGAGTTGCATCATCTGGAATCAGCGATGCTTATTTAGCAGGGGGACGGCACATGGGCATCTGAAGGGAACATCTTCGTGAATACAACCTGCCTTTTGGTGGCACTTCACGGTTGAAAATATCTTTGCATGTGAGGTGGAAAGAAAGGGTATCTTTTTCATGTAGACTGTAAAGACATCATCAGACTAACTAACTAATTTTCACCCTAGTTTGGCAGCATTGCTGACCTTGCATACACATATGAATGAAGATTCCATTCGGGAATTGCCAAGGTAACCTCCTCGGCTTCCTCCTCCTCCTTATCTGCTGAGCTACACAGCTGCATGCCTCTGGATTCACACAAAGTGGTATCTACAACTTCATCATCAGGCTCTATGTTCCACTCCTCATCTTCCTGACCTGGCATCACAGGACAGTACGCATGCGCCTCAGGTATCTGAGTCTCATTATCACCTCCAGCAGTTGACTAGGGTCAGGATCCTATTGGGACCCTACTTTGTCCAGGGAAGGATCCAACTCAAAAAGATTTTGGGCATCGGTGCACATGCTTTCCTCCTTTTCAGTCTGAGAATCTTTGGAGTGGACCTGTGATGCTCATGGGATAGAGTGTATGAACAGCTCTTCAGACTCGCCCATGTGTGGCTCCCCACAATCAGTTTGCCGGTTAGTGATTTGTGATGTGGGCGGTAGCTCTGAGAAATGAACTGTGTGTGATGTTGAAGTGCAGGAAGAGGAGGAGAGGTCACTTGATGCAGCACTTGCCATCCACTCTAGCACCTGCTGTTTATCAGCCTCTTTTCAAAGTTGTAGCATTGTGCGGCTGCCAAAGAAATCAAGTGAAGTAGGCTGTCCAGTAACGGACGTTGTTCTCACTTCTCTTGGGATAGGATGAGCCGTCGTTTGCTCCCTAGACCTTTGACTAACAGAACTTCCCAAACATACACCTCCAACTCCCTGCCTAATCCTTGATGTGTTTTGGTAACAAGTCGTGTTAACTGATGAGGTTCAAATAGAACTCCTTGGCCTCAATGATCAAACCAAATGTTTGGGAAAAAAAGGAGACAGAATGTCATGACAAGAATATCTCGCCAACCATTAAGCATGGGGGTGGATTAATCATGCTTTGGGTTGTGTTCTATCAACTGGCACTGGGAACATTTCACGGTTAGAGAGAAGAATGGATTCAATTAAAGTTTAACAAATTCTTCAAGCAAACATAACAACATCTGTAAAAAAGTTGAAGTTGAAAAGAGGATGACTTCTACAAATGGATAAGGATCCTAAACACAATTCAAAATCCATATTAGCCTATGTCAAAAGGTACAAGCTGAAGGTTTTACAATGGCCCTCACAGTCCCCTGATCTGAAGAGCATTGAAAATCTGTGGCTAGACCGCAAAAGAGCAGTGCATGCAAGAGGATCCAGGAATCTTACAGAACAAGAAGACTTTTCCAAGGAAGAAAGCATGAAAATCCCTCAAACAAGAATTGAAAGACTCTTGGCTGGCTACAAAAAACATTTACAAGCTTTGATACTTGCCAAAGGGGGTGCTGCAGGGTACTAACCATGCAGAGTACCCAATCTTTTGCATTGGCCAACTTTATTTTTTGTTGTGAATTTAAAAATGTAAAAAATATATATATTTTTTTGTCTAAAATGCAGAGGATATGTGTTATCCTTAACTTTATGGCTTTTACAGATAATTTCATCTTCAACTTGCTTAATTGTTCAGAATATCAGTAAACGTAACCAGGGGTGCTCAATCTTTTGCATGCCACTGTATGTGTGACGCGTACCGGCGATATGCTTCTCCACGGGCAGCGATTTGCCCATGATGCACAAACGACAGGGGCGGGTGCTTTCGCTAGCGACATTGCTGCTTGTAAAGCATCCCTTGGTTGTGTCTACAAGCACCTCAATCGCTTTTTCAAGGTTTATTCTCAACATATGTCTTGAGCAGCACACTGCTTCACAACCTCTTTCACTTGTTGCTGGGGGATGGCACTTATCTTGGCCTGGCAGTTTTGGTTAGTAGCTTTGTCCTTCTGCTGAGCTGATGCTACTTTGACATATTTATGGTCTTTCAGTGCTTATTCACACATTCACTGTTATCACTATATTTGCATATAGAGCCTTTGCGCAAGGGCACAGCTGAAGTGAGCAGTGAATAGGAGAACTGATGTGGAAACTGTTGATAATGGAGGCCCAGGTGGATTGTGATTTTGCAGGACTAACATCAGCTCTAGATCAGGAGCTATCAGAGGAAAGAGGCTGAACAGCTGTCTAGGGGAGAACTTGTGTTTTTGGGATTAACATTTGCAATAGATATTGTAAATATTTCTCTACTAAATATCCACAATGGTCACAAAGTTGCTGTGAGCCCTTATCAACAGCTAAGATTTCCTTGTGTCCTCTGACATAATATAATAGCTGACGAATAAAAGCTTTCCTCCCCCTTTTCCTTTGTTGATCTGTTCTTCCTGTCTCCTCCCTACAATCACTAGAAAAGGCAGAATCATTATGCTAGGTTTCAAATTTAGGAGGGTGATTCTTATTTCAGATAATTTAAAAAATAAATTTTAAAGATTTGCTCACTACAGATTCCATGGGCAGTTCTGTTCTAATGATTATGCAGGAGGGTACACTCTATACAAGCTATATGTACTGCGAATAGGTTGCAGATAACCTACTTGCATGATCTACTATATAAAGCTGAGTGTATGTGTGTGTGTGTGTGTGTGTGTGTGTGTATGTGTATGTCCGCTAAAGGAATCTGCACCGTCGCATTTACAATCACAAAATTTTCTACAGCCGCCTCATTTGACTCAGGGAATGTCATAGACTATGTTTTGATGGGAGAATGAATGGAGCTGGGAGCTACAGGTCATTAATAGGAGCTGTGATTAGTTGTTTTAGGAACAAAGGAAGTTGTTAGTATAAAAAGCTTATGTGTGAGGTAATATGATGTCGGTGGAGAGACAGACTGAGAGACAGACAGAGAAAGACAGACAGGGAAAGAGACAGACAGAGGCAGACAGGGAAAGAGACAGAGACAGACAGACAGAGGCAGGGAAAGATACAGAGAAAAAAGGCAGACAGAGACATACAGAGAAAGAGACAGACAGATGCAGACAGGGAAAGAGACAAAGACAAACAGACAAAGACAGATAGGAAAAAAATTCAGACAGACAGAGAAAGAGACAGAGAGAAAGACACACGGAGAAAGAGACAGACAGAGGCAGACAGGGAAAGAGAGACAGACAGAGACAGACAGACAGTGGTAGACAGGGAAAAAGACAGACAGAGAAAAATGGCAGGCAGACAGAGACAGACAGATAGGGAAAGAGACAAACAGAGGCAGACAGGGAAAGAGACAAAGACA
Organism: Anomaloglossus baeobatrachus; assembly: GCF_048569485.1. NCBI lineage: Eukaryota > Metazoa > Chordata > Amphibia > Anura > Aromobatidae > Anomaloglossus > Anomaloglossus baeobatrachus. The sequence goes on along the minus strand of NC_134361.1, from coordinate 146,144,418 downwards.
GATAGAGACAGTCAGGGAAAAGAGGCAGACAAACAAGGAAAGACATACAGGGAAAGAGACAGACAGAGGCAGAAAAAGGGCAGACAGGGAAACAGACAGACATGGAAAGAAACAGACAAAGACAGAGGCAGACAGGGAAAGCGACAGACAGAGACAGAATGACATGGAAAGGGGCAAACAGGGAAAGAGACAGACAAAGACGAGGCAGACAGAGACAAGAAAAGAGACAGACAGACAGGGAAAGAGACAGAAAGTGAAAGAGACAGGGAAAGAGACAGACAGAGGCAGACAGGGAAAGAGACAGAGAGAGACAGATAGAGACAAATAGGCAGAGAGATAGATAAATAGATAGATGGGGAAAGAGACAGACAGACATACAGAGACAGGTTTTCCCAGGGATATTATGGTCCTTGTCTGAAACAATGTCCTTTACTGTGGTTTATTACTTCCCTTAAGCATTCATCAGGAGTATCTGAGGACGCAATGGTTCGTCTTACTTGATATGGAATACTTATACCTGTGACGTCATCGATTCTAGTATTTTTAGTCAGCATTTTCATTTCGCTTTGATCTTCTCCCAAAAACCGTGCATTACATCAGCTGATTTTTCTTGGAAATCTTTTGACAGTGTGAATTGATAAAGGCAAAAAATGCCGAAATGTCTGGATGCTGTCTTTACTTTTCTGCATAAATAAAATCACAATTTTGGACAGACTGAAGTTTCATTTTTTCTTATAATGAGTGCCGAAGTATTGTGATTTTAATTTGGACTAGTATTTACTTCTGAGCACCAACCACAGTTGAGCCAGGCTTCTCTCTTTTTGTAGACATACAGAGACAGACAGAAAGATAGAGAGAGGCAGAGAGATAGAGAGAGGCAACCTAGAAAGTCTACACCACCCCAAAGACAGGCAGATCCCGAGTCTATACATACTGAGTGCCCACAGCCTAGAGGTGGAAACAGAGTGGCACCGACAGACATACAAGCCACGGGAGAACAGACTGTGCCAGCACTGCCAACAGGGGTTCTGGAGGATGAGGCACATTTTCTGCTGCACTGCAACAAATACTCAACAGTGAGGGTGTCCCACTTCCAGAAACTTACTGCTCATACCCCGGACTTTCCATCCATGGACGAGGAGAGGAAACTCTGCATTCTACTGAGGGAAGAAGAATCAATGGTGCAGATTGCCGCCCAATATGTCACCACATGTCATAAGCAGAGAGGAACTAAAGACCTCCAAATGGACCATCACTCCCCAAATTGTGCCCCCGACACCCCATACCCACAACCCTAAGCCACTCCCCTGTCACACTTCTTTTTCTTGCTTTGGCAACACTAACTGTATTTTGGTCCTGCCAATAAAGCCTATTTGATTTTATTTAATTTGACAGACAGAGGGACTGATACAGAGACAGACAGCTATATAGACAGACACTGATAGAGACAGAGACAGACAGACAGACAGAGACAGACACAGACAGACACACAGATAGACAGACAGAGAAAGACAGAGAGGGAAAGAGACAGACAGAGAAAGACAGACACAGATAGAGAGAGACAGACATAAACAGAGAGAGACAGATAGACAGATAGATAGAGACAGACAGAGGCAGACAAAGAGATACAGAGACAGACAGGGAAAGAGATAGACAGACAAATAGACAGAGAGGGACAGACAGAGACAGAGCGAGACAGACAGAAACAGAGAGAGACAGATAAAGACACAGACAGAGACAGATAAAGAGATACAGTGACAGACAGTGAAAGAGACAGACAGAGACAGACAGAAGCAGAAAGGAAAATAGACAGACAGACAGAGACTGACAGGCTAAGAGACAGACAGACAGAGACAGACAGACAGAGAGCTAGAGGGACAGACAGACAGAGACTGGAAGAGAGACGGAGAAACAGTTACTATCCCGGGCAACGCCGGGTACTACAGCTAGTTTTAAATAATGGTAGAAATTTAGAAAATGGATTTTCAGATCAAATAAAGTAGTTTTTTTTCCAATTACAATATTTATACCCAAAATAAAAAAAAGACAAATTTATCTTGTGAAGTATTCTTTTGAAGTGCACATGCCATGAATATGAAGCTGGCATATGAAACTGTTGAGAACAAGTGACATTGATTAGGTTGTTAACTATGAGAGGATTCGGTGCCACAATTCCAGGCCTTGCAAGCGCACATAAAGACTACTGATAAATTGTTATATGTTTATATACAATTCAGATAAAAAACTGAAATATATCATAACAATGGTGCATTATTACTGAAAGCACTCTTCTAAAAAAGATACAGTCATATGAAAAAGTTTGGCACCCCTATTAATGTTAACCTTTTTTCTTTATAACAATTTGGGTTTTTGCAACAGCTATTTCAGTTTCATATATCTAATAACTGATGGACTAAGTAATATTTCTGGATTGAAATGAGGTTTATTGTACTAACAGAAAATGTGCAATCCGCATTTAAACAAAATTTTACCTGTGCAAAAGTATGGGCACCTCAACATAAAAGTGACATTAATATTTTGTAGATCCTCCTTTTGCAAAAATAACAGCCTCTAGTCGCTTCCTGTAGCTTTTAATGAGTTCCTAGATCCTAGATGAAGGTATATTTGACCATTCCTGTTTACAAAGCAATTCCAGTTCAGTTAAGTTTGATGGTCGCCAAGCATGGATAGCATGCTTCAAATCATCCCACAGATTTTCAATGATATTCAGGTCTGGGGACTGGGATGGGCATTCCAGAACATTGTAATTGTTCCTCTGCATGAATGCCTGAGTAGATTTGGAGCGGTGTTTTGGATCATTGTCTTGCTGAAATATCCATCCCCTGCGTAACTTCAACTTCGTCACTGATTCTTGCACATTATTGTCAAGAATCTGCTGATACTGAGTTGAATCCATGCGACCCTCAACTTTAACAAGCTTCCTGGTGCCGGCATTGGCCACACAGCCCCAAAGCATGAAGGAACCTCCACCAAATTTTACTGTGGGTAGCAAGTGCTTTTCTTGGAATGCCGTGTTTTTTTTGCCTCCATGCATAACGCCTTTTTGTATGACCAAACAACTAATCTTTATTTCATCAGTCCACAGGACCTTCTTCCAAAATGTAACTGGCTTGTCCAAATGTGCTTTTGCATACCTCAGGCGACTCAGTTTGTGGCGTGCTTGCAGAAACGGCTTCTTTCGCATCACTCTCCCATACAGCTTCTCCTTGTGCAACGTGCGCTGTATTGTTGACCGATGCACAGTGACACCATCTGCAGCAAGATGATGCTGCAGGTCTTTGGAGGTGGTCTGTGGATTGTCCTTGACTGTTCTCACCATTCTTCTTTTCTGCCTTTCTGATATTTTTATTGGCCTGCCACTTCTGGGCTTAACAAGAACTGTACCTGTGTTCTTCCATTTCCTTACTATGTTCCTCACAGTGGAAACTGACAGTTTAAATCTCTGAGACAACTTTTTTTATCCTTCCCCTAAACAACTATGTTGAATAATATTTGTTTTCAGATCATTTGAGAGTTGTTTTGAGGAGCCCATGATGCCACTCTTTATAGGAGATTCAAATAGGAGAACAACTTGCAAGTGGCCACCTTAAATACCTTTTCTCATGATTGGATACACCTGCCTATGAAGTTCAAAGCTCAATGAGGCTACAAACCAATTTAGTGCTTTAGTAAGTCAGTAAAAAGTAGTTAGGAGTGTTCAAATCAAGAAATTGATAAGGGTGCCCATACTTTTGCACTGGTCAAATTTTGTTTAAATGCGGATTGCACATTTTCTGTTAGTACAATAAACCTCATTTCAATCCAGAAATATTACTCAGTCCATCAGTTATTAGATATATGAAACTGAAATAGCTGTTGCAAAAACCCAAATTGTTATAAAGAAAAAAGGTTAACATTAATAGCGGTGCCCAAACTTTTTCATATGACTGTATCTGATGACATTTACACTCGTCACCTTTGTGAACTTGAACAAAAAATCTTTAAACAAGCCACAGTATTACTAGTTCTACTGACTCATAATATGAAGTATATAGGTCAATAGTGTACCTCCGTATGCCTGCAATTTTATACGGAAGCATAGGTAAATCTTTAGTACCATAATGTATTTTGTAGGTTTTTTTTATCAAGGTAAATTCCTCACCTGGTGGAAATGTAATCTATATGGGGCTCTATGGCAGCACCATAGCACTGCATGTGAAGTGCCTATAATAGGATGGGTTTATTTGACAAAATTAAAGGGATTGTACAAATCACAAAAATATACTTAACATGTAACGACACTTTTAAGTGACTTTTCAGATTAACATTTCTTCTGTGTGGTGTGAAGGTGATGTCAGTAAAAAAAGTTGTAGAATTAATGATGCTAAAACTTAACCTTTAATTGGGTTATTTAAAATAACGTGAATAACATACAGTGATCCAAACACCAATTAAAACCAGAAAAATGTTGAGGCCAATACGGTTCGTGTATTTATGGCGCCAACATATTTCAATATACAGGGGAACGGGAGATGTTCACCCTTTACAACCAAGACAGGAGGGGTAGGGAGATCTTGTGCACAGTTGGCTATATTGACACTGCTAATAAGCTGGATTATTGCTGGGTATATGTAGCTTACAGGGTATATATATGATCACTAGAGTTGAGCGCGGTTCGTGGTTCGAGGTTCTCCAGTTCTAGGCTCGAGTGATTTTGGGGCCTGTTCTAGATCGAACTAGAACTCGAGCTTTTTGCAAAAGCTCGATAGTTCTAGAAACGTTCGAGAACGGTTCTAGCAGCAAAAAAACAGCTAATTCCTAGCTTGGTTTCCGCTGTAATAGTGTAAGTCACTCTGTGAATCACACTATTATGACATTTCAGTGTATAGTGTGCGGGAACAGCGCCTTCAGATCACTGCTGTTTCTATAATGGCGATCGCCATTTTTTTTTTTTTCCTTGTCTTCCTTCCCTAAGCGCGCGCGTGTAGTGGGGCGGGCCAGCATGTCAGCCAATCCCAGACACACACACAGCTAAGTGGACTTTTAGCCAGAGAAGCAACGGCATGTGTGATAGGATGTCCATGTCACATGTCCCTGCATTATAAAACCGGACATTTTCCTCCTGGACGCCATTATCTCTTCTGCGTCTTTGGTGTCAGACATCACTGTCGCAGCTCCGTCCTCCTGAGTCCTATCGCCGATACAGCTGTATGCTGTTAGGGCCAGATGGACGGGTAGACCCTGGAGGTGGATCCACTGGGCCGAACTCCCGGATGAGGGAAAGGAGTCCGGTAGCCGGAGTACTGTAGGTAGCAGGACAGTCCGTGCACTGGGAGAAAATGGAGAAGTCCCTGGGACCACGAGGTCACTGATGGTGGTCCGGGTGACGGAGCTCAGGTTCGGAAGCCGTGATGGTGTCAGGCGGGGTCCGGAACCGTTGGAGCGAGATGACGGGTCACCGCAGGGATCCGAGATGGTACGGACTGTCAGGATGGCAGATGGGCAGCGTTCGGGGTTCGAGGTACCGCAGGACCGGATGGCGATGCAGGATCGGCTCTAGAAGATAGAGAGGTAAGTATCTCACAAAACACAAGGAGACCTGACTCCTAGCTTGGGAAAACACGAAGAACAGGCCCCGCTCCCTTGGACATTAACCCCCTATATACCCTGTATCTATGTGCATCATTTCCTGTAATTTGACACTGGCCCTTTAAGAAAGGGTCAGTGACCGCGCGCGCGCCCTAATGCGCATGCGCGCGGCCCGGGTGCCAGAAGCCAGGGAAGGAAGCTGAGAGGAGGACGCAGGGGAGCCGGCCAGGACCTGGGAAGCCGTCGGGCGCCGGGAGCGGAGACCAGGGGGCCTGGGAAGGACGGGCACCGGAGGTTGGAGAGCGGGGAGCATGGCAGGTGAGCCGGGGAGCGGAGCTGAGGACCCGGGGAGCGGAGCAGAGGACCCGGGGAGGGGAACCGAGGACCCGGGGAGCGTGACAGTACCCCCCCCCCCCACGCCCCCCTCCCCGCAACCGGGACATGAAGGCACGGATCAGAGGAGTGCCCACGTTCTCCCTGGGCTCCCAGGACCTATCCTCAGGACCATACCCCTCCCAGTCCACCAGGAAGAACTGCCGACCACGTACGGTCTTCATGGCCACGATATCTCTTACCGCATAGATGTCGTCCTCAGCAATAGGAGGAGGAGCCGGGCTGGCGGCAGCGGAGAAGGGACCAAGGACAACCGGCTTGAGCAGAGAGACGTGGAAGGAGTTGGGTATTCTCATTGTGGCCGGGAGCTGTAGTTTGTAGGAAACCTCATTGATCTTGCCGAGGACTTTAAACGGCCCGATGTAGCGAGGTCCCAGCTTGTAGGATGGTATCTTCAGTCGGATGTACTTGGAAGCAAGCCAGACGAGATCTCCCGGAGAGAAACACGGAGGATCTAGGCGTCTCTTGTCCGCGTGTCTCTTCATCCGCAGGGTTGCCCGTGCAAGGGACGCCTTAACTGAGTCCCAAATGGTAGTAAAGTCACGGAGTACTGCATCTGCAGCAGGGATGTCCGAGGACGAGGATACAGGCAATGGGACAGACGGCTGAAGTCCGTAGACGACATGGAAGGGAGAACTGGAGGAGGAATCACTGACGTGGTGATTATGGGAGAATTCTGCCCAAGGAAGAAGCGTGGACCAATCGTCATGATGGGCGTTCACGTAGTGACGTAAGAAAGAGGTCAATATCTGATTGACCCTCTCCACTTGGCCATTAGACTGAGGATGGTAGGCAGATGAAAAGTCTAGAGTCACTCCCAGATGTTTGCAGAGAGCCCTCCAGAAGCGGGAGGTGAACTGAGTTCCTCTGTCGGACACGATGTGTGATGGAAAGCCATGCAAGCGGAAGATGTGATGTATATAGGCGTCCGCAAGTTCCTGAGCAGAGGGCAATCCAGCCATAGGAACGAAATGGGCCATTTTAGAGAATCGATCCACCACGACCCATATGACTGTGTGTCCGGAGGACAATGGCAAGTCCGTAATAAAGTCCATCGCTATGTGTTGCCAGGGAACTGAGGGTATGGGCAGAGGCAGAAGACGGCCGTATGGCAGGTGTTTGGGTGTCTTGTTCCTGGCACAGGAGGAGCAGGCAGAGACAAAAGAGGCGACGTCCGTGCGCAGGGATGGCCACCAGTAATGACGTACAATAGCGCTCCATGTTTTCTTCTGACCTGCATGACCGGCTGTTTTCGAGGCATGGCCCCAGTGTAACACTTTTTGCCTGTCAGTCTCAGAGACATAGGTCTTCCCGGGCGGTATCTGGGCCAGGGTGACAGGAGTCACCGGAATAATCTTGCTTGGACAGATGATGGGTTGAGATGTCTCTTCCTCCTGTTCCATGGGCACGAAAGACCTAGACAAGGCATCAGCGCGTACATTCTTGTTTGCGGGTCGGAAATGAAGCTGGAAGTCGAACCGGGCAAAGAACAAGGACCACCTGGCTTGCCGTGGGTTCAGTCGCTGAGCAGTCCGCAGGTATTCCAGGTTTTTGTGGTCCGTGTAAACAATGACAGGGTACACTGCTCCTTCCAGAAGATAGCGCCATTCCTCCAGAGCCAGTTTGACCGCCAATAGCTCTCGGTCACCGATGGTGTAATTGCGTTCAGGCGCAGAGAAGCTCTTGGAGAAGAAACCGCACGTCACCATCTTCCCGGAGGAGGACTTCTGCATGAGCACTGCTCCGGCTCCCGAGGAGGAGGCATCCACCTCCAAGGTGAACTGGCGGTTTAACTCTGGACGGTGGAGTACAGGAGAGGAGGCAAAGGCTCGCTTTAGAGCGCCAAACGCGGCGTCGGCCGCAGGTGACCAGTCCTTTGGATTAGCCCCCTTCTTGGTCAAGGCGGAGAGAGGAGCAGTCAGAGCCGAGAAGTGAGGAATGAACTGGCGGTAATAGTTAGCGAATCCCAGAAAGCGTTGGATTGCCTTCAGTCCAGAAGGAGGAGGCCAGTTGAGAATGGAGGAGACCTTCTTGGGATCCATCTGCAGTCCGGTATCGGTGATGAGGTACCCCAGGAAGGGGAGAGAAGACTGTTCAAAGACGCACTTCTCGTACTTGGCGTACAGACGATTCTCTCTCAGTCGTTGTAGAACCAGTTGCACGTTCTCTCGGTGGGTCTGGAGGTCCGGAGAGAAGACAAGGATGTCGTCCAGATATACCACCACACAGACGTAGAGAAGGTCCCGAAACACATCGTTCACTAATTCTTGGAAGACAGCTGGTGCGTTACACAGGCCGAAGGGCATCACGCAGTATTCATAGTGCCCATCGCGAGTGTTGAACGCGGTCTTCCATTCATCCCCTGAGCGGATACGGACCAGGTTGTAGGCACCCCGAAGATCCAACTTGGTGAACACACGAGCTCCTCTGAGCCGATCAAACAATTCGGGGATGAGCGGCAGGGGGTACTTGTATTTCACGGTGATCAGGTTCAATCCCCGGTAGTCTATACATGGGCGTAGGTCACCCTCTTTCTTCTTTACGAAGAAGAAGCCTGCTCCAGCAGGAGAGGAGGATCTCCGGATGAATCCCTTAGCCAGGCTCTCTGTGATGTACGTAGACATGGCCCTTGTTTCGGCTGGAGACAGTGGATATATCCGTCCTCGAGGTGGTGTAGTTCCCGGGAGCAGGTCAATGGCACAATCGTAAGGACGATGTGGTGGAAGTACTTCGGACTCCTTCTTGTCAAAGACGTCCACGAAGGACCAATAGGCTGAGGGCAGTCCCGGTAGGGACTCGGGAACCGGAGGTCGCCGGATGGGTTGTATGGTCTTCAGACACCTCTCATGGCAAGAAGGCCCCCATCGAGTAATATCGCCAGTGCCCCAGCTGACTGAAGGCTCGTGTGTCCGCAACCAGGGAAGACCCAGCAGAATTTGATGTGACATATGTGGGAGGACGTAGAGAGCGATGTTCTCGGTGTGCAGAGCACCGATACGCAGTTCAAGCGGCTTGGTGATCCAGGAGATGGTGTCAGAGAGAGGTCTCCCATCCACAGAGGCAATCACGAGGGGCTTGTCGAGTGGGATAACAGGCACCTGGTACTTGTCCACCGTGGCCTGCTGGATGAAATTGCCTGCTGCCCCAGAATCGAGGTACGCCTCAGCCGTAAACCGCGTCTCTCCCGTTGTTACTTGCACAGTCCATGTAACTGGGTCTGAGAGAGTCCCAGCACCTAGGGTGGCCTCTCCTACCAACCCTAGGCTTTGGAGTTTCCCGGCCTCTCTGGACAGGCGCGTAGCAGGTGTGTGCCCTCTCCGCAGTAAAAGCAGAGACCCTTGGCGAGCCGCTCTGCTCGACGTTGTTCAGACTGTCACACACGGTTGATCTGCATGGGCTCATGGACGGAGACACCAGAGGCCGTTGACTGGAGTACGGCGGGTTTCCGTGGAGGAGAGGAATGCCGTACCGGACGTCTCTCACGGGATACCTCTTTGGACCGCTCCTGAAAGCGTATGTCCACTCGAGTCGCTAGGGTAATCAGGGCGTCCAGGGTGGACGGTACATCACGTCCAGCCAGCTCATCTTTGATTCGACCCGATAGTCCTTCCCAGAAGGCGGCGGTTAGGGCCTCGTTATTCCACCCGAGTTCTGAAGCCAAGGTGCGGAAACGGATGGCGTATTGACCCACCGTCAGTGTTCCCTGACGTAACCGGAGAAGTGATGACGCAGACGCGGAGGCGCGTCCGGGTTCGTCAAAGGTGCTGCGAAAGGCCTGCAGGAACTCCTGGAGGTTCTTGGTCATAGGTTCCTCCTTCTCCCACAAGGGGTTCATCCACGCCAGTGCCTCGCCCTCTAGGTGAGACATGATGAAGGCGACCTTGGCTTGGTCGGAGGCAAACAGATGTGGCAGCTGCGTGAAATGGAGGGAGCATTGGTTTATAAACCCCCTGCAGGTCTTGGGATCTCCGGCGTACCGGGGTGGTGAGGCCAAACGCAGTCTGGAAGCATCCGAAGAGGCAGCCACGGGAGCGGGGGTCGTGGCTTGACTAGTGGAGGCTCGGGATGTTGAAGACGTGACTGCCGCTTGTAGCGTGGTCAGGCGGGTGTCCACGGAAGTCATAAAGTTCAGCATGCGGGTCTGAACTTCACGCTGGCGTTGGAGTTCCTCATGCAAGGCCGCTAGTGCTTCGGCGGGATCCATGGCCTGTTCTTACTGTTAGGGCCAGATGGACGGGTAGACCCTGGAGGTGGATCCACTGGGCCGAACTCCCGGATGAGGGAAAGGAGTCCGGTAGCCGGAGCACTGTAGGTAGCAGGACAGTCCGTGCACTGGGAGAAAATGGAGAAGTCCCTGGGACCACGAGGTCACTGATGGTGGTCCGGGTGACGGAGCTCAGGTTCGGAAGCCGTGATGGTGTCAGGCGGGGTCCGGAACCGTTGGAGCGAGATGACGGGTCACCGCAGGGATCCGAGATGGTACGGACTGTCAGGATGGCAGATGGGCAGCGTTCGGGGTTCGAGGTACCGCAGGACCGGATGGCGATGCAGGATCGGCTCTAGAAGATAGAGAGGTAAGTATCTCACAAAACACAAGGAGACCTGACTCCTAGCTTGGGAAAACACGAAGAACAGGCCCCGCTCCCTTGGACATTAACCCCCTATATACCCTGTATCTATGTGCATCATTTCCTGTAATTTGACACTGGCCCTTTAAGAAAGGGTCAGTGACCGCGCGCGCGCCCTAATGCGCATGCGCGCGGCCCGGGTGCCAGAAGCCAGGGAAGGAAGCTGAGAGGAGGACGCAGGGGAGCCGGCCAGGACCTGGGAAGCCGTCGGGCGCCGGGAGCGGAGACCAGGGGGCCTGGGAAGGACGGGCACCGGAGGTTGGAGAGCGGGGAGCATGGCAGGTGAGCCGGGGAGCGGAGCTGAGGACCCGGGGAGCGGAGCAGAGGACCCGGGGAGGGGAGCCGAGGACCCGGGGAGCGTGACATATGCGCTCCATACACAGCGGTGGACAGCTTAGGGATAGCACTTTCTAGCAGTCCTTTTAAGGGCTCAAACCGTTAGGGTCAGAGCCATAGGTGACAGGTCCTGAAAACAGCGACAGCGTCTGTGTAGCCAAGGTCAGGGATTTCCTCCCTGCATTTCCCTATTAGGAGGGAATAGAAAGGCAGGCTTCCATTCCTCTACCCAGAGCCCCACAATCTTGCCACTGTACCCTCCTGTCCTCTGCACACTCCAACTCATTATAACTAAGCCATTATACTAGCAAACACTCAGTGTACCTAGTGGCATCCTAAACGTGGCTATTGGACTTTGCTATAGTCACACTAGTGCAAAGACATTTGCAGAGCACGTCTGCCTGCATTGCACACTCCAACTCATTATAACTAAGCCATTATACTAGCAAACACTCAGTGTACCTAGTGGCATCCTAAACGTGGCTATTGGACTTTGCTATAGTCACACTAGTGCAAAGACATTTGCAGAGCGCGTCTGCCTGCATTGCACACTCCAACTCATTATAACTAAGCCATTATACTAGCAAACACTCAGTGTACCTAGTGGCATCCTAAACGTGGCTATTGGACTTTGCTATAGTCACACTAGTGCAAAGACATTTGCAGAGCACGTCTGCCTGCATTGCACACTCCAACTCATTATAACTAAGCCATTATACTAGCAAACACTCAGTGTACCTAGTGGCATCCTAAACGTGGCTATTGGACTTTGCTATAGTCACACTAGTGCAAAGACATTTGCAGAGCACGTCTGCCTGCATTGCACACTCCAACTCATTATAACTAAGCCATTATACTAGCAATTTTTGCTGCCAGTTTAAGGGCCGTAGTTGCATTGTCAGGGATATTTATTCTTTATTATTCTGCTGTTAATAAAGCTAGACCACCACTGCAATCTACACCACCTCTCAATTTTTACTACCACATTTTCAGTCCACAATCTTGTCGCAATCAACATGAGTGGCAAAATGACAGATGCTGGTGGAAAGGGGAAGAGGCGTGGTGGAAAAGGCAAAAAAGGTTTTGTCCGTGGGGAAGGTGGCAAAGCTCCATTATCATCTGCTGAAGATAGACCATCTACCAGCAAAAGTAAGATGTCTACTACTTACCGTGGACAATCCGATGTGCTCCCTTTTTTACGGACACGAACAACAGGAACAAAGGTAGATGATGGGCAAAAAAGGAAAATGCTTGAATAGATCTCAAGTGGTCCAACAAGTGCCCTCTCAGCCACTTCAAGTACCGCATCCAAAAAACACCAGTCCTCTGAGTTGTCATCCCAATCAAACTTGATTTCTCCCAGCTCTGAAGTCTCCATCAGCCCTGCACAGTATGGTGGAACTGAGATGGCTGAGTCTGCAGAGCTGTTCAGTCACACTATAGCCTGGGAATCAGAGGTCTGCTCCCAAGCTACAGTGAGTACAGACCAGGAAATGGTCTGCAGTGATGCCCAGAACCTTTGTGACTCGGATTCAGGCCGTGAGGACCAAGTTTCTGAGCATAATGTTGACCCTTTGTCACAAACTGTAACACCTGTGGTTATAGACAATGAGGAACATACTGATGAAGATGAGACTCAGATACCCGATTGGGATGACAACTTAAATATTCGGTCAGGGCAAGAAGAGGCTCGGTCAGAGGGGGAGGGGAGTGCAAACACAACAATTGATGATGAAGTTCTAGATCCCACCTACTGTCAACCCACAGTCAGGCACTCGAGGAGGTCAACAGAGGTGGTGGAGGAGGATGCAACTGATGACGAAGTTACCTTGCGCCTTCCTGGACAGAGTCGAAGTACTGGTAGCACGTCTACAACTGCATCCTCAGCCACCACTCTGCCTCTGAGCATTATTCGGGGTGGATCAACAGGTCGCATGGCCTCTAAGCCTTGCCTAGCCTGGTCCTTTTTTGACATAGAAAAAGATCGCCCAAATTATGTGATCTGTAAAATTTGTCATGGTTCTCTTAGTAGAGGTCAAAACCTCAGCAGTTTGACAACTTCTTCCATGAATCGTCACATGAATAAATATCATATGGCCCGGTGGGAAGCTCACCGTGCTGCAATGCGGCCTAGCGGAGCGAACCATCCACCGCCTGCCCCTTCCAGTGCATCCGCGCGCTCGTCGTCTTCTAGGACTGTGGGGACAGCTGTCACACCTGTTTTTCCACCCACAACTTCCACCACTGTAACCGCAACAGGCAGTTTGCTTGGTAGGTCGTCAGTTGTTTTGGAAGGGGAAACAAGTGAGTGTGTACAGCTGTCTCAGACATCGATAGCACCAACTTTGGATGAAGGCAACATCATGTCTCCGCCTGCACTTTCCTCACAAACCTGCATTTTTCCAGGGACACCCTACTCAACACCGTCTACACACAGCAGCCAGATCTCTGTCCCTCAGATGTGGACAAATAAAAGGCCATTTCCTGCGACCCATGACAAAGCTAAGAGGTTGACTCTATCCCTCTGTAAGCTGTTGGCTACAGAAATGCTGCCTTTCCGCCTAGTGGACACACAGGATTTTAGAGACCTTATGTCTGTCGCTGTGCCCCAGTACCAGATGCCTAGTCGCCACTACTTCTCTAAGAAAGGTGTGCCCGCGCTACACCAGCATGTCGCACACAACATCACCGCTTCCTTGAGAAACTCTGTGTGTGAACGGGTGCATTTCACCACCGATACTTGGACCAGTAAGCATGGACAGGGACGTTACATGTCGCTGACTGGGCACTGGGTAACTATGGTGATAGATGGTGAAGGGTCTGCTGCACAAGTCTTGCCGTCCCCACGACTTGTGTGTCAATCCTCTGTCTGTCCAAGTTCCGCCACTGCTTCTGCATCCTCCACCTCATCTGGGTCCTCCACCTCCGCCCCAAGCCTGCCTGGTCAGGCCACTAGCGTTCTCACTGCGCAGAAGGAATCACGCACCCCTCATTACTATGCTGGCAGCAGAGCGCAACGGCATCAGGCGGTCTTTAGCTTGACATGTCTTGGGAATAAGAGTCACACAGCTGAGGAGTTGTGGTCAGCTCTGCGGTCCGAGTTTAATAAATGGTTGTCTCCACTCAACCTGCAGCCTGGTAAGGCCGTGTGCGACAATGCTGCAAACCTGGGTGCGGCCCTTCGCCTGGGCAAGGTGACACACGTACCTTGTATGGCTCACGTGTTGAACCTTGTCGTGCAGCAATTTTTAACACAGTATCCCGGCCTAGATGGCCTTCTGAACAGGGCACGAAAACTGTCTGCTCACTTCCGCCGTTCAAGCGCCGCAGCTGAGCGACTTGCATCGCTCCAGAAGTCTTTCGGCCTGCCGGTTCATCGCCTGAAATGCGATGTGGTGACACGCTGGAATTCAACTCTCCACATGTTACAGCGACTGTGGCAGCACCGCCGTGCCCTGGTGCAATACGTCATGACGTATAGCCTGGGCCAACGAGATGCAGAGGTGGGGCAGATCACCCTGATGGAGTGGTCTCAGATCAAGGACCTATGCACCCTTCTGCACAGTTTCGACATGGCGACGAATATGTTTAGCGCTGACAATGCCATTATCAGCATGACGATTCCAGTCATTTACATGCTGGAACACACGCTAAACACTATTCGGAGTCAGGGGGTGGGACAACAGGAAGGGGATGAACTACAGGAGGATTCATATGCGCAAGACACAACAACATCACCAAGGTCCAGACGTTCATCATCACCAAGCAGAGCAGAGCAGGCCAGGGCCCAGCCACCAAAGGAACCGGTGGCCACCCTCTGGAGGGGAAGGACAGATCCCGCTCGGGTAACTTGTGCTGGACTGTGGGTCAAGGGGTGCTGCCTGGGTTTTAGGGGCACCATCATGGCCAGGTTGCTTGGGTGGGAGAGAGCGGAAACCGTGACCGTAAACCGTTGCAACGTTTAAGTAAATGTGCCTCCCGTCTTGGGAAGAGTTTTGATTAAAAATGTATATATGTTGATTTTTCAAATGTTATCTTTTTCAGAAAAATAAAACCGGTGTAGGACGGCAGCCCGCGGACGGTCTGCATTTTGCTAAGGGGGAATGTGTCGCCCTGGGCAAGCCAGGGGACACAGGTTACACACCACCACACCCCACACTCCAGGTAGGCACATCACAGCTAACCTACAAATCCTTGTTGCCTTCCTCCAGGAGTCTGATGATGCACACCAGGGGGTGGGCCAGGCGGTTGGCTCCGCCCACCAAGGAGGTCACAGCTCTGGAGGCAGGAAGAAACCAGGCAGTCCAGTGAGGGACATGAAAGAGTGAACAACGCAGATTAGCCCAGGCAGGGCAAGAGTGAAGTTGAGTTAAGTAGAGGAGTTAAGAAAGTGAAAGTGAAAGTAGAGAAGTGGAAAAAGGAGGAAAGCAAGTGAAGTGACAGTGAAGAAAGACAGCCTGAAGGGTCCAGCTTTGTGGAGGGCCAGATCAGCATGGTCAGCAACGGCGGTGACTGTCTGGAGGGGGACCGTTTGGAAGTTCCTGGAAGGACCCCGTTGGCTGGGTGCCCGGTGGTCTGGAGCAGTGGACCGAAGGACAGTCAGCACCAGGGCAGGGGCCTCTCGGACCCCGGCAAGGCTAGGAGTCGCCAAATTTGCCGAATCCGTCAGTGAAGGGGACGTAGATCCCCCAGCAACCAAGTCCCGATTGAAGGCAACAGCCCAACCTGAACCGGAGAGACACCGCCACCGCCACGGCACCAGTTTCTCAGGGCCAGAGCCTGCGGGCAAAGTGTAGAGCTCCTCCGGCCCAGATTGCAGCCGGGGAGCGGGTAACCGGAGGGAATCCACCGCTACCACAAGTCAACCATAGGTGCAAGGAAGAGGGACATCACCGTCACCTACCGGGAGTGCAGGTGCAGCCGTCTGTGGGACCGTCCTACCAGCCGTTTGGTTTACCGTACAAACTGTGTCCACGTCTCAGGCTGAGTGAGTACCACAGTGCCGCAAGGCACAGCGCTGCCCCCGCGTCCCTGCGCCCACCGGGCCTTACACTTTACATCTCATCACTGGGCCCCGGGATCACCAACCCCTACCCACGGAGGGGCAACACAACACCTGGCTGCTCCGCATCACCATCCCCGGGACCCCCATACTGAGCAGCGGTGGTGCAATCACCACAACCGTGGGTGGCGTCACGAACTATAACAATCCCCACACCCAACCACAAACACCCCCTTTCACTCACGGGCGAGGAGTGTCGCTCGAGAAACCCCGGGATCCGGCCCACAGCTCGAGCCACCAGGAGCAGCTGCCAGACCCGAGCAGAAGAAGTGAGCGCGGTGTGCCGACACCCTCCTCCCCGCCCGCGACAGGAGCATGGGGTATAGGGATCAACAAGGTCGCATGGTAGCAGGCGAGATGTTGAGGAAGGTGCAGGAGGACATGAAGAAATGGAGGACGAACTGTCCATGGACATGGAAGACTCAGCAGATGAGGGAGACCTTGGTCAAATTTCAGTTGAAAGAGGTTGGGGGGAGATGTCACAGGAAGAAAGAACGGTTAGCACCTCTATGCCACAAACACAGCATGGACTTGGTCTGCATGGCTGCGCAAGACACATGAGTGCCTTCTTGTTGCACTACCTCCAACATGACCCTCGTATTGTCAAAATTAGAAGTGATGATGACTACTGGCTTGCCACACTATTAGATCCCCGGTACAAGTCCAAATTTTGTGACATAATTCCAGCCATAGAAAGGGACGCACGTATGCAGGAGTATCAGCAGAAGCTGTTACTCGATCTTAGATCTGCTTTTCCACCAAACAACCGTGCAGGTGCAGGGAGTGAATCTCCCAGTTGTAACTTGACAAACATGGGACGGTCTCGTCATCTTCAACAGTCTACACGTACCAGTAGGACCGTATCTGGTGCTGGTAACAGCAATTTTATGGAATCTTTTCATAATTTTTTTAGACCCTCCTTTGCAAGGCCACCAGAGACAACAAGTCTGACACATAGTCAACGGCTGGAGAGGATGATACAGGAGTATCTCCAAATGAACATCGATGCCATGACTGTGCAACTGGATCCTTGCTCCTTTTGGGCTTCAAACCTAGAAAAATGGCCAGAGCTCGCAACTTACGCCTTGGAGATTTTGTCGTGTCCAGCTGCCAGCGTTGTCTCTGAACGTGTCTTCAGTGCTGCTGGGTGTGTGCTGACAGATAAGCGCACGCGTCTGTCCAGTGACAATGTGGACAGACTGACGTTCATCAAAATGAACAAGTCATGGATCCAGAAGGAATTTACAACCCCTGTGTCATCCTGGGGAGAGTAAATGCTTGTGGATTTGGAATGTGCTTGATGCAAATCTAGCTGTAAAGTGTACAACTAGGGCACAACTGCTGCCACTGAATGGGTGGGTGTGTGTGGGGCACAATTTTTGGAAAAAAAGGGAGACTCCGCTTGGAGTAACCCTTGCTTACATTGTTTTTAAAAGAAGCCAAGATGAACAAGTCATGGTTCAGCAAAGACTTTATCTACCTACCCCGGTGTCATGCTGGGGGCGGTTAATTATGGCGTATTTTTGAATGTGCTTGATGCAAATCAAAACATCCTGTTTGCAACTAGGGCCCAAGTGCTGCCACTGATGGGGTGGGTGTCTGTGTGGCCCAATTTTTGGAAAAAAGGGAGACTCCGCTTGGAGTAACCCTTGCTTACATTGTTTTTAAAAGAAGCCAAGATGAACAGAGCTGGGATCAGGAAAGACTTTGCTACCTACCCTGGTGTCATGCTGGGGACGGTTAATTATGGCGTATTTTTGAATGTGCTTGATGCAAATCTAGCTGTGAAGTGTACAACTAGGGCACAAGTGCTGCCACTGAATGGGTGGGTGTGTGTGGGGCACAATTTTTGGAAACAAAGGGAGACTCCGCTTGGAGTAACCCTTGCTTACATTGTTTTTAAAAGAAGCCAAGATGAACAGAGCTGGGATCAGGAAAGACTTTGCTACCTACCCTGGTGTCATCCTGGGGACGGTTAATTATGGCGTATTTTGGAATGTGCTTGATGCAAATCTAGCTGTGAAGTGTTCAACTAGGGCACAAGTGCTGCCACTGAATGGGTGGGTGTGTGTGGGGCACAATTTTTGGAAAAAAAGGGAGACTCCGCTTGGAGTAACTCTTGCTTACATTGTTTTTAAAAGAAGCCAAGATGAACAAGTCATGGTTCAGCAAAGACTTTATCTACCTACCCCGGTGTCATGCTGGGGACGGTTAATTATGGCGTATTTTTGAATGTGCTTGATGCAAATCAAAACATCCTGTTTGCAACTAGGGCCCAAGTGCTGCCACTGATGGGGTGGGTGTCTGTGTGGCCCAATTTTTGGAAAAAAGGGAGACTCCGCTTGGAGTAACCCTTGCTTACATTGTTTTTAAAAGAAGCCAAGATGAACAGAGCTGGGATCAGGAAAGACTTTGCTACCTACCCTGGTGTCATCCTGGGGACGGTTAATTATGGCGTATTTTTGAATGTGCTTGATGCAAATCTAGCTGTGAAGTGTACAACTAGGGCACAAGTGCTGCCACTGAATGGGTGGGTGTGTGTGGGGCACAATTTTTGGAAAAAAAGGGAGACTCCGCTTGGAGTAACCCTTGCTTACATTGTTTTTAAAAGAAGCCAAGATGAACAGAGCTGGGATCAGGAAAGACTTTGCTACCTACCCTGGTGTCATCCTGGGGACGGTTAATTATGGCGTATTTTGGAATGTGCTTGATGCAAATCTAGCTGTGAAGTGTACAACTAGGGCACAAGTGCTGCCACTGAATGGGTGGGTGTGTGTGGGGCACAATTTTTGGAAAAAAAGGGAGACTCCGCTTGGAGTAACCCTTGCTTGCTGTGTTTTTAAAAGAAGCCAAGATGAACAGAGCTGGGATCAGGAAAGACTTTGCTACCTACCCCGGTGTCATCCTGGGGACGGATAAGAATGGCGTATTTTTGAATGTGCTTGATGCAAATCAAAACATCCTGTTTGCAACTAGGGCCCAAGTGCTGCCACTGATGGGGTGGGTGTCTGTGTGGCCCAATTTTTGGAAAAAAGGGAGACTCCGCTTGGAGTAACCGTTGCTTACATTGTTTTTAAAAGAAGCCAAGATGAACAGAGCTGGGATCAGGAAAGACTTTGCTACCTACCCCGGTGTCATCCTGGGGACGGATAAGAATGGCGTATTTTTGAATGTGCTTGATGCAAATCTAGCTGTGAATTGTACAACTGGGGCACAACTGCTGCCACTGAATGGGTGGGTGTGTGTGGGGCCCAATTTTTGGAAAAAAAGGGAGACTACGCTTGGAGTCACCTTGCGGTGTTTTACATGATTTTAGAAGGGCGTGCCATGCCTATATCTGTGTGTCCTCCTCTTTTTCCTTGTCCAGCTGTTTTGTTTTCGCATGAGTATATGTCCTTGTCACTTTCCCATGTGTTTGAGTTGTTTGTCACCTTTTGGACACCTTTGAGGGTGTTTTCTAGGTGTTTTTCTGTGTTTGTGATTGCCTGCCATTGTTTCCTATGCAGTTCGAGTTCGGTTCGTCGAACGTTCGACGAGCCGAACTCGAACGGGACCTCCGTTCGGCGAACCGACCTCGAGCCGAACCGGGACCGGTTCGCTCATCTCTAATGATCACAATAAAAATAGTATGCCAATTAACCCAGTCAACATTAGTACCATTAGGCTTAAATGGATGAAAATAATTGCCCAGCTGTAAAATTACAGTAGTGTAACGTACCAACAAAGGACAATTTAAGCCGAAACAAACACCATAGACTGTAATATCCAGAAGATGGTGACTCCTATATGGATATACTATGCTAGATATCAATTATATCCTATAGCATATAATAAGAGAAAACAAATGCAATATCAAGACCACTTAAAGTTGAACAATCTCACCCAGTCCTTTCGTCCCATGGATGGATCAAAGTTCTCCCGTGTTGTTTAGTCCAAATACCGGCACGGTGGGAGTAGTGGCTTGGTCACTAGCCCTGTCTGGGACTAAACTGACCCTTTAGTTATCCACAATGACTCCCGCCCTTACAAGGGCAGTCCACAGCTGGCCCTGTTGTGGCTGACCCTTAGTAGAAGAAACCAGGTGACTCCCGACGCGTTTCACATTATCTGCTCATCAGGGGAGGCATAAAACACCTGAAAATCACAGCGGTGGCTCAACACAGAGCTCAAACCTATGTGGCCTGGTATCCATGAGGATGTGTGATGTACTGAGGTTAAAAAAGGCCTTAGTCCCACCCCCCGAGTTAGAGGACCCACCTCACTTAATTATGCAAATAGCACAACGGTAATAGGGAAAACCTGGGTTGCAAACAGAGTTAACCCATAAAGAGATGATCTAGCACAGCGATCTGGTGAATAGCCAAGCTCAGGATATCTCTGGATGTACCTTACTGCATATACTTTAATATAAACAAATCGTTCTTACCGAATGACCGAATAAAACGTGCGTTATCTCTTAGTGATCAGGCGGTGGAGTGCAATACTTCCTGGTTACCTGATCACATGGGTGATCACGTGGATAAACAGGAGCATGTGGGAGAGGAGGATGGTGTGAGTCGCGTCACAGAACGCTGGACGCGCATCATCAGATGGTGACTGATCGGTGGAACGCAGGACTTCCTGGTTCTCCGGTCACGTGAGCGGTCATGTGGTCTGCGGGGAATCAGTAGAGAAGGGGAGGAGGCGACAGAGGCGTCTCCATAACGTCAAACCCACATTCTATGTCATGACGCACTAGGTGCTCATCATGTAGCAGTGACCGGCTGGTTAAAGCACAAGGCTGCATTCGTCAAAGGCTACTTGATAGTCACATGGTGTAGAGGGGGGGGCGTATACAATGTCAGCCCCACAGGCCGGTCCAAACATCATCATTACAGGGGAGAGTGTGTTCAACAAACTTTATCATCACATACAAATACACACTGCAGACACATTAAAGAACATACAATCCTCCCACATTATAAGAAAAAAGGGAAGTCAAAAGTTACACCACAGCAACCTGACCACACCAGAGAAAACGAAATTGAAGTTTATATGCAACCAATCTATTCAGGCTATAAATGTTTAGATCACTCATGTGATATTCATTCATGAGGTGAAATCAGTAGATAGTGCATGTGGTGGGTGGGTGTAACCCACATAAAAACATATGGTTATGGATCAAAACATATTGACCTCAGGAAGCGTTTTCTTGATCGTGGCTACCCCAAAAAAGTGTTGAGTCAGGCCTTCAAAGAGGCAAGATCCAAGAATCGATCTGACCTCTTAAAACCCTCCAAGAAGGAGGCTGGTAATTCCGTTACAAGATTTATCACCACGTTTTCTAATGGTGCTAATCTTGTCAGAAACATTTTTGAAAAGCATTGGTCAATTTTGACAATGGACAACGACCTCGAAACATCGGTGGGTCCCTATCCCCAAGTCCTATTGGGATATTGTATATATATCTGACTGCTTTTGTAAGTCACTCTATATCACTTTCTACCTCATCAACATGAGCTCAGTGATCCCCCTTGTGCCCCCCCCACCCCCTCCAATCTTGGTCATTTACATCATATTGGTACTATTATTATACCTGGGTAGTGCTGTTGGACAATATGTTTTGATCCATAACCATATGTTTTTATGTGGGTTACACCCACCCACCACATGCACTATCTACTGATTTCCCCTCATGAATGAATATCACATGAGTGATCTAAACATTTATAGCCTGAATAGATTGGTTGCATATAAACTTCAATTTCGTTTTCTCTGGTGTGGTCAGGTTGCTGTGGTGTAACTTTTGACTTCCCCTTTTTCTTATAATGTGAGAGGATTGTATGTTCTTTAATGTGTCTGCAGTGTGTATTTGTATGTGATGATAAAGTTTGTTGAACACACTCTCCCCTGTAATGATGATGTTTTGACCGGCCTGTGGGGCTGACATTGTATACGCCCCCCCCCTCTACACCATGTGACTATCACGTAGCCTTTGACGAATGCAGCCTTGTGCTTTAACCGGCCGGTCACTGCTACATGATGAGCACCTAGTGCGTCATGACATAGAATGTGGGTTTGACGTTATGGAGACGCCTCTGTCGCCTCCTCCCCTTCTCTACTGATTCACCGCAGACCACATGACCGCTCACGTGACCGGAGAACCAGGAAGTCCTGCGTTCCACCGATCAGTCACCATCTGATGATGCGCGTCCAGCGTTCTGTGACGCGACTCACACCATCCTCCTCTCCCACATGCTCCTGTTTATCCACGTGATCACCCATGTGATCAGGTAACCAGGAAGTATTGCACCCCACCGCCTGATCACTAAGAGATAACGCACGTTCTATTCGGTCATTCGGTAAGAACAACTTGTTTATATTAAACTATATGCAGTAATGTACATCCAGAGATATCCTGAGCTTGGCTATTCATCAGATCGCTGTGCTAGATCACCTCTTTATGGGTTAACTCTGTTTGCAACCCAGGTTTTCCCTATTACCGTTGTGCTATTTGCATAATTAAGTGAGGCGGGTCCTCTAACTCGGGGGGTGGGACTAAGGCCTTTTTTAACCTCAGTACATCACACATCCTCATGGATACCAGGCCACATAGGTTTGAGCTCTGTGTTGAGCCACCGCTGTGATTTTCAGGTGTTTTTTACGCCTCCCCTGATGAGCAGATAATGTGAAACGCGTCGGGGGTCACCTGGTTTCTTCTACTAAGGGTCAGCCACAACAGGGCCAGCTGTGGACTGCCCTTGTAAGGGCGGGAGTCATTGTGGATAACTAAAGGGTCAGTTTAGTCCCAGACAGGGCTAGTGACCAAGCCACTACTCCCACCGTGCCGGTATTTGGACTAAACAACACGGGAGAACTTTGATCCATCCATGGGACGAAAGGACTGGGTGAGATTGTTCCACTTTAAGTGGTCTTGATATTGCATTTGTTTTCTCTTATTATATGCTATAGGATATAATTGATATCTAGCATAGTATATCCATATAGGAGTCACCATCTTCTGGATATTACAGTCTATGGTGTTTGTTTTGGCTTAAATTGTCCTTTGTTGGTACGTTACACTACTGTAATTTTACAGCTGGGCAATTATTTTCATCCATTTAAGCCTAATGGTACTAATGCTGACTGGGTTAATTGGCATACTATTTTTATTGTGATCATATATATACCCTGTAAGCTACATATACCCAGCAATAATCCAGCTTATTAGCAGTGCCATTATAGCCAACTGTGCACAAGATCTCCCTACCCCTCCTGTGTTGGTTGTAAAGGGTGAACATCTCCCGTTCCCCTGTATATTGAAATATGTTGGCGCCATAAATACACTAACCGTATTGGCCTCAACATTTTTCTGGTTTTAATTGGTGTTTGGATCACTGTATGTTATTCACGTTATTTTAAATAACCCAATTAAAGGTTAAGTTTTATTATCACATGTTGCTATATCTGATTAAGTTGTACATGTTGGAATTCTCCTCCATTACCTACTTGTTTTGAATTAGTGCTATATTCGAGAATTAATGACGCTATATAAGCAAGTAAAAGAAAATAATGACACTGCACCTCTTGGACAAAATCCTTATGGTTTTACCAAGGACTTGTGATGAGCGGACCCTCAGATATCAGGAATCGGTGGGTCCAACCAATTTAAAAAAAACAAAACCCTCTTTGGGACCAGAATTAATTCCGAATATCTGGCCGGACGCCGATCCCCAGGAAAGTCTATGGTGACCTGAATGTTTTGCTTTAAAGTGGTGGTAGAAAGGGCTAGGTGGATTAGGACAGGCACGTTATTCTTACCGAGTCTCCTGCATGGCTGTAACACTACTTCTGGGGCTGCTCATTACCCTCATACATATTCACTGCTGCCCACCGGAAGTCCCGGCATCTCTGATTTGCTGCAGTCAAACCGTATCCCCACCCTGTGTGACAGCATGTGTTACTGCTTGGAATCACACATGCTATGTGTGTCACTATAGTGGTGACGTTGGCATGCCCATGATGGGCGGTGTATGGCAATGATGTCATGTACCATGGTGGCCAAGCCGAAGTCAATTGCCAGCTCCTGTGTTGGCTATAGAAGAGAATGCTGTGAGTTAGGGTGCAGAAGTATAGCAAGAAGAATCTTTTTTTAATGTGTTAGAGAAAAGCAGAACCGGGAACATTATACCTGAAAGAAGCCCAGGATATGGGAAATTATACCAGGAAGGGGATCAGGATGGGGGAGATTATCCCAGAAACAGGACCAGAATGGGAGACAATATGCCAGGAAAGGACCTAGGATAGTGGGCATTATTACTGCAAAGGGCCCAGGATGGGGAACATTATACGTGGAAAGAACCCAGATTGCAGGACAGTATACCAAAAAGGGGCCCAGGATGGTGGGCATTATATAAGGAAGGGACACAGGATTGGAGACATTATTATTAGAAAGAGGCAAGGATGAGGGATATTACTGAATACCAAGAAGCAACCCAGGATGGGGGACATTTTTTACTGGAAGAAGCCCAGGATGGAGGACATTATACCAGGAAGAAGCCCAGGATGGGGGACATTATACCAGGAAGGGGGCCAAGATGGTGAAAATTATACCAGAAAGTAGCTAGGATGGTGCATATTGTACAAGGACTGTGTTACGGTTGCTGCGAGCGGTGGAGACTAAGTCCAGATTTCTTGCTACTGCACATGTGCGAGCGCTGGAGACTAAGTCCAGATTTCTTGCTACTGCACATGTGCGAGCGCTGGAGACTAAGTCCAGATTTCTTGCTACTGCACATGTGCGAGCGCCGGAGACTAAGTCCTATATTGGAGCCATTGCACATGTGCGGGTGACATCATCGCTGACACGAGGTCACATGTCTCTGACACCTTCTATGCCGATTGGTCGCTGGTCATGTGCTTGTGATGCCTTGCTCGGTGATAGGCCAGCATGACGTCACTCCTGTCGTTCTGGCAGCGGATTGGCTCTGGTGTCCTCCATCTTGGATGAGGCACAGAGTCTATATAAGACCCTGACACATGCCGCATGGCGCTCAGTCCTCTTGGTTCATGCATAAGAGTAGACGCTCTGTGCGCGTTCCTCTAGGCATTCCTCGGTCTATGCTAGGTGAGCGCTACCGGCAGGGTAGCGTTCTTATACCTTACAGCTTCGGCTGCTGTCCGTATCCTTACCTCTTAGGGGAGCGGACATAGGCAGGTGCCTGAGGCACATGGTCTGGCTGGGCCTTGTGGTTCGACTCGTAGGTGGACGTTGCCGCTAGGGTAACGTTCCTTATACTGCGTCTGGCAGTTGTTCGTATCCTCGCACACTAGGGGAGCGAACAGAGGTAGGAGCTTTGTGCGGCTTACGCTGCTGTTCGTCTCTTTTGCACCACTAGAAGAGCGGACCTAGGCAGGTGCCATATCTAGTGGTTCGTGTCCTCGCACACTAGTGGAGCGAATGCAGGTAGGAGCTTTGTGCGGCTTACGCTGCTGTTCGTCTCTTTTGCACCACTAGAAGAGCGGACCTAGGTAGGTGCCATTTCGCACACATTGCCTTTGTCTCTGTGGTTATTAACAGAGATCATTCCACACACCCTCCAAGTAAGGGAGGAATTGCTTTACTCACTTATTATATCCTTCTGTGAGTTAACAGAGGTATTGCACTCTGCCATAGTCTGCAGCAGAGTCTTTGCACGGTGGACCCTGACTGTCTGATACTCCTTTAGGTTATTATCAGACAGCCCCCCGTAACAGACTGTGGCCAAAATAAGTTACATTATAATATGAAGGGGCCCAGGATCGAGAACATAATTCCAGGAATGCACAAACAAAAAACAAGGGTTAGTGTTAGATCACCTTATTCACCAGGCAAGGTCATAGTAATCGCATGCAAAAAAAAACCTTGGCAGGGTTTTTGCAATGCAGACAAAAAATGAAAACTTCAAGTGATGCAAGGACCAGACCACAATGGAGGGAGGAATGAGATAAAACGTCATATTTATTGTGACGGGGGTGTACAACAGAGCAAAGGATGGACGAGGCCGAGGGACGATCCAACAGGTTTATTAACAGGAATACAGGAACAGCACACGATTAGTCCACGTAAAACAGATTCGGAGGCCCTTCCCGACAATCCTCGGACCGGATAACAAAGCAATCGTCCTTACAGTAGTCCAAAGAGTTCCACACAATCCCACGGGCCGCCACACAGGCCTAGGTCCGTCCGTGTCCACAGCCACCCAGGCTGGGGCTCCTTCTCTTTCCAAGTTTCAGCTCAGTCTGAAGTTACAAAAAGGGAAATGCATTGTCTGTGCTCCTTGACCAGCCCACCATGTTCAGGGGGTGGGGGTCACACATCCTATCATCAATGGTTTGGTCCATCACAGGGCTCCGATATGTCTGCCAGCCACAGTAGATGAAGGGATCCCCTGCTGTGCAGAACAATGACTATTCCTTCACTGGCCAATTCAATTACAGATTAGATACACAACTCTGGAAAGAAGAGGACAGGCTATTTACATAATCACATTAGATGCCAAGACTACAATTGTATGAGAGAGACACATTGAGATCAGTAGCTCCCCCAAGGAAATACATGAATTACAACTAATACAACCAGGGAAATATGCATATCATGACATAGTATCACAGCATATACAGTGAGAGGGTAAATTACATCTTCACAATCCCTCCCCCTCCCAACTTGTGTACGTACTAGGGACCTCTACAGGTCACTGGTTAAGTACACACAGGCAGAGCGTTACTTACATGTGGCTTCATGCAGCCACGAATTGGCATCGTAGCTCTCCCACATCATTGCCCAGGAGAACAGCTGCAGGCAGACCACCCATCACCCCAACCACACATCGCCTGACCCCAAAACCAAAGTTCAGATCCACAGTGGCTGTGGGAATAGTCCTCCATTGTCCACCAGCCAGTTCAATAACAATCCCAGGTCCTCTATGGATTGCCTCAGGCCGAACCACTCGGGGATCAGCCAGTGTGAGGAAAGCACCCGAGTCACAAAATCCAACAAGTCTCTGTCCATCCAGCACAACCTCCTGCAAGTGCTTACCTCGATGAGCAGAAGTCGTCATAACTGCGGGTCGCACCCCATAAACTCCTGGTGGTGCAACATGGGGGGCTGAGTCACTAGGCCAGTCCTCACATAACGGTGCCACATCTTCCTCCATGGCACTGGGCTGTAAATAATTAACAATCCGATTGGGTGCAGGATCAGTCCTCATTTGAACAGCTGGGCAGGAGACTTGCCGATGCCCTGGCTGTCCACATTGATAGCATCTGAGCTGGGTCTCCCTACATCCAAGGCGTCCTCTTGGGTAAGGGGTAGGGGAACTTGGAGGCCGGCTCCCACCTGAAGGTGCTGTAGGGGTTTGAGGATGATTCCTCCATGGCCTGGCTGGGCATGAGGCCTGCAAATGCCCGGGATGCCTACAAACATAAC
Organism: Anomaloglossus baeobatrachus; assembly: GCF_048569485.1. Taxonomy (NCBI): domain Eukaryota; kingdom Metazoa; phylum Chordata; class Amphibia; order Anura; family Aromobatidae; genus Anomaloglossus; species Anomaloglossus baeobatrachus. Next base: position 146,116,964 of record NC_134361.1, on the reverse strand, counting down.
ACCTGCGCTCTGTTACTTCCTCTCCCCGGCGTATTCCAGAAAGTGCAGTAGAAGCAACTGGAGGCACATTAACACGGGTATCAACATGTGGTGGCTTAGAGGAACGGGGAACAATGGGGACAGAATAACTGGGGGCATCCGGTGTTGTGGAGCTGTTAGGCGTCTCTCCATCCTCCAACAGAACCCTCCACTGAGGCTTGATGGTGAGAGCCTCATCAGCGAGAGCAGCAGCTTCCTCCACTGTCGCTGGTTTTCTCTCACGCACCCATTCCCGGATCTCAGCGGGGCACTGGGCAAAGAATTGTTCTTTTAGGATGACCTGCAGGAAGGTCCCCCAAGATAAGGCCTCCTCTGCCTCCAGCCAGCGATTACATATTTGTTTGAGTCTATGAGCATATATCTTAAAAGACACTTCCCCATCACAGGCTAAAGCACGGAACTGAGTCCTGTAAGTGTCTGGGGTCACAGCATAATGTTTTAGAATAGTCTGTTTAATCTCCGCATACTCACAGTTCCACCGAGGGTCCATAGCTCTATAGGCTTCAGCAGCTCCCCCCTCTAGGAGCCCAACCAGATGCCGGACACGCTCCCTGTCCGGGACTTCCATTAATCGACACTGATGCTCAAAGTCCTGGAAGAAGCCCTCAATGTCGCCTGCAGCCTCATTGAACGGCTTAAAGTCTTTGCGGGACACCCTGGGAAGTTCCCTTATGATGGGTGCTGGGGTTACAGTCTGTCTGGAACCTCTCGCGGCTTCCACAGCGAGCTCCTTATCCAGCAGTGCCATCTCCTCCATCCTGCGCTCCTTCTCTTCAGCTCCACGCATGGCCTCCCTCTTATCTTCTATGGTGGCCTCATCTCCAAGCAGTGCCATCTTTTCCTTGTACCACACAACCCATTGACTTTTTTGGGTATTCACCTCCGGCTCCCGTCTTTGCTCCCCTTGCTGTGGAAATTGTTCCTCGGTGCCATCTTGCAGGCAAGCGTGTTCCAATGCCTCAATTAGTTGCTCCTTGGAGAGTCCTTTGAAACGAACTCCTACTTCACGGGCCTTTGATTGCAGGCTCCCCAAAGTCCAGGTCTTGTACTCTGCAGTGTTGGTTCCTGATGTTGAGCCATTGTCCTCCATTCCTTCTGCTCTGATCCCACCGCTGCCAACCAGTTTGTGACGGGGGTGTACAACAGAGCAAAGGATGGACGAGGCCGAGGGACGATCCAACAGGTTTATTAACAGGAATACAGGAACAGCACACGATTAGTCCACGTAAAACAGATTCGGAGGCCCTTCCCGACAATCCTCGGACCGGATAACAAAGCAATCGTCCTTACAGTAGTCCAAAGAGTTCCACACAATCCCACGGGCCGCCACACAGGCCTAGGTCCGTCCGTGTCCACAGCCACCCAGGCTGGGGCTCCTTCTCTTTCCAAGTTTCAGCTCAGTCTGAAGTTACAAAAAGGGAAATGCATTGTCTGTGCTCCTTGACCAGCCCACCATGTTCAGGGGGTGGGGGTCACACATCCTATCATCAATGGTTTGGTCCATCACAGGGCTCCGATATGTCTGCCAGCCACAGTAGATGAAGGGATCCCCTGCTGTGCAGAACAATGACTATTCCTTCACTGGCCAATTCAATTACAGATTAGATACACAACTCTGGAAAGAAGAGGACAGGCTATTTACATAATCACATTAGATGCCAAGACTACAATTGTATGAGAGAGACACATTGATCAGTAGCTCCCCCAAGGAAATACATGAATTACAACTAATACAACCAGGGAAATATGCATATCATGACATAGTATCACAGCATATACAGTGAGAGGGTAAATTACATCTTCACATTTATTTCTTCATTTAAATAATTGTGCAGTCAGAAAATTCAAAGTGAAAACCATACTGTAGAAGAGTTACATTATACCAGGAATGGGGCCAGGATAGGTGACATTATAACAGGAAGGGGCCCAGGATGGATGATATTATTCTAAGAAGGGCCCCAGGATGGGCAACATTATACCAGGAAGGGGGCTATGTTAGGGGACATCAAACTAAGAAGGAGCCCAGGATGGAGGACATTATTACTGGAAGGGGCCCAAGATGGGAGTCATTATACAAAGAAGTGTCCAGGATTGAGGACATTATATCAGGAAGGAGCCCAGGAAGGGGGATATTTTATCAGGAAAAAAGGAAATTATTCCACTATGGAGCCCGCTATTTGGAATATTATACCAGGAAAGGGACCAGGATGTTGGACATCATTATATGTGGAGTGAACGTGTATCTTGTAGGATATACAGGATCTAGAATGTTACAAGGGCCCATATATCTGACCAACATACACGTGGGGAATAAAAATTTTGCAAACTATCTGATAGTATTCTCTCCCATTCTTCAATCTAATATATAAAGCTGAGTGTATGTATGTGTTTGTGTATGTATGTATATATGTGTGTATGTCCGCTAAAGGAATGCGGTATCCGTTTTTATCATCGATACCTCACCTTCCACACGGATACCTCACATACCACACGGATACCTCACCTACCACACAGATACCTCACATACCACTATAGCCTATGGTGCTGTACACATATCCGTGTTATTTCAGAGGCCGTGTATCATACGGAACATACAGAGACATGTCCATATACTGATGCAAGATACTGATGACACAGGTACCATTTTTTTCTTTAAATACAGATGAGGCCTTAAGGTAACTTTTTAACAGGGAAACTGCAGGAAGATACAACTTTTATAGTGAATGTGTCTTCATTCATTCAGGGCATTTATTGATAAACATATGTGAACAGTTTCATGTTAGATACAGAAAAGTGGGAAAGGGGTCATCCAGACAGAAAAGTTTCACTTATATTTTAGAAAACGTTTTATTTGAGCAAGTCCTTTATGGCCACTTTACCCTAGGGCCGTCTTGTGGATTGTTGAGCCTTTATGGCTTCTGTGGTTGCTTAGTATCTCAATAATAATAAAAGTATGAGTCTGAAATAGACAGATCCCTTGTTTTTTTGCAATGGCAGCTGAAGCTAGAATGCTGCAAGGATTTATAAAGAAGAGTTCAGGGATGCCTGTCTTGTCAAGGTCCGATCTGGTTTTTTTTTTGCTATGTTTGTTTAAGCAGCAGGACTTTTCATTGCTCGGACTATAATGTAACGAGCACAGCAGTCTGGCATGGCTCTTTCTCTGATTGACCCCTCACTGCCAATGTACAACCTCTTCAGAGAGTCTGGTGGGTGGGGGCAGCTCTCTCAGCTCTGCTGCATGGCTAAATCTAAAAATTCTGATTGTGTCAGAACAGCTGCAACTAGTAATCTAAGTGACACATCATTGGATTCAGGATTTCATCATGTTGATCTCACATGAGGTAGCAAAAACCTGCTGACAGATTTACTTTAAGTGTAATGTACCTTTTCCTAAATTTGGCACACATCACTCCAGCTTTACATAAAATAAAATAAGGTATTTCAGTTTTAGTAAAAGTCGGCTATTATCTGTTAATAGCCGCAATCCTTGTGCCTCCTGTATTGTGCGGCTCTGTGTCCCAGATAGTATGGTTTTGGGTAGCTTGTTGTGTAGGAAACACTGTATACAAGGTTAGTTCCCCCATCACAGAGACATGTAATGTAATTTTGACAAGAGTTAACATATAAATAGGTAGATTATATTCAATCTGCTTTGTGTATATGGTCCCCCCTATAGTGCCCGGTTCTAGTTGTGCAATATTGAGGGCAGGAGTGATCAATGTCATCATTGTCACTATAGAGTAAAATTCTAGACAAGAAACACACAGCACACCATATATAAATTTTGTTTAATTATTTTTATTTGAAAAGCAATAAGCAACATTGTAATGAAAGTATTACTGGCCCTTTAAGTAAGTAAATAATGATCACAGGGACTCAGATCAGTGGAGACTATATAACGAGCTGTCATCATCGTGGACTGGTTGAGAGTCACTGGATCCTAAGATCCAGAGGAAGGCAAAGAAACCCCCGGAGAGTTCTGCCTCAGGGGGGAAAAAATTCCTTCCTGACCCCAGTTCTGGCGATCGGATATTTCCCTGGATCACGTCTGTCCTGCTGCATATCGCTGTATACTGTATCTGTATGTACTTATAAGCTCAGAAGAGCAGAGAGAAAGACAAATACAACTTCTGAGGAGCTAAAATACTGTGTTTCCTCAAAAATAAAACCTACCCCAAAAATAAGCCTTAGGGTATGTGCGCACGTTGCTTTTTACCTGCTTTTTACCTGCTTTTTTGCTGCTTTTTCTTCTGCGCTGTTTAATGCCAAAATGGATGTGTTCTTCTATTCAAGCAAAGTCTATGGGAATTTGGGTTTCTTGTTCACACTATGTTGTTCAAAATGCTGCCTTTTTGTGGCAGAACTTTGGTCAAAAACTCAGCTTTTCAAAGAAGCAACATGTCAATTGTTTTTGCCATTTGGGTTTTGCACTGCAAAGCTGAGTTTTTGACCAAAGTTCTGCCACAAAAAGGCAGCATTTTGAACAACATAGTGTGAACAAGAAACCCAAATTCCCATAGACTTTGCTTGAATAGAAGAACACATCCATTTTGGCATTAAACAGCGCAGAAGAAAAAGCAGCAAAAAAGCAGGTAAAAAGCAGGTAAAAAGCAACGTGCGCACATACCCTTACCCCGAAAATAAACCCTATCCGAAAATAAACCCTACCCCAAAAATATGCCCTAGCAGGAATTTTCATCCTTTTTGGAGTAAGGCCTAAATATAAGCCCAACTCAAATATAAAGCCTGCTTTACACAGGACGACCGATTGTGCGATTTCACAATCGATCGTACCCGCCCCCGTCGTTTGTGCGTCGCGGGCAAATCGCTGCCCATGTCGCACAAAGTCATGAAACCCCCGTCACACGTACTTACCAGCTAAGCGACCTCGAAGTGGGCGGCGAACGTCCACTTCCTGAATGGGGAGGGACATTCGGCGTCACAGCGACGTCACACAGCGGCCAGCCAATAGAAGCGGAGGGGCGGAGATGAGCGGGATGTAAACATCCCACCCACCTCTTTCCTTCCGCACTTCCAGTGAAAGCCACGGGGCGCAGGTAAGCAGAGTTCATCGCTCCCCTGGTGTCACACAGAGTGACGTGTGCTGCCACGGGAACGATGAACAACCTGCTGCAGGAAAAATAAACGATATTATGAAACTGAGCGACGAGTACACGACTCACGATTTGTGAGCGATACTGCGTCACTCAGAGGTTTCACACGAGACGTCGTCGTGTACGAAGCGGATGTGCGTCACGAAAACCGTGACCCCGACGATGCATTGCACAATCCGTCGTGTTGTGTAAAGCACCCTTAAGCCCTAGCTGCGGTTCAATATTGAAGTGTCCATGCAGCTAAATAAGTTAAATAATCCTGCAGGACACCTCATTATAGAAAGCAGACACCCCCAAAAGAGAGAAGACAGACCCAAAAGAGAGCACACAGGCCCAGGAGACAGAAGACAAGCCCCGCGATCACACTCACCAGACCCCAAACAACTACAGCATGTAGGTGCCGACACACACACATCCGGTGATACCATACTGCTTCAGTGACCTGGGATGCTGCGGAACGCGAGGGCCTGCACATTGACGACCTTTTGGTGGAAGGCATCGAGGACCTTGTGGTGGAACGCATCAAGGAGCTGTGGTGGAAAGCGTCGTGGACCTCCAGACACATATACATTACATATACTGGCACATTACATATAGAGACAGACATACATTATATATGTGGCGCCCCAGGACCTGGTCGCCACAACAGCATTGCCCTCCCAAAGGGTTAATGCTGAGCCTGGAGGTAATTGGGAGATCCATTGGCCAGCAAGTTTAACACCCAACGCAGTTCTCCCTCCGGCCAGCAGGGGGAGCTCTGAACCTGGGATTCCAGGGAGCATCCCCTTAAGCCTGGTCTGAGAGAGGAAGTAGTGTTCAGTCTGTAGAGAGCAGTAGAAGTGAACAGACGCAGAGTGAGCTGTCCTGTGAATCTGGGGCCTAGAGCTAGAGTAGCTTGGCCCAGAGAAGCAGGAGTAGCTTAGAGGCAGCGGAGAGACTCGGACATCGGAGTCTGTGGCCACCAGGGCTTAAAATACTCCCTGGTAGCCGAATCCGAAGGGCAGGAGAGCTGCAAGCACCTGGCCCAAAAACATCCCAAAAGTACAGCTGCAGCATCAAGGCCGGTGTGGATTACAGCATAGAAGCACCAGAGAGGGAGCCTGCGCAGCCTGCTACAGAGGGAAAGGGACGCACCAACAGTCCCAGCAGCAAAGAGGGCCATTGCTGGATTCAGAGAAGCAGGGTCCTATCGTAACAAAGCAAAGTACAGGAGTAGGCCTTTGGGCGTCCTGTGTATCCGACCACACTCTGGATTGTTGATTTACAAAGCATCTCAGGTAATGTTGGTATTCTGCCTCCGTTTGGCGACCCACTAGCCTGCTTTATGTCCTTGTGATAAGCTACATCCTAGGCATTACATTGCCATATTTATAGTATGGTTAGTACAAATTGCTGGTGATCCGGTCGATCCAATGGTAACTGCTATTCCTATATAATGTGTATCATTACGCTGTATTAAATCCCATATTGTCTGGCCTGCCCTTGCAATATTCTTGTGCTCTTTTACATTGGCGCTAATAAAATGCTGTATTTATAACCATATCTGACTTGCTCAATCTAATGGTGACTGCATATTCTACTATTATGTTACATTAATTCTCTTGACTGCTGGCTTGTTTCTATAATATATTTTGCCCCTATACCAGCATTCTGTATATAACAACGTATTTTCACAAATACTCACACTTTGTGGGCTATTGGAGTACTGTATGGATGTATTTTGTCCCAATAGTAGACCTATGCAGCCAATTTGATTGAATGATGTCCATAATTTATTATTATAATAGACCGCCTCTGTAACAGATTGCCTTTAATGATAACATCCTATACCGCTGCGTTATCGGCTGCTTGTCCAATCAAATGGTGACTGTATATTTATGGTAAATTATATTCAGTGTATTATATCTATATGATGACCTAATTGGGTCTTGCAGCCCAATTTTGATTTGACGGTGATTGGTTTCCTCGGCGGTGATCCTGATGTTATTAATTCATACCGGCAGGTTGTGACAATTATGGGTTTGGAGCCCCATAAATCACTATTGTGCCTAATTTGGGTCTTTTTGGTCATCTGGTTGGGTTTGTGGAATATAAATGGCATATTATCATATTGAATTATTGCATATTTCCATAAATCCTGCTGGTTATATTTATTGATCTGTGATTTGTGACTCCATCCTTTACCTATTATATCACATTGCAAATATTTGATATATGTTACCTTGTCAATATGGTCACTGCATGTGGCAGTTTTTCCTCTTTATCTATATACCACAATTATGACTTACCATAATCAGGAATGTGTCCGGATACTTATGATGTTTTTATGGTGTTTTTACTTTCACTTGATCAATAAAATTTTGCACACTTATTGGACTGTTTGATTGCTTTTTTTCCTTTTGCCTTCTCTCTTGATATTGCGATTGTCCCTGATGGTTCAGATAACCCACATAATCCATTATATAGTATCCCATTGGATATGGGATTAATTATAACATAATATATGGTTACTATTTATGTGGGTATTCGTTATGGTCTCAATGTATGTATAGACTGTTGTTTATGCCTGGTTCTTTCATCGCCTGTCGGCCCTGCACCGTGTTAGCCACACCACCTCATAGACTTCCACGAGCATTAACAGTATCCCCAGGGCTCCGCTCCACCTGTGGGGAGCAGTACCACCATTGCTGCCATAACATCACCCCGGAGGCCTCACACAGCAGCGGCGGCTTAATAGCCGCAGACCACAGGTGGCGTCACGAACACAAACTTTATTCATCTAGCCACATATTTTACTGACACCCACCAGGGCCACGGAGCCGGGCCCAGCCACCACTGACTACCACCGGACTAGTCCGGCGCGGCACCGGGTGTCCCACAGCCCTGGGGTGGGCGAGTCAACTTTGGCGTCACGAACAGGATTTCGTGCCCGGTCCCACCGGGTACTGTGTGCCTGCAGAAACTGTGCCTAAAAGACTGTGTCACTATTTGAAAACTGCCGCCGCCATTAGCCCCACTGAGCGCAGGAAGAAGGGGGGCGTGCCTGACAAAGAGCGCGAAGGGAGCGCGCCATCAGAGCAGAGCGCTGTTAACCCCGCGCGACCCAGAAGGGAGTTTGAAAAGTGAACGGAGCCTGGTAAGGTTCACTAAGGGGGAGGAAGATGTCCGACTCGGAGGAAGAGCAGGTGGCTGCCATAGCCCGAGGCGCGCAGCACCGGCCGAAGCAATCCCAGTCGCCGCCGCCCCAGCCCCCGCTGTAGCGCCGGTAATGCCGATCACAATGCCGTACATCCCGGGAGCAGAATGGCTGCCGCAGTACGCCGGGGAGTCCCATACCTTGAGCGACTTCAGAGAAAGCCTGCACAGCTTGTTCCGGGTGTATCCACTGACTGAGAGCCAGAAGGTGGGCATATTAATGGGGCAGCTAGCCGGCGCAGCCCAGCGTGAAGTGAAGTCCTGGCCTGATACAGATAAAGGGACAGTAACCCAGATACTGGCCAAGCTAAAGAGTACTTTTGACACCCGCACCGCAGCAGAAATAAAGATGAGATTCTTTGGGTGCAAACAACGGGCCACAGACAGCATAAGGGACTATGCCTTAAACCTGCAGGAGGCCCTGAAAGCAGTTAAACAGGTGGACCCAGAGAGTGTACGTGAAGAACACAAACTCCTAACTGAGCAGTTCATAGAGGGGCTCCTGTCAGATGCCCACAGGACCCAGCTGCGTATCATGGTCCTGCAGAACCCTGCTCTGGACTTTGCAAAGTTTAAGGACCAGGCCATCCGAGTACTGAGAGAATCTACACCGAATGACCCAGTATCCCTCCGGCCTCTTGCTATCACGTACCCCGGGGTGGTGCCTGCAACACCAGCTGCTGCAGGGGCCGAGGCGCAGTCCCTAGAAAAGGATCCCACTGCAGAGCTCAGACAGCAGGTTCGGGAGCTGACCAAGACTGTAGCGGCCCTTGCCAAGACCGTGCAGTCTCTACAAGTGACCCCATCACCTGCAAGAATCGAGTTGGCCTCCAGCCCAGATGACGTCCCATGGATGCGACAGAGGAGGGTTCCGCCGACCCGAGGCAGAGACACAGACCGGTATGATTCAACGGGACAACCGATCTGCCGCCGCTGCAGCCAGGCGGGCCACATTGCACGACACTGTCCTTTAAATGGGCCGAGCCTGGGGCCAGGAGCCGACCCCCAGGTGTAAGGAAGTCCGGCTCAACCCCCAGCCGTAGCAAGTATGTGGGAGGACGACCGGTCCTTCCTATTGTGCTGGATGGGATCCCTTTGAATGCCCTCCTGGATACGGGGTCCCAGGTAACAACCATCCCCTATAAACTGTACAGAGATATTGGGCTGATTCAGACATTGACCCTGGCCCAGATGATGATTTAACAATTGTGGCCAGTAATGGTCAGCCCTTACCTCAAATTGGGTACAAAGAAGTAACCATTAAAGTGGGGCGGGTAGAATTGCCATGTCAGGGGATGATAATTGTAGATATTGATCGCAAAGAATCTGACCCACTGCTAACCATTGGTACAAATGTGATAGAAAATTGTATTGCCGAAGTGATCATTTTGTTGCAACAGGCGTCTGAAACTGCCAGCTCCGGGCAGCAGCGTGCCCTACAGAGGGAGATCCGAGCCCTGATGAGGAGGCAGCAGGTAGAGCTGGCCGGAGGAGAAATTGGCAGTGTGAGGGTAAGTGACCCCCTCCCCATTGCAATACCCCCAAGAAGTGAAATGTTGATATGGTGTCGGGCAGCAATAGGCCTCAAGGGTCAGGACTACCATGCCTTGGTAGAACCGGTGTATTCAGACAGTAGGCCTGGAGTCCTGATAGCCAGAGGGGTAGCAGACGTCCGCAAGGGGAGAGTGCCCGTCCGTGTCCTGAATTGTGGGGAGGAGGAAGCCAAATTGCCCCGGTACGCCACTGTAGCAAAACTGTACACTGTCAGCAACAATACCATCAAAGCAGTGGAACCCTTGATCCCGTCCGACCAGGCGGAAGACAATGGCTCCAAGGGGCAGCTGGAAGACTGGTGCCAAAAATTGCATGTGGGCACCGACTCCACCCCCTCACACCAAAAGCATGGGGTTTACCGGGTGGTACAGGAGTACGAGCGGGTCTTCAGCAAACACCCCCTAGATTTTGGGCAGGTGAAAGGGGTTAAACATCAAATCCCCACGGGTGATCATCATCCCATTAAAGAGAGATACCGCCCTGTACCCCCTGCACAGTATCAGCGTGCCAAAGAAATGTTAAGGGAAATGAAGGAGGCTGGGGTTATCAGAGATAGTTGTAGCCCCTGGGCAGCTCCACTAGTGCTCGTAAAGAAAAAAGATGGTACAATGAGAATGTGTGTAGATTACAGGCAAATTAACCGCATTACACATAAAGATGCTTATCCACTGCCCAGAATAGAGGAGTCACTAACAGCCTTAAAGTCAGCTAACTATTTCTCCACCTTGGATCTCACCAGTGGGTATTGGCAGGTTTCCGTGGCAGAGGCGGACAGGGAGAAGACTGCATTCACGACACCAATGGGCCTCTGTGAGTTCAACTGTATGCCATTCGGGCTCTGCAACGCCCCAGGGACATTCCAAAGGTTGATGGAGTGCTGCTTGGGCCACCACAACTTTGAAACCGTGCTGTTGTACCTGGATGACGTCATAGTCTACTCCAAGACTTATGAAGACCACCTGAGGCACTTAGCAGAAGTGTTTGAGTCCTTGTCGAAATATGGCCTGAAGATAAAGCCGTCCAAATGTCACCTCTTGAAGCCAAAGGTACAGTACCTGGGTCATGTGGTCAGCGCAGAAGGTGTGGCACCTGATCCGGAGAAAGTCACCGTAATCAAGGACTGGCCAAGACCCACCACGGTAAAGGAGGTGCGGCAGTTCCTTGGGCTGGTGGGCTACTACCGAAGGTTCATTGATGGTTTCACCAAGATAGCAGCGCCCCTTCAAGATCTCCTGGTGGGCCAGCCAAAGCAGGCTAAGAAGCAGAGCCCTCCATTTGAATGGAGCAGCCAACTAGAAACATCCTTTGTCCGGCTGAAAGGGGCTCTCACGGGAGAAGAAATTCTGGCCTACAGCCAGCCGTTTGTACTGTATACAGATGCCAGCAACGTGGGACTGGGAGCAGTTCTGTCCCAGGTGCAGGGAGGCAGAGAGAGGGTGATAGCGTACGCCAGTAGGAAGCTTCGGCCCACAGAAAGGAATCCAGAAAACTACAGTTCCTTCAAGCTGGAGTTCCTCGCTATTGTTTGGGCAGTGACTGAACGCTTCAAGCACTATCTGGCGTCGGCCAAGTTCACCATCTTCACGGACAACAATCCGTTGACACACCTGGCAACAGCCAAGTTAGGTGCGTTGGAACAGCGATGGATGGCCCGGCTGTCTAACTTTGACTTTACCATCAAGTATCGGGCTGGCAAGAAGAATAACAATGCTGATGCGCTGTCCAGAATGCCCCACTTACCCGAATCTGGAGAAAACCTGGATGAACTCGAAGAGATAGAGTTACCGGCTTTCCATCATCAGGGTGTTTCCCAGTGTGAGCATGCTGTGGGAGTGAAGCGCTCGAGCCAGCACAAGGTCTCGGTCAACCCATTACTCCACCATAATTGGGAAGAGACACAGAACGGTGACCCGGCTGTGCGATTGGTCAAAGAAAAGCTAGCACAATCTGAGACTCATCTTGGCCCAGATGCTCCAGAAGAAGCCCAGCAGTTGTGGAAGGAGAGGGGACGACTGTTCACCTACCAAGGCAAGCTCTGCAAGAGATATGTCAACTGGCGAACGAATGAACTTGTCTGGCAGATAGTGGTCCCACAGAGGGATGCTCCAATGGTCCTAGCAGCTTATCATGATAACGCAGGACACTTCGGGTGGAAGAAGTTGGAGACCCTACTCCGTGATCGGTTCTACTGGGTGCACATGAGAAAGACAGTCGAGAAGTGGTGCCGAGACTGTGGTCCGTGTAATCTGAGGCGGAAAGATGATGCCAGCCAGAGGTCTCCCCTACAGCCAATTGTCACGAAGCAGCCCCTGGAGTTGGTGGCCCTGGACCACGTGAAGTTAACACCAAGCCGGTCAGGCTATGTGTACGCCCTCACCATTGTGGACCATTACTCGCGTTTCCTGGTAGTAGTGCCCGTGAAGGACCAGACAGCCAGAACAGCAGCGAGAGCGTTTCAGGCCTACTTTTGTCGACCTCACGGTTACCCTGAAAGGGTACTGACTGATCAAGGTCCTGCATTCGAGGCAGAAGTGTTCCAAGAGTTCTGTAACATGTATAGTTGTAAGAAAATCAGAACCACACCGTACCACCCCCAAACCAATGGATTGTGCGAGAAGATGAACCATGTGGTTATTGATATGCTCAAGACTCTACCTTTGGAAGAAAGAAACCAATGGCCAGAAAAGTTACCAGATCTGGTAGACTTGTACAACCATATCCCGGTAAATTCGACCAACTGCAGCCCTGCTTACCTGATGCGAGCCAGACCTGGCAAGTTACCTGTAGACTTTGAGATGGGGACTGTGTCACCTGAGGTGGTTCAGGAAATAGAGGATTGGGATACAGAGCGGCAGCAGCGGTACCGTAAGGTCCAAGAATGCGTAGAGAGGAGCCTGTCTCAAGCAAGAACGAGACAAGAGCAGCATTACAATCAAGCAGCCCCAGCAACTCCCTTAGCACCTGGAGAGCAAGTCCTCAAGAAGAAGCGGAGGACGCATAAATTGGATGATCAGTGGGAGAACGAGCCCTACACCATTATCCCCTCCAACTTTGACAATAGTAAGGTATGCCTCATAAGCAAGGACGAAGGCAGGACCTATCAAGCAGTTTCTCGGGACCGCCTGAAAACGTGCCTTGAACGGTGCAGAACCCAAAAAGAAGTAGATGAAGTACAAGAAAGTCCCCAAAGTCAAGAAAAAGAGGAAGAGATGATCCAAACCATCCTTGGAAAATTCCCCAAAACTTGTACCCGAATAAACAATGCCATAGTGGTACCAGTCTTGACGTTCCCGCAGTTGGTCGAGCCAGAAACCGAAGAGGTTCCAGATCCACCTAAAGAACCGTCCGCTCCCACACGAGATGACACGCCAGCAGTGGAACAGGAGGTTCAACCCCCTGCCAGTGGTGAACCTGCCGTACCCTTGGCGAATCTGAGATCCCGTAGGCAACCGACATGTATACCTGTCAGGGTTAGGCCTACCAATCACACGGGGGGGGCAGACACTCCAAGTAGTCAGGGACAAACCCCAGAGCTACGACGGTCCCAACGTAGCACTCGGGGACAGCCCCCTCCAAGGTATAGAACATAGAAAGTAAAATACCTAACAGAATGTAAATAGTTATGTGAAATGTCTGTCATGTTGTGTATAAAATGCTTTTTGTCTTAGGTGATTAAGTAAATGGACAATTGGGCCACTGGACTATGGGTGGCCAACACCTAAATTGTTCATAGTTAGCACCAGTGTGCTCAACACCCCTGAAGAAAAACCCGTCCGGCGTGCATAGAGTGGGGTCATCAATGCTCTGACGCACGCCCAGAGCCTACGTTGGGGGTTTGATCGCGGCGGGTCCCCCATGGAGCAGTGTAATGGACACCCGGCGGGGAGCCACACTGGACTCTTATAGTAGTGTTTAAGTTTGTAACGTTTAAGTAATGCGCCTCCCATAATGGGATGAAATGTTGTAACATGTTATGTTTGTTTCCACAGTCCGGGAGTACTGAATTTAACTAAGGGGGAGTGTGGCGCCCCAGGACCTGGTCGCCACAACAGCATTGCCCTCCCAAAGGGTTAATGCTGAGCCTGGAGGTAATTGGGAGATCCATTGGCCAGCAAGTTTAACACCCAACGCAGTTCTCCCTCCGGCCAGCAGGGGGAGCTCTGAACCTGGGATTCCAGGGAGCATCCCCTTAAGCCTGGTCTGAGAGAGGAAGTAGTGTTCAGTCTGTAGAGAGCAGTAGAAGTGAACAGACGCAGAGTGAGCTGTCCTGTGAATCTGGGGCCTAGAGCTAGAGTAGCTTGGCCCAGAGAAGCAGGAGTAGCTGAGAGGCAGCAGAGAGACTCGGACATCGGAGTCTGTGGCCACCAGGGCTTAAAATACTCCCTGGTAGCCGAATCAGAAGGGCAGGAGAGCTGCAAGCACCTGGCCCAAAAACATCCCAAAAGTACAGCTGCAGCATCAAGGCCGGTGTGGATTACAGCAGAGAAGCACCAGAGAGGGAGCCTGCGCAGCCTGCTACAGAGGGAAAGGGACGCACCAACAGTCCCAGCAGCACAGAGGGCCATTGCTGGATTCAGAGAAGCAGGGTCCTATCGTAACAAAGCAAAGTACAGGAGTAGGCCTCATACTCAGCTGGCCAGAGAGATCACCTCAAATACTTCCAGGCCGACCGGATCCCCATCACCACCTGTAACGGTCTCCCAGGACTGGACTGTTTCCAAAGTAAAGAGGAAAAGGTAAAGAGACTGTTGTTTATGGCTGGTTCTTTCATCGCCTGTTGGCCCTGCACCGTGTTAGCCACACCACCTCATAGACTTCCACGAGCATTAACAGTATCCCTGGGGCTCCGCTCCACCTGTGGGGAGCAGTACCACCATTGCTGCCATAACATCACCCCGGAGGCCTCACACAGCAGCGGCGGCTTAATAGCCGCAGACCACAGGTGGCGTCACGAACACAAACTTTATTCATCTAGCCACATTGTCACAAACCACCGGGGGGGTCACTCAGAAATCCCACCGCTGCCACCAATATGTCACAAACCACCGGGGGGGTCACTCAGAAGTCCCCCGCGCTGGCTACCAGTACGTCACAATCGGGGGGTAACAAGTGGGGGTCACCCCTCCTTTATACCTCCCGACCGACAGACAGAGCACGTGACGCGCTCTCTAGCGCCCCTCTTATAGTCAGGCCAATTATGGAATTGCCCGACAATAAGCAAGGAGGCCGCTATACTACTTATGCCGATTATTGAAGGGTCCCCGGTGAGAGTAAGGTATATATTCCCCCGACCTCCGCGGGCGGAATATATAAAATCTCCCCGAATCTCACTGGCCTCCCCACAATAATCCTTGGCACAATTCGCTGCCACCAACCGATTTACGGTAACTATTAGCCGAACACACAGACGTGGGATTCAAGATCGAGATAACAGAACAGCCCAAGATTAATTATATAATTTAATCAGCCTAAAGCACACTAGAAACTACAATATATACAATAGGGAATCTACAGAATATACATATGTCAGAGTACAGTTACAATCAAAGCATGGGTTACAAACAGGCATACACAGTTCCAGCAGTTACCTTGTTGCGTCTGGCCACAGGGGGGCGCTGTAGGCCAGGTTTCTAGGATCCTTCCCACAGATGTTTCCTACACGTGCCCCCAGCGAAAAGAACACTGGAAAATGGCCGAAGTAGGGTTATCAACCTGGGCAGATCCAGGTCCCCTCCTACCTTAGTGACCTCACAGGGAAGCACTGCTCCACCCCTGGCTTGAGTTATGGACAATCCACAACATGGAATATGGGCCATAACTTTGCCTGGGAGCGTCGTAGGCGGACGCCAATGCTCTCATTGTGACAGTTATGAATTTAGCTACAGAACGAGGGGACTCATGACCTGTCTGCCAGTTCCCCATTGGCTGATATCACGCCTGGGGCATTTCCCAATGTCCTGCTCCCATAAAAAGGGTGTGCCGGCATCGTCCGCATGCGGAGACACCATTTTTATGGTTGCCATATTTATCGGAAATATGGCTTGCGAGATATGAACCATTTTTTACTGGAGTCGTTCTGTCTGGCTATTTCCATAGCCTTGCTAATGAGATACAACTCTTGTTACAGGGTGACGGCAGGGAGTCATCCTGTGTCCATTGTTCCCACACCACCTCATTTCCATATCACAGGACATGGCCATGGAGGTGTAAGTGGAACACTGAGAACAAGAAGGGAGGGGGCACTGCCAGGGAGTGATGAGGGATTATGACTGGAGTCATAATTCATCTTCATATCCCGGGATTTGCCTCACACACATATTTTACTGACACCCACCAGGGCCACGGAGCCGGGCCCAGCCACCACTGACTACCACTGGACTAGTCCGGCCCGGCACCAGGTGTCCCACAGCCCTGGGGTGGGCGAGTCATATATACAGACACAAGTACATTATATACAGACACACGTATATTATATATACAGAGACATGTACATTATATATACAGACACAAGTACATTATATACAGACACACGTACATTATATATACAGAGACATGTACATTATATATACAGATAAATATACATTATACATACAGAAATGAGCATTATATATACAAATATACATGATATATAGATATGTATATTATATACATACACATTATGCATATAGATAAGAACATACAAATATACCTTGTATATACAAACACTTTTACATTGTATATAGAAGCACAAAAACATTATATGCACAGACAAATGCACATTATACAGTATATACAGAGATATGTACTTTATACAGACAGATATACATTATACAGTATATACAAATGGACATTATATACAGACAAATATACCTTATATATATATATAGAGACACATGTACATTATATATCCAGGCAAATATACATTATATATATACGGAAACATGTACATTATATATAGACATATATACATTATATTTACAGACATGTAGATTATATATGCAGTCAAATATACATTATATATACAGACAGTTGTACATTATATATACAAACAAAAATACATTATACATAATGACATTTGTATATTATATATACAGACATATGTACTTTATGCATATAGACAAATGTACATTATATACGGACAAATATACCTTATATATACAGACACTTGTACATTATATATACAGACATTTTAGATTCTAATTACAGATAACAGAAAGCGAAGGAGAAAGGTGTTCAAATGCCGCGCCAATGGATCACTTATGCAGATGTTCGGATCAATGTCACTTTATTGTCATACAGGTCGACGCGTTTCCGGAGCATCTGCCCCCTTCATCAGGACCACCAGGAATAGAAATAACATCAAATCTGTCCCAGTAGGACGATACATACAATATATAATCACAATGACGTCATCAGACCATCCCTCAAAAGAAAAAAATAGGCGGGAAAGGGTGCCACGTTGTCAAAAGTGACGTACTATATAACCTTTCCAAGGATGCAAAAAAATCAACAAGTGCAATTCATCAAAGGATTGATCAAATGCAGTCACTCAAAAAAAGTGGTGAATACAGCAAATAATACAAATATATGTACATACAACAAAACTTCCTAAGTAAAACAAAATTGTGAAAAAATCCCTCCAATTGCATACAATTACAATTTTATATATAACCGCATGCACCACATGTTGGCATATGTGGAATAAATGTGTGTTAACCCAGGGTCAGGGAAGGGTAAAGAACTCTCCATACTCTGAGTCTATTTGACTTAATGTATATACTGACAACACGGCATAAACCCATGCCGCCACCAGAGTATGTCTATCAATCACCCGAAGTCTGGGAGCAAAAGAAATGAGAGTGGATTAGGGAGATTAAGGGGTGCTTCACACACAGCGAACTCGCTGCCGAGATCGCTGCTGAGTCACGCTTTTTGTGACGCAGCAGTGACCTCATTAGCGATCTTGCTGTGTGTGACAATGAGCAGCGATCTGGCCCCTGCTGCGAGATCGCTGCTCGTTACACACAGCCCTGGTTCGTTTTCTTCAAAGGCGCTCTCCCGCTGTGACGCACAGATCGCTGTGTGTGACAGCGAGAGAGCGACAAATGAAGCGAGCAAGGAGCAGGAGCCGGAGTCTGACAGCTGAGGTAAGCTTGTAACCAAGATAAACATCGGGTAACCAAGGTGGTTACCCGATATTTACCTTAGTTACCAGCCTCTGCAGCTCTCACGCTGCCTGTGCTGCCGGCTCCGGCTCTCTGCACAAGTAGCTGCTGTACACATCGGGTTAATTAACCCGATGTGTACAGCAGCTAGGAGAGCAAGGAGCCAGCGCTCAGTGTGCGCGGCTCCCTGCTCCCTGCACACACAGCTAAGCGGTGTGCGCTGGTAACTAATGTAAACATCGGGTAACCATACCCGATGTTTACCTTAGTTACCAGTCTCCGCAGCTTCCAGACGGCGGCTCCGTGCAAGCGCAGCGTCGCTTGCACATCGCTGCTGGCTGGGGGCTGTTCACTGGTCGCTGGTGAGATCTGCCTGTTTGACAGCTCACCAGCGACCATGTAGCGATGCAGCAGCGATCCTGACCAGGTCAGATCGCTGGTCGGATCGCTGCTGCATCGCTAAGTGTGAAGGTACCCTAACTCACACCATAGGAAAACCTAAGAGCACGCTTCTGATCAATGAACTCAGACCGCAGTTCATCAGAGGACAGAAGCGTGGGAAAAAACTAATCGGCGCATGCGTCAAGGTCTGGATCAAGAGTAACCGATAGTTCACTAGAGGGCATAAGCGTGGGAAAAAACACTGTGCGCATGCGTTACAGGTCTGAAGCCAGAAAAGACAGTTTAACAAGTACACAATCGTGGAACAAAGCGCATAGCGAATGCGAACAATAATGAAAACCCAGCACCTGCCCGGGCTCACAAAATAATAATATAATAATAACACACCATAGATTTAAACCCCGGAAACCATAGTTATGCATACAAAGGCATTATCTATGCATACAGAGGCATTATCCCAAGTATCTAGACGTGTATAGTGATGTGGAAGATGAAAAATGCAAAAGGACTCGGATAAAGAGTGACACCTTGTCCCTAATTAACCCAAAACGATAGAGAAAAAAAGGGGGGGGGGGGGGAAGGGATGCCTGCATCACCACTGAAGGCCATCCGTAAACCTTTAGAAAATTTCAACAATAAAGGTGACTAACATGAGTCCAAAGAGGAAACAACGGACAAAATGATGTGCAAAGAAATGTATATGTAGATATAAACCACACTCATATAACTATGCCCGCTAGAATATAAAGGGAAGTAAAAACCAGATGTGTGGAAACAAAGAAAATGGTCCTGATAAGACAAGAAAAAATTCCGGAAAAATCCTAAAATCACAGGGCGACCGCTCTATGTGAGCGTGTCAGAATCGACCTCATAAATATAAAAATAAAACTGAGCAAAACAGCCAATATAATAGTACATACATTCCAAACATAAAAATTGTGTATAAAATGTAACATATGTATAAAATCAATAAAAAACATAGTAATAAAAACACATAAATAAAGGGTGAGGCATTAAAAAACCCCCTGAAACTTAATATTACTGAAATAAATCAGTTACCTCATTAAGGCCATGAGGTTTTAAGGTATTTAATTTATAGATCCAATACGTTTCTTTCCTATTTAAAATATCCATCCTACGGAACGTATGGGGGTATCTGTTCGATCGGAGTCACCTTTAGTGTGTTTATTACTATGTTTTTTATTGATTTTATACATATGTTACATTTTATACACAATTTTTATGTTTGGAATGTATGTGCTATTATATTGGCTGTTTTGCTCAGTTTTATTTTTATATTTATGAGGTCGATTCTGACACGCTCACATAGAGCGGTCGCCCTGTGATTTTAAGATTTTTCCGGATTTTTTTCTTGTCTTATCAGGACCATTTTCTTTGTTTCCACACATCTGGGTTTTACTTCCCTTTATATTCTAGCGGGCATAGTTATATGAGTGTGGTTTATATCTACATATACATTTCTTTGCACATCATTTTGTCCGTTGTTTCCTCTTTGGACTCATGTTAGTCACCTTTATTGTTGAAATTTTCTAAAGGTTTACGGATGGCCTTCAGTGGTGATGCAGGCATCCTTCCCCCCCCCTTTTTTTCTCTATCTTTTTGGGTTAATTAGGGACAAGGTGTCACTCTTTATCCGAGTCCTTTTGCATTTTTCATCTTCCACATCACTATACACGTCTAGATACTTGGGATAATGCCTCTGTATGCATAGATAATGCCTTTGTATGCATAACTATGGTTTCCGGGGTTTAAATCTATGGTGTGTTATTATTATATTATTATTTTGTGAGCCCGGGCAGGTGCTGGGTTTTCATTATTGTTCGCATTCGCTATGCGCTTTGTTCCACGATTGTGTACTTGTTAAACTGTCTTTTCTGGCTTCAGACCTGTAACGCATGCGCACAGTGTTTTTTCCCACGCTTATGCCCTCTAGTGAACTATCGGTTACTCTTGATCCAGACCTTGACCCATGCGCCGATTAGTTTTTTCCCACGCTTCTGTCCTCTGATGAACCGCGGTCTGAGTTCATTGATCAGAAGTGTGCTCTTAGGTTTTCCTATGGTGCGAGTTAATCTCCCTAATCCACTCTCATTTCTTTTGCTCCCAGACTTCGGGTGATTGATAGACATACTCTGGTGGCGGCATGGGTTTATGCCGTGTTGTCAGTATATACATTAAGTCAAATAGACTCAGAGTATGGAGAGTTCTTTACCCTTCCCTGACCCTGGGTTAACACACATTTATTCCACATATGCCAACATGTGGTGCATGCGGTTATATATAAAATTGTAATTGTATGCAATTGGAGGGATTTTTTCACAATTTTGTTTTACTTAGGAAGTTTTGTTGTATGTACATATATTTGTATTATTTGCTGTATTCACCACTTTTTTTGAGTGACTGCATTTGATCAATCCTTTGATGAATTGCACTTGTTGATTTTTTTGCATCCTTGGAAAGGTTATATAGTACGTCACTTTTGACAACGTGGCACCCTTTCCCGCCTATTTTTTTCTTTTGAGGGATTGTCTGATGACGTCATTGTGATTATATATTGTATGTATCATCCTACTGGGACAGATTTGATGTTATTTCTATTCCTGGTGGTCCTGATGAAGGGGGCAGATGCTCCGGAAACGCGTCGACCTGTATGACAATAAAGTGACATTGATCTGAACATCTGCATAAGTGATCCATTGGCGCGGCATTTGAACACCTTTCTCCTTCGCTTTCTGTTATCTGCTGTTATGGTGGCTGCAGCCGAGGATCGACATTACATGCGTTTATAGTGGTTGTGACTCTCACAACTGCAATTGGTGAGTATATTGACTCCCCCCTCCCTACCCCACACATATTTGGGTAAGACCCTATTTGCGCTTTTTTTCCACAGTCTTTCTCCGTATTGCTGTTTTGGACCTGGCAAGACCAGATCTTCTTTATCTGTGGACGGAGCAGCAGAGGGTCGTTGATCAGGAATAATGGACTATTTTAACAATCGCCTTTCTTCAAGGGAAAAGCTGATACTTCAAACTGGAGGTACTCCTGAAACACACAATATTGACTGGGAACTGAATTTGCCTGATATTTATTCAGAGGAGGACACTGGTTTGATGAAGTTGTTCTTGCGTCTGGAGGACTTGCTCAAAGAAGAGCTTCGTTTTTGGCTTGATGCCCGTTTTTTAACCATTTATTTGGAGGAAAAACTTTGTCCTAGGGGCCTCAGAATCAAGCATGATTCGCCCTTCCCTAATGATCCCATTTTTTCTAATGAATGGGACACTATTTTAAGGAATTGCATGCAGGGAATGCTACAATGTCTGTATAAAAAACGGAATACTATTGCTACTGAGGCTTCCAATAATGTTTCAGAACTCTATAAGGATCTTAGTAAATATGATCTACATCCAGAGTATAAGATTTTTAATTCTGATATCAATACTAAGCTGATTCAATTGGAACAGGACACAATTTTTCGTAAGTCCAAAAAATTACAAAGGGACAGGGCTGATATGATCCCCAAAAAAACACAGGAGGGAGTGGCAGTAGTGGCTACTGGGGATCCTCCCGTCCGTAGACCCAGATCCCGCAGTAGTCACAGGAATTTCTTTAATAGTAGATACCATAAGAACAGTACGGGCTCTTGTGATAGGAGAGACATCACTCATGATAATAGTGGCACCGTGCCTAGTGTTACCTCTCATATGGCACCCTCATCTCGGACACGAGTGGATAATCTACCCCATATGCTTTCGGCTGTCGAAAACACGGATGAGGTATTTTCTGCTGCTCCTGTAACTGTATCTGTGGCAGAGGTTACTTCTATGGAGATGTGTCATACTGAACCTACCTCTTTAATATTACCTCAATCTAGAGGACCCATTGAGATATGTCCTACCGTATCCACCTCTTCAGTATTACCTCTTTCTAGAGGACCCATTGATTTTGAGGACACAAGAAAACAACTTGAGTCCTTGAGGTCACAGATTGAGAGAATCCGAAAAAATAGAGACTCTCTGTCTTTTTTGGAGACAAATAGGACTCCCCCTGTGATTGATAGTCACCCGGATAGTGACTTTATTGATCTATTGGATATGTCTGTGCATGATGACTATATACCTCTACCTACGTCTGCTGAGATCCTTGAATGTAATCCCGTCTCACTGGCCTCTACGACTTAGCCGGTTATCTCTGTTGATGGGACCATCACGATTGACAACACCAATAAAGGCAATGTAGTTGTGCCTTTTTTACCGCTGGCCAGGAGCTCACAAGTTCCCATCACGAATTTCTTGACACCAAGAGAAGGGAAAAGAAAAAAACACTTTAGAGGGACCAGAGCAGGGTATAGGCTCAAACAAAAAAGAGAAAAGGAGCACTTGATAAAAGATGACACTTCGGGCATTTTCAACCTTTCCAGCTATAATCTTTCTAAAAGTGAGATAAATGTCCTGAAAAAAGGGCTTTCGTTTTGCCCGGCCAAGTCTTCCAACAACTTTGAGCTTTTTTTGGACTTTCAGAAGTTTGTCAGAAAACTCACACTTACTAGACATTTTCAAATTAACAGATCAATACCCGCTAATAAAGATGGTACTAGTGATGGGTTTCTTCATACTGATTATAAAGTAAAATCGAATTTTTATCCATTACACAGTATAGGTCATCATATCAAGACATTCAATGATTTAGTGTTGGAAGATTTTAAGAGACTCCAGAATAACAAGAACCCCCCTAGAGCCAACCTATCTAAGGAAGAAAAAATGGCACTTGCATCCTTAAAGAATAATCCCAATTTAGTCATCCGTAGTGCGGATAAAGGGGGAGGCATTGTCCTACAGGATAAGAGCAGTTATGTCCAGGAAGCGTTGAGAATGCTGTCCAATAATACACACTACGAGATAGTGGAGTTGTCTACATATCAGGATTCCATTGTAGAATATCGTACACTAATCAAAAAGGCTTCAGATTTGGGGATTCTTAACAAAGATGAATATAAATTCTTGGATATTAAAAATCCCAAAACGGCATTCTACTACCATCTCCCTAAGATTCACAAATGCTTGATTAATCCCCCTGGGAGACCCATCATCTCATTGATTGGGTCACTCACTGAGAATCTGGCGGCCTATGTTGACTCGATTATGAGGATGCACGTCACGAATCTAAGAAGTTTCCTTAGAGACTCGCCTTACCTTATAAGCATTTTAAAGGATGTTACTTGGAAAGAGTCATTCCTGTTTTTGACTCTGGATATTGCATCCTTATACACCAATATTTCACAGAACCTAGGCCTCGAGTGTTTCAAACAATATTTAGAAGTTGATGACCGGTTACCAGTGGAGCAGAAGGGATTTGTTTTGGACAGTATGAAGTTTATTTCTAAAAATAACTTTTTCATGTTCCAGGAGCACATGTATCACCAATGCTGCGGCGTTGCCATGGGCTCTAAGGCAGCACCTACTTTCGCCAACTTAGTGATGGGATTCTTTGAGATGCAATACATATATTCTTCCAAATTGTTTAAACATGTAGTGGTCTATAAGAGATATATAGATGACTTATTCATCATCTGGGACAATATTGAAAATAATTATTCATTATTCCTGGAGGAGATAGAGAACAATACTTGGGGCTTAAAATTTTCTCCTACTATAGATCGGAAATCCATTGATTTTCTGGATTTAACCATCTCGCATGCTGAGGGCTCCCTCCTTACAAAAACCTTCTTCAAAAAAGTAGACAGCAATGGTTATATTAATTTTAATAGTAACCATTATGACAAGTGGCTGCTTAATGTCCCTAAAAACCAATACCAAAGGGTTAGGAGGAATTGTACGTTAGATAAGGATTTTAAGGACCAGGCTAAGATCCTAAAAGAAAGGTTCCTGGATAAAAATTATCCCCTGACAGTGGTTAAGAAAGCATATCAAGATGTTAGACATCAAAAGCAGAATGATTTTTCTGTTTTAGGTGACAAAGTGGTTGACAAGATAATACCGACAAATAGGTTCGCCTCTAATTTCCTGACCACCTTCAGCTGTGATGGAGAAGCCATTAAGGGGGTATTAAGGAAGCATTGGTCCATTCTGCAGAATGACCCGTATCTCAAGGGGGTGTTACCTTCCCACCCTGGGGTCACTTTCCGCAGGGCCGCCAACCTGAAAAATCAGTTGGCTCCTAGTAGACTAAGGAGTCCCTCTAGCATTGTGGGGACAAATAAACCTATGGGGTCCTATAGGTGTCTAACTAAGAATTGCCTATGTTGTAGGTCCATCCAGCATGGAAGGGTCAGTTTTGAGTCTGTCCCTGAAAATATGGAATTTGTAATACGAGGACATCTTACATGTCAATCTGATTATGTTATTTATTTGATTGAATGTGACTGTAATAAGCGATATATAGGGAGAACCATTCAAGCCCTGCATAATAGAATCAATTCTCACAGACATAATATTAAGGTGGGATACATGCTTCACGGGCTTTCCCGACACACTACTATATGTCATGATAAAAAAATCGCACTAAAGGTGACTCCGATCGAACAGATACCCCCATACATTCCGAATAGGATGGATATTTTAAATAGGAAAGAAACGTATTGGATCTATAAATTGAATACCTTAAAACCTCATGGCCTTAATGAGGTAACTGATTTATTTCAGTAATATTAAGTTTCAGGGTTTTTTTTAATGCCTCACCCTTTATTTATGTGTTTTTATTACTATGTTTTTTATTGATTTTATACATATGTTACATTTTATACACAATTTTTATGTTTGGAATGTATGTACTATTATATTGGCTGTTTTGCTCAGTTTTATTTTTATATTTATGAGGTCGATTCTGACACGCTCACATAGAGCGGTCGCCCTGTGATTTTAGGATTTTTCCGGAATTTTTTCTTGTCTTATCAGGACCATTTTCTTTGTTTCCACACATCTGGTTTTTACTTCCCTTTATATTCTAGCGGGCATAGTTATATGAGTGTGGTTTATATCTACATATACATTTCTTTGCACATCATTTTGTCCGTTGTTTCCTCTTTGGACTCATGTTAGTCACCTTTATTGTTGAAATTTTCTAAAGGTTTACGGATGGCCTTCAGTGGTGATGCAGGCATCCCTTCCCCCCCCCCCTTTTTTTCTCTATCGTTTTGGGTTAATTAGGGACAAGGTGTCACTCTTTATCCGAGTCCTTTTGCATTTTTCATCTTCCACATCACTATACACGTCTAGATACTTGGGATAATGCCTCTGTATGCATAGATAATGCCTTTGTATGCATAACTATGGTTTCCGGGGTTTAAATCTATGGTGTGTTATTATTATATTATTATTTTGTGAGCCCGGGCAGGTGCTGGGTTTTCATTATTGTTCGCATTCGCTATGCGCTTTGTTCCACGATTGTGTACTTGTTAAACTGTCTTTTCTGGCTTCAGACCTGTAACGCATGCGCACAGTGTTTTTTCCCACGCTTATGCCCTCTAGTGAACTATCGGTTACTCTTGATTAGAGTTGAGCGCGGTTCGCGGTTCGAGGTTCTCCAGTTCTAGGCTGGAGTGATTTTGGGGCCTGTTCTAGATCGAACTAGACCTCGAGCTTTTTGCAAAAGCTCGATAGTTCTAGAAACGTTCGAGAACGGTTCTAGCAACAAAAAAACAGCTAATTCCTAGCTGGCTTTCCGCTGTAATAGTGTAAGTCACTCTGTGACTCACACTATTATGAAATTTCAGTGTATAGTGTGCGTGAACAGCGCCTTCAGATCACTCCTGTTTGTATAATGGCCATTTGTATGATCCATTTGTATGATGTTTGAATGTATGATCGCCATTTTTTTTTTTTCCTTGTCTTCCTTCCCTAAGCGCGCGCGTGTAGTGGGGAGGGCCATTATGTCAGCCAATCCCAGACACACACACAGCTAAGTGGACTTTTAGCCAGAGAAGCAACGGCATGTGTGATAGGATGTCCATGTCACATGTCCCTGCATTATAAAACCGGACATTTTCCTCCAGCACGCCATTATCTGCCTTCTGCGTCCTTGGTGTCAGACATCACTGGCGCAGCTCCGTCCTAAATCCTATCGCCGATACAGCTGTATGCGCTCCAAACACAGCGCTAGACAGCTTAGGGAGAGCACTTTCTATCAGTCCTTTTAAGGGCTCGTACCGGCAGGGTCAGAGCCATAGGTGACAGGTCCTGAAAACAGAGACAGCGTCTGTGCAGCTAAGGTCAGGGATTTCGTCGCTGCATTTCCACATTAGGAGGGAATAGAAAGGCAGGCTTCCATTCCTCTACCTAGAGCCCCACAATCCTGGCACTGTACCCTCCTGTCCTCTGCACACTCCAACTCATTATAACTAAGCCATTATACTAGCAAACACTCAGTGTACCTAGTGGCATCCTAAACGTGGCTATTAGACTTTGCTATAGTCCCACTAGTGCAAAGATATTTGCAGCACCTCTGCCTGCATTGCACACTCCAACTCATTATAACTAAGCCATTATACTAGCAAACACTCAGTGTACCTAGTGGCATCCTAAACGTGGCTATTGGACTTTGCTATAGTCCCACTAGTGCAAAGATATTTGCAGCCACTCTGCCTGCATTGCACACTCCAACTCATTATAACTAAGCCATTATACTAGCAAACACTCAGTGTACCTAGTGGCAACCTAAACGTGGCTATTGGACTTTGCTATAGTCCCACTAGTGCAAAGATATTTGCAGCACCTCTGCCTGCATTGCACACTCCAACTCATTATAACTAAGCCATTATACTAGCAAACACTCAGTGTACCTAGTGGCATCCTAAACGTGGCTATTGGACTTTGCTATAGTCCCAATAGTTCAAAGATATTTGCAGCACCTCTGCCTGCATTGCACACTCCAACTCATTATAACTAAGCCATTATACTAGCAAACACTCAGTGTACCTAGTGGCATCCTAAACGTGGCTATTGGACTTTGCTATAGTCCCACTAGTGCAAAGATATTTGCAGCACCTCTGCCTGCATTGCACACTCCAACTCATTATAACTAAGCCATTATACTAGCAAACACTCAGTGTACCTATTGGCATCCTAAACGTGGCTATTTGACTTTGCTATAGTCCCACTAGTGCAAAGATATTTGCAGCACCTCTGCCTGCATTGCACACTCCAACTCATTATAACTAAGCCATTATACTAGCAAACACTCAGTGTACCTAGTGGCATCCTAAACGTGGCTATTGGACTTTGCTATAGTCCCACTAGTGCAAAGATATTTGCAGCCACTCTGCCTGCATTGCACACTCCAACTCATTATAACTAAGCCATTATACTAGCAAACACTCAGTGTACCTAGTGGCAACCTAAACGTGGCTATTGGACTTTGCTATAGTCCCACTAGTGCAAAGATATTTGCAGCACCTCTGCCTGCATTGCACACTCCAACTCATTATAACTAAGCCATTATACTAGCAAACACTCAGTGTACCTAGTGGCATCCTAAACGTGGCTATTGGACTTTGCTATAGTCCCAATAGTTCAAAGATATTTGCAGCACCTCTGCCTGCATTGCACACTCCAACTCATTATAACTAAGCCATTATACTAGCAAACACTCAGTGTACCTAGTGGCATCCTAAACGTGGCTATTGGACTTTGCTATAGTCCCACTAGTGCAAAGATATTTGCAGCACCTCTGCCTGCATTGCACACTCCAACTCATTATAACTAAGCCATTATACTAGCAAACACTCAGTGTACCTATTGGCATCCTAAACGTGGCTATTGGACTTTGCTATAGTCCCACTAGTGCAAAGATATTTGCAGCACCTCTGCCTGCATTGCACACTCCAACTCATTATAACTAAGCCATTATACTAGCAAACACTCAGTGTACCTAGTGGCATCCTAAACGTGGCTATTGGACTTTGCTATTGTCCCATTAGTGTAAAGATATTTGCAGCACCTCTGCCTGCGTTGCACACTCCAACTCATTATAACTAAGCCATTATACTAGCAAACACTCAGTGTACCTAGTGGCATCCTAAACGTGGCTATTGGACTTTGCTATAGTCCCACTAGTGCAAAGATATTTGCAGCACCTCTGCCTGCATTGCACACTCCAACTCATTATAACTAAGCCATTTTACTAGCAAACACTCAGTGTACCTAGTGGCATCCTAAACGTGGCTATTGGACTTTTGTCTAGTCCCACTAGAGCAAAGATATTTGCAGCACCTCTGCCTGCATTGCACACTCCAACTCATTATAACTAAGCCATTATACTAGCAAACACTCAGTGTACCTAGTGGCCTCCTAAACGTGGCTATTGGACTTTGCTATAGTCCCACTAGTGCAAAGATATTTGCAGCACCTCTGCCTGCATTGCACATTCCAACTCATTATAACTAAGCCATTATACTAGCAAACACTCAGTGTACCTAGTGGCATCCTAAACGTGGCTATTGGACTTTGCTATAGTCCCACTAGTGCAAAGATATTTGCAGCACCTCTGCCTGCATTGCACACTTCAACTCATTATAACTAAGCCATTATACTAGCAAACACTCAGTGTACCTAGTGGCATCCTAAACGTGGCTATTGGGCTTTGCTATAGTCCCACTAGTGCAAAGATATTTGCAGCACCTCTGCCTGCATTGCACACTCCAACTCATTATAACTAAGCCATTATACTAGCAAACACTCAGTGTACCTAGTGGCATCCTAAACGTGGCTATTGGACTTTGCTATAGTTCCACTAGTGCAAAGATATTTGCAGCACCTCTGCCTGCATTGCACACTCCAACTCATTATAACTAAGCCATTATACTAGCAAACACTCAGTGTACCTAGTGGCATCCTAAACGTGGCTATTGGACTTTGCTATAGTCCCACTAGTGCAAAGATATTTGCAGCACCTCTGCCTGCATTGCACACTCCAACTCATTATAACTAAGCCATTATACTAGCAAACACTCAGTGTACCTAGTGGCATCCTAAACGTGGCTATTGGACTTTGCTATAGTCCCACTAGTGCAAAGATATTTGCAGCACCTCTGCCTGCATTGCACACTCCAACTCATTATAACTAAGCCATTATACTAGCAAATACTCAGTGTACCTAGTGGCATCCTAAACGTGGCTATTGGACTTTTGTCTAGTCCCACTAGTGCAAAGATATTTGCAGCACCTCTGCCTGCATTGCACACTCCAACTCATTATAACTAAGCCATTATACTAGCAAACACTCAGTGTACCTAGTGGCATCCTAAACGTGGCTATTGGACTTTTGTCTAGTCCCACTAGTGCAAAGATATTTGCAGCACCTCTGCCTGCATTGCACACTCCAACTCATTATAACTAAGCCATTATACTAGCAAACACTCAGTGTACCTAGTGGCATCCTAAACGTGGCTATTGGACTTTGCTATAGTCCCACTAGTGCAAAGATATTTGCAGCACCTCTGCCTGCATTGCACACTCCAACTCATTATAACTAAGCCATTATACTAGCAAACACTCAGTGTACCTAGTGGCATCCTAAACGTGGCTATTGGACTTTGCTATTGTCCCATTAGTGTAAAGATATTTGCAGCACCTCTGCCTGCGTTGCACACTCCAACTCATTATAACTAAGCCATTATACTAGCAAACACTCAGTGTACCTAGTGGCATCCTAAACGTGGCTATTGGACTTTGCTATAGTCCCACTAGTGCAAAGATATTTGCAGCACCTCTGCCTGCATTGCACACTCCAACTCATTATAACTAAGCCATTTTACTAGCAAACACTCAGTGTACCTAGTGGCATCCTAAACGTGGCTATTGGACTTTTGTCTAGTCCCACTAGAGCAAAGATATTTGCAGCACCTCTGCCTGCATTGCACACTCCAACTCATTATAACTAAGCCATTATACTAGCAAACACTCAGTGTACCTAGTGGCCTCCTAAACGTGGCTATTGGACTTTGCTATAGTCCCACTAGTGCAAAGATATTTGCAGCACCTCTGCCTGCATTGCACATTCCAACTCATTATAACTAAGCCATTATACTAGCAAACACTCAGTGTACCTAGTGGCATCCTAAACGTGGCTATTGGACTTTGC
Source organism: Anomaloglossus baeobatrachus (assembly GCF_048569485.1). NCBI lineage: Eukaryota > Metazoa > Chordata > Amphibia > Anura > Aromobatidae > Anomaloglossus > Anomaloglossus baeobatrachus. The sequence continues at coordinate 146,086,402 of NC_134361.1, read as the reverse complement.
TATAGTCCCACTAGTGCAAAGATATTTGCAGCACCTCTGCCTGCATTGCACACTTCAACTCATTATAACTAAGCCATTATACTAGCAAACACTCAGTGTACCTAGTGGCATCCTAAACGTGGCTATTGGGCTTTGCTATAGTCCCACTAGTGCAAAGATATTTGCAGCACCTCTGCCTGCATTGCACACTCCAACTCATTATAACTAAGCCATTATACTAGCAAACACTCAGTGTACCTAGTGGCATCCTAAACGTGGCTATTGGACTTTGCTATAGTCCCACTAGTGCAAAGATATTTGCAGCACCTCTGCCTGCATTGCACACTCCAACTCATTATAACTAAGCCATTATACTAGCAAACACTCAGTGTACCTAGTGGCATCCTAAACGTGGCTATTGGACTTTTGTCTAGTCCCACTAGTGCAAAGATATTTGCAGCACCTCTGCCTGCATAGCACACTCCAACTCATTATAACTAAGCCATTATACTAGCAAACACTGAGTGTACCTAGTGGCATCCTAAACGTGGCTATTGGACTTTGCTATAGTCTAACTAGTGCAAAGATATTTGCAGCACCTCTGCCTGCATTGCACACTCCAACTCATTATAACTAAGCCATTATGCTAGCAAACACTCAGTGTACCTAGTGGCATCCTAAACGTGGCTATTGGACTTTGCTATAGTCCCACTAGTGCAAAGATATTTGCAGCACCTCTGCCTGCATTGCACTCTCCAACTCATTATAACTAAGCCATTATACTAGCAAATACTCAGTGTACCTAGTGGCATCCTAAACGTGGCTATTGGATTTTGCTATAGTCCCACTAGTGCAAAGATATTTGCAGCACCTCTGCCTGCATTGCACACTCCAACTCATTATAACTAAGCCATTATACTAGCAATTGATGCTGCCAGTTTAAGGGCCGTAGTTGCATTGTCAGGGATATTTATTCTTTATTATTCTGCTGTTAATAAAGCTAGACCAGCGCTGCAATCTACACCACCTCTCAATTTTTACTACCACATTTTCAGTGCACAATCTTGTCGCAATCAACATGAGTGGCAAAATGACAGATGCTGGTGGAAAGGGGAAGAGGCGTGGTGGAAAAGGAAAAAAAGGGTTTGTCCGTGGGGAAGATGGCAAAGCTCCATTATCATCTGCTGAAGAGAGACCATCTACCAGCAAAAGTAAGATGTCTACTACTTACCGTGGACAATCCGATGTGCTCCCTTTTTTACGGACACGAACAACAGGAACAAAGGTAGATGATGGCCAAAAAAGGAAAATGCTTGAATGGATCTCAAGTGGTCCAACAAGTGCCCTCTCAGCCACTTCAAGTACCGCATCCAAAAAACACCAGTCCTCTGAATTGTCATCCCAATCAAACTTGCTTTCTCCCAGCTCTGAAGTCTCCATCAGCCCTGCACAGTATGGTGGAACTGAGATGGCTGAGTCTGCAGAGCTGTTCAGTCACACTATAGCCTGGGAATCAGAGGTCTGCTCCCAAGCTACAGTGAGTACAGACCAGGAAATGGTCTGCAGTGATGCCCAGAACCTTTGTGACTCTGATTCAGGCCGTGAGGACCAAGTTTCTGAGCATAATGTTGACCCTTTGTCACAAACTGTAACACCTGTGGTTATAGACAATGAGGAACATACTGATGAAGATGAGACGCAGATACCCGATTGGGATGACAACTTAAATATTCGGTCAGGGCAAGAAGAGGCTCGGTCTGAGGGGGAGGGGAGTGCAAACACAACAATTGATGATGAAGTTCTAGATCCCACCTACTGTCAACCCACAGTCAGGCACTCGAGGAGGTCAACAGAGGTGATGGAGGAGGAGGATGCAACTGATGACGAAGTTACCTTGCGCCTTCCTGGACACAGTCGGAGTACTGGTAGCACGTCTACAACTGCATCCTCAGCCACCACTCTGCCTCTGAGCATTATTCGGGGTGGATCAACAGGTCGCATGGCCTCTAAGCCTTGCCTAGCCTGGTCCTTTTTTGACATAGAAAAAGATCGCCCAAATTATGTGATCTGTAAAATGTGTCATGGTTCTCTTAGTAGAGGTCAAAACCTCAGCAGTTTGACAACTTCTTCCATGAATCGTCACATGAATAAATATCATATGTCCCGGTGGGAAGCTCACCGTGCTGCAATGCGGCCTAGCGGAGCGAACCATCCACCGCCTGCCCCTTCCAGTGCATCCGCGCGCTCTTCATCTTCTAGGACTGTGGGGACAGCTGTCACACCTGTTTTTCCACCCACAACTTCCACCACTGTAACCGCAACAGGCAGTTTGCTTGGTAGGTCATCAGTTGGTTTGGAAGGGGAAACAAGTGAGTGTGTACAGCAAGTGAGTGTGTACAGCTCTCTCAGACATCGATAGCACCAACGTTGGATGAAGGCAACATCATGTCTCCGCCTGCACTTTCCTCACAAACCTGCATTTTTCCAGGGACACCCTACTCAACACCGTCTACACACAGCAGCCAGATCTCTGTCCCTCAGATGTGGTCAAATAAAAGGCCACTTCCTGCGACCCATGACAAAGCTAAGAGGTTGACTCTATCCCTCTGTAAGCTGTTGGCTACCGAAATGCTGCCTTTCCGCCTAGTGGACACACAGGATTTTAGAGACCTTATGTCTGTCGCTGTGCCCCAGTACCAGATGCCTAGTCGCCACTACTTCTCTAAGAAAGGTGTGCCCGCGCTACACCAGCATGTCGCACACAACATCACTGCTTCCTTGAGAAACTCTGTGTGTCAACGGGTGCATTTCACCACCGAAACTTGGACCAGTAAGCATGGACAGGGATGTTACATGTCGCTGACTGGGCACTGGGTAACTATGGTGATAGATGGTGAAGGGTCTGCTGCACAAGTCTTGCCGTCCCCACGACTTGTGTGTCAATCCTCTGTCTGTCCAAGTTCCGCCACTGCTTCTGCATCCTCCACCTCATCTGGGTCCTCCACCTCCGCCCCAAGCTTGCCTGGTCAGGCCACCAGCGTTCTCACTGCGCAGAAGGAATCACGCACCCCTCATTACTATGCTGGCAGCAGAGCGCAAAGGCATCAGGCGGTCTTTAGCTTGACATGTCTTGGGAATAAGAGTCACACAGCTGAGGAGTTGTGGTCAGCTCTGCGGTCCGAGTTTAATAAATGGTTGTCTCCACTCAACCTGCAGCCTGGTAAGGCCGTGTGCGACAATGCTGCAAACCTGGGTGCGGCCCTTCGCCTGGGCAAGGTGACACACGTACCTTGTATGGCTCACGTGTTGAACCTTGTCATCCAGCAATTTTTAACACACTATCCCGGCCTAGATGGCCTTCTGAACAGGGCTCGAAAACTGTCTGCTCACTTCCGCCGTTCAAGCGCCGCAGCTGAGCGACTTGCATCGCTCCAGAAGTCTTTCGGCCTGCCGGTTCATCGCCTGAAATGCGATGTGGCGACACGCTGGAATTCAACTCTCCACATGTTACAGCGACTGTGGCAGCACTGCCGAGCCCTGGTGCAATACGTCATGACGTATAGCCTTGGCCAACGAGATGCAGAGGTGGGTCAGATCACCCTGATGGAGTGGTCTCAGATCAAGGACCTATGCACCCTTCTGCACAGTTTCGACATGGCGACGAATATGTTTAGCGCTGACAATGCCATTATCAGCATGACGATTCCAGTCATTTACATGCTGGAGCACACGCTAAACACTATTCGGAGTCAGGGGGTGGGACAACAGGAAGGGGATGAACTACAGGAGGATTCATATGCGCAAGACACAACAACATCACCAAGGTCCAGACGTTCATCATCACCAAGGCGCCAGGCATGGGACCATGGGGGACAGGGATCAACAAGGGCGCATGGTAGTAGGCGAGATGTTGAGGAAGGTGCAGGAGAACATGAAAAAATGGAGGACGAACTGTCCATGGACATGGAAGACTCAGCAGATGAGGGAGACCTTGGTCAAATTTCAGTTGAAAGAGGTTGGGGGGAGATGTCAGAGGAAGAAAGAACGGTTAGCACCTCTATGCCACAAACACAGCGTGGACTTGGTCCGCATGGCTGCGCAAGACACATGAGTGCCTTCTTGTTGCACTACCTCCAACATGACCCTCGTATTGTCAAAATTAGAAGTGATGATGACTACTGGCTTGCCACACTATTAGATCCCCAGTACAAGTCCAAATTTTGTGACATAATTCCAGCCATAGAAAGGGACGCACGTATGCAGGAGTATCAGCAGAAGCTGTTACTCGATCTTAGCTCGGCTTTTCCACCAAACAACCGTGCAGGTGCAGGGAGTGAATCTCCCAGTTGTAACTTGACAAACATGGGACAGTCTCGTCATCTTCAACAGTCTACCCGTACCAGTAGGACCGTATCTGGTGCTGGTAACAGCAATTTTATGGAATCTTTTCATAATTTTTTTAGACCCTCTTTTGCAAGGCCAACAGAGACAACAAGTCTGACACATAGTCAATGGCTGGAGAGGATGATACAGGAGTATCTCCAAATGAACATCGATCCCATGACTTTGCAAATGGAGCTTTGCTCCTTTTGGGCTTCAAATCTAGAAAAATGGCCAGAGCTCTCCAGTTACGCCTTGGAGATTTTGTCGTGTCCAGCTGCCAGCGTGATCTCTGAACGTGTCTTCAGTGCTGCTGGGTGTGTGCTGACAGATAAGCGCACGCGTCTGTCCAGTGACAATGTGGACAGAATGACGTTCATCAAAATGAACAAGTCATGGATCCAGAAGGAATTTACTACCCTTGTGTCATCCTGGGGAGAGTAAATGCTTGTGGATTTGGAATGTGCTTGATGCAAATCAAAACATCCTGTTTGCAACTAGGGCACAACTGCTGCCACTGAAGGGGTGTGTGTGTGTGGGGCCCAATTTTTGGAAAAAAGGGAGACTCCGCTTGGAGTAACCCTTTCTTACATTGTTTTTAAAAGAAGCCAAGATGAACAGAGCTGGGATCAGGAAAGTCTTTGCTACCTACCGTGGTGTCATCCTGGGGACAGTTAATTATGGCGTATTTTTGAATGTGCTTGATGCAAATCTAGCTGTGAAGTGTACAACTGGGGCACAACTGCTGCCACTGAATGGGTGGGTGTGTGTGGGGCCCAATTTTTTGAAAAAAGGGAGACTCCGCTTGGAGTAACCCTTGCTTACATTGCTTTTAAAAGAAGCCAAGATGAACAGAGCTGGGATCAGGAAAGACTTTGCTACCTACCCTGGTGTCATCCTGGGGACGGTTAATTATGGCGTATGTTTGAATGTGCTTGATGCAAATCTAGCTGTGAAATGTACAACTGGGGCACAACTGCTGCCACTGAATGGGTGGGTGTGTGTGGGGCCCAATTTTTGGAAAAAAGGGAGACTCCGCTTGGAGTAACCCTTGCTTGCTGTGTTTTTTAAAAGGAGCCAAGATGAACAGAGCTGGGATCAGGAAAGACTTTGCTACCTACCCTGGTGTCATCCTGGGGACGGTTAATTATGGCGTATTTTTGAATGTGCTTGATGCAAATCTAGCTGTGAAGTGTACAACTGGGGCACAACTGCTGCCACTGAATGGGTGGGTGTGTGTGGGGCCCAATTTTTTGAAAAAAGGGAGACTCCGCTTGGAGTAACCCTTGCTTGCTGTGTTTTTTAAAAGGAGCCAAGATGAACAGAGCTGGGATCAGGAAAGACTTTGCTACCTACCCTGGTGTCATCCTGGGGACAGTTAATTATGGCGTATTTTTGAATGTGCTTGATGCAAATCTAGCTGTGAAGTGTACAACTGGGGCACAACTGCTGCCACTGAAGGGGTGGGTGTGTGTGGGGCCCAATTTTTGGAAAAAAGGAAGACTCCACTTGGAGTAACCCTTGCTTACATTGTTTTTAAAAGAATCCAAGATGAACAGAGCTGGGATCAGGAAAGACTTTGCTACCTACCCTGGTGTCATCCTGGGGACGGTTAATTATGGCGTATTTTTGAATGTGCTTGATGCAAATCTAGCTGTGAAGTGTACAACTGGGGCACAACTGCTGCCACTGAATGGGTGGGTGTGTGTGGGGCCCAATTTTTTGAAAAAAGGGAGACTCCGCTTGGAGTAACCCTTGCTTACATTGCTTTTAAAAGAAGCCAAGATGAACAGAGCTGGGATCAGGAAAGACTTTGCTACCTACCCTGGTGTCATCCTGGGGACGGTTAATTATGGCGTATGTTTGAATGTGCTTGATGCAAATCTAGCTGTGAAATGTACAACTGGGGCACAACTGCTGCCACTGAATGGGTGGGTGTGTGTGGGGCCCAATTTTTGGAAAAAAGGGAGACTCCGCTTGGAGTAACCCTTGCTTGCTGTGTTTTTTAAAAGGAGCCAAGATGAACAGAGCTGGGATCAGGAAAGACTTTGCTACCTACCCTGGTGTCATCCTGGGGACGGTTAATTATGGCGTATTTTTGAATGTGCTTGATGCAAATCTAGCTGTGAAGTGTACAACTGGGGCACAACTGCTGCCACTGAATGGGTGGGTGTGTGTGGGGCCCAATTTTTTGAAAAAAGGGAGACTCCGCTTGGAGTAACCCTTGCTTGCTGTGTTTGTTAAAAGGAGCCAAGATGAACAGAGCTGGGATCAGGAAAGACTTTGCTACCTACCTTGGTGTCATCCTGGGGACGGTTAATGATGGCGTATTTTTGAATGTGCTTGATGCAAATCTAGCTGTGAAGTGTACAACTGGGGCACAACTGCTGCCACTGAAGGGGTGGGTGTGTGTGGGGCGCAATTGTTGGAAAAAAGGGAGACTCCGCTTGGAGTAACCCTTGCTTGTTGTGTTTTTTAAAAGGAGCCAAGATGAACAGAGCTGGGATCAGGAAAGACTTTGCTACCTACCCTGGTGTCATCCTGGGGACGGTTAATTATGGCGTATTTTTGAATGTGCTTGATGCAAATCTAGCTGTGAAGTGTACAACTGGGGCACAACTGCTGCCACTGAAGGGTGGGTGTGTGTGGGGCCCAATTTTTAGAAAAAAGGAAGACTCTGCTTGGAGTAACCCTTGCTTACATTGTTTTTAAAAGAAGCCAAGATGAACAGAGCTGGGATCAGGAAAGACTTTGCTACCTACCCTGGTGTCATCCTGGGGACGGTTAATTATGGCGTATTTTTTGAATGTGCTTGATGCAAATCTAGCTGTGAAGTGTACAACTGGGGCACAACTGCTGCCACTGAATGGGTGGGTGTGTGTGGGGCCCAATTTTTTGAAAAAAGGGAGACTCCGCTTGGAGTAACCCTTGCTTGCTGTGTTTTTTAAAAGGAGCCAAGATGAACAGAGCTGGGATCAGGAAAGACTTTGCTACCTACCCTGGTGTCATCCTGGGGACGGTTAATTATGGCGTATTTTTGAATGTGCTTGATGCAAATCTAGCTGTGAAGTGTACAACTGGGGCACAACTGCTGCCACTGAATGGGTGGGTGTGTGTGGGGCCCAATTTTTTGAAAAAAGGGAGACTCCGCTTGGAGTAACCCTTGCTTGCTGTGTTTTTTAAAAGTAGCCAAGATGAACAGAGCTGGGATCAGGAAAGACTTTGCTACCTACCCTGGTGTCATCCTGGGGACGGTTAATGATGGCGTATTTTTGAATGTGCTTGATGCAAATCTAGCTGTGAAGTGTACAACTGGGGCACAACTGCTGCCACTGAAGGGGTGGGTGTGTGTGGGGCCCAATTTTTGGAAAAAAGGGAGACTCCGCTTGGAGTAACCCTTGCTTGCTGTGTTTTTTAAAAGGAGCCAAGATGAACAGAGCTGGGATCAGGAAAGACTTTGCTACCTACCCTGGTGTCATCCTGGGGACAGTTAATTATGGCGTATTTTTGAATGTGCTTGATGCAAATCTAGCTGTGAAGTGTACAACTGGGGCACAACTGCTGCCACTGAAGGGGTGGGTGTGTGTGGGGCCCAATTTTTGGAAAAAAGGAAGACTCCACTTGGAGTAACCCTTGCTTACATTGTTTTTAAAAGAATCCAAGATGAACAGAGCTGGGATCAGGAAAGACTTTGCTACCTACCCTGGTGTCATCCTGGGGACGGTTAATTATGGCGTATTTTTGAATGTGCTTGATGCAAATCTAGCTGTGAAGTGTACAACTGGGGCACAACTGCTGCCACTGAATGAGTGGGTGTGTGTGGGGCCCAATTTTTGGAAAAAAGGGAGACTCCGCTTGGAGTAACCCTTGCTTGCTGTGTTTTTTAAAAGGAGCCAAGATGAACAGAGCTGGGATCAGGAAAGACTTTGCTACCTACCCTGGTGTCATCCTGGGGACGGTTAATTATGGCGTATTTTTGAATGTGCTTGATGCAAATCTAGCTGTGAAGTGTACAACTGGGGCACAACTGCTGCCACTGAATGGGTGGGTGTGTGTGGGGCCCAAGTTTTTTGAAAAAAGGGAGACTCCGCTTGGAGTAACCCTTGCTTGCTGTGTTTTTTAAAAGGAGCCAAGATGAACAGAGCTGGGATCAGGAAAGACTTTGCTACCTACCCTGGTGTCATCCTGGGGACAGTTAATTATGGCGTATTTTTGAATGTGCTTGATGCAAATCTAGCTGTGAAGTGTACAACTGGGGCACAACTGCTGCCACTGAAGGGGTGGGTGTGTGTGGGGCCCAATTTTTGGAAAAAAGGAAGACTCCACTTGGAGTAACCCTTGCTTACATTGTTTTTAAAAGAATCCAAGATGAACAGAGCTGGGATCAGGAAAGACTTTGCTACCTACCCTGGTGTCATCCTGGGGACGGTTAATTATGGCGTATTTTTGAATGTGCTTGATGCAAATCTAGCTGTGAAGTGTACAACTGGGGCACAACTGCTGCCACTGAATGGGTGGGTGTGTGTGGGGCCCAATTTTTTGAAAAAAGGGAGACTCCGCTTGGAGTAACCCTTGCTTGCTGTGTTTTTTAAAAGGAGCCAAGATGAACAGAGCTGGGATCAGGAAAGACTTTGCTACCTACCCTGGTGTCATCCTGGGGACGGTTAATGATGGCGTATTTTTGAATGTGCTTGATGCAAATCTAGCTGTGAAGTGTACAACTGGGGCACAACTGCTGCCACTGAAGGGGTGGGTGTGTGTGGGGCCCAATTTTTGGAAAAAAGGGAGACTCCGCTTGGAGTAACCCTTGCTTGCTGTGTTTTTTAAAAGGAGCCAAGATGAACAGAGCTGGGATCAGGAAAGACTTTGCTACCTACCCTGGTGTCATCCTGGGGACAGTTAATTATGGCGTATTTTTGAATGTGCTTGATGCAAATCTAGCTGTGAAGTGTACAACTGGGGCACAACTGCTGCCACTGAAGGGGTGGGTGTGTGTGGGGCCCAATTTTTGGAAAAAAGGAAGACTCCACTTGGAGTAACCCTTGCTTACATTGTTTTTAAAAGAATCCAAGATGAACAGAGCTGGGATCAGGAAAGACTTTGCTACCTACCCTGGTGTCATCCTGGGGACGGTTAATTATGGCGTATTTTTGAATGTGCTTGATGCAAATCTAGCTGTGAAGTGTACAACTGGGGCACAACTGCTGCCACTGAATGAGTGGGTGTGTGTGGGGCCCAGTTTTTGGAAAAAAGGGAGACTCCGCTTGGAGTAACCCTTGCTTGCTGTGTTTTTTAAAAGGAGCCAAGATGAACAGAGCTGGGATCAGGAAAGACTTTGCTACCTACCCTGGTGTCATCCTGGGGACGGTTAATTATGGCGTATTTTTGAATGTGCTTGATGCAAATCTAGCTGTGAAGTGTACAACTGGGGCACAACTGCTGCCACTGAATGGGTGGGTGTGTGTGGGGCCCAAGTTTTTTGAAAAAAGGGAGACTCCGCTTGGAGTAACCCTTGCTTGCTGTGTTGTTTAAAAGGAGCCAAGATGAACAGAGCTAGGATCAGGAAAGACTTTGCTACCTACCCTGGTGTCATCCTGGGGACGGTTAATGATGGCGCTTTTTTGAATGTGCTTGATGCAAATCTAGCTGTGAAGTGTACAACTGGGGCACAACTGCTGCCACTGAAGGGGTGGGTGTGTGTGGGGCCCAATTTTTGGAAAAAAGGGAGACTCCGCTTGGAGTAACCCTTGCTTGCTGTGTTTTTTAAAAGGAGCCAAGATGAACAGAGCTGGGATCAGGAAAGACTTTGCTACCTACCCCGGTGTCATCCTGGGGACGGTTAATTATGGCGTATTTTTGAATGTGCTTGATGCAAATCTAGCTGTGAAGTGTACAACTGGGGCACAACTGCTGCCACTGAATGGGTGGGTGTGTGTGGGGCCCAATTTTTTGAAAAAAGGGAGACTCCGCTTGGAGTAACCCTTGCTTACATTGTTTTTAAAAGAAGCCAAGATGAAGAAGTCATGTTTCAGCAAAGACTTTGCTACCTACCCCGGTGTCATCCTGGGGACGGTTAAGAATAGCATATTTTTGAATGTGCTTGATGCAAACCTAGCTGTGAATTGTACAACTGGGGCACAAGTGGTGCCACTGAATGGGTGGGTGTGTGTGTGGCCCAATTTTTGGAAAAAAGGAAGACTCCGCTTGGAGTCACCTTGCGGTGTTTTACATGATTTTAGAAGGGCGTGCCATGCATATATCTGTGTCTCCTCCTCTTTTTCCTTGTCCTGCTCTTTTGTTTTCACATGAGTATATGTCCTTGTCACTTTCTCATGTGTTTGTGTTGTGTTGTGAGTTGTTTGTCACCTTTTGGACACCTTTGAGGGTGTTTTCTATGTGTTTTTAGGTGTTTGTGAATGCCTGCCATTGTTTCCTATGCGGTTCGAGTTCGGTTCGTCGAACGTTCGACGAACCGAACTCGAACGGGACCTCCGTTCGGCGAACCGACCTCGAGCCAAACCGGGACCGGTTCCCTCATCTCTACTCTTGATCCAGACCTTGACCCATGCGCCGATTAGTTTTTTCCCACGCTTCTGTCCTCTGATGAACCGCGGTCTGAGTTCATTGATCAGAAGTGTGCTCTTAGGTTTTCCTATGGTGCGAGTTAATCTCCCTAATCCACTCTCATTTCTTTTGCTCCCAGACTTCGGGTGATTGATAGACATACTCTGGTGGCGGCATGGGTTTATGTCGTGTTGTCAGTATATACATTAAGTCAAATAGACTCAGAGTATGGAGAGTTCTTTACCCTTCCCTGACCCTGAGTTAACACACATTTATTCCACATATGCCAACATGTGGTGCATGCGGTTATATATAAAATTGTAATTGTATGCAATTGGAGGGATTTTTTCACAATTTTGTTTTACTTAGGAAGTTTTGTTGTATGTACATATATTTGTATTATTTGCTGTATTCACCACTTTTTTTGAGTGACTGCATTTGATCAATCCTTTGATGAATTGCACTTGTTGATTTTTTTGCATCCTTGGAAAGGTTATATAGTACGTCACTTTTGACAACGTGGCACCCTTTCCCGCCTATTTTTTTCTTTTGAGGGATGGTCTGATGACGTCATTGTGATTATATATTGTATGTATCGTCCTACTGGGACAGATTTGATGTTATTTCTATTCCTGGTGGTCCTGATGAAGGGGGCAGATGCTCCGGAAACGCGTCGACCTGTATGACAATAAAGTGACATTGATCTGAACATCTGCATAAGTGATCCATTGGCGCGGCATTTGAACACCTTTCTCCTTCGCTTTCTGTTATCTGCTGTTATGGTGGCTGCAGCCGAGGATCGACATTACATGCGTTTATAGTGGTTGTGACTCTCACAACTAGAGATGAGCGAACCGGTCGCGGTTCGGCTCGAGGTCGGTTCGCCGAACGGGGGTCCCGTTCGAGTTCGGTTCGTCGAACGTTCGACGAACCGAACTAGAACCAATATGCTAGAATGGGAGGCAATCACAAACACATAAAAATGCATGATAAATGTACACAAACAGTTAATAAACATTGCCATAACACTTACCGGTCCCCGCGATCCCTCCTGCACTCTGTCTCCTGCCGCTATTCCATCCGATGATCGCTGAATCCTCCCGGTGACCGGCACTGCCAGCAGAGAAGCAGGACCTATCGTGACGTCAAAATAGCCATGTGACCAGTCACGTGGCTATTATCTCATTGGCTACAGACTGGTCACATGACTATGACACGTCATGTAGGACCTGCAAGTGCATCTCTCCGGTGCACGGTGCACATTTGTGTATCGCCGTGTACCAGCGATATGCTCTAGCACAACGTCGACTCCCCATTCCGTTAGGGACCGGCTGACACAGCCGGTCATTAACGGAGATCACCGTTGCCATAGCAACGCAGTTAGCGGTGACGCCACCGCTAACCGCGGCTCCGGGAGCACCGTTGCTATGGTAACGCGTCTGTCAGCGTTACCGCTGTTACCGCTAGCAGCACTGATCACTCACGGAGTGAAGGCTGCACGCTGCTTCCCGATTGTAGTGAGGATTGTAGTGAGGATGAGGTGCCCCAGCCCATGATGGGCTGGTGCACCTCATCCTCACTACAATCGTCACTACTACTACACTAGTGAGGATTGTAGTGAGGATGAGATGCCCCAGCCCATGATGGGCTGGTGCACCTCATCCTCACTACAATCGACACTACTACTACACTAGTGAGGATTGTAGTGAGGATGAGGTGCCCCAGCCCATGAAGGGCTGGTGCATCTCATCCTCACTACAATCGTCACTACTACTACACTAGTGAGGATTGTAGTGAGGATGAGGTGCCCCAGCCCATCAAGTAATGGGCCGGGGCACCTCATCCTCACTACAATCCTCAATACAATCCTGAAGTGCAGTTTCTTCAAATTCATTTAAAGGCACTTGGAACGCTGAAATTGCTGCTTATAATTTAAGCCTCTATTAAAAACCTCTTATCAGCGCTGGTTTATTGGGGATTTATTGGGCTGACAGGGGGTAATAAAGATGGAGTCTCTAATGTGTCTGTGTATTTATTTCTATTAAAGTATTTTTTCTCTGTGTGGTGTCTTTTTTTTAACCCTTTATTGGAGATTCTTAATGGCCGGGTCAAACGTTCCTGACATTAAGAATCTCTGGCTTAATACTGGCTAGTAAAACAAAGCCAGTATTAACTCATGATTACCCAACAAGCCACCCGGCTCCAGGGCTGTTGGAAGAGTTGGATACAGCGCCAGATGATGGCGCTTCTATGAAAGCGCCATTTTCTGGGACGGCTGCGGACTGCAATTCGCAGCAGAGGCGCCCAGAAACCTCGGGCTAACCTGTGCTGCGGATTCCAATCCCCAGCTGCCTAGTTGTACCCGGCTGGACACAAAAATGGGGCGAAGCTTACGTCGTTTTTTTTTTAATTATTTCATGAAATAATTAAAAAAAACGGGCTTCCCTATATTTTTGGTTCCCAGCCGGGTGCAAATAGGCAACTGGGGGTTGGAGGCAGCCCGTAGCTGCCTGCTGTACCTGGCTAGCATACAAAAATATGGCGAAGCCCACGTCATTTTTTTGGTGGGCAAAAAACTTCTGCATACAGTCCTGGATGGAGTATGCTGAGCCTTGTAGTTCTGCAGCTGCTGTCTGCTCTTCTCCATACAGACAGACAGCAGCTGCAGAACTACAAGGCTCAGCATACTCCATCCAGGACTGTATGCAGAAGTTTTTTGCCCCCTGAAAAGATTATGTGGGCTTCGCCATATTTTTGTATGCTAGCCGGGTACAGCAGGCAGGTACGGCTGCCCCCAACCCCCAGTTGCCTATTTGTACCCGGCTGGAGACCAAAATTAAAGGGAAGCCCTTTTTTTATTATTTCATGAATTTCATGAAATAATTAGAAAACAAATGACGTAGGCTTCGCCCAATTTTTGTGTCCAGCCAGGTACAACTAGGCAGCTGGGGATTGGAATCCGCAGCACAGGTTGGCCTGAGCTTTCTGGGCCCCACTGCTGAGAATTGCAGTCTGCAGCCGCCTCAGAAAATGGCATTTTCATAGAAGCGCCATCTTCTGGCGCTGTATCCAACTCTTCCAGCACCTGCCTGCTATACCTGGCTAGCATACAAAAATATGGCGAAGCTCACGTCCTTTTTTTGTAGTTTTTTGGCAAAAAAAATAAAAAATTCTTCCTTGGATTTTCCATTGCCAGTGAAGGTAACACCAAGCAGTGGGGGTTAGCAGCCAGTAGCTGCTTGGATTACCCTTAGCTAGCAATACAAAAAATGCAGCGGGAGCCCATATATATTTTTTTTAATTATTTATTTAAATAACTAAAAATAAAATGGGCTTCCCTGTATTTTGATTGCTGGACATCACAGTGCTGTAAAAATAAATCTTTAAAAAAATGACGTAGCGCTCCGTGGTATTTTTGATTCTCAGCGCAGATAAAGCAGACAGCTATGGGTTGCCACCCCCATCTGCCTGCTGTTATCTTGGTTGGCAATCAAAATACAGGGAAGCCCATTAATTTTTTCTATTTAAAAAATAGTTAAAAAAAAAATGACGTTGGGTCCCCCCATTTTTGATAGCCAGCTAGGGTAAAGCAGACGGCTGTAGCCTGAAAACCACAGCTGGCAGCTTTACCGTGGTTGGGGATCCAATGTGGAGGTCCCCTCAAGCTCTTTTTTATATATATTTTATAAATATTAATAATTACACAATAAAAGTAGGGTCCCCCCCAAATTGGATCACCAGCTAAGGTAAAGCGGACAGCTGTGGTCTGGTATTCTCAGGGTGGGAAGGTCCATAGTTATTGGGCCTTCACAGCCAAAAATAGCAGGCCGCAGGCACCCCAGACGTGGCGAATCCACTAGATGCGCCAATCCTGGCGCTTCACCCCAGCTCATACCGTGCCCTGGTGCAGTGGCAAACGGGGTAATAAATCGGGTTGATACTAGCTGTAAAGTCACCTGAGATCAAGCCCAGCAGTTTGTGATGTCATGGCGTCTATTAGATACCCAACATCATAAACTGTCAGTACTAACAAAAAAAAATAATCGACAAAAGAAATTTATTTGAAAAAACAGTCCTCAAAACATTTCCTCTTTCACCAATTTATTGTAAGAAAAAAAATAAAGGGGTCCCACGATGACTCTGGACCATCTAGAATATGGGGGGGAGACACTCAGGGAACGTATCCCCCATTTTCTAGGAGTGCGGACCCTTCATGTGAGGAGTCTGGGTGCAATGAATCTGCACTCACTCTTCTCGGGTCCACAGCAGCAGAGTCCATGTCGTAATGGTTGCTACCAAAGCTGCAATGCCCTGCTCCTGAGGTAAGGGCATGCCTAATCAGGAGAACTACTGTAGAGGAAGCTCTGCTCACTGGTATATAGGTGCTCAGAGGTAATAATAGATAAAATTAGTGAGTAACCTCGGCACTCTAAATCTCCCAGACTAAGTCAGTAAGTCACAACGGATAGTAATGCAAAATCACTCTTTATTGGTCCGTATTAAGAAAAAAAAAATTTCATAAGCATATATGTTTTTGTCCAAAACAAGTTACAAATGACGTTTCGGCCTGAGCCTTCGTCAGATTGGACTTATCTGCATGTAATCATGAAAAATGACAATAATCAGTATCACATAAGAGTGAGAGAACAATAACATAAACTCGAACAATGTAGAGGTACAATTGGGATGCAGCAAAAAAATTGCAACACAGCAAGAAATGAAACACATGATACAAATGTCATAACACAGTACAAGGACAATATAGTAATGACAAATATGGGGTCAGAGTAGGCTTAGACAGCTCTGGTATGAAAGAGATGTCAATCATAAAGTAACATGTGCAGTAGGTGTAGAGCTACACTATGCATGGCAGAGCTAATGGGTAGACCGACCATAGAAAAAGAACGGAGAAAAAGTGGAGAAAAAGTGGATTAAAAATGTAGAAAAAGTGGAGAAAAAGTGGAGAAAAAGTGGAGAAAAAGTGGAGAAGTGGAGAAGAAGTGGAGAAGTGGAGAAAAAGTGGAGAAAAAAGTGGAGAAAAAAGTGGAGAAAAAGTGGAGAAAAAGTGGAGAAAAAGTGGAGAAAAAATGTAGAAAAAAATGTAGAAAAAGTTGAGAAAAAGTGGAGAAAAAGTGGAGAAGAAGTGGAGAAAAAGTGGAGAAAAAGTGGAGAAAAAGTGGAGAAAAAGTGGAGAAAAAGTGGAGAAAAAATGTAGAAAAAGTGGAGGAAAAAATGGAGAAAAAGTGGAGAAAAGGTGGAGAAAAAGTGGAGAAAAAGTGGAGAAAAAGTAGAGAAAAAGTGGAGAAAAAATGTAGAAAAAGTGGAGAAAAAGTGGAGAAAAAGTGGAGAAGAAGTGGAGAAGTGGAGAAGAAGTGGAGAAGTGGAGAAAAAGTGGAGAAAAAAGTGGAGAAAAAAGTGGAGAAAAAGTGGAGAAAAAGTGGAGAAAAAGTGGAGAAAAAATGGAGAAAAAAATGTAGAAAAAGTGGAGAAAAAGTGAAGAAAAAGTGGAGAAAAAGTGGAGAAGAAGTGGAGAAGTGGAGAAGAAGTGGAGAAGTGGAGAAAAAGTGGAGAAAAAAGTGGAGAAAAAAAGTGGAGAAAAAGTGGAGAAAAAGTGGAGAAAAAGTGGAGAAAAAATGGAGAAAAAAATGTAGAAAAAGTTGAGAAAAAGTGGAGAAAAAGTGGAGAAGAAGTGGAGAAAAAGTGGAGAAAAAGTGGAGAAAAAGTGGAGAAAAAGTGGAGAAAAAATGTAGAAAAAGTGGAGGAAAAAATGGAGAAAAAGTGGAGAAAAGGTGGAGAAAAAGTGGAGAAAAAGTGGAGAAAAAGTGGAGAAAAAGTGGAGAAAAAATGTAGAAAAAGTGGAGAAAAAATGGAGAAAAAGTGGAGAAAAAAATGGAGAAAAAGTGGAGAAAAAAGTGGAGAAAAAAGTGGAGAAAAAATGGAGAAAAAAGTGGAGAAAAAGTGGAGAAAAAGTGGAGAAAAAGTGGAGAAAAAATGGAGAAAAAAATGGAGAAAAAGTGGAGAAAAAGTGGAGAAAAAATGGAGAAAAAAAT
Source organism: Anomaloglossus baeobatrachus (assembly GCF_048569485.1). NCBI lineage: Eukaryota > Metazoa > Chordata > Amphibia > Anura > Aromobatidae > Anomaloglossus > Anomaloglossus baeobatrachus. The sequence continues at coordinate 146,069,429 of NC_134361.1, read as the reverse complement.
GGAGAAAAAGTGGAGAAAAAATGGAGATAAAAATGGAGAAAAAGTGGAGAAAAAGTGGAGAAAAATGGAGGAAAAAATGGAGAAAAAGTGGAGAAAAAGTGGAGAAAAATGGAGAAAAAGTGGAGAAAAAGTGGAGAAAAAAGTGGAGAAAAAGTGGAGAAAAAGTGGAGAAAAAAGTGGAGAAAAAAGTGGAGAAAAAGTGGAGAAAAAGTGGAGAAAAAGTGGAGAAAAGGTGGAGAAAAAGTGGAGAAAAAGTGGAGAAAAAATGGAGAAAAAATGGAGAAAAAATGGAGAAAAAATGTAGAAAACAATGGAGAAAAAATGTAGAAAAAGTGGAGAAAAAAATGGAGAAAAAGTGGAGAAAAAGTGGAGAAAAAGTGGAGAAAAAATGTAGAAAAAGTGGAGAAAAAATGTAGAAAAAGTGGAGGAAAAAATGTGGAAAAAGTGGAGAAAAGGTGGAGAAAAAGTGGAGAAAAAGTGGAGAAAAAGTGGAGAAAAAGTGGAGAAAAAATGTAGAAAAAGTGGAGAAAATATGGAGAAAAAGTGGAGAAAAAAATGGAGAAAAAGTGGAGAAAAAAGTGGAGAAAAAAGTGGAGAAAAAATGGAGAAAAAAGTGGAGAAAAAGTGGAGAAAAAGTGGAGAAAAAGTGGAGAAAAAGTGGAGAAAAAATGGAGAAAAAAATGGAGAAAAAGTGGAGAAAAAGTGGAGAAAAAATGGAGAAAAAAATGGAGAAAAAGTGGAGAAAAAATGGAGATAAAAATGGAGAAAAAGTGGAGAAAAAGTGGAGAAAATGGAGGAAAAAATGGAGAAAAAGTGGAGAAAAATGGAGAAAAAGTGGAGAAAAAGTGGAGAAAAAAGTGGAGAAAAAGTGGAGAAAAAGTGGAGAAAAAGTGGAGAAAAAAGTGGAGAAAAAAGTGAAGAAAAAGTGGAGAAAGAGTGGAGAAAAAGTGGAGAAAAAGTGGAGAAAAGGTGGAGAAAAAGTGGAGAAAAAATGGAGAAAAAATGGAGAAAAAATGGAGAAAAAAATGGAGAAAAAATGTAGAAAAAGTGGAGAAAAAAATGGAGAAAAAGTGGAGAAAAAGTGGAGAAAAAAGTGGAGAAAAAGTGGAGAAAAAGTGGAGAAAAAATGGAGAAAAAGTGGAGAAAAAGTGGAGAAAAAGTGGAGAAAAAATGGATAAAAAGTGGATAAAAGTGGAGAAAAAGTGGAGAAAAAACGGAGAAAAAGTGGAGAAAAAGTGGAGAAAAAGTGGAGAAAAAAATGGAGAAAAAAATGGAGAAAAAGTGGAGAAAAAGTGGAGAAAAAATGTAGAAAAAGTGGAGAAAAAGTGTAGAAAAAATGGAGAAAAAGTGGAGCACCCTTTGGTGCCTTTCATGGGGCACTAATGGGTGCTTAGCTTTGTATTTAGCCAAAAAAATGAAAAAAAAAAAATGACGTAGGGTTCCCCCTATTTTTGTAGCCAGCTAGGGTAAAGCAGACGGCTGCAGCCTGCAGACCACAGCTGGCAACCTCACCTTGGCTGGTAATCCAAAACTGAGGGCACCCCACGCTGTTATTTTAAATTAAATAAATAATTAAAAAAAAAAAAAACACGTAGGGGTCCCCCCAAAATTGGATCACCAGCCAAGGTAAAGCAGACAGCTGGGGTCTGATATTCTCAGACTAAGGAGGTCCATGGTTATTGGACTCTCCCCAGCCTAAAAATAGCAGGCCGCAGCCGCCCCAGAAGTGGCGCATCCATTAGATGCGCCAATCCTGGTGCTTCGCCCCAGCTCATCCCGCGCCCTGGTGCGGTGGCAAACGGGGTAATATATGGGGTTAATACCAGATGTGTAATGTCACCTGGCATCAAGCCCTGGGGTTGGTGAGGTCAGGCGTCTATCAGATACCCGACATCACCAACCCAGTCAGTAATAAAAAAAAATAGACGACAAACACATTTTTATTTGAAAAAACACTCCCCAAAACATTCCCTCTTTAACCAATTTATTAGAAAGAAAAACAAATCCAGGTCTGGTGTAATCCAAGGGGTTGCCATGACGATCCACACTGTCCCAGTCAATGAAGAGCAGGATGTTCCCCATTGGCTGGGAGAGCAGTGCAGTGACCTGAGCTAACATCAATGGGTCAGCCCAGGTCACTGCAGGGCATGACAAGTGCTGCTGTCAGCGAGGTACATTACCTGCGCTGATCTCCAGCACACTGACAGCCCCTGTCACTGAGTTCAATGACCGGCGCCTTCACACTAAGTATCGTGAGAGGCCCGTGACGTCACCGCTAGTCAGTCTCGGGTCGGAAGCGAGAGGTGATGTGACAAGCGGCGGCCATGGAGGACAGTGACAGCGCTGAGGTCGGGATGGCGGGACTTCATCACCGCAGGTAAGCCGAGCGGGACCATGTGTGTGTGTGTGTGTGTGTGTGTGTGTGTGTGTGTATGTATGTATGTGTACATGCCGCGGGCAGGAGGGGGCGGAGCGAGCTGAGCGGGGAAGTGTGGGCTTCCTGCACGTAACTAGGATAAACATCGGGTTACCAACCAAAGTGCTTTGGTTGGATACCCGATGTTTATCTTGGTTACCAGCTTCTGGCAGGCTGCCAGCGATGGCTCCTGCACACTGTAGCTGTAAAAAGCCCTGCTTTTTGCTGCTAGAACCGTTCTCGAACGTATCTAGAACTATCAAGCTTTTGCAAAAAGCTCGAGTTCTAGTTCGATCTCGAACAGCCCCCAAAATCACTCGAGCCTAGAACTGGAGAACCGCGAACCGCGAACCGCGCTCAACTCTACTCACAACTGCAATTGGTGAGTATATTGACTCCCCCCTCCCTACCCCACACCACACATATTGGGGTAAGACCCTATTTGCGCTTTTTTTCCACAGTCTTTCTCCGTAGATTCTAATTACAGACATATGTAATTTATACAGACACATATACATTATATATACAGTTAAATATACTTTATATATAAAGACACATAAACGTTGCATATACAGACACATACACATGATATATACAGATACATATACATTATAAATACAGACACATACATTATATATAAACACATATACATTATATATACAGACATATACATATATACACAGACACATTTAAATTATATATACAGTATAGACACATATATTATATATTCAGAGACATGCATATTATATGTTGAGATTCATATATATTTACAGACATACATTACATATACACATGCCCACACAATATATACACACAGTAAACAAATATATACATCGCTCGCACACACCTCGCATGTTACACATTAGCACATAACAGGAATATACACACATTATTTATAGAAATACTTACATACACACACTACATATATAAATAACATTGTTCCCTTTCCCTCTATCCCATCGGAGTTTGATGTTGATTGGCCGGAACAGGCTATTAACTGACCCCCGATCGATGAATACTGATGATCGGAGGCGGTATCACATTGTAAAATTGTGTACAGTACTACACCTGTAATACTATACCACTACACCCCTATATACTACACCATTACACCCCCATATACTACATCTGTAATATACTACACCCCCATATACTACACCTGTAATATTATACACTACACCCCCATATACTACACCTGTAACATACTACACCCCCATATACTAAACTTGGAATATACTACATCACTACACCCCCCAATATACTACACCTGTAATAAAAAACTACATCAATACACCCCCATATACTACATCTGTAATATACTACATCAATACACCCCCATATACTACACCTTTAATACACTACACCCCCATATACTAAACTTGTAATATACTACATCACTACAATCCCATATACTACACCTGTAATAAACTACATCACCACACCCCATATACTACACTTGTAATATACTACATCACTACACCCCCATATATTACACCCCGATATACTACACCTGTAATATACTACACCCCCATATACTACACTTGTAATATACTACAGCACTACACCCCCTAATATACTACACCTGTAATAAAAAACTACATCACTACACCCTCATATTCTACACCTGTAATATACTACATCACTACACCCTCATATACTACACCCCATATACTACACCTGTAATAAACTACACTCCCATATACACACAATTAGAATCAGGAGTCAAGATATAAAAGATAAATCTTTATTAAGACAAAATTAAACAAAACAAGGGGGTGTAATAACAGGACAGTGCACAAGGTGGCGTACGAAAAAAGGTGGAGAGAATGTGTCCGGTTCAGAAAATAGTAGTAGGTTACAAAGAGCCTAGATGAATAACACCTAATCCACAGAAGCATCGGACAGTGATACAAGACCCTGTGGCAGGTGCAGAGCACCAAAAATGGCATGTATAAAGGACATATAAATATAACCGGAGATCAACTTACTCACCGCTAGAACGGCGCCAGGTCCCCGCCTACGCACGTTTCGGCGCTAGCCTTCGTGACGCCCCCATGACGAAGGCTAGCGCTGAAACGTGCGTAGGCGGGACCTGGCGCCATTCTAGCAGTGAGTAAGTTGATCTCCGGTTATATTTATATGTCCTTTATACATGCCATTTTTGGTGCTTTGGTGTTATTCATCTAGGCTCTTTGTAACCTACTACTATTTTCTGAACCGGACACATTCTCTCCACCGTTTTTGGTACGCCACCTTGTGCACTGTCCTGTTATTACACCCCCTTGTTTTGTTTAATTTTGTCTTAATAAAGATTTATCTTTTATATCTTGACTCCTGATTCTAATTGTGTGTGAATTGGTGGTAGTCTATATCTAGAATCAGTTCTATATCTACTGTAATTATATTATGGGGTGGTGGTACTATTTCTCATTGTGAGGGACCACTTAAATTACCTCCTCTGCTTTTGATATATGAATTTTGGCTGAATTTTGTTGTGTTACACTCCCATATACTAAACTTGTAATATACTACATCACTACACCCTCTTATACTACACCTATAATAAACTACATCACTACACCCCCATATACTACACCCCCATACACCCCCATATACTACACCTGCAATATACTACACCCCAATATACTAAACTTGTAATATACTACATCACTACACCCTCTTATACTACACCTGTAATAAACTACATCACTACACCCCCATATATTACACCTGTAATATACTACACCCCCATATACTAAACTTGCAATATACTACACCCCAATATACTAAACTTGTAATATACTACATCACTACTAGAGTTGAGCGCGGTTCGTGGTTCGAGGTTCTCCAGTTCTAAGCTCGAGTGATTTTTGGGGCTGTTCGAGATCGAACTAGAACTCGAGCTTTTTGCAAAAGCTCGATAGTTCTAGATACGTTCGAGAACGGTTCTAGCAGCAAAAAGCAGGGCTTTTTACAGCTACAGTGTGCAGGAGCCATCGCTGGCAGCCTGCCACAAGCTGGTAACCAAGATAAACATCGGGTATCCAAGCAAAGCGCTTTGGTTAGTAACCCGATGTTTATCTTAGTTACGTGCAGGAAGCCCACACTTCCCCGCTCAGCTCACTCCGCCCCCTCCTGCCCGCAGCATGTACACATACATACACACACACACACACACACACACACACATCCCCCCCCCCCCCCGCTCGGCTTACCTGCGGTGATGAAGTCCCGCCATCCCGACCTCAGCGCTGTCACTGTCCTCCATGGCCGCCGCTTGTCACATCACCTCTCGCTTCCGACCCGAGACGTCACGGACCTCTCGCGATACTTGATGTGAAGGCGCCGGTCATTGACCTCAGTGACAGGGGCTGTCAGCAGTGCTGGAGATCAGCGCAGGTAATGTACCTCGCTGACAGCAGCACTTGTCATGCCCTGCAGTGACCTGGGCTGACCCATTGATGTTAGCTCAGGTCACTGCATTGCTCTCCCAGTCAATGGGGAACATCCTGCTCTTCATTGACTGGGACAGTGTGGATCGTCATGGCAACCCCTTGGATTACACCAGACCTGGATTTGTTTTTCATTCTAATAAATTGGTTAAAGAGGGAATGTATTGGGGAGTGTTTTTTCAAATAAAAATGTGTTTGTCGTCTATTTTTTTTTTATTACTGACTGGGTTGGTGATGTCGGGTATCTGATAGACGCCTGACCTCACCAACCCCAGGGCTTGATGCCAGGTGACATTACACATCTGGTATTAACCCCATATATTACCCCGTTTGCCACCGCACCAGGGCGCGGGATGAGCTGGGGCGAAGCACCAGGATTGGCGCATCTAATGGATGCGCCACTTCTGGGGCGGCTGCGGCCTGCTATTTTTAGGCTGGGGAGAGTTCAATAACCATGGACCTCCCTAGTCTGAGAATATCAGGCCCCAGCTGTCTGCTTTACCTTGGCTGGTAATCCAATTTTGGGGGACCCCTACGTGTTTTTTTTTTTAATTATTTATTTAATTTAAAATAACAGCGTGGGGTGCCCTCAGTTTTGGATTACCAGACAAGGTGAGGTTGCCAGCTGTGGTCTGCAGGCTGCAGCTGTCTGCTTTACCCTAGCTGGCTACAAAACTAGGGGTAACCCTACGTCATTTTTTTTTTCATTTTTTTGGCTAAATACAAAGCTAAACACCCCCTAGTGCCACATGAAAGGCACCAAAGGGTGCTCCACTTTTTCTCCATTTTTTCTCCACTTTTTCTCCATTTTTTCTCCACTTTTTCTCCATTTTTTTCTCCACTTTTTCTCCACTTTTTCTCCACTTTTTCTCCACTTTTTCTCCATTTTTTTCTCCACTTTTTCTCCACTTTTTCTCCACTTTTTCTCCATTTTTTTCTCCACCTTTTCTCCACTTTTTCTCCACTTTTTCTCCACTTTTTCTCCATTTTTTCTCCACTTTTTCTCCACTTTTTCTCCACTTTTTCTCCATTTTTTTCTCAACTTTTTCTCCACTTTTTCTCCACTTTTTCTCCATTTTTTTCTCCACCTTTTCTCCACTTTTTCTCCACTTTTTCTCCACTTTTTCTCCACTTTTTTCTCCACTTTTTCTCCACTTTTTCTCCCCACTTTTCTCCATTTTTTTCTCCACTTTTTCTCCACTTTTCTCTCCACTTTTTCTCCACTTTTTCTCCACTTTTTTCTCCACTTTTTCTCCACTTTTTCTCCACTTTTTCTCCATTTTTTTCTCCACTTTTTCTCCACTTTTTCTCCACTTTTTCTCCATTTTTTTCTCCACTTTTTCTCCACTTTTTCTCCACTTTTTCTCCATTTTTTTCTCCCACTTATTCTCCACTTTTTCTCCATTTTTTTCCACTTTTTTTCCACTTTTTCTCCACTTTTTCTCCACCTTTTCTCCACTTTTTCTCCACTTTTTCTCCACTTTTTCTCCACTTTTTCTCCATTTTTTTCTCCACTTTTTCTCCACTTTTTCTCCACTTTTTCTCCATTTTTTTCTCCACTTATTCTCCACTTTTTCTCCATTTTTTTTCCACTTTTTTTCCACTTTTTTTCCACTTTTTCTCCACTTTTTCTCCACCTTTCTCCAACCTTCTCCACTTTTCTCCACTTCCAATTTTCTCCACTTTCTCCACTTTTTTCTCCATTTCTTTTCCACTTTTTCCACTTTTCTCCACTTTTTCTCCACATTTTCTCCACTTTTCTCCACTTTTCTCCACTTTTTCTCCACTTTTTCTCCACCTTTTCTCCACTTTTTCTCCACTTTTTCTCCACTTTTCTCCACCTTTTCTCCCACTTAACTCAATTCTCCACTTTTGCTCCATTTTTTCTCCACTTTTTCTTCACTTTTCTCCACTTTTTCTCCATTTTTTCTCCACTTTTTCTCCACTTTTTCTCCACAATTTCTCCATTTTTTTCTCCACTTATTCTCCACTTTTTCTCCATTTTTTCCACTTTTTTTCCACTTTTTTCCCACTTTTTCTCCACTTTTTCTCCACCTTTTCTCCACCTTTTCTCCACTTTTTCTCCACTTTTTCTCCACTTTTTCTCCACTTTTTCTCCACTTTTCTCCACTTTTTTCTCCACTTTTTCTCCACTTTTTCTCCACTTTTTCTCCAATTTTTTCTCCACTTTTTCTCCACTTTTTCTCCACTTTTTCTCCATTTTTTTCTCCACTTTTCTCTCCACTTTTTCTCCACTTTTTCTCCATTTTTTTCTCCACTTATTCTCCACTTTTTCTCCATTTTTTTCCACTTTTTTTCCACTTTTTCTCCACTTTTTCTCCACCTTTTCTCCACTTTTTCTCCACTTTTTCTCCACTTTTTCTCCACTTTTTCTCCATTTTTTTCTCCACTTTTTCTCCACTTTTTCTCCACTTTTTCTCCATTTTTTCTCCACTTATTCTCCACTTTTCTCCATTTTTTTTCCCACTTTTTTCCACTCTTTTTCCACTTTTTCTCCACTTTTTCTCCACCTTTTCTCCACCTTTTCTCCACTTTTTCTCCACTTTTTCTCCACTTTTTCTCCACTTTTTCTCCATTTCTTTTCCACTTTTTTTCCACTTTCTCCACTTTTTCTCCACCTTTTCTCACCTTTTCTCCACTTTTTCTCCACATTTTCTCCACTTTTTCTCCACCTTTTCTCCACTTTTTCTCCACTTTTTCTCCACTTTTCTCCACCTTTTCTCCACTTTTTCTCCACTTTTTCTCCACTTTTGCTCCATTTTTTCTCCACTTTTTCTCACTTTTTCTCCCTTTTTCTCCATTTTTTTCTCCACTTTTTCTCCACTTTTTCTCCACTTTTTCTCCACTTTTTTCTCCACTTATTCTCCACTTTTCTCCATTTTTTCCACTTTTTTTCCACTTTTTTCACACTTTTCTCCACTTTTTCTCCACCTTTTCTCCACCTTCTCCACTTTTCTCCACTTTTTCTCCACTTTTCTCCACTTTTCTCCATTTTTTTCCACTTTTTTCCACTTCTCCACTTTTTCTCCACCTTTTCTCCACCTTTTCTCCACTTTTTCTCCACTTTTTCTCCACTTTTTCTCCACTTTTTTCTCCACCTTTTCTCCACTTTTTCTCCACTTTTTTCTCCACCTTTTCTCCACTTTTTCTCCACTTTTTCTCCACTTTTTCTCCACTTTTTCTCCACTTTTCTTCCCTTTTTCTCCACTTTTTCTCCACTTTTTCTCACTTTTTCTCCATTTTTTTCTCCACTTTATCTCCACTTTTTCTCCATTTTTTCTCCACTTTTTTCTCCACTTTTTCTCCACTTTTTCTCCACTTTTTCTCCACTTTTTCTCCACCTTTTCTCCACTTTTTTCTCCACTTTTTCTCCACTTTTTCTCCATTTTTTTCTCCACTTTTTCTCCACTTTTTCTCCACTTTTTCTCCACTTTTCTCCACTTTTTCTCCACTTTTCTCCCTTTTCTCCACTTTTTCTCCACCTTTTCTCCACTTTTTCTCCACTTTTTCTTCCACTTTTTCTCCACTTTTCTCCATTTTTCTCCACTTTTTCTCCACTTTTTCTCCACTTTTTCTCCATTTTTTCTCCACTTTTTCTCCACTTTTTCTCCACTTTTTCTCCACTTTTTTCTCCACTTTTTCTCCACTTTTTCTCCACTTTTTTCTCCACTTTTTCTCCACTTTTCTCCTTTTTTTCTCCACTTTTTCTCCACTTTTCTCCACTTTTTCTCCATTTTTTTCTCCACTTTTTCTCCACTTTTTCTCCACTTTTTCTCCACTTTTTCTCCATTTTCTCTTTTCTCCACTTTTTCTCCACTTTTCTCCACTTTTTCTCCATTTTCTCCCTTTTCTCCACTTTTTCTCCACTTTTTCTCCACTTTTTCTCCACTTTTTCTCCACTTTTTCTCACTTTTTTCTCCACTTTTTCTCCACTTTTTCTCCACTTTTTCTCCATTTTCTTTCTCCACTTTTTCTCCACTTTTTCTCCATTTTTTCTCCACTTTTTCTCCACTTTTTTCTCCACTTTTTCTCCACTTTTTCTCCACTTTTTCTCCACTTTTTCTCCATTTTTTCTCCACTTTTTCTCCACTTTTTCTCCATTTTTTCTCCACTTTTTCTCCACTTTTTCTCCATTTTTTCTTTCTCCACTTTTTCTCCATTTTTCTCCACTTTTTCTCCATTTTTTCTCCCACTTTTTTCTCCACTTTTTCTCCACTTTTTCTCCATTTTTTTCTCCACTTTATTCTCCACTTTTTCTCCATTTTTTCTCCACTTTTTCTCCATTTTTTCCACTTTTCTCCACTTTTTCTCCACTTTTTCTCCATTTTTTTCTCCACTTTTTCTCCACTTTTTCTCCCCATTTTTCTCCACTTTTTCTCCACTTTTTTTCTCACTTTTTCTTCTCCACTTTTTCTCCACTTTTTTTCTCCACTTTTTCTCCACTTTTTCTCACATTTTTTTCTCCACTTTTTCTCCATCTTTTTCTCCATTTTTTTTCTCCACTTTTTTCTCCACTTTATTCTCCACTTTTTCTCCACTTTTTCTCCATTTTTTCTCCACTTTCCTCTCCATTTTTTTCTCACTTTTTCTCCACTTTTTCCTCCATTTTTTTCTCCACTTTTCCATTTATTCTCCACTTTTTCTCCACTTTTTCTCCATTTTTTTCTCCACTTTTTCTCCATTTATTCTCCACTTTTTCTCCATTTCTTTCTCCACTTTTTCTCCACTTTTTCTCCACTTTTTCTCTACTTTTTCTCCATTTTTTTCTCCACTTTTTCTCCACTTTTTCTCCATTTATTCTCCACTTTTTCTCCACTTTTTCTCCATTTTTTTCTCCACTTTTTCTCCACTTTTTCTCCACTTTTTCTCCATTTATTCTCCATTTATTCTCCACTTTTTCTCCACTTTTTCTCCACTTTTTCTCCATTTTTTTCTCCACTTTTTCTCCATTCTCCACTTTTTCTCCATTTTTTTCTTCACTTTTTCTCCACTTTTTCTCCACTTTTTCTCCGCTTATTCTCCATTTTTTTCTCCACTTTTTCTCCACTTTTTCTCCACTTTTTCTCCATTTATTCTCCACTTTTTCTCCACTTTTTCTCCATTTTTTTCTCCACTTTTTCTCCACTTTTTCTCCATTTTTTCTCCACTTTTTCTCCACTTTTTCTCCATTTTTTCTCCACTTTTTCTCCACTTTTTCTCCGTTCTTTTTCTATGGTCGGTCTACCCATTAGCTCTGCCATGCATACTGTAGCTCTACACCTACTGCACATGTTACTTTATGATTGACATCTCTTTTGTACCAGAGCTGTCTAAGCCTACTCTGACCCCATATTTGTCATTACTATATTGTCCTTGTACTGTATTATGACATTTGTATCATGTGTTTCATTTCTTGCTGTGTTGCAATTTTTTTGCTGCATCCCAATTGTACCTCTACATTGTTCGAGTTTATGTTATTGTTCTCTCACTCTTATGTGATACTGATTATTGTCATTTTTCATGATTACATGCAGATAAGTCCAATCTGATGAAGGCTCAGGCCGAAACGTCATTTGTAACTTGTTTTGGACAAAAACATATATGCTTATGAAAAAAAAATTTTCTTAATACGGACCAATAAAGAGTGATTTTGCATTACTATCCATTGTGACTTACTGACTTAGTCTGGGAGATATAGAGTGCCGAGGTTACTCACTAATTTTATCTATTATTACCTCTGAGCACCTATATACCAGTGAGCAGAGCTTCCTCTACAGTAGTTCTCCTGATTAGGCATGCCCTTACCTCATGAGCAGGGCATTGCAGCTTTGGTAGCAACCATTACGACATGGACTCTGCGGCTGTGGACCCGGGGAGAGTGAGTGCAGATTCATTGCACCCACACTCCTCACATGAAGGGTCCGCACTCCTAGAAAATGGGGGATACGTTCCCTGAGTGTCTCCCCCCCATATTCTAGACGGTCCAGAGTCGTCGTGGGACCCCTTTATTTTTTTTCTTACAATAAATTGGTGAAAGAGGAAATGTTTTGGGGACTGTTTTTTCAAATAAATTTCTTTTGTCGATTTTTTGTTTTTGTTAGTACTGACAGTTTATGATGTTGGGTATCTAATAGACGCCATGACATCACAAACTGCTGGGCTTGATCTCAGGTGACTTTACAGCTAGTATCAACCCGATTTATTACCCCGTTTGCCACTGCACCAGGGCACGGGATGAGCTGGGGTGAAGCGCCAGGATTGGCGCATCTAGTGGATGCGCCACGTCTGGGGTGCCTGCGGCCTGCTATTTTTAGGCTGTGAAGGCCCAATAACTATGGACCTTCCCACCCTGAGAATACCAGACCACAGCTGTCCGCTTTACCTTGGCTGGTGATCCAATTTGGGGGGGACCCTACTTTTATTGTGTAATTATTAATATTTATAAAATAATTATAAAAAAGAGCCTGAGGGGACCTCCACATTGGATCCCCAACCACGGTAAAGCTGCCAGCTGTGGTTTTCAGGCTACAGACGTCTGCTTTACCCTAGCTGGCTATCAAAAATGGGGGGACCCAACGTCATTTTTTTTTTTAACTATTTTTTAAATAGAAAAAATTAATGGGCTTCCCTGTATTTTGATTGCCAACCAAGGTAACGGCAGGCAGATGGGGGTGGCAACCCATAGCTGTCTGCTTTATCTGCGCTGAGAATCAAAAATACCGCGGAGCGCTACGTCATTTTTTTAAAGATTTATTTTTACAGCACTGTGATGTCCAGCAATCAAAATACAGGGAAGCCCATTTTATTTTTAGTTATTTAAATAAATAATTAAAAAAAATATATATGGGCTCCCGCTGCATTTTTTGTATTGCTAGCTAAGGGTAATCCAAGCAGCTACTGGCTGCTAACCCCCACTGCTTGGTGTTACCTTCACTGGCAATGAAAAATCCAGGGAAGCATTTTTTATTTTTTTTGCCAAAAAACTACAAAAAAAGGATGTGAGCTTCGCCATATTTTTGTATGCTAGCCAGGTATAGCAGGCAGGTGCTGGAAGAGTTGGATACAGCGCCAGAAGATGGCGCTTCTATGAAAATGCCATTTTCTGAGGCGGCTGCAGACTGCAATTCGCAGCAGTGGGGCCCAGAAAGCTCAGGCCAACCTGTGGTGCAGATTCCAATCCCCAGCTGCCTAGTTGTACCTGGCTGGACACAGAAATGGGGCAAAGCCTACGTCATTTGTTTTCTAATTATTTCATGAAATTCATGAAATAATAAAAAAAGGGCTTCCCTTTATTTTTGGTTCCCAGCCGGGTACAAATAGGCAACTGGGGGTTGGGGGCAGCCGTACCTGGCTGCTGTACCTGGCTAGCATACAAAAATATGGCGAAGCCCACATAATTTTTTCAGGGGGCAAAAAACTTCTGCATACAGTCCTGGATGGAGTATGCTGAGCCTTGTAGTTCTGCAGCTGCTGTCTGTCTGTATGGAGAAGAGCAGACAGCAGCTGCAGAACTACAAGGCTCAGCATACTCCATCCAGGACTGTATGCAGAAGTTTTTTGCCCACCAAAAAAATGACGTGGGCTTCACCATATTTTTGTATGCTAGCCAGGTACAGCTGGCAGCCACGGGCTGCCTCCAACCCCCAGTTGCCTATTTGTACCCGGCTGGGAACCAAAAATATAGGGAAGCCCGTTTTTTTTAATTATTTCACTTATTTCATGAAATAATTAAAAAACAAATGACGTGGGCTTCGCCCCATTTTTGTGTCCATCCGGGTACAACTAGGCAGCTGGGGATTGGAATCCGCAGCACAGGTTAGCCCGAGGTTTGTGGGCGCCTCTGCTGCGGATTTCAGTCCGCAGCCGTCCCAGAAAATGGCGCTCTCATAGAAGCGCCATCATCTGGCGCTGTATCCAACTCTTCCAACAGCCCTGGAGCCGGGTGGCTTGTTGGGTAATCATGAGTTAATACTGGCTTTGTTTTACCAGCCAGTATTAAGCCAGAGATTCTTAATGTCAGGCACGTTTGACCCGGCCATTAAGAATCTCCAATAAAGGGTTAAAAAAAAGACACCACACAGAGAAAAAATACTTTAATAGAAATAAATACACAGACACATTAGAGACTCCATCTTTATTACCCCCTGTCAGCCCTTCACGATCCTGCTCTTCTGTCTTCTTTCTTTCTAGTGTAGTAGTAGTGACGATTGTAGTGAGGATGAGATTCACCAGCTCATCACTTGGGGCTGGGGAACCTCCATCCTCACTACAATCCTCACTAGTGTAGTAGTAGTGACGATTGTAGTGAGGAAGGATGAGATTCACCAGCTCATCACTTGGGGCTGGGGAACCTCCATCCTCACTACAATCATCACTACAATCGGGAAGCAGCGTGCAGCCTTCACTCCGTGAGTGATCAGTGCTGGCTGCTAGCGGTAACGCTGACAGACGCGTTACCATAGCAACGGTGCTCTCGGAGCCGCCGTTAGCGGTGACGTCACCGCTAACTGCGTTGCTATGGCAACGGTGATCTCCGTTAATGACCGGCTGTGTCAGCCGGTCCCTAACGGAACGGGGAGTCGACCGTGTGCTAGAGCATGTCGCCGGTACACGGCGATACACATATGTGCACCGTGTACCGGAGAGATGCACTCGCAGGTCCTACATGACGTGTCATAGTCATGTGACCAGTCTGTAGCCAATGAGATAATGGGCTATAGTCAGCAGTGGGGTGCCGCAGGGATCTGTGCTAGGACCAATTCTTTTTACTCTCTATATTAATGACCTTGTGGATGGGATTGATAGTACAGTGTCAGTCTTTGCCGATGACACCAAACTATGTAGGATATTAAAAACTGACCTGGATAGTACAATATTACAAAAAGATCTGGATAAGATGTCAGAATGGGCAGATACTTGGCAAATGAGATTTAATGTTGATAAATGTAAAGTAATGCACCTAGGACGGAGTAATCCTATAACTTTGTATACATTAAATGGAAGTAAACTCGGGACTACAGAACAGGAGAAGGACTTGGGTATTCTCATTACAAATAAGCTGAGCAGCAGCACTCAATGTCAGGCAGCAGCTGCTAAAGCAAACAAGATTCTAGGGTGTATAAAAAGAGAGATTAGATCCCGTGATCCCAACGTATTGTTACCCATCTATAAATCACTTGTAAGGCCACATCTGGAATACGGGATCCAGTTTTGGGCTCCACATTTTAAAAAGGACATTCAGAAGTTAGAGTCAGTTCAAAGGCGGGCAACTAGACTATTACAAGGAATGGAAGGCCTCCCATATGATGGCAGATTGAAAAAGTTAGATATGTTTAGCTTAGAAAAAAGACGTCTCAGAGGAGATCTCATTTATATGTATAAATACATGTGTGGTCAATATAAAGGACTGGCACATAACTTATTTCTTCCGAAAACAATACTAAGGACCAGGGGGCACTCACTGCGAGTGGAAGAAAAGCGATTCCGACACCTAAATAGGAAAGGGTTCTTTACAGTTAGAGCAGTCAGACTGTGGAATGCCCTACCACAAGAGGTAGTAATGGCAGATACTATAACAGCTTTTAAAAAAGGACTGGATGATTTCCTCAGTACACAAAACATTGTTGGTTATAAATGACTTAGTGACTAAATGTAGAACTGGTGGAGGAAGGTTGAACTAGATGGACCTAGGTCTTTTTTCAACCTAAGTAACTATGTAACTATGTAACTATGTAACTATATAATAGCCACGTGACTGGTCACATGGCTATTTTCACGTCACGATAGGTCCTGCATCTCTGCTGGCAGTGCAGGTCACCGGGAGGATTCAGCGATCATCGGATGGAATAGCGGCAGGAGACAGAGTGCAGAAGGGATCGCGAGGACCGGTAAGTGTTATGGCAATGTTTATTAACTGTTTGTGTACATTTCTAATGCATTTTTATGTGTTTGTGATTGCCTCCCATTATAGCCTATACATTCGAGTTTGGTTCGTCGAACGTTCGACGAACCGAACTCGAACGGGACCCCCGTTCGGCGAACCGGCCTCGAGCCGAACCGGGACCAGTTCGCTCATCTCTAATCACTACACCCTCTTATACTACACCTGTAATATACTACATCACTACACCCCCATATATTACACCCTATTACACACCCATATACTACACCTGTAATATACTACACCACCAAATACTACACCTGTAATATACTACATCACTAAACCCCCATATATTACACCTGTAATATACTACACCCCCATATACTACACCTGTAATATACTACATCACTACACCCCCATATATTACACCCCCATATACTACACCTGTAATATACTACACCCCCTATACTGCACTTGTAATATACTACATCACTACACCCCCCAATATACTACACCTGTAATAAAAAACTACATCACTACACCCCCATATACTACACCTGTAATATACTACACCCCCATATACTACACTTGTAATATACTACATCACTACACCCCCATATCCTACACCTGTAATATACTACATCACTATACCCCCATATACTATACCTGTAATATTCTACACCCTTTTATACTACACCTGTAATATTGTATACTACACCCTCATATACTACACTTGTAATATACTACATCATCACTACACCATCTTATACTACACTTATAATAAACTACATCACTACACCCCCATATACTACACCTATAATATACTACACCCCCAAATACTACACCTGTAATATACTACATCACTACACCCCCATATATTACACCCCCATATACTACACCTGTAATATACTACACCCCCTATACTACACTTGTAATATACTACATCACTACACCCCCAATATACTACACCTGTAATAAAAAACTACATCACTACACCCCCATATACTACACCTATAATATACTACACCCCCATATACTACACCTGTATTACTGTATACTACACCCTCGTATACTACAACTGTAATATACTACATCACCATACCCTCTTATACTACACCTGTAATAAACTACATCACTACACCCCCATATACTACACCTGTAATATACTACACCCGCATATACTACATCTGTAATAAACTACATCACTACACCCCCATATACTACACCTGTAATATACTACATCACTACACCCCCATATATTACACTCCCATGTGCTGCACCTGTAAAATACTATACCCCCATATACTACACTTGTAATATACTACATCACTCCACCCCCCAATATACAGTACCACACCTTTAATAAAAAAAACTACATCACTACACCCCCATATACTACATCACTACCCCCCATATACTACACCCCCATATAGTACACTTGTAATATACTACATCACTACACCTTCATATACTACTCCTGTAATAAACTATATTACTACACCCCCATATTCTACAGCTGTTATATACTACATCACTACATCCCATATACTACACCTGTACTATATCACTACATTCCCATATATACTACACCTGTAATATACTACATAACTACACCCCATATACTACAACTGTAATATACTACATCACTACATCCCTCATATACTATACCTGTAATATACTATATCACTATTGCTTTTGATACGGTGCCACACAAAAGGTTGGTACATAAAATGAGAATAATGGGGATAGGGGAAAATATGTGTAACTGGGTTAAAAACTGGCTCAGTGATAGGAAACAAAGGGTGGTTATTAATGGTACGTACTCGGACTGGGTCTCAGTTCATAGTGGGGTACCACAGGGGTCAGTATTGGGCCCGCTTCTTTTCAACATATTTATAAATGACCTTGTTGGGGGCATGCGGAGTAGAATTTCAATATTTGCAGATGATACTAAACTCTGCAGGGTAATCAATACAGAGGAGGATAATTTTATATTACAGGGAGATTTATGTAAATTGGAGGATTGGGCTGAGAAGTGGCAATTGAAGTTTAATGTAGATAAATGTAAGGTCATGCACTTGGGTAGAGGAAATAACATTTATGATTATGTACTTAATTGTAGAACACTGGGTAAAACAGACACAGAAAAAGACTTGGGTGTATGGGTGGATGGTAAACTTCACTTTAGTGGACAGTGTAAGGCAGCTGCTGCCAGGGCTAATAAAATAATGGGATGTATTAAAAGAGGTATAAGTGTTCATGAAAAAAATATAGTTCTACCTCTGTACAAGTCACTAGTGCGACCGCACTTAGAATACTGTGTACAATTCTGGTCACCGATATATAAGAAGGACATAGCTGAACTGGAGAGGGTGCAGAGAAGAGCGACCAAGATTATTAGAGGAATGGGTGGGCTGCAATACCAAGACAGGTTATTAAACTTGGGGTTATTTAGTCTGGAAAAACGAAGGCTTAGGGGGGATCTAATCACAATGTATAAATATATGAGGGGACAGTACAGAGACCTTTCCAAAGATCTTTTTACACCTAGGCCTGTGACTGGAACACGGGGGCATCCGCTACGTCTTGAGGAAAGAAGGTTTAATCATAATCACAGACGAGGATTCTTTACTGTACGAGCAGTGAGACTATGGAACTCTCTGCCGCATGATGTTGTAATGAGTGATTCACTACTAACATTTAAGCAGAGCCTGGATGCCTTTCTTGAAAAATTTAATATTACCAGTTATGTATATTAGATTTTATGATAGGGTATTGATCCAGGGAACTAGTCTGATTGCCGGATGTGGAGTCAGGAAGGAAATTTTTTCCCCATTGGAACTTGTTTGCCACATTGGGGGTTTTTTTGCCTTCCTCTGGATCAACATGTTAGGCTACGGGTTGAACTAGATGGACTTAGAGTCTCCCTTCAACCTTAAAAACTATGATACTATGATACTACACCCCCCATATACTACACCAGTAATATATTATATCACTACATCCCCCATATACACCTGTAATATACTACATCACTACACCCCCCATATACTACACCTGTAATATACTACATTCTCATATACTGCCCCTGTAATATACTACATCACCACATCCCCATATACTAAAAATGCAATATACTACATTCCCATATACTACAACTGTAATATAATACATCTCTACACCCCCATATACTACACCTGTAATATACTACATCACTACACTCCCATATACTACATCCCCATATACTACACCTCTAATATACTACACCCATATATACTACACCTGTAATATAATACACCCCATATACTAAAAATGCAATATACTACATTCCCATATACTACAACTGTAATATAATACATCTCTACACCCCCATATACTACACCTATAATATACTATATCATTACACTCCCATATACTACACCTGTAATATACTACATCACTACACCCCCATATACTACACCTGAAATAAACTACATCACTACACCCCTATATACTACACCTGTAATAAACTACATCACTACACCCCTATATACTACACCTGTAATAAACTACATCACTACACCCCCATATACTACAACTGTAATAAACTACATTACTACTAGAGATGAGCGAACCAGCCGTGTTTCGGCTCGAGTTCGGTTCATTGAACGGAGGTCTCGTTCGAGTTCAGTTCGGCGAACGTTCGACGAACCGAACTCGAACCAATAGGATATAATGGGAGGCCATCACAAACACATAAAAATGCATTATAAATGTACACATACAGTTAATAAACATTGCCATAACACTGACCAGTCCCCGCGATCCCTCCTGCACTCTGTCTCCTGCCGCTATTCCATCCGATGATCGCTGAATCCTCCCGGTAACCAGCACTGCCAGCAGTGATACAGGACCTATCGTGACGTCAAAATAGCCATGTGACCAGTCACGTGGCTATTATCTCATTGGCTACAGACTGGTCACATGACTATGACGCGTCATGTAGGACCTGTCATTGCACTCTCCGGGTACACGGTGCACATTTGTGTATCGCCGTGTACCGGCGATATTCTCTAGCACACGGTCGACTCCCCATTCCGTTAGGGACCGGCTGACACAGCCGGTCATTAACGGAGATCACCGTTGCCATAGCAACGCAGTTAGCGGTGACGTCACCGCTAACCGCGGGTCCGGGAATCACATGATCGGAGCCCTGTTGCTATGGTAATGCGTCTGTCAGCGTTACCGCTGTTACCGCTAGCAGCACTGATCTCTCACGGAGTGAAGGCTGCACGGGAAGCAGCATCTTCCCCCATGCAGCAGTGATGTAGCAGAGCTGCATTTGTTGAACGAGAAAGACAGAAGACCATGGATCATGGAGGGCTGACAGGGGGTAATAAAGATGGAGTCTCTAACGTGTCTGTGTATTTATTTCTATTAAAGTATTTTTTCTCTGTGTGGTGTTTTTTTTTAACCCTTTATTGGAGATTCTTAATGGCCGGGTCAAACGTGCCTGACATTAAGAATCTCTGGCTTAATACTGGCTGGTAAAACAAAGCCAGTATTAACTCATGATTACCCAACAAGCCACCCGGCTCCAGGGCTGTTGGAAGAGTTGGATACAGCGCCAGATGATGGCGCTTCTATGAGAGCGCCATTTTCTGGTGCGGCTACGGACTGAAATTTGCAGCAGAGGTGCCCAGAAACCTTGGGCTAACCTGTGCTGCGGATTCCAATCCCCAGCTGCCTAGTTGTACCTGGCTGGGCAAAAAAAGGGGGCGAAGCCCACGTCATTTGTTTTTTAATTATTTCATGAAATAAGTGAAATAATTAAAAAAAAACGGGCTTCCCTATATTTTTGGTTCCCAGCCGGGTACAAATAGGCAACTGGGGGTTGGAGGCAGCCCGTAGCTGCCTGCTGTACCTGGCTAGCATACAAAAACATGGCGAAGCCCACGTCATTTTTTTTGGTGGGCAAAAAACTTCAGCATACAGTCCTGGATGGAGTATGCTGAGCCTTGTAGTTCTGCAGCTGCTGTCTGCTCTTCTCCATACAGACAGCAGCATACTCCATCCAGGACTGTATGCAGAAGTTTTTTGTCCCCTGAAAAAATTATGTGGGCTTCGCCATATTTTTGTATGCTAGCCAGGTACAGCAGGCAGGTACGGCTGCCCCCAACCCCCAGTTGCCTATTTGTACCCAGCTGGGAACCAAAAATAAAGGGAAGCCCTTTTTTTATTATTTCATGAATTTCATGAAATAATTAGAAAACAAATGACGTAGGCTTCGCCCCATTTTTGTGTCCAGCCAGGTACAACTAGGCAGCTGGGGATTGGAATCCGCAGCACAGGTTGGCCTGAGCTTTCTGGGCCCCACTGCTGCAAATTGCAGTCTGCAGCCGCCTCAGAAAATGGCACTTTCATAGAAGCGCCATCTTCTGGCAAATGACTAAGGGTGCCAAATACACTGAAACAGAATAACCCAAATAGTGTTATAGAAAATAATAAAAGGTAAATACCAAATTATCAAAAAAGTTCCATGCATGTAATATTATGGGCATAGATGCCCAGGCTGTATGTACAAACAAAACTGAAATTACCAAAAAAGACCATACAAAGAGCCATAAAATATAATTTTTATTAGTTTAAAAATAAAAACAAGGTATAGACAAAAGTGATTGAAAAAACACCAACATAAACAGCAGGGGAGAAATGAGTGAAATAAATATGCCAGTACTACGCTATATATACAGCACTGCTTGCACTATCAGAAAGGTTTTAGTGGTAATAGAGCGATTGTATGTATAAGCAGGCAAGGTCATAAATAATAAAGGGTACAGATAGCAATCAGGGTTATACCATCAAATTAAATCCATAGCGATCAGAATAATACCCTCAAAGTAGATCCATAGCAATTACCTAATGGCATCTCCTCCTGCTGGTGCTGGCGTCCGTCCCTACACGTGTTTCACAATAAAGCCTTCATCAGGGGGCGTGGCGTCAGACCAGCGGAGGTTACGTTATATGCGCAAAGCAGCCAATGGGCTGTTAGATGACATCACTAACCGGGATTAATTAGCAGCGCATGCGTCCAGCCAGGGAACCCCCGCGAACACACACTTTTTTCTATAGATGTCCGTCTGCAGCTGGTTTGATCCATCACGTTTGATTAGAACATCTAAAAAATCAATCTGATTAGGATCTGATTTGAAAGTCAAACGGATATTGAGTTCATTTCGATTTAAGCATGAGAAAAAAGATTCTAATTCCAATTGTGATCCCTTCCAGATGAAAAAAACATCATCTATGAAGCGTGTCCAAAAGATAACACGCTCCATAGATGGAAAAACATCCCCCATAAATGGTTCCCTCTCCCACAGCCCCAGGAATAGATTGGCATATGAGGGGGCACATGCCGCCCCCATAGCCGTACCCCGGAGCTGTAGGTAGAAGGAACCATTGAATGTAAAAATGTTTTTTTCCAAAACAAACTCCAAAAGCTGAAGGACAAAATTGACCTGTTCCCGATCATGATTATACATATGGAGAAAGAAAGAGCATGCCCGTAGGCCATCCTGATGTTTTATACTCGTATACAAAGATTCTACGTCACATGTCACAAGTAACATTTCCTCATCAATGTGCAGTCCATCTATTTTCCCCAATAGGTCAGAGGTATCTCGTAGATATGAGGGTAAATCCTCAACCAAAGGCTTAAGTTTACTGTCCACAAACTTGCAGATGTTATCAGTAAGGCCACCTATCCCAGAGACGATTGGCCTACCTGGTGGTATAGTTGCATTTTTGTGGACCTTTGGGAGGGCATATAGGGTTGGAACAACTGGGTCCTTCACCGTCAAAGCCTGTTTAAGATTCCTTGTAATTACACCATCTGCAAATGCTTGATTCAACATCAGATCAAGAGAGGTTCTGAAAGATGATAAGGGATTATATGTTAATTTTTTATAACATGTAATGTCCTTGAGTTGACGATAAATCTCACTTTCATACATCTTCCGAGACCAGATTACAATGTTCCCTCCCTTGTCGGCTGGCTTGATAATTGCATCCGTTAATCTCTTTAAGCTGTTCAGACCCTGTCTCTCCTGAGATGTTAAATTATTGTTGGAAATATGGTTGGACATGTTCATCAACTCGTTGGAGACAGACTTGACAAAAATATCCACAGCAGGACAAACCGACAAAGGAGGAAACTTAGCAGATCTAACTCGGATAGATGGAGGTACCTTATCAAAATGATCTGATGTATGCTCCTCTGCAAGTTCCTCTAAAATTTTAAGGGCCTCCTGTTCTTGAGATGTAGGAAACTGTTTACAAGATTCCTCGTCATGGAACCACTTTTTGCAAACAAGCGATCTGCCAAAAATATTTAGATCTTTGATCGCTGTGAAAACATCAAATTGAGAGGAAGGAGAAAAAGTCAACCCTTTAGACAAAACACTAATTTCAGTAGAAGATAATTGATAATCAGATAAATTAATTACCTTAAGGATTTCATCATTAGCTTCCATAGGGTGTCCCTTCTTTTTATTGTGAAAAGGTTGTCTATACGTCCATTTTCTCTTAATTGCTCTATTTGATCTTGTGATCATGGAATGTTGAGCTGTGTCTGTAGTACTCCCAGATGAAACTGATGATATGGATACAGATCTATTTCTTGCCGTAGGACTCCCTGGTTTTCTATGCCATCGGTACACTCTGCTGTTCTGAAAGTCCTGGAGGTCCCGACTCAATTTTTTTGCCTGTCTATCTTGAATTTCTTTTTCCCAGGAATCAAAATTCCTTTCCATAAGCTGATTAAAATTAGTAACCACAGAGTTTGATGCTCCTGAAGTAAATTTGCCCAATAGCTCATCAATTTCTTTTTCAATATTCTTCAGATTGGTGTTGTTAAGTCCAATCAGCAACTCAATGAATTTGAGAGAACTATTGGTGCATATCTCCTCCCATTGTTTAGTAAAATTAGAATCTTCAATTGGAAATGAAGGGAAGATTTGAATTCTCAAACCCCTAGGTATCAGTTGTTTTTCAGAATATTTGCTTAAAAATGCTCCATTCCACCACAACTTAGTTCTTTTATGCATTAAACTTTTAATATTCTCCTGCAATTCAGTCATGTTATTCTGGCCATCTGATACATTAAAACTGCAATCACTATTGAAAACCTTGACTAAATGATCCGTCCAGTTATTTTCTCTGGACCTATAATCCATGCTGGTAGTGGCAGAGGAATCTGTAGAACACAGAAAATTCAACAAATGACTAAGGGTGCCAAATACACTGAAACAGAATAACCCAAATAGTGTTATAGAAAATAATAAAAGGTAAATACCAAATTATCAAAAAAGTTCCATGCATGTAATATTATGGGCATAGATGCCCAGGCTGTATGTACAAACAAAACTGAAATTACCAAAAAAGACCATACAAAGAGCCATAAAATATAATTTTTATTAGTTTAAAAATAAAAACAAGGTATAGACAAAAGTGATTGAAAAAACACCAACATAAACAGCAGGGGAGAAATGAGTGAAATAAATATGCCAGTACAACGCTATATATACAGCACTGCTTGCACTATCAGAAAGGTTTTAGTGGTAATAGAGCGATTGTATGTATAAGCAGGCAAGGTCATAAATAATAAAGGGTACAGATAGCAATCAGGGTTATACCATCAAATTAAATCCATAGCTATCAGAATAATACCCTCAAAGTAGATCCATAGCAATTACCTAATGGCATCTCCTCCTGCTGGTGCTGGCGTCCGTCCCTACACGTGTTTCACAATAAAGCCTTCATCAGGGGGCGTGGCGTCAGACCAGCGGAGGTTACGTTATATGCGCAAAGCAGCCAATGGGCTGTTAGATGACATCACTAACCGGGATTAATTAGCAGCGCATGCGTCCAGCCAGGGAACCCCCGCGAACACACAGAGCCGCGTCATCCAAGGAGGAGGGACGTGACGCGAGCAGGCTCCGACCATGTGACCAAGCACATGATCGGAGCCCGGTCACGCGACGCCGCCCCTCTAGGATACTGACGCAGCGGCCAGTGACCGCCGGAGATCCAGTCAGACGCATGCGCATAATCCCAAGTGGAGAAATCCTGGCTATGCGCATACACATATTGGAAAAATACAATAAGGAAGTAAGGATAGAAAATCTAATGAGAAAAATATGTATAGACATCAGTGCAAGTAGTCCATGGAAAAGATATATATAGACATAAAATCATGTGTAAATATGAGAATATATGCAGCTATATATAATAAATATGTGAATAAAGTGCATAGTGCAATAAATAAGGGGAATAGATTACCCTGTGGATACAACTATTGAAAAATGAAATCTAGTGAATAAAATATATATAAAAAGATCCATAAATATATTAGAGTGTGTGTAAAGTACATATACATACACATTTACACATATATATATACACTAAATTATAACAAGAAGAACATTCAATATATATAAATATATATATATATATTCTAAATAGCTAAAAAGTGATATTGATAATATATAAATTGCGAAAAGAAATTTGCGAAAAAATCATGCTACCAAAAGTGCAAGTGTGCATACCTAAAATATGTGTGTATGTTTGTAGCTAAAACGTGATATTATTATATTAATTACAGAAAAATTCATGCTACCAAAATTACGAATACGTACCAAAAAAATAGTGTTTACCCATAAAAAACTCTGCTGAGATAATGTGTATATATATAAAATAGTGAGACATATAACTATAGATATAAACAATTACACCCAAAAATACAATTGTCAGAATACAAATAATATATCACTGACGAAAAAATTTTTTACACATAAATTACATGTGCATACAAAAAATTCCATGTATTGGGACAGTACGTAGATGTTCCGAGGATCACTGATGACGAATAAGTTGAAAAGATGAGAGAATAAATCTGAAAAAATAAAAAAGGAGTAAGAATACAAAAAGGAAACATTATGAAGAAAACAACCACTGGTAAAAAATGAGGAAATTTTTTAAGAGAAGATAAAATGCATAAAAAAGACACCATAAAATATCAGATAATGGCCAGAATAACAATTCCTAAGAATATACATGTAAATATAAAATGCAAAAATTGTTTGAATAAGAACAGTATTAATTAGAATGAAGGAATGGAGCAAAGGACAAATTTTCATTCAGTCCTTTGGGAAAAACTGTATCCAAAGTCCAAATCCACCTGCTCTCACACTGGGATAATTTCTTCATTGTGCTGCCCCCACGTATATTTGGGATTATTCGATCAATGCCCCTGACCCGTAAGAGAGAGGCATCACAGTGATGATGTTCCTTGAAGTGTCTAGGGATACTCTTCAGGGAACAGATGTCATCTTCCTTCAGAGCTGATGTAATATCCCTCATGTGCTCACGCACACGAACTTTCATCTCTCTTGTCGTTAATCCAATATAGATTCGAGGACAGGGACACGTGGCATAGTATATTACTGAGCGGGTAGAACACGTAATACTGTGTGTGATCGTAAACACTCTAGTATTGGATGAGTTCGAGAAACTAGTGGCTCTCTCAACATTGGGACAGGCCACGCATTTGCCACATGGAGTACAACCCCATTTGGGGCGAACATCCGAAAAAAAGTTTTTCTGCAGCGTTGGTCGATAATGACTAGAGACAAGAATATCTCCAAGATTTCGTGCTCGTCTGGCAGTGATACTCGCTTTCGGGGAGATATACTGCTTAATGATCGGGTCAGTAAGTAAAATGGGCCAAAATTTGTTAATGCAGTCTCGCATTGTCGACCACTGAGAATGGAATTTAGTGATCAGTCTTACCTGATTAGATGATGAATCTTTTTTGGTAGAATATAAGAGCTGTTGCCGATCCGAGTTCTTAGCTCGGTAATATTCCCTATTAATAATTTTCTTGCTGTATCCACGATCAGTAAATCTTTTCCTTAATGCAGTTGCCTGTCTTTCAAAATCGACATCATTTGAACACACTCGTCTGAGTGTGTTCCAGCACCTGCCTGCTATACCTGGCTAGCATACAAAAATATGGCGAAGCTCACGTCCTTTATTTGTAGTTTTTTGGCAAAAAAAATTAAAAAAATGCTTCTCTGGATTTTCCATTGCCAGTGAAGGTAACACCAAGCAGTGGGGGTTAGCAGCCAGTAGCTGCTTGGATTACCCTTAGCTAGCAATACAAAAAATGCAGCGGGAGCCCATATATATTTTTTTAAATTATTTATTTAAATAACTAAAAACAAAATGGGCTTCCCTGTATTTTGATTGCTGGACATCACAGTGCTGTAAAAATAAATCTTTAAAAAAAATGACGTAGCGCTCCGCGGTATTTTTGATTCTCAGCGCAGATAAAGCAGACAGCTATGGGTTGCCACCCCCATCTGCCTGCCGTTACCTTGGTTTGCAATCAAAATACAGGGAAGCCCATTAATTTTTTCTATTTAAAAAATAGTTAAAAAAAAAATGACGTTGGGTCCCCCCATTTTTGATAGCTAACTAGGGCAAAGCAGACGGCTGTAGCCTGAAAACCACAGCTGGCAGCTTTACCGTGGTTGGGGATCCAATGTGGAGGTCCCCCCAGGCTCTTTTTTTTATAATTATTTTATAAATATTAATAATTACACAAAAAAAGTACGGTCCTCCCCAAATTGGATCACCAGCCAAAGTAAAGCAGACAGCTGTGGTCTGGTATTCTCAGGGTGGGAAGGTCCATAGTTATTGGGCCTTCACAGCCTAAAAATAGCAGGCCGCAGGCACCCCAGACGTGGCGCATCCACTAGATGCGCCAATCCTGGCGCTTCACCCCAGCTCATCCCGTGCCCCGGTGCAGTGGCAAACGGGGTAATAAATCGGGTTGATACTAGCTGTAAAGTCACCTGAGATCAAGCCCAGCAGTTTGTGATGTCATGGCGTCTATTAGATACCCAACATCATAAACTGTCAGTACTAACAAAAAAATAATTGACAAAAGAAATTTATTTGAAAAAACAGTCCCCAAAACATTTCCTCTTTCACCAATTTATTGTAAGAAAAAAATAAAGGGGTCCCACGACGACTCTGGACCGTCTAGAATATAGGGGGGAGACACTCAGGGAACGTATCCCCCATTTTCTAGGAGTGCAGACCCTTCATGTGAGGAGTGTGGGTGCAATGAATCTGCACTCACTCTCCCTGGGTCCACAGCAGCAGAGTCCATGTCATAATGGTTGCTACCAAAGCTGCAATGCCCTGCTCATGAGGTAAGGGCATGCCTAATCAGGAGAACTATTCTACATTTCCAAATATTGGTATTTGCTGATATTATTGCTATTCCACCTACTATATATTGGGGATAGGATCTTGGAGATGGAATACCCCTTTAAGTACAGTTATCCTGCTGAATGAATACTTAACAACAGAGCTCGCTATTTAGATGTGTTTTCTTGTGGCGTATAATGGACTCTCATGTTTGGTAGTCGTTCAGCAGGGAAACTATAAAAGCAAATCCCTCCATTTGGAAATGTAGTATATAGCTCTCCTGATCAATTATGTTCCTTACCTCATGAGCAGGGCATTGCAGTAATAATAATTTATTCATTTATATAGCGTTACTAATTCCATAGCGCTGTATATGTCTTTGGAGTGTGGGAGGAAACCGGAGTACCCGGAGGAAACCCACGCAAACACGGGGAGAACATACAAACTCCTTGCAGATGGTGCCCATGGTGAGAATGGAACCCAGGACCTCAGCGCTGCAAGACTGCAGTGCTAACCACTGAGCCACCGTGCCGCCCATTTAGCTTACAGATGCATAACCACCACTCACTGTGTCTGAACACAGGAAGCTGAGCTGACAGCCGCTCTCTGCATGCGGCAGCGTCTATTGTGAAGGAGAGGGCCGTGGGGGATCAACGCTGCACAAGTACCGTGGGACACCGGGGAACACCGGTGAGGTTATAGGGGGTGACCTGGCAGGGCCTGGGGAGGAGTTTGGTACATGGCACATGCGACAGAAATCAGAGGAGTAGGGTGAATGCGGTCGGCGCGCTGCTGTGCGCGCGGCCATCTTGGATTTCTGGGAGGGCATCAGGGGGGGCACTTTGGCGACACCGGGGGACCGGAGGGGACCGGGTAGGAGATTTATCATGTTTGTTCATGCCAGATGGGAGATAAATAATTTTTTACCGGCGCTGTCATTTACTGTAACGTGATCATCGGTATACGGTGTATACCTGTGATCACGTGAGCGGGGACTGGAAAAACCGTCCTGAATCATGCTCTCCAGGGTCTCAGCTAGCCCTGAAACCCCGGAGATTTTCTGACGCTGGGGGGTGCAATTCACATATTTCTGCCTGCTGTTTATAAACGGCAGACCAGAATAAGGCTACATTCACACGACCGATCCATTTTTGTGGTCTGCGAAAAACAGTCCGTTTTTTTTCACGGGTGCATCCGTGTGGCATCAGTTTCCGTTCCGTAGACGGTCCGTATGTCATCTGTTTGTCATCCGTGTACCTTCCGTTTTTTTTGTGTACTGCAAAAAAAACTGAAGGAGGGAAAATACATAAATTTACCCAGGATCCATAGCTTCATCCTACATCCTTTTTGCTTTTCACAGCGTAGAGCGCTCTTGTGATTTTCTTTTGCTTGTACACTTCATATCAGTCTTTTCTGTCATTATAATGGCAGAAAGACACATAATGTCCCACTCTCCTGCATTTTGTAATTTTGCACCCTTTGGTGCCTTTCATGTGGCACTGAAGGGTGCTTAGCTTTGTATTTAGCCAAAAAAATGAAAAAAAAATGATTTAGGGTTCCCCCTATTTTTGTAGCCAGTGTGAGGTAGCGACCACCAATGTGGTAAATGGTCGCTATGTGTCGCAATGGAGAAGGTCCCTGCGATATTAAAGTGAAGAAGTTGCTATGGGACTTGTAGTTCCACAAAGGCTTGGTTCTGCATATAAGGGTCAGGTTCCCTTTAACAAGGCCAGTATGCTGTGCAGGTCTGAAAACACAAACCTCCACCTGTGGGTGTGTACAGGCTGATTTAGGAGACTGTCAGTGTGTGTGGAGCAGCCCTGCATGATGAGCAGCCTCAGGCAGGTAAAGAGGCTGCTATTCTCAGAGAGGTTGGAGCCTCTGGAAGAAACCTGCCCAAGGAAGCGTGGGTTGCCTTCAACCTTCTGGAACTGAGTGTGTGGAGGCTGAGGGAGCTCCACTCTGACACTTGTAGTGTCCAAACCTGAGCGGGCGGTCCGCTACATAGACTGACCAGAAATCCGTGTCTCATGGGGAGACAGCCATACCTTTACTATGGACATTAAATGGACTTGAAGCCCACGGTATGTGAAGGTGTTTTGTTTAACTTTTCCTTTAAGCCAGGAGAGGCTTCATTGTGTTTTGGAAGGGCAGTTTATGTTGTACTAATAAACTG
Organism: Anomaloglossus baeobatrachus; assembly: GCF_048569485.1. Classification (NCBI taxonomy): domain Eukaryota; kingdom Metazoa; phylum Chordata; class Amphibia; order Anura; family Aromobatidae; genus Anomaloglossus; species Anomaloglossus baeobatrachus. Next base: position 146,039,250 of record NC_134361.1, on the reverse strand, counting down.
CTGCATTTTTGAGAGAGACTGTGTTGCCTGTGTATGCCTAAGCTACCCTGCATCGCTGCAAGCGAGTAAAACCCCCAGGTTGCGGTAAGCAACGTTCACATATGGTGTCTCGAATGCGGGCATGCGGTCTGGTTGCTAGGGGCAACGCAGCCTGGTTGCTAAGGGCAACTGCCTAGGACGTATTGCTGTGGATCGGCGGGTCCACGAAAATCGTGTCGGCGCACTCAAGCAGCTGGCGGTGGATCGGCGGGTCCACGAAAATTTTGTCTGCGCACTCAAGCAGCTGGCGGTGGATCGGCGGGTCCACGAACAGAGACAGCGTGCTCCAGCTGCTGGCGGTGAATCAGTGGGTCTGCAGGGTTCTGTGCTGCAGTGGCGAGAGACCAGTGACTGGAGGTTCCAGGCCAACCCGGAATTGCGGGGCCCTGTTTGGTGAGCAGTGATACACCACAGGCTGGAGATCCTGGTTGTACGGGCGGTACAACCTGGAAAGGTTAGTGGTTCTCTAACCCCCTCCCCCCTCTTTAGACCACCGGGTATTACCCATTGGAGCGCCCCTGCTGTTTGTTTTCTTGTTTCAGCATGGAGGGTGCACAAATGGATGCTATGGAGGAGCTGTACCAGTTCCTTGTGCGTGGACAGCAGGAGCCGTCAGTGCGGACCGATGTGGCAGCAGTGGACCAGTTGATAAACTCCCTTCTGGGGCCAGTACGAACACAGGGTGCCCAGCAAGATAAAGGGGAACTGTGTGAACTGGGGTCTAAAGACACTGCAAGGAAGCCACAGAAACCCCAAAAGGGGGTGGAATCCCATGAAGGGGTGGTTGCCCAAAAGGGGATGGAGCATCCCATAGACAAGGGTGCAGTGGCGCAGATGGACAGTAGTCAAGCACAAAGGTGTTCATGCTGCAAGTGTCCTGTCTGCAGTATAGACCACCCATCTGACGAGAAGCCACGTCTGTGTACCGTGGAAGTGGATGGGGAATCTGTAACTGGACTTGTAGACTCAAGGAGTTTGGTGACCCTGGTGAGGGCCACCTCTGATGTCTACCTGATTCCTGGAAAGAAGTTCCACGCCAACTGCACCCACAATAATGATAAAGAATACCCAATGACCAGTGTGGTCATTAAGACAAAAACGGACATTGGTTCTCATGATGTTGGTGTAGTTTCAGATTTACAGCACCCAATTATTATCGGTTGGGACTCTAAATTATTTGTGGACTTGTGGAAGCAGGGGGAAGTGTCCGGGTGCTTTTGTAAGAGCTGTAACAGTCCAAAGGAAGTTCCACCACAGCGGGAGGTTAAAAAGAGTCCGTATGGGGTGGTTATGTGTGGTAAGGTGAAGATAGCACCCCCTAAAGGTAACTGTTCTAAGTTAGTGGGGAGCAAAGAAAAAGGTGGACATGCCCAACTTAGTGACATGATGGGTAAGAAAATAAATGACAATATGACCGTTAGTGACGGAGGAGCTCCAGAAAAGGGAGCCAACACCTGGTTAGGTGGGAACATGTTAGTCCAGGACACCAGGGCGAGTGACGATGACTCCAGTAAATACACTAACTCTACTAAAGTGACAAACGAGTACAGTGACGTACTGATGAGCAAACAGGGGAAAACCTCCTCCCGTCGCCGAAGGCGCAACAGGCGTAGAGAGGCGGAGCGAGCTACAACCTCTGAAAATATGGTCCAGGTAGAGACAGTGTCATGTATTTCTGCCAAAAGGGTGGATTCCCTTCCAGAATCTGAGTGTGCAGAGAAGGTTGAGAAAGGCACGTTGCCAATAGCAACCGCTAATGTAGTGTTGGACAGCAAAATCATGCAAAAGAAAGATGAGTCTGAGCTGGAACTGACACATTGTAACGGCAGAAATCAGCAGGGTGAAAGTGCAGAAAACGAGCCGACCAAAACAGTAGTGGTGATGTCCCCTATGATTTCCTGGTGTGAGGCTGATGGTCTGTTGAGTGAAAACCCTATAGGAGAAGAAATCCTGGAGGCTGTTGGTGGAGGAAAAATCCACAAAGGTCATGGTGAGCAGACCAGTGATTCAACCAGTGCTGGCGTGAACAATAGTGCAAACGGCACAAAAGCTGTTGTAGACCCCAGAGAATCTGAGGTTGAAGGTATGGAGTGCAAGAAAGCCTCTGAAGTTGCAGAGAATCAAGAGTCCCAAGAAATGGCTGAAGCTGCAGAAATTGAGAGAACCCTTAAAGTAGGGAAATTTAGCCCAGAAGTCCCATCAGCAGCTGAGAGCTTAACTGAACTTACTGGTAAGACCAAGATGGAGGCCATAAAGATGGACTTGGTACAGAAGATTGAGCATCTTGAGTCCAAAGATGAGGAAAAATTCAAAGGCTCTGAGGCTATGGAAAAACCTGAGGAGAATGCAACTCCAAAGGTGGAGCCTGTGATAAGAAAAGAGGATGGATATAGAAGACCCAAGGAACGGTCTGATGCCCTTACAGCTAAAGAAATTCGGCCAGTTTTTACGTGCATGGTAGAAGTCCCTGCAGACTTGAGAAAAGCCTGTGCCAGTGAGGCGGTACATGAAAAATTCAAGACTGCCGTAGGAGCCTATAAAGTGTACTTTGCCCCAGAGTCTTGTCGGTTGGTGGTGTGCTCTGTAAGTGATGTCACAAAGAAGCGGGTGGCTATCCTGAGTGGCATGCACCTACAGTGTCTTCGCACGAAGTGGCTCATCTCTACAAAGACGGAAGAAGACACCAGACGATTGGAGCATATGAAGCGGCTCACCGCAGCGTTTCAGGAAGTGGTGGTTGTGAAGAAACCATTAATTGGGCTTGCAATAAGAGCGCTGAGAAGTAACATTCAGCAAGCCAGGAAGGTTCCAGGTATTACAGCTATTGAAGTGGAAAAAAACAGTGGAACATTCCGAATCTATGGGAAAACTGCAGAAGCAGTCAAGACAGCTCGAAGGTTGTTGGAGTTTGTGGAAGAGGTCACACAAGTACCCAGAGAACTGGTTAAGAAACTGATTGGAAGAAATGGAAGAGTCATGCAGGAGATGGTTGACAAGTCCGGTGTGACGAGAGTAAGAATTAATATTCATAATGAAGCCAAGATACTCTGTGAAGTCGGTATGGTTCCATGTGTCATTGTGGGAACAAAGGAGTGTGTCGGAAATGTACGAGTCCTCCTAGAGTACCGCCTGGGTTACCTGGAAGAACTAAGGCAGTTGACCCTAAAAAGGCAGAATATTGCAGAACAACTCCATCAAGTTGGTATGAGGTGGAGACAGCTTTCAGGCTGGGGCCAGGAGAAGGGTTGCCCACCTGATAAAGGTGTTGCCTCAGTTGGCACAGAAAGTAGGTCCTATAAAGAAAGGAACCAAGGTCATGGAAGACCTAACTACACTTTGGGCTATAGCATAAACTCTGAATGGTCCAAGCCCTCTACTCTAAACTCCAAAGGAATGGATGAAGGGAGTAATATATCTACAGTGAAGGATGGTCTTGAGAAAACACGCCAACAGAGCGATGACGACCGAAGACGCAATGGAAGAACAAGCCATAGTAAATCTGCAAAAAGAGAATGCAGACAGTCTAGATATAGCAGATCATCTATCAGCTCAGTGCTGAGGTGCCCAGACAGTAGCCTCTCTAGTGGATTAGATAGCTCAGAGTCGGACCAGACAGTAGTTTCGACTGGAAGAGAGTTTCGCTACTACACTAGCCGTTGGAGACAGTCATGGAGAGAGAGGTCTGACCGGGGGGCGTATCTGAGAAGGGGGTTGACTGAGACGAGTCTGGTGACAATGACCGACTTTATGTCAGGAGCTGAAAATCAAGTTTGTCAAAGAGGGCCCTCTCAACTGGTAGGACAAGGTGACACTGATGCCCTGTCTCGGGGCCCCTTTGGGTGTCAAGTGTTCAACCCTACGAGTTTGAACAGAGGGGGGGGATATGTGAGGTAGCGACCACCAATGTGGTAAATGGTCGCTATGTGTCGCAATGGAGAAGGTCCCTGCGATATTAAAGTGAAGAAGTTGCTATGGGACTTGTAGTTCCACAAAGGCTTGGTTCTGCATATAAGGGTCAGGTTCCCTTTAACAAGGCCAGTATGCTGTGCAGGTCTGAAAACACAAACCTCCACCTGTGGGTGTGTCCAGGCTGATTTAGGAGACTGTCAGTGTGTGTATGAGCAGCCCTGCACGAGGAGCAGCCTCCGGCAGGTAAAGAGGCTGCTATTCTCAGAGAGGTTGGAGCCTCTGGAAGGAACCTGCCCAAGGAAGCGTGGGTTGCCTTCAACCTTCTGGAACTGAGTGTGTGGAGGCTGAGGGAGCTCCACTCTGACACTTGTAGTGTCCAAACCTGAGCGGGCGGTCCGCTACATAGACTGACCAGAAATCCGTGTCTCATGGGGAGACAGCCATACCTTTACTATGGACATTAAATGGACTTGAAGCCCACGGTATGTGAAGGTGTTTTGTTTAACTTTTCCTTTAAGCCAGGAGAGGCTTCATTGTGTTTTGGAAGGGCAGTTTATGTTGTACTAATAAACTGCTGCATTTTTGAGAGAGACTGTGTTGCCTGTGTATGCCTAAGCTACCCTGCATCGCTGCAAGCGAGTAAAACCCCCAGGTTGCGGTAAGCAACGTTCACACCAGGTAGGGTAAAGCAGACGGCTGCAGCCTGCAGACCACAGCTGGCAGCCTCACCCTGGCTGGTAATCCAAAACTGAGGGCACCCCACGCTGTTATTTTAAATTAAATAAATAATTTTAAAAAAAAACACGTAGGGGTCCCCCCAAAATTGGATCACCAGCCAAGGTAAAGCAGACAGCTGGGGTCTGATATTCTCAGACTAGGGAGGTCCATGATTATTGGACTCTCCCCAGCCTAAAAATAGCAGGCCGCAGCTGCCTCAGAAGTGGTGCATCCATTAGATGTGCCAATCCTGGTGCTTCGCTCCAGCTCATCCCGTGCCCTGGTGCGGTGGCAAACGGGGTAATATATGGGGTTAATACCAGATGTGTAATGTCACCTGGCATCAAGCCCTGGGGTTGGTGAGGTCAGGCCTCTATCAGATACCCGACATCACCAACCCAGTCAGTAATAAAAAAAAATAGACGACAAACACATTTTTATTTGAAAAAACACTCCCCAATACATTCCCTCTTTAACCAATTTATTAGAAAGAAAAACAAATCCAGGTCTGCTGTAATCCAAGGGGTTGCCATGACGATCCACACTGTCCCAGTCAATGAAGAGCAGGATGTTCCCCATTGGCTGGGAGAGCAATGCAGTGACCTGGGCTAACATCAATGGGTCAGCCCAGGTCACTGCAGGGGATGACAAGTGCTGCTGTCAGCGAGGTACATTACCTGCGCTGATCTCCTGCACACTGACTTCAATCATCTTCACAGCCAAGTATCGCGAGCGGCCCGTGATGTCACCGCTAGTCAGTCTCGGGTCGGAAGCGAGAGAAGGTGATGTGACAAGCGGCGGCCATGGAGGATAGTGACAGCGCTGAGGTCTGGACTTCATCACCGCAGGTAAGCCAAGCGGGACCATGTGTGCAGAGTGCCAGGTGGGCGGAGCCTAGCGGGACCATGTGTGCAGAGTGACAGGTGGGCGGAGCCTAGCGGGACCGTGTGTGCAGAGTGAGAGGTGGACGGAGCCTAGCGGGGTAATGTGTGCAGAGTGATAGGTGGGTGGAGCCTAGCAGGACTATGTGTGCAGAGTGACAGGTGGGCGGAGCCTAGCGGGGTAATGTGTGCAGAGTGACAGGTGGGCGGAGCCTAGCGGGGTAATGTGTGCAGAGTGCCAGGTGGGCGGAGCCTAGCGGGGTAATGTGTGCAGAGTGACAGGTGGGCGGAGCCTAGCGGGGCATTGTGTGCAGAGTGACAGGTGGGTGGAGCCTAGCGGGACCATGTGTGCAGAGTGCCAGGTGGGCGGAGCCTAGCGGGACCATGTGTGCAGAGTGCCAGGTGGGCGGAGCCTAGCGGGACCATGTGTGCAGAGTGACAGGTGGGCGGAGCCTAGCGGGACCATGTGTGCAGAGTGCCAGGTGGACGGAGCCTAGCGGGACCATTTGTGCAGAGTGCCAGGTGGGCGGAGCCTAGCGGGGTAATGTGTGCAGAGTGCCAGGTGGGCGGAGCCTAGCGGGGCCATGTGTGCAGAGTGCCAGGTGGGCGGAGCCTAGCGGAGCATTGTGTGCAGAGTGCCAGGTGGGCGGAGCATACCGGGACCATGTGTGCAGAGTGCCAGGTGGGCGGAGCCTAGCGGGACCATGTGTGCAGAGTGCCAGGTGGGCGGAGCCTAGCGGGACCATGTGTGCAGAGTGCCAGGTGGACGGAGCCTAGCGGGACCATTTGTCCAGAGTGCCAGGTGGGCGGAGCCTAGCGGGACCATGTGTGCAGAGTGACAGGTGGGCGGAGCCTAGCGGGACCATGTGTGCAGAGTGCCAGGTGGGCAGAGCCATGTGTGCTGGCGGCGGAGTGCGAAGTGGGTGGAGCCTAGCGGGGTCATGTGGCGCTGAGGACGTCAGTGTCGTGGACTGCTTGGCTGGGGACAGGTGAGTGTGTGTGTGTGTGTGTGTACATGCCGCGTGCAGGAGGGGGCGGAGTGAGCTGAGCGGGGAAGTGTGGGCTTCCTGCACGTAACTAGGATAAATATCGGGTTACTAACCAAAGCGCTTTGCTTGGATACCCGATGTTTATCTTGGTTACCAGCTTCTGGCAGGCTGCCAGCGATGGCTCCTGCACACTGTAGCTGTAAAAAGCCCTGCTTTTTGCTGCTAGAACCGATCTCGAACGTAACTAGAACTATCGAGCTTTAGCAAAAAGCTCGAGTTCTAGTTCGATCTAGAACAGCCCCCAAAATCACTCGAACCGCGAACTGGAGAACCGCAAACCGCGCTCAACTCTAATAACTACATCCTATAGACTACACCTGTACTACATTACTACACCCCCCATATATGACACCTGTAATATACTATATCATTACACCCCCATATACTACACCTGTAATAAACTACATCACTACACCTCCCATATTCTACAGCTGTAATATACTATATCATTACACCCCCATATACTACACCTGTAATATACTACATCACTACACCCCCATATACTACACCTGTAATATACTACATCCCCATATAATACAACTGTAACATACTACATCACTACACCCCCAATATACTACATCACTACATACGCATATACTACACCTGTAATATACTATATCACTACATCCCCATATACTACACCTGTAATATACTACATCACTACATCCCCATATACTTCACCTGTAATAAACTACTTCACTACACTCCCATAATACAACTCTAATATACTGCATCACTATACCCCCCCATATACTACACCTGTAATAAACTACATCACTGCACTCCCACATACTACAACTGTAATAAACTACATCCCCATATACTACACCTGTAATATACTACATCAATACACTCCCATATACTACAACTGTAATATATAACATCACTACATTCTGATAGAGTACACCTGTAATAAACTACATCATTACACCTCCATATACTACAACTGTAATATACTGTGCCTGACAGAAGTTCTGTTGCTTATCCATGTTATGTAAATAAAAGCTTATAACCTGACTTAAAATTCATCCATTCGTTTGATAAATTATTCTTTTGAAAGCTGAAACCCCCCCAAACTTGGTTTAGGTTATGAAAATAAAGTTGCTGCAAAGCTGAAATATTGATCATTTAATGAACACAGAAAGGTCAGATTTTGGCAAAACAAAAGTTTTGTCGCGATGTCATATAATGCACCCAATCCAAGTTTACATCCTCACCTGTGCTCACTAAATGATCGGTTAATTAGTGGGTGTGTATAAAAAGAAACCCAGAACCCCAGACTAGAGTTTAGCGGTTCGTGGTTCTCCAGTTCGCGGTTCGAGTGATTTTGGGGGCTGTTCTAGATCAAACTAGAACTCGAGCTTTTTGCTAAAGCTCGATAGTTCTAGTTACGTTCGAGAACGGTTCTAGCAGCAAAAAGCCAAGCTAATTACTAGAGTTGAGCGCGGTTCTAGGTTCTCCAGTTCTAGGCTCGAGTGATTTTGGGGCCTGTTCTAGATCAAACTAGAACTCGAGCTTTTTGCAAAAGCTCGATAGTTCTAGAAACGTTCGATAATGGTTCTAGCAGCAAAAAATCAGATAATTCCTAGCTGGCTTTCCGCTGTAATAGTGTAAGTCACTCTGTGACTCACACTATTATGAAATTTCAGTGTATAGTGTGCGTAAACAGCGCATTCAGATCACTGCTGTTTGTATAATGGCGATCGCCATTTTTTTTTTCCTTGTCTTCCTTCCCTAAGCGCGCGCGTGTAGTGGGGCGGGCCAGCATGTCAGCCAATCCCAGACACACACACAGCTAAGTGGACTTTTAGCCAGAGAAGCAACGGCATGTGTAACAGGATGTCCATGTCACATGTCCCTGCATTATAAAACCGGACATTTTCCTCCAGCACGCCATTATCTGCCTTCTGCGTCCTTGGTGTCAGACATCACTGGCGCAGCTCCGTCCTTTGTCCTATCGCCGATACTGCTGTATGCACTCCATACACAGCGCTGGACAGCTTAGGGATAGCACTTTCTATAAGTCCTTTTAAGGGCTCGTACCGGCAGGGTCAGAGCCATAGGTGACAGGTCCTGAAAACAGAGACAGCGTCTGTGTAGCTAGGGTCAGGGATTTCGTCGCTGCATTTCCCCATTAGGAGGGAATAGAAAGGCAGGCTTCCTTTCCTCTACCCAGAGCCCCACAACCCTGGCACTGTACCCTCCTGTCCTCTGCACACTCCAACTCATTATAACTAAGCCATTATACTAGCAAACACTCAGTGTACCTAGTGGCATCCTAAACATGGCTATTGGACTTTTGTCTAGTCCCACTAGTGCAAAGATATTTGCAGCACGTCTGCCTGCATTGCACACTCCAACTCATCACTAAGCCATTATACTAGCAAACACTCAGTGTACCTAGTGGCATCCTAAACGTGGCTATTGGACTTTTGTCTAGTCCCACTAGAGCAAAAATATTTGCAGCACGTCTGCCTGCATTGCACACTCCAACTCATCACTAAGCCATTATACTAGCAAACACTCAGTGTACCTAGTGGCATCCTAAACGTGGCTATTGCACTTTTGTCTAGTCCCACTAGTGCAAAGACATTTGCAGCACGTCTGCCTGCATTGCACACTCCAACTCATTATAACTAAGCCATTATACTAGCAAACACTCAGTGTACCTAGTGGCATCCTAAACATGGCTATTGGACTTTTGTCTAATCCCACTAGTGCAAAGATATTTGCAGCACGTCTGCCTGCATTGCACACTCCAACTCATAACTAAGCCATTATACTAGCAAACACTCAGTGTACCTAGTGGCATCCTAAACGTGGCTATTGGACTTTTGTCTAGTCCCACTAGTGCAAAGATATTTGCAGCACGTCTGCCTGCATTGCACACTCCAACTCATAACTAAGCCATTATACTAGCAAACACTCAGTGTACCTAGTGGCATCCTAAACGTGGCTATTGGACTTTTGTCTAGTCCCACTAGTGCAAAGACATTTGCAGCACGTGTGCCTGCATTGCACACTCCAACTCATAACTAAGCCATTATACTAGCAAACACTCAGTGTACCTAGTGGCATCCTAAACGTGGCTATTGGACTTTTGTCTAGTCCCACTGGTGCAAAGACATTTGCAGCACGTGTGCCTGCATTGCACACTCCAACTCATTATAACTAAGCAATTATACTAGCAAACACTCAGTGTACCTAGTGGCATCCTAAACGTGGCTATTGGACTTTTGTCTAGTCCCACTAGTGCAAAGATATTTGCAGCACGTCTGCCTGCATTGCACACTCCAACTCATAACTAAGCCATTATACTAGCAATTTATGCTGCCAGTTTAAGGGCTGTAGTTGCATTGTCAGGGATATTTATTCTTTATTATTCTGCTGTTAATAAAGCTTGACCACCGCTGCAATCTACACCACCTCTCAATTTTTACTACCACATTTTCAGTGCACAATCTTGTCGCAATCAACATGAGTGGCAAAATGACAGATGCTGGTGGAAAGGGGAAGAGGCGTGGTGGAAAAGGAAAAAAGGTTTTGTCCGTGGGGAAGGTGGCAAAGCTCCATTATCATCTGCTGAAGATAGACCATCTACCAGCAAAAGTAAGATGTCTACTACTTACCGTGGACAATCCGATGTGCTTCCTTTTTTACGGACACGAACAACAGGAACAAAGGTAGATGATGGCCAAAAAAGGAAAATGCTTGAATGGATCTCAAGTGGTCCAACAAGTGCCCTCTCAGCCACTTCAAGTACCGCATCCAAAAAACAGCAGTCCTCTGAGTTGTCATCCCAATCAAACTCGCTTTCTCCCAGCTCTGAAGTCTCCGTCAGCCCTGCACAGTATGGTGGAACTAAGATGGCTGAGTCTGCAGAGCTGTTCAGTCACACTATAGCCTGGGAATCAGAGGTCTGCTCCCAAGCTACAGTGAGTACAGAACATGAAATGGTCTGCAGTGATGCCCAGAACCTTTGTGACTCTGATTCAGGCCGTGAGGACCAAGTTTCTGAGCATAATGTTGACCCTTTGTCACAAACTGTAACACCTGTGGTTATAGACAATGAGGAACATACTGATGAAGATGAGACGCAGATACCCGATTGGGATGACAACTTAAATATTTGGTCAGGGCAAGAAGAGGCTCGGTCTGAGGGGGAGGGGAGTGCAAACACAACAATTGATGAAGTTCTAGATCCCACCTACTGTCAACCCACAATAGCCTGAAATGCGATGTGGCGACACGCTGGAATTCAACTCTCCACATGTTACAGCGACTGTGGCAGCACCGCCGAGCCCTGGTGCAATACGTCATGACGTATAGCCTGGGCCAACGAGATGCAGAGGTGGGGCAGATCACCCTGATGGAGTGGTCTCAGATCTAGGACCTATGCACCCTTCTGCACAGTTTCGACATGGCGACGAATATGTTTAGCACTGACAATGCCATTATCAGCATGACAATTCCAGTCATTTACATGCTGGAGCACACGCTAAACACTATTCGGAGTCAGTGGGTGGGACAACAGGAAGGGGAGGAACTACAGGAGGATTCATATGCGCAAGGGACAACAACATTACCAAGGTCCAGACGTTCATCATCACCAACGCGGCAGGCATGGGACCATGGGGGACAGGGATCAACAAGGGCGCATGGTAGCAGGCTAAATGTTGAGGAAGGTGCAGGACAACATGAAGAAATGGAGGACGAACTGTCCATGGACATGGAAGACTCAGCGGATGAGGGAGACCTTGGTCAAATTTCTGTTGAAAGAGGTTGGGGGGAGATGTCAGAGGAAGAAAGAACGGTTAGCACCTCTATGCCACAAACACAGCGTGGACTTGGTCCGCATGGCTGCGCAAGACACATGAGTGCCTTCTTGTTGCACTACCTCCAACATGACCCTCGTATTGTCAAAATTAGAAGTGATGATGACTACTGGATTGCCACACTATTAGATCCCCGGTACAAGTCCAAATTTTGTGACATAATTCCAGCCATAGAAAGGGACGCACGTATGCAGGAGTATCAGCAGAAGCTGTTACTCGATATTAGCTCGGCTTTTCCACCAAACAACCGTGCAGGTGCAGGGAGTGATTCTCCCAGTTGTAACTTGCCAAACATGGGACAGTCTCGTCATCTTCAACAGTCTACCCGTACCAGTAGGACCGTATCTGGTGCTGGTAACAGCAATTTTATGGAATCTTTTCATAATTTTTTTAGACCCTCCTTTAGCAAGGCCACCAGAGACAACAAGTCTGACACATAGTCAACGGCTGGAGAGGATGATACAGGAGTATCTCCAAATGAACATCGATGCCATGACTTTGGAAATGGAGCCTTGCTCATTTTGGGCTTCAAATCTAGAAAAATGGCCAGAGCTATCCAGTTACGCCTTGGAGATTTTGTCATGTCCAGCTGCCAGCGTTGTCTCTGAACGTGTCTTCAGTGCTGCTGGGTGTGTGCTGACAGATAAGCGCACACGTCTGTCCAGTGACAATGTGGACAGACTGACGTTCATCAAAATGAACAAGTCATGGATCCAGAAGGAATTTACTACCCCTGTGTCATCCTGGGGAGAGTAAATGCTTGTGGATTTGGAATGTGCTTGATGCAAATCAAAACATCCTGTTTGCAACTAGGGCACAACTGCTGCCACTGAAAGGGTGGGTGTGTGTGGGGCCCAATTTTTGGAAAAAAGGGAGACTCCGCTTCGAGTAACCCTTGCTTGCTGTGTTTTTTAAAAGGAGCCAAGATGAACAAGTCATGGTTCAGCAAAGACTTTTACCTACCCCGGTGTCATCCTGGGGACGGTTAATTATGGCGTATTTTTGAATGTGCTTGATGCAAATCTAGCTGTGAAGTGTACAACTGGGGCACAACTGCAGCAACTGAAGGGGTGGGTGTGTGTGGGGCCCAATTTTTGGAAAAAAGGGAGACTCCGCTTCGAGTAACCCTTGCTTGCTGTGTTTTTTAAAAGGAGCCAAGATGAACAAGTCATGGTTCAGCAAAGACTTTTACCTACCCCGGTGTCATCCTGGGGATGGTTAATTATGGCGTATTTTTGAATGTGCTTGATGCAAATCTAGCTGTGAAGTGTACAACTGGGGCACAACTGCTGCCACTGAAAGGGTGGGTGTGTGTGGGGCCCAATTTTTGGAAAAAAGGGAGACTCCGCTTGGAGTAACCCTTGCTTGCTGTGTTTTTAAAAATGATCCTAGATGAACAGATCTGGGATCAGGAAAGACTTTGCTACCTAACCCGGGGTCATCCTGGAAACGGTTAAGTATGGCGTATTTTTGAATGTGCTTGATGCAAATCTACCTGTGAAGTGTACAACTGGGGCATAAGTGCTGCCACTGAAGGGGTGAGTGTCTGCGTGGCCCAATTTTTGGAAAAAAGGGAGACTCCGCTTGGAGTCACCTTGCGGTGTTTTACATGATTTTAGAAGGGCGTGCCATGCCTATATCTGTGTCTCCTCTTTTTCCTTATCCTGCTCTTTTGTTTTCGCATGAGTATATGTCCTTGTCACTTTCCCATGTGTTTGTGTTGTGTTGTGAGTTGTTTGTCACCTTTTGGACACCTTTTGAGGGTGTTTTCTAGGTGTTTTTATGTGTTTGTGAATGCCTGCCATTGTTTCCTATGCGGTTCGAGTTCGGTTCGTCGAACGTTCGACGAACCGAACTCGAACGGGGCCTCCGTTCGGCGAACCGACCTCGAGCCGAACCGGGACCGGTTTGCTCATCTTTACTAATTACTAGCTGGCTTTCCGCTGTAATAGTGTCAGTCACTCTGTGACTGACACTATTATGGAATATCAGCGTGTAGTGTGCGGGAACAGCGCATTCAGATCACTGCTGCTGGGATCGCCATTTTTTTTTTTTTCCCTTGTCTTCCTTCCCTAAGCGCGTGCGTGTAGTGGGGCGGGCCAGCATTTCAGCCAATCCCAGACACACACACAGCTAAGTGGACTTTTAGCCAGAGAAGCAACGGCATGTGTGATAGGATGTCCATGTCACATGTCCCTGCATTATAAATACAGGCATCTGCCCGTCTGGACGCCATTATCTGCCTTCTGCGTCTGGGTGTCAGTCACCGCTGGCGTAGCTCCTGTCTCCGATACTGCTGTGTACGCTCTACACACAGCGCTATACAGAATAGGGATAGAAGTTTCTATTAGCCCTTGTAAGGGCTAATACCAGCAGGCTCAGAGCCATAGTCAGGTCCGTGAAAACAGATTTTAACAGCTACACAAGATAACAGCGTCTGTGTAGGTAAGGTCAGGGATTTCCTCGCTGCATTTCCCCATTAGGAGGGATAGAAAGTGAGGCTTCCTTTCCTCTACCCAGACCCACAACCCTGCCACTGTACCCTCCTACCCTTTGCACACTCAAGCTCATTGTTACTAAGCCATTATACTAGTAAACACTGAGTAAACTTAGTGGCATCCTAAAAGTGGCTGTTGGACTTCCATTAGTGTCCCACTAGTGCAAATCTATTTGCAGAACCTCTGCATTGCACACTCAAACTCATTGTTACTAAGCCATTATACTAGCAAACACTGAGTAAACTTAGTGGCATCCTAAAAGTGGCTGTTGGACTTCCATTAGTGTCCCACTAGTGCAAATCTATTTGCAGAATCTCTGCATTGTACACTCAAACTCATTGTTACTAAGCCATTATACTAGCAAACACTGAGTAAACTAAACGGGGCTTTACACGGTACGACCGATTGTGCAATTTCACAATCGATCGTACCCGCCCCCGTCCTTTTTGCGTCACGGGCAAATCAATGCCCGTGTCGCACAAAGTCAGTAACCCCCGTCACACATACTTACCTCTCGTGCGACCTCACTGTGGGCGGCGAACGTCCACTTCCTGGAGTGGGAGGGACGTTCGGCGTCACAGCAACGTCACACGGCCGCCGGCCAATGGAAGCGGAGGGGCGGAGATGAGCGGGACGTAAACATCCCGCCCACCTCCTTCCTTCACATAGCCGGCGGCGGCCTCTTGACGCAGGTGAGCTGCTGTTCATTGTTCCCGGGGTGTCACACGGAGCGGCGTGTGCTACCCCGGAAACGATGAACAACTAAATTACACGATATTATGTAACCTAGCGAGCAGTACACGACTCACGATTTGTGAGCGATACTGCGTCGCTAGGAGGTGTCACACAGGCCGGCATCGCCAGCGATGACGGATGTGCGTCACAAAAACCGTGACCCCGACGATCTATCGCACGATAGATTGTCTGGTGTAAAGCAGCCTTTAGTGGCATCCTTAAAGTGGCTGTTGGACTTCCATTAGTGTCCCACTAGTGCAAATCTATTTGCAGAACCTCTGCATTGCACACTCCTGCTTTTGTTTTTAATAAGCTATAATAGCAAAAAATGCTGCCAGTTAGTGGCATCCAAAAAGTGGCTGTTGTACTCCATTTGTGCCCCAACGGTGCCAAGCTATTTCTAGCACCTCTGTATGACACCCTCCTGCACATTTTGCAACGCTATTTTTATAGTAAACTCATGGAATTCCTTGCTGCATTTCACCATCAGGAGGGATAGAAAGTGAGGCTTCCTTTACTGTCCTGGTACACACAGAACACGGCCACTGTACCCACCTGCCCACTTTTGCCACGCTATTTAATTTGCCCGAAGAGATACTTTTTCTGCCATCCTAAAATTGTCTGGAATACTAAGTTAGTGTTCCTTTGCTGCCAAGCAAGGTACAACACATGTGCGTTCTACACTCCTTTCCATTTGTGGAATGCAATAATTAACTGCAGGTAGTCCAGCCAATCTTGCACGAAGGTGCAGGCGTGGATATAATGTTGCCTTCATCCAATGGTGGTTCTCTCGATGTCTGACAGCTCAACAATACCATCTGTTTCCACTTCCAAAACAAGTGACGACCTGGCAATCACACTCCCGCTTACGGGTAAAGGGGTGGAAGTTCATCGTGAAAAAGCATGTGTGACTGCTGTCCCCACAGTCACAGAAGATGAAGAGCACGCAGATGCACTTGATGGGGCAGGCGGTGGTTGCACAGCCCCGCATTGTAGCACAGTGAAATTCCCTTTGCGACTTATGCTTCATTTTAAGTCTTGTATTTTGTGGGATCGACAGTATGCAGCAAAACCACGCAACATGAAAAGCACTGTTTGCAGTTGGGTTCATAAATGATTCTTTCACTTTCCCAAAACAAACAATAAGAACCATGCATTAAATTGAAATAATAGAACAATCTAATCAGTGGCCCACTGCTTGCTAAGCCCTCTACATAGCAGCAGTAATTGTGTGTTTGTGCGTGTGTGTGTGTGTGTGTGTATGCGAAGACAACTAACTAGTGGCGCATCACAAGAGCTTCCCAGTTAGCTACCTAAACATAGACAAAACACATCACCCACCCTGAATACCCTTGTTAGCTGAAGCCTCACAGATAAGGCAGATGATAAGATAATGCAAACCAAACAGCTCTGCAACACAGTCATGTAAATATTGAAAAGCAACATTCAATGCAAACATGTGTCGCTGTCCCTCTATGATTTAAACTGTACGTGACAATTTGACAGTGCAGAGGCAGCAAGTATGATTGTCTATATAGTCATCCTACCCAGAACAGATATGTGTTTTCATAATAAAACAAAGTGTTGCGTGCACGCATTACTGTCTGGGCACAGCCTACCGTACCCGGGTAATGTGATATCCAGTTGCCATAAATACAGACTTTACGCTCCTATCATGGTTAACAGTATAGACAGCACCGGAAGAATGTTGGTCTGTGGCACAGGATGCTGCTCACTGGCGTTACGGTACTCCTCACAAAACTCCAAAATGACTCCCCTCACAATTGAACGAAGTGTTTCCGCGGTTGCTCCTTCCTGTGTGCCGATTTACTCCAGCCACAGCCTAACTCCAGTGTTTCGCCAACTGAGTATGCTCTGCCTGACTGTGTCATTCCTGAGGCAAAGTCTTAATTTTGGGCTACAGCGCATGCTCGTTTGGACTGTGCCCGAGTCATTCTGCGACCTGCGGCTCAACACACTTACACAGGGCCCTGGTGCTTGACTCACTCTCGGGAGGCCACTAAAACTAACTGCACCCAACATCAGCCCCAGGTGTCCCCTTACACTGCAGTGTCGGTCCCCACTGACCGCAATACCGAGAGTGGCGTCACGAAAACACATATAAAGAAGCAACCTAAGTGTGACCAGACTCTTCCTCCACGTGGAGTCCCTGAAGGTAATGCACCAACACAACACCTGTGGGACTTCACACTGACTGAGAAAAGCATCTTTGCACAGGTACTTGCACTCCGTGCCGGGTCTAAGTCCTGTGTTGTGCCTAGACAGCATGCTGAAGTGGATAGTCTTTTTTTCAGAAACTGTATTTCATGCTACTGAGCATGCTCAGGCACTTACTGCATCAAAGGCTAGGTCGGGTAATGAACTCTTTGGCCCTGCCCCTGATGTGGGGAGCCCATATAGACCACAGGGCATCAGGTGTCCTGACAAGTTGGCCAGGCCACTCCCAACAGGCTTGCAGAGGGCCGCCCCTATGACTTGTCACCTCATTGTTGTTGGTCAGACGATGACTGTTGAGGTGTTTTGGTTGTGGCAGCCATGAGGTCATCATTCAAGTGGCGGTTCAAAATAGGACGCTAGTTATGCCACTCATGACGTGTCACTCTGCTTTTGTCTCCAGGAGGTGCATTGTGGTCCACCCTGGTTTCGGGCGGACCCAGGTTATAAAAGGGGCTGGAGCCAAGAAGAAGGTGCCCAGTCTTCTATTATGCTCCGAAAGAGCACACCTCCATGTGTTGAACCCATTGCGGCTTTAGGCCAGAGGTAGGCAGGGATAGGTCATCGATGCAGGCCGCCACCACAGTTGGTAATGCAGAACGTTTAAGAACAGCTCCTGTCCTACCAGTCCTGCTAGTGCAGCCCAGTGGCATAAACAGGCCTGCTGCTGCTGATGCGCCTGCTGTCCACAGGTGTGTCCCCTATGCACACGGACTGCATAACCAATGGCCCCTGTGTTGATAACAGGGAGTTCCGGGGCTGGGTGGTCGTGTGGACCCTGTCACGCTAACAGGGCTCCAAGTCTCCAGATCCGAGTTGCGTCTAACTCGGTTCAGGCTACTATTTGTTTGAGAGTCAACCTGCTCTGTATCCTCCACCTAACCTTCCAGTTGCCAACCTCTCCTTTTCCATCTGTGAGCACGGTGGACACCGAATGGCGATTGGGATATCTACCTTTCTCTTTCTTTTCTTCTTAATATTTTTGATATAGCGGTAACATAGTATATACCACCTTATCCAAATCTGCCAGTCCCACCATACCAGATGTTGTTTCTTCAGCAAATGTTAATGTTGCTTAACCACCAAACCCACGGACACAAACTTTTTTACCCTTTCCAACACACCTGTTCCCCTTTCCACCAGCATCTGTCCTTTTTCAACTCCGTTTGTACTCAACGCCGTCTCAGCACAGCAGCCAGCCCTCGGTCCCTCAGATGTGGACAAGTAAGACCATTTCCTCCTATCGATGAAAAAGCGTTGAGATTCACTTTGTGCACCACTGGTGTTTTAGTGGAAAAGCAGATGTAAGATTGCGTACCACCTTCTGCTGATACTCCTGCATACGTGCGTCCCTTTTCTATGGCAGGAGTTATTTCGCAAAATTTTGTGTTGTACCGGGGATCTAACAGTGTGGCAACCCAGTAGTCAGCATGACTTGGAATTCGTACAATCCGAGGGTCATGTTGTAGGTAGTGCAGCAAGAAGGCGCTCATGTGTCTTGAGCATCCAGGAGGACCAAGTCCTTGGTGTGTTGGTGGGGGAGAGGTGAGAATCCTGCCTCCTTCCTCTGCCCTTTCCCCACAACCTCGCACAACCAAAATGTGAGCAAGCTCTCACTAATCTGCTGAGTCTTCCATGCCCATCGCCAGTTCGTCCTCCATTTCTTCCTGGGCTCCTGCACCTTCCTCAACTGTTTTGCTGATACTATGCTCCCTTGATAATCCCTCTCCCTCACCGTACCATGACTGCCGCCAAGGTGCCGCTGACCGTCTGGACCTTGTAGATCTTGTTATCCCTTCCGCATATGACTCCTCCAGTACTTCCTCCCTTCCTCTTGGACCAACACCTGACTCCGAATAATACTTACAGTGTGTTCCATTATGTAGATGACAAAAATTGTCACGCTGAGAATGTGATCGCCAGTGTTAAACATCTGCGTAGACATTTATAAACTGTGTAGAACGGTGCATATGTCCTTGATCTGACACCACTCCAGCAGCGTGATCTGCACCACCTCTGGATCAAGTTAGCCCAGGGTATACGTCATACCGTATTTCAGATGGGCTCTGCGGTGCTGCCACAGACGCTGCAACATGTGCAGATTAAAATTCCTGCGTGTCGGAACATCGCATTTCTGACGTTTAACCGCCAGACCTTAAGACTTCAGGAGCGATGGAAGTTGTTGAGCTACTGGGTGCGAACAATGGAAGTGAGCACATAGTGAGCGTGCCCGCTGTACAAGGCCATGTAGGCCGGGATGTTGTTTTAAAAATTGCTGGAGAATCAGATTAAACACGTGAGCCTTACAAGTCACGTGTGTCACATGGGCCTGACGAAGGCACGCTGCCATGTTTGCATCATTGCCGCACACGGCTGTTAAGTCACCGCCGTAGTCCGCTACGTCAATTTGTACTCCTGTCACAAGGTGACAACGTGTTCCTTTCGTGCATAGTGCTGATGATGGGAGAGGAGTCAACACCAGCGGCGCAGGTGGACACAGGTTATGCTCACCCACTGGGATGCGTTACCTTGACAGATGCAGAACCACAGGCTGAATGCAGGTGGTGGGTATCTCACAGATGAAGTACCATCATTCAGCTACAACTAATGGGAAGACACAACACCCTTTTTTAGGCCCCTCCTGTCTGAAGACCACTGCCAGACATAGCTATGAACCTCTGGTTACTGTTACCCCCAGTTTAGTTTTATGAGTTTGTGTGCTTGTTACCTGACTACTTTTCCTGCTTGCTGTTTAGGTACCTCGTTGGCCGATTTGCATTTCACCTCTGCTTGTTTTCTGATTAAGTCCTGTCCCTCCCATTCTGTTCCTCTTCCTCAATTAATGTTTTGACCCTGCATGACTACTATTCTCTGGAACTGCAGCCTTCCACAGGTATTGATCAACTTGGGCCCTGTGTCATTCAACATCACTGTATAGGGATTAAAGGGTTTCAGGGTTCTGGGGGTCCAGCTTGGTGAGTGGGTTCCCTCTAGCCTATCCTTTACAGCCCGTCTGAGTGTGTTGATCCAGGCAGGCGTTACACCGTGCCCTCGACAGAAGAACATGTAGGCCGGGATAGTGTTTTAAAAATTGCTGGAGATTCGGATTCAACACGTGAGCCATACAAGGCACGTGTGTCACATTGCCCTGAAGAACGGCCGCAGACTGTTTAGCATCATTGTCGCACTCGGCATTCCCTGGCTGCTGGTTGAGTGGAGACAACCATTGATGAAACTTGGTCTCACTCTACAGAGCTAACCGTCCACAACTCCTCAGCGGTGTCTCACATTTCCCCTACATTTCAAAGTAAACATTTGACTGCCTGATGGCCTTGAGCTCTGCTGCCAGCATAGTAAGGAGGTGTGTGGGATTCCTTGGGCGCAGTTACAAGGAAGGGTGGCCTGACCACACAGGGTTTGGGCTGAGGTGCAGGAACAACACGAGGTTGATGAGGCAGAAGCAGTGGAGGAACTTGTACATACAGAGGAAGGATTGAAACACACAACTCATGGGGACGGAAAGACTTGTACAGCAGACACTTCTCCATCTATCACCATAGTTACCCAGTGCCCAGTCAGCGACATGTAACGTCCTTGTCCATGCTTACTGTTCCAAGTATCTGTGGTGAAATACACCCTGTCACACACAGAGTTTCTTAAGGAAGCGGTGATGTTGTGTGCGACCTGCTGTGTTAGCGGGGGCACCCCTTTCTTGGAGAAGGAGTGGCAAATAGCCATCGGCTCTTGGGGCACTGCAATGGGCATAAGGTCTCGAAAATCCTCGGTGACAAAAGGGTGTAAAGGCAGCCTTTCTGTAGCCAACAAGTTTGAGATGCCGAAACTAAACCTCTTAGGCATGTCATGCACTTTGAAAATCATGTAAAAAACAGTGAGGGGACTCCAACCACAGTCTCCCTCATTGCCACTAATTGGGCCACACACACCCCACTTGACTGTCATCAGTTGATCCCCCTTTTCAAAATGAAAAAGATGCTTTGCATGAAGCATTCTCAAAAATACGCGTGCCTTTCGCCTCCCCTGGCTGACCCAGGGGAAGAAAAGTCATCTGAGAGCCATGTCCACATTGTCAGTGGACAGATGCGTGTGCTTATCTGCCAGCAGACCCCCAGCAGCACTGAAGACAGGTTCCGAGAGAACACTGGCTGCAGGACATGACAAGATCCCTCAGGCAATTTATCCAGATTGGAAGCCTAAAATGAGCAGGGCTCAAGTTGCACAGTAATGGCATCGATGTTTCCTTGCATATACTCATATATCTTTGCCTCCTCCTCTTTGTCCTTGTCCAGCTCTTTTGTTTTCGCATGAGTATATGTCCTTGTCACTTTCCCATGTGTTTGTGTTGTGTTGTGAGTTGTTTTGTCACCTTTTGGACACCTTTGAGGGTGTTTTCTAGGTGTTTTTATGTGTTTGTGATTGCCTCCCATTGTTTCCTATGCGGTTCGAGTTGTTCGCCGAATCGAACTCGAACGAGACCTCCGTTCGGCGAACCGAACTCGAGCCGAACCGCGACCGGTTCGCTCATCTCTACCCCAGACCTTAAGTTGACCTCTGACAACATGCCAAAAATCCACCCTGCGACCAAAGCCTTGATTATCAAGAGGTTGAAGACCAGATCCACTGCAGAGGTGGCTGGCACCTTTAATGTGTCTCAGCGTCAAGTACAAAGAATTAAAAAAATATTTTAAGAGACTGTAGATGTTTTTGACAAGCCCAGGTCTGGCAGACACCGCAAGACAACTGCTCAGGAGGAACGTTTATTGGTTAGAAAATACAAAGCCAGCCCCTCTTCCACTGCAGCAAAGCTCCAAACGGCCTGGTCACCTCAAGTCCCTGTGTCAACTAGAACAGTTTGTGTCTCAAAATGGACTCCATGGTCAAATCAGTGCTCAGAAGCCAGCACTAAACACAATTCGATTAAAAAAAGTGTGGCATTTGCCAAGTCCCACAGCCTGCTAAACAGATGGACGCTGGAAAAGTGGCAGAAGGTGGATTTCTCTGATGATGCTTCAGTTGAATTACACCATAGCCACCGCAAATACTGCAGGAGACCTGCTGGAGCTCGTATGGAACCAGAAAACAGTTAAGTTTGGTGGTGGAAAGATCATGGTCTGGGGTTACATTTAGTATGGGGGGGTGCAAAACATTTGCAAGTTGGAAGGCAATATCATTAGCCTAACATATCAAGAATTATTAGCTACCTCCTACATTCCCAATCATAAAAGGGGTCAAATACTGTAGCAGGATGGTGCTCCATCTCATACATCCATCTCTACAGCAAAGTTCCTCCTGGCAAAGAACATCAAGGTGCTCAAGGACTGGCCAGCCCAGTCACCAGACATGAACATCATTGAGCATGTTTGGGGTAGGATGAAAGAGGAAGCTTGGAAGACAAAACCAAAGAATCTAGATGAACTCTGGTAGGCATGTAAGACTGCATTCTTTGCTATTCTTGATGACTTCATCAATAAATTAAATCAACCATTATATACCATTATGACCATAATTGGGGTCAAAGTGCCATCCCAGGGTCACATGCCGGAAGCACAAATTCCATAAAAACATATGAAAAACAGGCGGAAAAAGAAGTATATTGTGCAAATATTTTTATTTTTTAAAAAAGGGGGGGAAAAGGGGTTCAGGTGAATACACATAAAAAATTAGGCGTTTAAAATCATACAAAAGAAAGGACTCGGTGTGAGCATATAATGCACGTATTGCACATAGCTGTAATTAAATAGATAGTAAAAATGGCGACAGTCTTATCATAAATAGATAAACGTAAGTTACATTGATATTATAAGGAATGTAGGCAAGAATATTATATTAAAGTGACCAGTGTACATGGCTCAAATATGTCTCAAAGAAAAATAAACTGCCTACATACCAATAGATGATTTAAAGTGTCAAATGCATAAATGCCCCGAAACACGGTACATTGTAGCCACCATTTAATACAGGTACCCACCAATAAAGTGCAGATGTGCAGATGTCAGTACCAGAGGCCCAAACAACCAGATCCCAGGATGGAGAGTTCCCCCCCAACCCACCGACACGTGTTTCACAGTCCGGGAGTCTGTGCGTCCCGTTAGCAGCTTCATCAGGGAGGGAGAAAAAGTATAAGCTCTTCACAGAAGCGTGTCCATTTAAATGGCCCGCCCTGCACTATTTACATCTACGTCATCCTATGGATTGACGCATGCACAGTTGCTCGCCGCGACACCGCGGGCGGGGAAGCCGTCAGGACAGCACGGCGCACGCGCGAGAACTGAGACGCGTCATTCCGATCCCGCGCATGCGCCGCTGCCACCAAGACAGGACTCCGCCGACGGTGAAGCGGGACCAACAGCGCATGCGTACAAAAGTATGACATACATGGTAAGCAGGGCTGGATTATAGGCGGGGCAGGCGGGGCTCCAGCCCAGGGGCCCCCACCAAAAGAGCTTCTAAGGGGGCCCCCACCATACTTGGCACTAGGCACCTTTCAGCATTTTTTTTTCTTCACACCCTCTCCCCCTCCATAAAGACAGTCTAATAAATCAGCTGTGTTTTTGGTGGGGGGGGGGGGCGCGGGGTGTTGGAGCACCGCTATTTATTTGCATCTGCGTCTTTAAGACGCAAAAACAAACTGCGGGCACAGGACGCTGATTGACCCCGGAAGTACCAGCGGCCGCTTGCAATTCCGGGGTCAGAGGTGTGCTAATGCTCCCTGCTATGTGCTGCGGCCGTACCCAGCGAGGGACGGGGGGGGCAGCTGCCCCCCCCTAGAAGCAGGGGCACGGTGTGGTGGGCCACTGTATCTGCTGTCCCCGCTGCGCTCCTCTACACTGTGTACATGCCAGGCACACTAGCAGGAGGCAGCGCGCGTGCCGGCTCTGCTGTGTGCTGTGTGCTGGCATGCTCCCAGTGCAGAGGAGCGCAGCAGAGCCGATGACCGCAGCTTCCTCTTTCCGTTCCTATTCAAATGTATTTGCGTCTTTCAGACGTAAATACATTTGAACAGTGCGCCGGGACTGGGCCCTGCCCCCTACGTGCAGCAACGTGATGAGATCAGCACCTTGCTGACATCATCACAGTGCTGCGGGTGCCGGGACACAGGAGACATGAAGCAGTAAACGCTTCATGGAGGAGCTGAAGAGACAGGTTTAATTAATGGAGATGAGTGGGGAGGGGCTGAGGACACATAACGGGGAACATTTGTGAAGGAACACAGCTCTGTGACAGGCAGAGGAGGAGCACTGTATTCTGAGGGAGGGGGGGAGGCAGGAGTGTGTAGGGATGGGGCAGTGTAATTTGTGTGTGTAGGGGGTGATGAGGGTTGTATTGTGTGTGGGGGGAGGGGTAACGGAGGGTGCATTGTATTGTGTGTAGGGGGAGGGGTAATGGAGGGTGCATTGTATTGTGTGTGGGGGGAGGGGTAATGGAGGGTGTATTGTGTGTGGGGGGAGAGGTAATGAGGGGTGCATTGTGTGTGGGGGGAGAGGTAATGAGGGGTGCATTGTATTGTGTGTGTGTGGGGAGGGGTAATGAGGGGTGCATTGTATTGTGTGTGTGGGGGGAGGGGTAATGAGGGGTGCATTGTATTGTGTGTGTGTGTGGAGGGAGGGGTAATGGGGGGTGCATTTATTGTGTGTGGGGGCAGGGGTAATGGGGGGTGCATTGTATTGTGTGTGGGGGGAGGGGTAATGGGGGGTGCATTGTAGTGTGTGTGTGTAGGAGGTGATGTGGGGTGCATTGTGTGTGTGTGTGTGTAGGAGGTGATGTGGGGTGCATTGTGTGTTTGTGTGTGTGTGTGGGAGGTGATGTGGGGTGCATTGTGTGTGTGTAGGGGGTGATGGGGGGTGCATTGTATTGTGTGTGTGTGTGTGTGTGTGTGTGTGTGTAGGGGGTGCATTGTACTGTGTGTGTTTGTGTGTCAGAGCTGTGTGTGTAAGAAGCAGTACTGTGTGTGTGTGTATATATGAATTAGAGCAGTCTGTGCGCCCCCCCCCAGAACTATGTAGGTCCTCCAGAGCGCTATGTCACCCATCCCAGTAATGAGTACACCACCAGAGCTGTTTGCCACTTCAGTAACGTCTATGCCCCCTGCCCCTCCTGTAATATATATTATAGCCCCCAGCCCCTCCTGTGATGAATATACAGCAATGCTGTCAGTATGCAGTCATGTCTGTTAGTGACAGCCATCGTAAAACACAGCCACATGTCCTGAAGGAGCTGGACGGAAACAAGCGGGAGAGGTGAGTGAGGCTGCTGGCGACTTCCCCATATTAATACCTGTAAGGGCTCGTGCGCACGTAACTGCTGAATATTCTGCAGCGATTTGACAGCACATGTGCGCATCAAATCGCTGCAGAAACACTGCATAATGGATAGAGTTTTTCTGTACAAAAATAGCCGATTTCATGCGCTCTGGCTGCTGCCCCCACCATAGACCGAGTGGGAGCTGCATCCATAGCGCACGGAATAATTGACATGCTCCTTTTATGAATGCACAGATTTGGGTCAACATTTCAGCACCCAAATCGCTGCGTTCATAAAAGCAACGTGCGCATGTATCATGTACAATCTTCATAGATTGTGCAGGGGACGCAGGACGCATGCAGTTACACTGCAGTGCTATACGCAGCGTAAATGCATGGAATTACGCAATGTGCGCACGAGCCCTAATGCGTCTGTGTCTGCATGTATGTCAGTGTATATGACCGTGCATATATTTGTCTGTTTATATGTATTTTTCTGAATTTGTCTTCAAATATGTATATGGACGCATGCCTGTATGTGTATGTGTGTGTCTGTGTGTGGATGGGGTCCACTGAGACTCTTTCACCCAGAGGCCACAAAAATCTGGAACCGGCCCTGGCTGCCTTAACATTGGGATCAATAAAAAATATGTGACTAAAGCGGGCTTTACACGCTACAATATATCTAACGATGTGTTGGCGGGGTCACGTCGTAAGTGACGCACATCCGGCATCGTTAGTGATATTGTAGTTTGTGACAGCTAGGTGCGACCCTGATTGTGCGTTAAAACGTTGATCGCATACACGTCGTTCAATTTCTAAAAATTGAATGTCTGGTTGTTCACCGTTCTTGAGGCAGCACACGTCGCGCCGTGTGACACCCCGAGAACTATGAACACAGCTTACCTGCGTCCCGCCGGCAATGCGGAAGGAAGGAGGTGGGCGGGATG
The DNA here is from genome assembly GCF_048569485.1 of Anomaloglossus baeobatrachus. Lineage (NCBI taxonomy): Eukaryota > Metazoa > Chordata > Amphibia > Anura > Aromobatidae > Anomaloglossus > Anomaloglossus baeobatrachus. The sequence goes on along the minus strand of NC_134361.1, from coordinate 146,013,144 downwards.
TTTACATCCCGCTCATCTCCGCCCCTCCGCTTCTATTTGCCGGCCGCTGTGTGACGTTGAATTGACGCCGAACGTCCCTGCCACTTTAGGAAGTGGATGTTCGCCGCCCACAGCGAGGTCGTTTGGAAGGTAAGTATGTGTGACGGGGGTTAATCGTTTGTGCGACACGGGCAACAAATTGCCTGTTCCGCACATACGATGGGGCGGGTGCGATCGCATACGAGATCGCATATGTAATTGAAACGTGTAAAGCAGCCTTAACTCTAGTTTCTGTGTATAAGTGACGGCTGTGAGTTATCCTGGACTGTATCTGTATTGTACTGTGTGTATAAGTGATGGCTGTGAGTTTCCTGAACTGTGTCTGTATTGTAGTACTGTAAATCTGAATGTGGCAGAACAGGATAAGATAAATGCTCATTGGATTTATATCTAAATGCTACAGTTTGTGCTCTACTGTTATGGCTAAAAATGTTAACGTTATGGGGCCCCCACCAGATTTTCTGCCCAGGGGCCCCCACCAACCTTAATCTGGCCCTGATGGTAAGCATAGATGGCAATAACGAATAGGAATAAATCAGACCTACCATTACAGAAGCCATGTACAGTAATAACATTAAGTATACAGTCAGAGGAAAGCATGCCATATTACATATATAAATTTTCTTAAAGACTGACGATATATAGATATATTCTTTATCACTTCAGGTCCAGGAAAGATGTTCATTTCATTCTTTATTCTTAATGTAGGTGGTAAGATCATCTGATATATTTATTTTCACAAATCAATCTCTCAAGACAAGAGAAATGGCAAGCAATCCAGGTCTAAACTGAATAAAAAAAGAGAATATGACACTTTTAGTGCAGGGCATGTCATAGCAATGTGCCTATACCAGGAAGGAAAGAAACATAAAAAAAGAATTAAAAATATAAAACGAATATGCGTATATATAATAGAAGGGTTGACAAAGGTGGGCAGCTTCTTACAAAAATGATACGAAACTAAATAGTTTCGTTCAATCCCTTGGGGACCAACGTGTCAAGAGTGCTAATCTACCGGGCCTCACAGTGGGCTAACTTTCTTTTTAGGTCTCTGCCTCTGGATCCACCAGTTATCACGTCGATACCCCTTATCTCCAACTTAGAGGAGTCGCATGAGTGAAACGCCTTGAAGTGTCGAGGGATGGTCTTTAAAAAGGTGTTGTCATCGGAAGATCTAGCTGCCTCAATGTCACGCACATGCTCCCTGACCCTAATTCGGAGCTCACGAGAAGTGAGCCCCACATAGATCAGGGAGCACGGGCACGTGGCATAGTATACTACGTGTGATGCCATATATTTCCTTATGTCAAAGCGTCTCTCTGCATCTGAAGACGAGAAGGTCCTAGTCCGAATTATGTTTCTACAGGTCATACAGTGTCCACATTTATAACAACCTGTTAAAGGGGGGCCAGTACTAAAAGGATTATGGACAGGAGGGATGTAGCGACTGTTTACCAAAATGTCCTTAAGATTCCGGGAACGTCGTGCATGAGTGGAGTGTCAGTCAGGACGTCCGATAGAATGGGGTCAGATAAAAGAACATGCCAATGCCTATTCAAAACGTCCCTCATGGCACCCCACTGATGGTTATATGTCCCAATGAATCTAAGTCCAGGCTCCAGAGGTTCCTTTTTGGACGTATACGAGAGAAGCTGGGGTCTGGGTGTCTTTTTTGCTTTCACATAGCCCCTTTTGATAGCTCTGTTGCTATAACCACGATCATGGAAATGGCGTCTGAGATCCAAAGATTTGGTCTGACGAGCAAATCCACCTCACCCTTAGAAATTGTCCAGTCGGTGTGGCCACATCGTGTCACGGATGTTGAAACACTACCCTCCTATGTCCGTGACACGACGGATGTCCTCAGGCACGTTGACGGCATCTTTATGGAAGACGACATGATGATCGTCACTGCCGACATTGAAAGTTTATACACCTGCATAGCCCATGAGGATCGATTGAGGGCGGTGCATTTCTTCCTTGATGTGTCCAGTCGGGGTGGTGCTTTGGGCAACTTGATCTTAGAGCTGCTCCATTTCGCCCTGACACACAATTACTTTGTCTTTAAAGACATATTTTATCTACAGAGGCGTGGCACTGCCATGGGCGCGGCCTGTGCGCCTTCATATGCCGGCCTCTTCCTGGGTTACTGGGAGAGTTTGGTATTTGGTGATGGAGGTGCGGGGGCTTGCGCCCATGTGCAGTGTTGGCTAAGATATATAGACGACATCCTTTTTGTGTGGCAGGGCCCGACGGAGCAGCTGGATCAATTTATGAGGCAATTAAATTCTAACAATTTAAATATTAAATTAACTTACAGGAGTAGCAATCATGAGATCGACTTCTTGGATATACAGATCACCATTGATGACAAGAGGTTGATCCAAACGGACATACACCGGAAGGATACGTCCGTTAATGCATTGCTACACGCCTCATCTGCCCATAACCCATCAATTATCCGCGCCATCCCGACGGAGCAATTTTTAAGGATGAGGCGCATCTGCTCCTCTGAAATATCCTTTGAGGCGCAATCGGCAGATCTTCATGACCGTTTTTTTGATAGAGGGTATAGCAAGAGAAGTGTTCGACATGGCTATAACAGAGCCAAGAGAATGCCCCGTGCACAACTCTTGAACTATGCTTCTAAAAATTCAAACCAGTCGGGATCTATGATGGGGTTTATTGGAACGTTCAACCAGGAATGGAATACTATGTGAGATATAATGAAGAAACATTGGCCCGTATTGCTAACAGATCCCGTTGTGGCTGAGACACTCTCAAAAAACCCGTTGATGACCCCAAGAAGGGCGAAAAATCTGAGGGACCATTTGGTAAGGAGCCATTACGTTCCTCCTAGGACAAACTTTTTTGGTTCTAGGAGTCCTCTACGGGGTTGTTATCCCTGTGATCACTGCATGGCTTGCAGTAATGTCCTTCGTAGCACATCCTTTTTTTCTTCAGATGGCCAAAAAACGTTCAACATCAAGCAATACATCACCTTCAGTACGACGCACGTGGTGTATTTCGCCACTTGTACATGCTCCCTGACCTATGTGGGCCTTACGTCATGTGAGCTCTGCATTAGGGTCAGGGAGCATGTGAGGAACATTGCTGCGGCCAGTTCAGTGACAGATGTGACACTTTTGAAGACTCTGCCCAGGCATTTTAAGTCTCACCACTCCTGTGACCACCTCCCAATTGAAAGTGAGTGGTATTGATGTTATAGATGGGGGTATCAGGGGTGGTGACCTTAAAAAATGCCTGGCACAATGTGAGGCCAAATGGATCTCAGTACTTGACACATTGGTCCCAAAGGGACTAAACGAGTCAATTAGCTACTCATTATTCCTCTAGGGGGAATTTTTTTGTTTTTCTCGTTTTTTATTTTATTTTGGACAGCTCCTTATAAGCTGAGAGTAATACTTTGTCTTGTATATTGGCAATATGTTTGCTTCTCCGTACTAATTCTGTTTTCCTCTTCTTGATTTTTTGTTTATTGATTTTAGTCACTTTTTGTATAGAATTCTTTTAAAGTCCCCATCGGTCTATCAATAATGCTGGATTATTTGTCTGTCCCATATAGGGTAAAAAGTGACCTATTTAAACACATGCAGAGATATAGGAAGGAAATATATGAAAATTTACTTCTGATACATATGAACTCCTTCCTCCTCTGCATCTTTGGATTTACAATTTCCCTACATGGATCAGGATCACCGCCCCTGCATCAAAAAATACACATTTATTCCCGGAGATCCCTGCGCACATGCGTAGACTGCGATACCTTTCTCTTGTTGTCACTACCGCCGTCTGTACGTCGTCCGCCTGCGCGGGAGCCATGGAGACGTGTCCCTGCTCCCACAATGCGCCAGATGACGTGACGGTGGGCTAACCCTGGGGGCTGGTTGTGACGGTCCACGCATGCGCCGATACGCTATTTCCGGGTTTCTGACAGCAGTGGCGGCTATTTAAACTTAGTGTCCGATGGGCACACATCACAGCACCTCTCCCCCCTGAAGAAGAAAGAAAATCTATTGAAACGTACGTTGGGCTAGATTGAGGACCTGTTTGAGACTGACCGCTGCTACCATCTTTAGTGGCAAAACCTGCAACAGAAACGCTCTGACCCCTTTGAATTTTCTCCATCCTTCTTGGGATTCCCCTTATATTATCCCCAATGGGCAATATCCAATATGTATTCGTGGCATTATCCTTATGTCACTGACCTGATCTCTTGTTTGGATGTCATTGGTCTACAATATTTATATGTATCATCATTAAGAATATATGTGTGATTCAAATATAACCATAATTTACACCTATGACTAGGGGAATGATATGGAGTAATTTGCAATAATAATTGTCTCTGTTTTTATCTATTTTTTTACTTAAAATGAACTGTCACCTTTGTCAAAATAAACTTTATATCTTTTTGCACATTAAAAGCTTTTGTTCTCTTCTCATGTTCGTTAATTATATATAGTAAAAATGGACCATGGTCACAGACTAGTTGTGAGCAACACGAACTTGTGTTTTTGTAAATAGTTGCCCCTCCTGTGCCCACCTGTAACGCCTGCCTGGATCCACAGACTCAAACGGGCTGTAATAGACAGGCTAGAGGGAAGCCACTTGCCAAGCAGGACCCCCAGGACCCTGAAACCCTTTAACCCCTATACAGGGATTTGGAATTACACAGGGCCCTTGAGATAACTACCTGTGGAAGGCTGCAGTCTGAGAGAGTAGTCGCCAGGCAGAGTCAAACCAGGAATTGCGGAACAGGGACATAATCGGCAGGCAAAGACGTAATCAGAAACAAGCAGAGGTCAAATGGAATGGGCAGCGAGGTACAAAAACAGCAGGCAGGAGGGTAGTCAGGAAACAAACGGTAATCAGCACACGAAATCACAGGACGAAACAGGAGCGAGAATTCTCAGAACTATCTCTGGCAGAGGTCAGCAGACAGGAGATGAATTAAAAAGGGTGTGGTGTCTTCCCATAGGCTGTAGCTGAATGATGGTACCTCAGCTGGAAGACACCCGCCACCTACAGTCAGCCAGTGGCACTGCAGATCCCCAGGAAACCCAGACCAGTGGATGAACAGAGCCTGCGCCCACAGGTGCCGCTGGCATCGACTCCTCTCCCATCACCAGCACCATCCACGGCAGGAACACGGCGTCGCCTGGCGATCGGAGCAGAAGTCAATGCAGCGGACTCCGGTGGTGACGTAACACCACCAGAGTCGTCTTTTACAATGCCTTGGACCTTAACCTGGTCATGGACCCACAGTAGGTTTGCAGTGGGTCAGGTTGTTTGGATGGCGGGTTAATGGGTTCCTGGACATTGGGACTGGACCTTTTGCAGGAAGAGGCTGCAATGGAGCAGGATGAGCCTCTGCTACTACTGAAACCGGTAGCGTTCCACCGTTGGAATGATGAACTCGCAAAGTTTCCGTAACTTTTAAGTACCAAGCCTCCCTATTGTGGGATGAACCTGTGTAAATAAAAATGTTCTTTTTCTTTTTTTCACAGTTTAAAAAAAATAAATAAATAAACCTTTGATGTCCTGTAGCTCGGGTATGAGCTCTGTTTAACCAAGGGGGAATGTGATGCCCTGGCCTATCAGGTCGTCACAGGGTATTGTGCAATCTGCCCTTCTGTGCAATATCCATCTCTTCCTTGGTTACGGGTCCCTAACTTTTGGTGTTGCCAAAAACAGCTAATCAAAATTCTAGGAACACTCTGCACCACACCCACCAGACACACCAGTAGACGGCCTGAGTGGAATAGGGTCGCCCACTTGGGGGGTTGGTAAGGGGAGGTCGGGAGTAGGCCAGTGTAGTGTTGGAAGTGAAGGAGAGAGGAGGTCAGGAGCCGGGCTTCTTGGAAGTAACTAGGTGTCAGACGGTGGTCTGGGCCTAGTAGGAGCTGGACCCCCGGTTGCAGGGGATCGTGACAAGGGGCACGGTATTGTCTTGGAGGGCAGCCAGTGGCCTTGTACCATCACCGGGCTGGGACTAGGGCACGACGGGGTACTTGGACCCTAGGTCAGGGAGTACCTTCAGGCAACTTGACAATTCATCTGACGAGAACGGAGCCTTCAAGATCCGCTCTCTACCAGCTCCAAAATCGGGGTACTAGCGGAAAGAGGGGGATAGGACTTTCCACTAAAACAGTCCAGTAAATCCCAAGCGTGAACCCTGAGAGCAAGCTCCCACAGTTAGCCACACTGGGTAGCGGGACCCGACTAGTTTCCAGCTACCAGGGCCAACTAAGAAGCAGACTAAGTGCCAGGGAAAAGGTCACAGATCATCAGGCAACACCACCGGGGGTGGGACCCAAACTAGCTCCCCTCAGCGGCAGCGGTGTCCAGAACTTTGGTTTACCTAGTTGTCGGTGTCAGCTTTATGGACTGAATGAATACGCAATTGCCCCTTTCACCCCCAATGGCACTTCCCAACTCCACCACCGAGGTCTGGGGCATCCCCCTACCCGTGGAGGGTCGCAGCACCTGGCTGCCCCCTGTCATCACCCCGGGTACTCCCCAACGGCAGTGGTGGTACTCCAACCGTACCACACACCACGGGTGGCGTCACGAACTGTAGATACACCATCCCCTGTAAATATCCCCTTAATTTGAGTGGCCGCACGACCCCCCCCGGTTCCGGACGCCCCTCGAGCCACCGCGGATCCGGATCCGAGCAGCTCCGCTGCTGATATGGGGACGGCACATAAATACTCCCATTACAAAAGGGGCCCAGGGTACAGGACTGGGCAATGTTACCGCCCGGGACCGAGTACCCCCTTCCCTGGGTGCTACAAGGTCAAAAACAATAAAAAAAAAGGATTTGGGGGGTATGCAAAAGGTAAAAGAAAAGTAAAGGATGCTATATGAGTTTTACAGGATGAAAATGGTGAAAAGGTAAAAAATGATGTAGAGAAGACCAAACTCACAAAGTAAATGTAACATCAGCTGATCTTCACTGTAGTATTGAAGGAATAGAAGAATCCAGGCTATCTGTAAGCAGAGAGATAGTGAGTAGTGATGGGCAAACCTGATGATATCCCGAATCTGTGAGTCCAAGCAGATTTTTTTAAAGAAAAAAAACCCGGGTCGGGCCCGGAATTAATTCCAAAATATCTGGCCAAATGCCAATTCCCATATACGTCTATGGGGTCCTGAATTAGGTACTTTAAAATGGTGGTAGAATGGATAGGGGGATTAGAGCAAGTGTTTTATACTTACCAGTCGCCTTGTCTCATGCAATTTTTTGCGAGGAAATGCAGGTTTGGTGCAGGAATATGGTATATAAATTTCAGCACCAAATCTGCATCTCATGGCAAATAAATGCAGTTTTCTGCCCGGAGATGCAGATCTATGAACTCAGTGACCTCACCTGTCCCCATAGGACTATAGGCCTGTGAGCCAGACTTCTATATCAAATAGGTCTTTGAACAAATTATTAAATAACATCTATGCAAGTACCTGGATGAGAATGAAGGGATTAACCACAGCCAGCATGAGTTTGTAACTAATAAATCATGTCAGACTAACTTAATTTCCTTCTATGGCAAAATCACTGACTGGGTAGATCAAGAAAATGCAGTAACTATAAGACATCTTGACTTCAGCAAAACATATGACAAAGTATCTCATACCATCCTTACTGAAAAAAATGACCAAGTATGGACTGGATAAGGCAACTATTAGGTGGATTCATAATTGGCTTAGTGATTGGACCCAAATAGTGCTCATAAATGGCTGCACATCTAATTGGGTGAATATTTCAAGTGAGGTAATACAGGGCTCTGTCCTGGGACCTTTGTTGTTCAACATCATTTTGAATGACTTAAGCTGGGTTCACACTAAACGACAGCGACAACGACGTCGCTGTTACGTCACCATTTTCGGTGACGTAACAGCGACCTTGTAAGTCGCTGTTATGATCGCTGCTTAGCTGTCAAACACAGCAGAAGCAGCGATCATAACGTCGCTGTGCTACATGTTCAGAGAGCAGGGAACCGCGCTTAGCGCTGGCTCCTTGCTCTCCTACAGTACACATCGGGTTAATTAACCCGATGTGTGCTGCAGCTACATGTCACAGTTCAGAGAGCAGGGAGCCGCGCGCACTGCTTAGCACTGGCTCCTTGCTCTCCTTGCTACAGTATACATCGGGTTAATTACCCGATGCATACTGCAGCCACATGTCACAGTGCAGGAGCCGGCACTGAGCAAGAGCGGAGGCTGGTAACCAGCGTAAACATCGGGTAACCAGGGAAAGGTCTTCCCTTGGTTACCCGATGTTTACGCTGGTTACAGCTTACCGCAGCTGCCAGATGCCGGCTCCTGCTCGCTTCATTTCGTCGCTCTCTCGCTGTCACACACAGCGATGTGTGTGTCACAGCGGGAGAGTGACGACCAAAAAATGAAGCTGGACATTCAGCAACGACCGGCGACCTCACAGCAGGGGCCAGGTCGTTGCTGGATGTCACACACAGCGACAGCGACGGGACGTCGCTGCAACGTCACAGAAAATGGTGACGTAGCAGCGACGTCGTTGTCGTTGTCGCTGTGTGTGACACCAGCTTTAGCTTTGTGTAATCAGCAAATTTAATCAGTTTACCCTCAATTCCTTCAGCTAAGAGGGTTAGCTAATACTGAAGAAGAGAGAGAGGTCTCAGAAAGATCTAAACAAATTGGAACAGTGAGCAGTAACTAACATAATGGTTTTTAACAGAGAGAAAGGCAAAGTCCTACATTTGGGCAAGAAAAAAAAATAAAAAAGCATATACAGAATGGGAGGATTAGGGCTTAGCAACACCACATGTGAAAAAGACTTGGGTATACTAATAGATCACAGACTAAACATGAGGCAATAGTGTAATGCAGCAGCAATAAAGGCAAATAAAATTCTGATATGTATTAACAGAAGCATACAGTCTAGATCACATGAAGTAACGATCGCCCTCTACTCTTCTTTGGTCAGACGTCTTCTAGAATAGTATGTCCAGTTCTGGGTATCACATTTTAAAAAATGGCATCAACAAACTGGAGCAAGTTCAGACAAGAGCAACCAGAATGGTGACCAGTCTACAATCCATGTCCTTTGAGGAACAATTACAGGATTTAGGAATGTTTAGCTTGCAATAAAGAAGATTGAGAGGAGTAATAACAGTCTACAAATATCTCAAGGGTTGTCACACTATAGCGGGATCAGAACTATTCTCATTTGCACAAGAAAAAACTAGAAGCAATGGGATGAAACTGATTAAGAGGAGACACAGATTAGATATGAGAAAAAACTTTTTGACAGTGAGGGTAATCAACGAGTGGAACAGGCTGCCACAAGATGTAGTAAGTTGCCCTTCAATGGAAGTCTTCAAAATGAGACTGGACAGATATCTTTGTGGGATGATATTATACTGAATCCTGCTGTGAGCAGGGAGTTGGACTAGATGACCCTGGAGATCCCTTCTAACTCTAATATTCTATGATTCTATGATTCACATTGCTGGTGCTAAATGGTTCTCTAAACTTGACTTTAGGGGGATCTATAATCTGGTCAGACTGGGGGATGAGTAGAAATCAACTTTTAATACGCCAGAGGGTCACTTAAAAAATCTGGTGATGTCATTGGGTCTAACTAACAGTATTCCAGCATTTTGTCAATGATGTGTTTTCTCATCTATTAGGGAGATTTGTAATTGTCTACCTTGATAACATTCTCATATATTCACAGGATCTTGGGTCTCATTTGGAGCATGTCAGACAAGTATTACAAATTCTGAAAGTGAATAAATTGTATGCTAAGCTAGAAAAATGTGTGTTAACTGTTCAAGAACTTCTGGTTTGGGTTACATTATTTCAGTTGCAGGTTTTCAGATGGATCCCACTAAATTACAGGCTATTTTGAAATGGGACGATCCTGAGAACCTCAAAGCTCTGCAACGTTTTATAGGCTTTGCGAATGATTACCGCATGTTTATTAAGAATTTCTCTGCTCTGACATGACTAAGAAGGGTACAGACTTCTCTAAATGGACTCAGGGTGCTTTGTATGGTTTGACTGTCTTAAGATGTGCTTCTTGTCGGCACCAGTTTTGATACAGCCTGATGTATCTCAGCCTTTTACTATGGAGGGTGATGCGTCAGAAGTGGGGGTGGGTGCTGTATTGTCTCAAGGTCCATCTCTTGGTAAACTGCATCCGTGCGCATTCTTTTCTAAGAAATTATTGGTAACAGTGAATTACTAATGATCAAGTTAGCATTTGAGAAATGGTGACACTTTCTGGAGGGAGCTATTCATCCTGTTACAGTAATTACTGACCATAAAAACCTTCTTTAACTTCTGTCAGCTAAGCATCTTACACCGAGACAAGCTCGTGGTCATTATTTTTTACCAGGTTTATGTTTTTCATTACTTATCACCCTGGTTCTAATAACATTAAAGCCGATGCTCTGTACAGGAGTGTGACGCCCCTGGATTATCAGGTCGTCACAGGGTATTGCACAATCTGCCCTCCCATGCAATATCCAACTCCTTCTTGGTTATGGGTCCCCAAATACATGGTGTTGCCTACATCAGCTAATCAAAATCCTAAGTACACTCTGCACCACACCCACTAGACACACCAGTGGACGGCCTGAGTGGAATAGGGTCGCCCACTTGGGGGGTTGGTTAAGGGAAGGTCAGGAGTGTCAGTAGTAGAGAGAAGTGTGTTGGAAGTGAAGGAGAGAAGAGGTCAGGAGCCGGGCTCCTAGGAAGCTATCTAGGTGGCAGACGGTGGTCTGGGCCTAGAGGAGCTGGACCCCCGGTCGCAGGAGATCGTGGCAAGGGACATGGAACTCTCGAGGAGGACAGCCGGCGGCCTTGCATCATCACCGGGCTGGGACCAGACCACCACGGGGTACGTGGACCCTAGGTCAGGGAGTAGCTTCAGGTAACCTGACAATTTACCCGATGAGAACGGAGCCTTCAAGATCCGCTCTCCACCCGCTCCAAAATCGGGGTACTAGCACAACGAAGGGGATAGGACTTTCCACTAAAACAGTCCAGGAAATCCCAAGCGTGAACCCTGAGAGCAAGCTCCCACACTTAGCCATAGTGGGGAGCGGGACCCGGCAAGTTCCATATTACAGGGACCAACAGAGAAGTGAACTTAAAGGTGCTTTACATGCTGCGACATCGCTAACGATAGATCGTCAGGGTCACGTCGTTAGTGACGCATATCCGGCGCCATTAGCGACATCGCAGCGTGTGACACCAAGGAGCGACGATCAACGATCGCAAAAACGTCAAAAATCGTTGATCGTTGACACGTCGCTCCTTTTCATAATATCATTCGTGGTGCATGCCGCTAGTTGTTCGGCGTTCCTGCGGCGTCACACATCGCTATGTGTGACGGCGCAGGAACGACGAACATCTCATTACCTGCGTCCACCGGCAATGAGGAAGGAAGGAGGTGGGCGGCATGTTCCGGTCGCTCATCTCCGCCCCTCCTCTGCTATTGGGCGGCCGCTTAGTGACGCCGCAGTGACGTCGCTATGACGCCGAACGCACCTCCCCCTTAAAGGAGGGATTGTTCGGCGGTCACAGTGACGTCGCTGAAAAGGTATGTGCGTGTGACGCTGCCATAGTGATAATGTTTGCTACGGCAGCGATCACCAAATGTCACACGAACGACGGGGGAGGGTGCTATCGCGCACGACATCGCTAGCTATCGCTAGCAATGTCGCAGCCTGTAAAGCACTCTTTAGTGCCAGGAGGCAGGTCACGGATCACCAGGCAGCACCATTGGGGACGGGACCCGAACTAGCTCCCCTCAGTGGCAGCGGTTTCCAGAACTGTGGTTAATCCAGTTGTCAGTGTCAGCTTAATGGACTGAGTTAGTACGCAAGTGACACCCTTCGCACACAACGGCACTCCCCAAACACCATCACCGAGTCCCGAGGCATCCCCCCTACCCGTGGACGGTTCTACCACCTGGCTGCCCCATTCCATCATCCCGGGTACTTCCAACTGCAACTCCAAATTACCACATACCATGGGTGGCGTCACAAACTCTAACACAATCCCCTGTAAATACCCCCTTCATTTGAGTGGCTGCATGACCCCGGGTCCGGAGACCCCTCGAGCCACCGCGGATCCAGAACCGAGCAGTCCGGCTGCTGGCACGGGGCCGGCACACTTCAAATTCCTGGTGTCACGAACAGGACCCACTTACCTGGGTGACGTGCACCTTAGAAGTCAAAACCGTGAGTCAAAATCCCCGTTTCCTGCCAATTCCGCCATCTTTTGGCTCGAAAACGCCGTCTTCTCCACAATAGCGCGCAAAGCCGAAGCCCCGCCCTTCGTCCTGAGAGAGAGCCCGAAACCGGAAGTTCCCAGAGGGACACAGCAGCGAGAGTGTGCTGAGTGAAAACCGAGGGGGTGTGACAGCATGTAACATCGGAAGAGAAGCAGGGATGCCAGGACTCTGCCATAACGTTCCTGGACAGCACAGAGGAAAGATGGTGGAGCGGAGCTGTTCCCGGGACAGCGACCTGGATTGAGGAAGAGACGGAGCAGCTTTGCAGAAGGATGCGGACGCAGTTCCTGATCATATTGGATCACTGGAGGGAAGAGATGAGGAGCCTGGCGGTGGTGGTGCGAGCCCGTGAGATCGAAATCCCACGTGAAGAGAGGGTAAGTGGTGCCCAGTCTCTGATGATTACCCTAATCCGGCTGATGCGGCTGAGGGATCCGGACCACTCTCGTTCCCAGCGAGCACTCCGCCGCCACCAACCCAGTCCTTGGCAGACGCCAAGCTGCCTGCTCCCACCATGGCAGCGGAACCTTTAGCCCCCGTTTATGAAGATGCAGCAGAACCCCCGGTTCCGTCACCCGACCAGGTAACGACAGCCGTCACCCCGACACCGGCCCGACCAAACCCGGTCGCGTCACCGGGCGCATTCTTAGAAGCGGAGCACCCGGACTCTGCAACCCCGGCTGCGGAGCAGTCGGTTCCTCTGTTCACAATGGCGGAGGTGGAGCCTGAAGAGCTGCCAGTTCCACCACCGCGCGGCATCCCAATGACTGTTGGGGCCGCAAGAGTGCACTTAAAGCCTATGACAGCTAGGGAGCCGAGGCCAGATGCTGACACCCCCTACTGGGAACGACATCAACAAAAGCTGCAGATGGAGATGACAGCACGAGACCGGCGACAACGGGAACTTGCCGCCTGCAACCGAGAAGAGAAGGAGCAGGTGAGGAGCGCTGCTTCCCGAGTCCGAGGGCCACAGTGCCATAGTCTGGTGGATCGTTTCGACCCCATGCCAGGATGGGGGTTCATCTGGGAGGCAGGCCTCACAGCTGGGGTGTTTGCATCCCGACGGGATGTTGCACCACACCTTCCCAGGGGACAGCCCAAGCGAAA